>NC_137054.1:11489138-11769138 GCF_032717465.1 Coenobita brevimanus | reverse complement strand
TAGACGTGGGTAAACTTCCTATTTGTCGAACACTGCATTTGTTCCTTTAAAACTCACTTTCTTTTCCTTCTGTTGACTTCACGTTTTCCCAACAGGGATCCAATTGACTGAGGCCACTGACATGTGTCTTTATTTTGTATCCACCTTCTTTCTTTGTACTCGCTTCAAAGCCAAAGGTGGTTGCTGCGTATGTTTGCACAATAAGCCGAGCCGTTCTTTTATTCCTTATATCGAATATTCTGAATTCACTGTTCTCCGGCTCCGGCTTTCCTGTCAGTCTCCAACGAAATATATCTGTGTTATTGCACATCCCCTAACTCCGCTTGCCATCCAGAATTCTTTGACTGTCATACCACTAAAGTGGAACGCATTCTTTCTATCCCTCCTTTCATTTCAACTTAAGTTGGCGATGGATGTGTGTAAATAGACACTGGACGTGAGTAAGCAAGAAAAGCATCGTCGAGCTGGTTAGGAAGGAGAGAAGACGTCTTAATACATTTGGTACAATAACGCCATTTTGTACATTATTTTTATCAGGACTAATTTTAGTTATGAGAGATCCCTCGTGTTGAAGGTATATAAGCGTTTGACGGTAGCAGGAAGAGAATATAATAATATTGGTTTTTGTATATTATTTTTAACCACGTCAGATGAATTTAACTACTGTACATTAGTTTTGTGAGACTTCTCCTGGACGGGTTAGATATTGCCGTAATTAACCCTTTCTATACATCCTTCCCAAGCCAAGTAAAATCATCGGATGGATGCAAGAACATAACGAAAAAGACGTCATAGTAGTGAAAGTCTTTTGACCTCTTCAGTACGCTGGTTTTCTATAATGTAAGTTAATTCTTGCTATTTATAGACGATTTTATTTTAAGGAAGGCCTCACATATTATAGAATTAAATAAAAGTTTCTCCCAGAGTGTGTAGCATGGTATATAGGTAGCAAAAACAAAATATACCTGACGGGACTGAAGTGGTTATTGAAAGTCTTCTCACGAGGTAGACGTGTCAGACAGGCACGACGACTAAGGACGGACGAACGTAGCTTAGGGTTAGAGTATATCGCCTGACGCATCTGTGTCACTCCAGCAACCCAGCAACTTGAATGTTATGTCAGTTGTTGCATGGAGTAGGATGAGCCTTAACCATGAGGTAGGAATGAATCCCCTTGGTTATTAGTCACATCTATCCTCCTATCTGACTACAACAGGCCATAAATTTACAAGAAAAAAACAAACTCACTGTACCTAAGTAGGGATAATATGGCGATCGAACGGGATTTGTAGGTTGTGGGAACATGTGGATAATGCGATATTAACCCTTATTAAAGTATAGGACATTTTTATACTAAATTCTTTCTATCACCAGAGAGTTTTATTGAGCTGACAAAGGATCTCTCGGACTGAGTGGGTTAAAAACATCACCATTTAACTCATTCAATAATAGAGACACTTCCCAGTTTTAATAATATCATCTGGAGCAAAAATGTTTAGAACGCCGTCATCCTAGATTGTTTCTAGTCTCTCTCGGACACGAAACCTTTCCTGTGTAGAACAAAATCGCTTGGAGTTAGAAAGAAATGAACAAGAGGCTAAAACAGTTAAAGGCAAGGTTAACTAATAGGCAGTGTTAGCATATGGGCAAGAGAGCCGTGGGCAAGGTAATCATATATGGTAAAGCATATGCGCATGGTTTGCAGGGGAGTCAAAGACAAGGTAGGAATATGGAAAAGTTAGGCTAATGCGCAAGGTTAGCGTGTTTTCAAGGCAGTATGCATATAAACAAGGTAGATATGTAAATAAAGTTTCGTTTAGTAATCTGAGAGAATGTCTGATTATCTTCCTTGTCATCACGCTTCGATGTGTTTGTGGTCGTCACCTGCACAGAAAATGTTTCAAACGCTGATTAAGTTTAGCCCCAACAATTGTTCCATCTGAAGTTCACGTCCACGGTAACTAATTTCTTCCTCTGTAACCCTCTTTCCTTCCGACTGAGCAGCAAACTCCACAGCATTTTTAGTTCTGTTTTCTCTTCTTCAGTCGCTGTGCAGCCGGGTAGGCATGTTGAAAAGGTATGCCCCATCCTTTTCTTATGTAGTGCTAGAAAGTGGACCTGGATTGTAAATTAGACTGTTTCGTGTCGTAGTCTGCAGATAGAATGTGCCTGACCCTCCCGTAGTCAACAGGCGTTTAATCAAAGCCGCCTTCTTTTTAGGGATGATAAGGACAGAAAAGTCGCGAGTACCTCCTATTACACAATCAGAAGGTAGAAAAAAGCTGACGACACTGACCTAACCTTGTCTTTCACCACACCACACTCGCTCACTCACTGACTCCATTATAACCCACTCACTGCCCCCATCATCCTAGTGATGCTCTCTCTCTCTCTCTCTCTCTCTCTCTCTCTCTCTCTCTCTCTCTCTCTCTCTCTCTCTCTCTCTCTCTCAATGTCTTCAGGTAAAAAGCAAACTGTTATTCATTGCATTTTCTTTGTCTTATGTTTATTTTGAGCGGATTTACTATGTTGCAGTGTGGACAGAAACTTGTATACAAATATGAAGGGACAAGTCTTATTCACAAACAACCATCTCAGCACTGGAAGAAGTTGTTTGCGTCACCACTGTGCTGCACTTTTGTTGGAAGTGCCCACGAAGTCAGGACAGCAAAGACAAAGTGCCACAAATAGCCCAGACTAGTAAGATATTTGCACAGTCAGTGAATTCTCGAGTGATGAAGTGGTGCGTGCCCGACCCACCCGCGGTACGGTCCTCATCCTCCCTCCTCGTAAGGCCCATCCCTCGCCAAGGACGCCCACCTCTCCCCGTATATATAAGCTGACTGAATGAATGTTTCGGTGTTACTCTGCGACTCGAGGGCGTCGCGGCCTCAGTAGTCTGGCATCATGCGTACTTTAGTAAGTACAGAGCCTTCTCTCACGGTCGTATTAATATACAGTAACTGAGTGTGTGACGGTGTGAGCAAGTTTCTATTATTTGACGTGTTATATATTGAACGTCTGTAACTGTTAGATGTAATCAACCCCCTACAGGGTGTAGTCAGCAGCGATATAGAAAGATTACGCATGTTCTCTCATGACATGTTTCAGAATTTTTTGTCAAAAGTTGGGAGGCTTTTCCACACCTTCATGCGCTGACTGTCCATTGCAGTATTATCAAACACGTGACGTGTCCTGAGATCTTATTCCATGACGTGAGTCCAAAAACCATCATTTATTAGATATACAGTTCTCTCTTTATGAATTTTTTTTCTTTTTTTTTTCTTTTAGTGCAAACATTCAGGTCCCAGCAGTATATTTCTGCATTTGTTCGGGAAGTTAACCAGAACATCCTCACGAATAAAAGTTCGCCAGCAATCTCCAGCAGCTGCCAGCACTGTACCCTGCCTTTTTATATTTTTCTTTTTTCCCCGAACGTCTGAGATTAGCGCTCTTTTTTATACCCTTTTGTTCAGTGTTCCATATATATATATATATATATATATATATATATATATATATATATATATATATATATATATATATATATATATATATATATAATGTGTGTGTGTAAAATGCCCTCTGGAATGTCAACAAGCTTTTGATCGTCAGTGTACCTACATCATCATATTACGGTTCCTTCTCCTCTTAATCCATGATGGCCTTTCATTAACCTGTGATCTAGTTAAAGCTGCCTCTTTATCTTTATTGGTGATTGTACTTCCGTCTGTTGAATTGGTGTCTTAAATTTGCGGACTTGCCGTACACTCGACAGGATTTAAGTGATTTAAGCAAAAATAAGAAAGTGAGTTTTTAAAAAGTTATTTAACGAGTATGACTGGTGTCGAGAATTTCATTGTAAAGCTTAGTAAATACAGTACAGTATTTTGTTGTGTATGTTGCTCAGTTACTAACTTGGGAGAGATATATTTCTATCCGTAACGTGGTTTGGTTTGGTGTGTGTGTGTGTGTGTGTGTGTGTGTGTGCAAATGGTGGCTCTCTCCTCGCAGTTGCATATGCTACAATAACAATGCTTACAGGGTAACCGGATAAAACAGAATGCATAAAATATTTCTCGTAGGCTACTTTGCATGCCTTCCTGCTCTCTGGGTCTCCGTGTTCATTGTTCTTCTGTGACCGAGTTACTTTGTATTATGTGTACAGTCAGGGCCATAAGTTTGCATAGTTTCACTGCGCTTACTTAACACAAGGGACATGTCCACCACTTTTCTCTCTGACACTTATCAGAGAGAATCGTATGTGTGCATAGACGCTTACCAAGCCCCTCTCAAGTTAGGAATATTAGTCAACAGAATAAAGTAACGATTAAAAGAGGTGGACTGTGAGGAGAACTTTTGTCCCTGACTGTGCATACCGGTGACTGTCGTGGTATTGTTTATTTCCTTGATGTTGCAGGTTATTCTGAGTGTAGTCCTTGGCGTGGCTTACGGCCAAGGATTTCCTGTGGAAAGTCCTGAAGTGCAGGCAGCACGTAATGCCTTCATCCGCGAGTACAACAGACTGGCTGAACTAGCAGCCCTGGCGCCTGACATCCACATCTACCACCGCGACCCCAACGATCCACTCATGCCCCGCCCCGTCAACCCACCTGCCTTCAACGCCTTCTCCTTCTCCGCCAACCTGGGCGACAACCAACAGTTCCGCCCTGGGCCCAACACCTTCCCCAGCCATAACCTGGCGGGCCATCTAGCGGGTCACATGGCCGGCCACCAAGTTGCTGCCCCGGCCCCAGCCAGGCCTGCATCCCGCCCCGTCGTATCATTGCCAGTCCACCGCTTCGCCACTGAGGCCCCGAAACCCTGGACCGGTCCTCTAGCGGACGACACGCCCGCGGGTGTGGGCGGCGCCGTGGTGGAGACGCCCAGCGTGTCTGCCGCCAAGGCCGCCCACTTCCAGGCCCACGCTGCCCACTGGGCCCACCTTGCGCGGTTGGACCCCATGCATGTGTAGCGCCCTAACAAGGACCCGGGGAGGCCTCAAAGCAGTCCCTGGACCCTGCCAAAGATCAGGGGTGGGAGTCTTAAACATATTTACGATCGATTCCATATCATAACAAAGATTTGTTTTTGCAGGAAGAACTGTAGACCTGAGAGTATTCTGCACTCTCATTTCCTTACCCTTCCTGAGAGAGCAAATCGCTGTTACGATAAGCAATCGATCGTAAGTGTATTTGCGAATCCAACCCCAGAGCATCATCGTCCTCGAGCCATAACTTTTGTACAGTTTCCTTCTCTCACTCTCCCCTTAATTCCTGCTCAGTCCACCGGCGCAGACTGTCGTAGGTTCGTACACAAATCCGGCCATGTTTGCACAATAGTCGATGCAGTTTCATGCTGTAAACATATCATGAAAATAAGCAACATATCAGGCACAACCACTGGCAAGCAAGAACAGCTCTCTCACAGCACATCAATACTCGCACTTGACAGGTTCTTTCTCTGTCATACTACCTGAGGCGCCACTTATATTTACACGCTTCATATTACACATTATGATCTAAAAACTTTGTAATGTGGAAAAAATATAAAAACATTTGCATTTGTAAATTGTATATATATTTTTTCATTTATATAAAAATATAAGAAATCAATACAACATGACTAATAATAAATAAAACTCGAAGAAAATATTTTATTTTTCCTCTCTGAAATATTTAGGATTAAATCTTCATGCGTCTGATTCATTACATGTATCTTATTGTTCATCATCATCTTCATCATCAAGTCCTCCTTAGCACTTGAAGATTTAAATTATGCTGTTTTGCCCTCCTTACACTTGTTCTCTTCTTCCTTCTTTAACCTTGTACTTCCCTGTATATTCTTATCCATTCCCCCAGGCACCTTTCCTTTTCTGCATACAGCTGATTTCCTTCCATACTGTCGTTCTTTCCTCCAAAACATTCTTCCGTCATTACTTCCTTTCTTCCCTCCATAATGTTATTTTCTGCTAGTCTCCCCTGCATACCCATCCTCTTCCCTCTTCCCTCCATACCCCTGTTCTTCCCTCCATACTTCAGCTAAGCTAACTTCATGTGAGGTTGGATGGGCTCGGCCAACCCCTTAATTCGGTTCGATGACATTTTTCCATCTTCACAGTTCGCTGGGAAAGGGTAAGGAACGTCTTTTCTCCAAGAAGGAGGAGGAGGAGGCTGTCTATGGTAAATGTTATGGAAATGTTTTGGGACTGATTATGATTTTATTTGCAGTTGCCGTGACCCTTTAGGTTTCATAGCTTCTCCTGCTGTGTACTGTAGCTGCACAGTATTGCTGCGCTTATATGTAGCTTATTCTTCCAACATCCAAACTATTTTATTCAATTTAGGAAAGTTGTCTCGTTCTGGAGGGCTTTATGAAGGCTATATCTAATCCTACCAGTTCGAAAATCCTCTCTTAGACTGAAGAAGTACTCTGAAGGTAGCAAGAATGAAACAGATAATACGTCACCATAGTAAAGTGGTTATCTTTGCTCACTTACTGACTGGTACAAGGACCTTTTTCCCTCATGTTAGGGTGACTGTTCACACACCATTCCTCTCGACTGTATGGACATAATTCCTTTCCTTACAGAGGTCGGCCCTAAAAGACAAATAGTAAAGCCTTGACATAGCATGAATTACTTTAGACAATGAACTGAAGGTGTCAGTGGAGGGAGGGTTACTTAAATTCGAGTCAGATTATTTGGCAGTAGGCTAGTTGGAAGAAAAAAAGAAAAGAGTCATTGTGATAAAAAAAAAAAAAAATGTCTCAATAAACTGCTCTTACTGTCTACATCCAGTCTCTCTTCGCAGCATTGTTGCATGACTCACAACTATCTTCCGAACTTGGTACCTTTGTGTTCTCTGCAACACCCATCCCACCTTTCACCACACCTGTCCTACCCTCCACCACATCTTCCTATCCTCCACAAAACTTTCCTGCTGTCCACCACCTGTCTGCCCTCCACCACACCTCTCCTATTCTCCACCACACCTGGCCTACCCTCCACCACACCTGCCCTGCCCTCCACCACACCTGCCCTGCCCTTCACCACATCTGTCATACCTCCTTCATCACACTTGTTCTATCCTCCACGACACCTTCCAATCCTCCACACAGCTTCCTGCCGTCCACCAATTGTCTGTCCTCCACCTCACTTGTCCCATCCTCCACCACACCTGTCCTACCCTCCATGCACCTATCCTACCCTCCACCACACATGTCCTACCCTCCACCACACCTTTCCTACCCTCCACCACACTTGTCCTGCCCCCCACCACACCTGTCCTACTCTCCACAACACCTATTTTTCTCTGAAAACTTGCCCTGCCCTTCTACACACGATATGCTGGACGGACACACGTGTCCTGTTCTAAACATATGCCCTTTGCCCTTCCTGACCTTTTCTTTGCCTCCTTCATAAAAATCGCTCAATATTCATAATATTTACATTTGTACGCTTGTGTTGAAGAGCAAGTGTCCTTTTCTACTCGTGTGTGACCATGAACCAGAGTATGCTTCGCAGTGCACTATTGGCAGGTGTATGTATTGGCTTAAGGAGGTGAAGATTTAAGTCAGGAGCCAGGAGGGCAATCAGCTGACCTCTTCAGTGTGATGATGTCTTTCTGGGCCAGATGATTTTGTCAGATCTAAGTGACGCCTCGTACTGAAAGGGCTAACAAGACAGGTAGATTAACGAATATTGAGACACTAGCAAATCTGAACCGTAGACTGAATAGAGTATCAGTATGTAGGGGTAATGCTTCGGTTGATACGACACTTGACTGGGTAAACGGATACCAATATTTACAGGCAGCTGGAGGTAGACGGCGTGTAAGCTGGTGGTTACGGTCACGGTCAGTTGTCCCTTTATACACATAGGGTTTCAAACTAATGGAGTGAGATGCCGACCTAAACCATCTCGCCATTAGGTGCTGTTTCGAGACAGTGGAAATGAATGATTGACCACAAGTAGTCCAGAAAATAATTAGGGAGGCAGGCAGTTGGTGTGAGGTTTTAGACTGATAAAGTAATATTCCAGCCGACTTTATTACTACTGTTGTATTAAGAAAGATCTCATTACTGTATCGAGGAAGTGTAAACGAATTAATGACGGCAACCGTAGTGCAGAAAGCAGTGATACAGTCGGTTTGGGTTTTCGAACTAATGAAGGGAGAATGCATCCCTCATTATCAAGTGCTGATTAGTTTAGACCTCATTACGCTGCCGGGGCGGTGTAAACGAATTATTGATCACATCCGTTGTACAGAATAAAATTAGATATAGGCTAACAGACTTGGTGACAGACAGGAAGCAGGTTGAGAGAGAGGCAGACTGGTGAACAAGGCCGTCTGGTTCCATATTAATAAACAATCTTGAGACAAAAATGCATGTAAGATCGCTGGTTTATGTTTTTCTCATCTTTTATACAGGAACCAAACACTTAACAGTCAAATCAGAGTGAATATTAAAACAAAACAAAAAACGCAAAATTTTCTTCATGACAGTTTAATTCACCCAGTTGAGACTTGTTGAGCTTAAAATTGTTCTAAGATCGTTTATGAATACTTAGCCTTGATTCCGGTACTTCCCCGTGGCCAGTGTTCACTAACTGGCCTCTAGTGTCCTGTGCTCACTCCAGGTTCGTGTTCATAAAGGATGTTAACCAGTTCTTGCGAATAATAAGTCTCCACAACAGTTAATTATTTTTAGATGTCACATTGCTTGGTCTTTTTTTTTTATTTTTACCTTCACTCTGGTTTGCGTGTGAAGTGTTTGGTAAAGCACGGGTGAGGATGAAAGTGTAAACATGCACACTAACACGTAACATGTCTAGGAAGGCTCATGAATATAACACCAACCTCCAAACTGAAGCTCTGCGTAAATCATTATGTCTGGAAGTATATCGGTGACCTGTAACCTTACTCGACTGCTTCGTTACGGCCTCACTTTATACTTTTTTATGAGGTTTAATAAATTACAGTTCTTTGCTTAGTGATAACCTTAGCTAATAAGGTCGTACATTATGTTTAATAGTCCCAGTATTCATATTTTGAAGCCCTTTACTGTCGGTGCACTAATATTTATGCATACCTGTGTACATTTTCATAGAATGTACAGCTGTCGTGCATGCTTATAATGGATAATGGAGGTGGTGGTGTTGGGGACGAGAGCTTGCCATGTACAGCACTTTTAAATAAATTAAGAGCTTCTTGGCCCTATCGGGCCGCTCAGCACTTGTCCAAATTAGAGACGTTTCTGAATAGCTACCACCGCCATTATCACCATCACCACCACCACAGCTGCCACCACCACCATCATCACAGCTACCACCACCACCACCACAGCGACCACCACCATCATCATCATCATCACAACTACCACCATCATCATCATCATCATCATCATTACACCTACCACCACCACTACCACCACCACCATCATCATCATCACAACTACCACCACCACCACCAGCATCATCACAGCTACCACCATCACCATTATAACAGTTACCATCACCATCATCGTAAAGTTACCACCAAAGCTACCACCACCACCACCACCAAAGCTAGTAAACTACCACCATTTTCTTCTGAAGAAAATCGTCTGTTCGTTGCATCAGTGAATTATTAGACATCAGAGTTTAGATGTACAACCTCTCTCTCTCTCTCTCTCTCTCTCTCTCTCTCTCTCTCTCTCTCTCTCTCTCATGTGCAGAGTTGCATCACCCTCATTACAATCTCTGTTGCACTGGGCATTTCCTCTGAACTCTGCATGTTGTCACCTTTAAGTCTGGCACACAATACTCGTCCATCCACACACTCTTACCCCTTTTCTGTCCTGCTGTCTACTGCAGGACTTGACCGGTACCATATTAACTTTTGCGCAACTGGTCAACTACGGAACAGTCTTCTTCTGTCCGTATTTACCCCTGCCTATGACCTCCACTCGTTTAAATGCGATGCGTCCAGGCATCTTGCAATGAGTATTTTTTTTTTCGGCTCATTTACTTTATTATCTTGGGAAGAACGAATTTTGCAGGATTCCAGTCCTTTTTTTTTTTTTCCTCCTGCATAAAAGAGGGTAAAGAAAATGACACCGATGTGCAGATTTTTTAAGGTGAACGTGATTTTCTGTTCAGGTGCATATTCGTAAAAACAACAAGCCATCTTGCGTCCGCTTCGTCTTCTATAACGTTCCGCACTGCAGGCTTGTGAAACTGTTTTCCTTTTTCATAAAGGGAGATTATATATATATATATATATATATATATATATATATATATATATATATATATATATATATATATATAGAGGTATAAAGCTTTTAGATCAGATAATGAAGGTAATGGAGAGAGTTTTAGAAGGTATGATTAGAGAAAGAGTGAATATTGATGAGATGCAGTTTGGGTTTATGCCAGGTAGGGGGACCACTGATGCCATATTCATTGTTCGACAGCTTCAGGAAAAATATATTGGTAGGAGAAGGGATCTTTATTTTGTTTTTGTTGATTTGGAAAAGGCCTTTGACAGAGTCCCTAGAGAGGTGGTGAAGTGGGCAATGAGAAAGCTTGGCTTGGAGGAGTGGCTGGTTAGGGTGGTTATGGCCATGTATGTGGGTGCTCACACCCAGGTGAGAGTGAATGGAGATTTGAGTGATGAGTTTTCCGTGAATGTTGGTGTGCATCAGGGGTCAGTCTTGAGTCCCATGTTGTTTATCATGGTACTTGAAGCCCTTTCACGTGACTTTAGAAACGGACTCCCGTGGGAGTTGTTGTATGCTGATGATTTGGTGTTGATTGCAGAGAATGAAAGGGAGGCGGAGGAAAGGTTTAGGAAGTGGAGAGATGGTATGGGGCAAAAGGGTTTAAGGGTAAATGCAGATAAAACAAAAGTGATGATATCTAGGGTTGGTGGCGGTACTGTCAAAGACGAGGGAGAGTGGCCATGTGCAGTTTGCCACAAGGGCGTGGGAAGTAATTCCATCTTGTGCGGTGTGTGTGATCAATGGGTGCATAAGAGATGTAGTGGTATCAGAGGTAGACTGTGAGATAATGCTGATTTTATGTGTACGGCGTGCCGGGGTGAGCAGGTGGAGATCGTCAGACGTGAAAGAATTGAACTTGCTGGTGAATCTCTTGAGTGTGTGGAAGAGTTTTGTTATTTAGGAGACATGTTGTGTGCTGGAGATGGGGCTGGAGCTAGCTCTGTGGCTAGGGTGAGAAGTGGTTGGAAGAAGTTCAGGGAGCTCTTGCCTCTCCTGACATTGAGGGGGCTCTCCCTACGTGCTAAGGGGTCTTTGTATGCAGCGTGTGTTAGGAGTGTAATGCTGTATGGCAGTGAGACCTGGGCAGTGAAGGAGGAAGACATTCGCCGGCTTAGACGTACAGAAATGACAATGATTAGGTGGATGTGCAGTGCGTCCCTGCGTCCAAGGCCTGGAGGGGCTGGGTTTACAATGGAAGAGTTGAGAGGTAGGATGGGACTGGAGTGTATTGGTGTTGTGATGAGGAGAGGTAGATTGAGGTGGTTTGGACATGTGGAGAGGATGGGGGATGATAGTTGGGTGAGGAAGGTGAGAAGTGTTAATATTGGGGGTGGGGTTATGAGGGATAGACCGAGAAAGACATGGGACGAGGTCATTAAGTGTGACCTTAGGGTTAAGGGACTGAACAGGGAGGCTGCAATGGATCGTGCAGCATGGAGAGCCGCCATTAGGTGACCAAGGCCGACACATGCAAGCATGTTGGAGCCTTTAAAAACGAAAACGATATATATATATATATATATATATATATATATATATATATATATATATATATATATATATATATATATATATATTAATAAGCAGCGACGCAGCAGCACCAACATGTATCAGAAGAACTGCCATACTGAGTTTTAATTAACAGAATGTTGAAGCTACAACGTGTGCTGGTTATCGTTCGCTTGATATATCAGTGCCATAACCATTCGTCCTTACAGATCTCACTTGATGCATCAAACGATTATCAGTCTCATGTACAGATCCCGTACCACAAGTTTTGGCACTTTACAGTACCCAGACCTTGAAGAAGCCATCCACCCAGTGTTCCTGTGGATCGAAGTACGATAATCGCTATTGCAATCTTATTAACTGAACTGTCCTTGGCGTCGAACTTTTGTCGCTCCATGAAATCAGGTTGATGCTTATTTCCACGTCATTTTCAGTGTCTCGCCTGTCGTCAGTGAATCTTCTGCCGTTATCACCAGCGCAAACTACCGCCACGTTCACATGCCTGCAGAAAATGTATGCCGTATAACAAGTTCTTCCAAAATACAGTTCTGGAGGAGGTATTAAAGATCTAAAGTAAATATGAATACTGATCTAAACCGAGCCGTGCTTACTGGACATTGGACAACGTCTTAAGTGGTGATGAGTCGCTGACCCTCCGGACAGTATACCAGAAGCGATTCACTAATTCTCCAAAACTGTATAGCCTGCCGTTTTAGGGCAGCTTTTTAGTATTTAATGTGGCTTTTCTTTCTTAAGTATACCCTCAATAATAAAAGCAGTCAAAATGAACTTGATTAATATCATTACTGTGCGCCCTACTCATATGTCCTCTTTGTACCAGGTTAGCCTCTCAAACTGGAAAAGAGAGAGAGAGAGAGAGAGAGAACAAAAAGTCTCTTGCATAGTATCCCAAAAACTTTTCAACGTATGAAGTGGTTCGTAAACTCTCTCTCTCTCTCTATATATATATATATATATATATATATATATATATATATATATATATATATATATATATATATATATATATATACAGTATGTACAGAGAAACGTTAGTGTTCATGATCGTATCCATACATAACGAAAAGAACAAATAACACATAGATGTATGCATAACCTATACACATAAAAGAAGTGAACTACTGTACTAAACAAAATCCCAAAGTATCTTTGGAAAAAAGGGATATATATACCAACAGAGATATGCATGGGTAAGATGCAAGAGAAGGTGAAACAAAAATAATAAAGCTGTAGAAAATATAATTATGTTATCAGTTTCAAACCCTGTATGTCAAAGAAGATACTTTACCACCGCTCTGTCCTACCTCCACCGTACGTACAAGACGGACTACTTAAGAGAGAAAACCTGCCTTATCTGAGAGGCAGGTTGATTCAGGAAAAATGTTACTCTCTCTCCTGTTTAGCTGTACGGACCATAGACACATACAAGTAAAATCAGTGTAGAGAACAAATAGACCACATTCTCGTTAGCATGGGGATTTCGTACTACTTCTTTTTTAGCGATTTAATGTGCATATAACACTTCTGTCCTAATATTACGAGTGTGTGTGTGTGTGTGTGTGCGTGTGTGTGTGTGTGTGTTGGCATCAGATATACCACTGAGGATATGAAGGTATATCAGGTAAAACGAATCATGGAGGAAGAGTTATTACGAAATCTCCCCATCGCACTCAAATATGGCCTAGTGTGAAAACAAATGTAGAGAAAATATCAGCTGACAGTAGCGACCTTCAGCACGTGTTTGTTTTCCCGCCAGCAAGGACAACGAGCGTAACAAATCCTTCTGACGAGGCTACACCCTGCTTTCACCTCGCTACTCCTAATGGTACTGGAGGGCCCATATACACCTAGGAGGCTTTTATGCACCTTTTCCTTGACAGTGTATTTGTGTATCAGGTCATAATCGTCATTGTCATCGTCATCGTCATGGCCATCGCTATCATCATCATCTTCCCACCTCTTTCCTTCCTACAGGTGGGGTGAGGCAGGGTCCAGAAAGCAACGTAAAGTGAAGAAATGTAACTGAGGTAGAGCTAATCATCAGCAAGCCCAATGAACACACCCATTCATTTGTCATTCAAGCCTCACAGATACACCATTCCACACGTAGATTCGTAATTATCTGTCAGAATTAAACCAACAACTGTCAGAGTAAAAAATAAGTTATGTCAGGTTCGTTATTACTTTCCTGTAAGTAATTTCTGCAGTGTCTGTCGCTATAAAAATGGATACCGTAAATACACAGGAGAACAGTAAGATGTAATATACAAAATGATTCGTTGCGGAAAAGGCGATAGAAAACCTCCTTAGAGAATGCGGTCTTAGATATCTCACACCAGTCAACACTCTCCCGTTGTCCACGTCAGCAATACCGGTACTTAGCCTGATGTTGTGGCTTCTACTTTAAGATATGTAATAATTTTGTAACGATGCGGGCAGGTGTAAAAACTTGCCTCCTTCAGCCATACGTATTGGCTGCTGAGATGAAAATGACTATGATTCTGCCAAGTCTTCCGGATAAACGATATTTATAACCAGTGAGATTCCTCAAGCTCTTACGCTGTCTATAGTATCATGTAAAGAAACCTTGGCAAGAGCTTGAATATCGTAGGTTATAAATTTCATCTATCCGGAAGCCTTAGCAGAATATTGTCAGTACCATGATGACTGACGTATGGTATCTCTCCTCGCTTTATACATGTACTAAGGCAATGTGGGACTGTGACCTTGATCCACCCTAACTTAGATAGCACTCACCATACTACATGATTATTACTATTATTATTTGTGTGTGTGTGTGTGTGTGTGTGTGTGTGTGTGTGTGTGTGTGTGTGTGTGTGTGTGTGTGTTTATTCCACTATACGGTGCGGATACAGTTGCCTTAAGAGAGAACAGATAGTTTCTTCGACCTTAACTTTTTGGCGTCCTTCCAACATTTTTTTGTCTAAATATTTCCTCAGCCCCTTGGTACAGTAACTCGTATTATCATGAATCCTATAGCACACGAACCATCATGAATCCTATCGCACACAAGAGAATATTAGTATTAACTCTTTCAACCAGGTGACGGTTTTTTTTTTTTCCTTATTGCTACTAACTTGGGAATAATTTTTGAACTGAGGGATGAGAGATAGCCTTGACTAACCCCCTCACTGCTTGGTATCATTCTGAAGTTGAACGAACTGCGTCTGGAGGTAGCAAAAATAGATTAAATGCTTTGAGGAATTGAGGCTGTTTACCTGTGGCGCAGTAAACAGTAGCGAGTGAGAGACGTGATGTAACTGTTTTCATTCATACCCCACCACCCTTCGTACCCTTCCACACTCCCAGACGCTGCTTTCACTCCCTTGATTGGTTGTCTTGAGCAACGCTGCGAGCACAGGAGCTTCTTGTGACATAGGGGCAAAGTGCGTTGGTGGAGGCAAGAAAGGGAAAGCTACTCTTGAACTTTACTTTCATAATGAGCTTAACATTTTTTTTTCTCATGATTTCTTGGCTTTAAAACTGGGTGTACGGTACTCACATTACTCACATTTATCCCGTCAGGAACTGAATAACTTTAGTAAGGCTTCTATATCTCAAAACACTTAAACATTTAACTGACGTAATAATCAGCGTAGAAAAATTATGTGGTCATACAACGGTTCACATATACTAAACTTTGGCGGGACCAACAGACCTGTAACCACCAACGAAAGATAAATGTTAACGACTACCTGTATTGTCCGAAAATGCTACATATTTGTTTTAGCTGACCACAGAGCGAAATACACCTGTGTTACAATATGGGCCTCACATTTAACCTCGACAGTCGCTGTATAAGGTACTAATGTGTTCTTGTCAGTTTTTTCCCCCCAACAGCTTTGTAGTCTGTCGGCACGGTTTCTTTCATTTACGTGTGTGTGTGTGTGTGTGTGTGTGTGTGTGTGTGTGTGTGTGCGCGCGCGCGCTGTACAGACAAGGACAAAAATTTGTTTTCTTTTACTGCCTCATCTTCACGCTTGGGGTTTAACCCACACTTTCCTCTTTGATGTCTCATATAAAAGAGAAGTATTTATGGGCAGAGGAACATACTAACCCTACTATTTATAGCTAAGAGAGTTTCTGTGAAAGAAGAGCTGAAATATTAGACGAATTTTTTAGTCCCGCGGTGGCTGAGTGGTTAGGATCGCTGACGGCGAAGATGTCGGTCCGTTAGCACCAGGGGTCGGATCCTGGTGCGGGCAGCTGGGGTCACTTGACTCAAGTGTCCATCCACCCTTTGTGGGTTGGTAAGTAATGTGAATACCTAGGCTAACACCTAGGGGAGGTAACTGTGGTGACCTTGATGATGCAGTGGCCTTGTATCCCAGGCAGTTCGATGAATAACACGCTCAAAGGCTTATGTTTTGGAGATGAACACCGCGGCTAAGCGCCTTATGGCGTATGCTCCCACCTTATCATTTGTCCCCAACAGTATTCCCCCTCCCCGTCCCCCAACTCGCGCTCCTTTCCTACCCTTGTCTTCAGGTATGTCCTCTCTCTGCTTCGTCTTCCCTTGTTTCCTTATTATCCATTTATACTTTCTCATCCCCGCATCCATAAGCCACTAAAACCATCTTGACTGGAGCAAGTAATTAACATCTTACTTCTTAATCAGTAACTTAATTACTATCTATTATTCATAATCATTGGTAAACAGACTTTCAACTAATATTTCTCAAGTTAATGAATTAACTGTTTAAGTTAAAATTACCTATTGCAGTAAAGAGCTTTAATTATTTTCACCTCCATCATCCTTTTTACATGCCAGTTTCTTTCTCTGCCACCCAGTCATTCTGTCTGTCTCTCTATCTGGCTTCCTGTTTGTTTAATCAGTTTTCTGTCTACCGTCTCGTTCCTTAGCAAACTTTCCCACAGAGGGTGGCCATTGACCGTGACAGAAGTGTATCCAGACTGCTTCTCCTTTCACATTTCTCTTTCCTTTCATTGCTCATCTTCCCTTACGCCATCATCCATAAATTGCTTGGCTGTCTTCGCTCATGTAGTTCTGGATTACCATTTACCTCACTTCCCAAAACTTTTCCTTGGTCTCTCTTCCTCCTTAGCCTCCCCACTACACCCTACCGTTTTCCTTCTACTCTTTCTACTATGCCAAAGCTTTCTTATATTCCACCGCTGTTTTGCTTCTTACCTCATTAACTGCTCTTAGAAAATTAATCTCAGTGGCTCGAATCTCATATTTTCTCCCACATTCAGCGTCCTGTGTTCCACGCTTATAAATAACAGTTGACAAAGACATGGATACAGTTTCGCCTCATATTCCATCACTTCTCACTGCATTCTGAAGGCTGCCCACGTACAGCTGAGAGAGTCATAATTTGTTTCTCTCCATAAATGATCATACAGTTATTAAGTATCGGAAAGAATAGTGACAGACATGGTCTAGGTGTGAAGTCGAGCTAGTTGGATATTAGGTAAACTTATATCCCCAGTTATACGATACCATTGTCTCTCCTTTTTTTTTTTTTTTTTTAATTCACTTCACCATTTTCCAGTCTCTGTTCTAAAACACTATTGGGATCCAGTCTGCAATCATTCTTCATCCCTTCAGTGTTTACCACTCCACCACAGTGGCGTGCTATTTAACTTATTATTGGTATCATCACACACTATTTTTCACCTTAAGAGAGACTTTTCGAAGTGGAGGGGTTTCAACAACTCTTCATTACGAGAAGTCTTTCCTGACATGAAATATATCATTTGGAAATAACAAGAATAAACTATATATAAGGGGAAAAAATCACTGGATTCTAGGGGCAAAAAGATGTATTATTTAAATATTTTACTGTTTCTCTCTTCAGGTGCATTAATCTTAGAAGAGATCTCCGGGGTTACATATAGCCTTTATTATCCCAGTCAGTTCTGTAGGTGATTCTTAGATTGAAATAAATCACTCGTATGCTGCATTTCAGGGCATTTCCTTGGTTTTACCGTATACTGTGACCCGAAAGCAATGACATCCTACTCCCTCATTTTGAACATCATAAATAAGGTACTTTTATTATCATTTCAGTCTCCATTTACACAGCTGTTGCCTCTTTACGAGACTGCATTCTCTCTGACAATAACAGAATCAGAAGGTAGAAGTCCATAAACCCTGGAGGCCTAATGTTTTTCATAAAAATCTGTCAAAGGTCCTGGGCTGGGTGGGGTGTTGAAACCCCCCAGTTGCCGACAGTTTGGAAATCGTCGGGACCCAGTGACCGGCCCCGGCACGATTTTTTCAGTTTTCGAAAAATGATTTTTTTACCAAATTGAAGAAAAGCGTCTCCCCCACCTGGCAGTGAAACTTTAAGCATTCTAAATCCATCCTGTGCTGTGCAATGAAGCGCCAAATATTTCGCCAAATGACTGCCTACACGCCGGTGAAAACTAAGCAGACATTATCGGATCCATTCCGGAAGCACTCTACTGCTCACACGCCGGTGAAAACTAAGCAGACACAAGCAGATCCATCCGGCAAGCGCTCTGCCTATGGCAGTTTCATTTGTCTGTTTGTCTATCAGTAGGATTACTTAAAAAGTTATGAACCGATTTTGCTGAAATATTTTGGAGGGATAGGGTATGACCCAAAGAACAATCTTTTAGTTTTGGGTGCTCCGGATCATCATCCGGATCCAGGAATTTTCTGTTTGTTTTTCCACACCATAATCTCCAAAAGTTCTCATTGAATTTCAATGAAATTTTTTGGAAGAGTGGGCCATGGACCAAGGAAGAATTTATTAAATTTTGGGTCGGATCCGGATCCGCATCCTGCAATGGCATTGGTGCGGGTATGCGCTCTCTGAGTGCTCTCTGGTTGTGCACTGTAGAGGATGGAGAAAGAAAGGTTGACTGGCAAAGTGCATGTGAGTAAGATGTAGGAGGGAGGGAGATGAGAAAACTAAGAATGAGAGAGAGAGAGAGAGAGAGAGAGAGAGAGAGAGAGAGAGAGAGAGAGAGAGAGAGAGAGAGAGACGGCAAGTTATGGCAGAAGACAGGCTGATATGGAGTTGATTTATTTGTGGCGACCCCTTACCAGATTAAGGCGTCTGCCGATAGATAGTTAGATAGATAGATAGATGGATGGTTGGATCTCTACAATAAACACAATATGTAAGTATAATTTCTGCTACTTTTCTCTCTCGAATGATGCAGATTCCGCATTGCTTTCTCATGCATTCTCTCACCTTGACATTTTACCTCACCGTGCTTGTTTAGTGATCTAGCATGTTGTGTGTGTGTGTGTGTGTGTGTGTGTGTGTGTGTGTGTGTGTTTACCTAGTTGTGTCTACCTTATTGTGATATACAGGAAAAGAGCAACGCTCGTAGGGTCCCGTCTGTGTCTCAACCAGTCAAACTTTGCTTTAAACTCATATAAGTTTTTGAATTGGACTGTCTATTTGTCCAGGCATTTCCACAGGTCATTGCATATGTATGGAACACTGTATTTCTTGATATCCTTCAAACAACTTGTTTTTTTTTAATATCCCCCCATCCCATACAGACAGATACTCTCTGTCTATTTTGTCAACTCCCATCAAGGCCCTGAACCCTGCAATCATGTCACTCTATCTTCTTTCTTCTAAGGAGGTGGACCCAGCTTTTCTAGTCTTTCCTTGTACGATAGATCTGTCTGACTGGGGACCATCTTAGTTGCTCCTTTTTGTATTCTCTCGATCTTGTTTATATCTTTCTTTCTATGTGGGGACCACACCACTGCCGCATATTTTAACCTGGGACTGATCAGAGCCACTGTCAATTTTTTCTTCATCTCCTCCATCTCCTTGACCGTGTATTGAAATGCCATTCTTATGTTTGTCAAGAGTTTACGTGTCTCTCAGACAATCTTTTTATTGTGTTTATCGTGTGACAAATTATCCTGGACGAACACTCCCAGCTCCTTCTCTTCTCTCGCTTTTGTGATTGGTTCCTTTCCCATCGAGTAGTTCAGTGATGGCCTCTTAGTACTTTTACCCATTTCCATTTTTTTTTTTTTTTTTTTTCATTGAATTCCCCACACCCGACTCCAGTCATAAATCCTGTCCAGATCTTCGTGCAGCATTTTACAGTCATTTTTAACTTCTACTCTCGTCATGATCTTTGCAATATCTACAGACAGACTTGCATAAATGTTCATTCCATCCACCGTATTGTTTACGTAAATCAGAACATTATGGGCGCCAGCACCGAGCCCTGCGGGACTCCACTTGTTACCGTGACATCTTGTTCTTTATTACTGTTCTCGTCTGTCGGTCTCTCATGAAGTTCCCCATCCACTCCAAGATGTTCCCCTTCAGTCCTCCTATGTGCTCCATTTTCCACATTAGTCGCTTATGGGGTACCTTGTCAAAGGCTTTCTCCAGATATAAGTACACACAATCCACCCAACTCTGTTCGTGTAGCATGTCATTCGACATTGAGTAGTAGCTCAGGAAATTAGAGACACACGACCTTCCATTTCTGAATCCAAACTGACTTTCTGCCAAATGTCTATCTCCTTCAGATACTTCATCCACCTGTGTTGCGAGATTCTCTCGCACAATTTCGCGACCATGCTGGTCAGGGACACTGGTCCATAATTCAGGCGTTCGTCCTTTTCCCCTCCTTTGTAAATTGGTACCACAGTGGCCCTCTTCTATTCCCGAGGCAAGTTCTCTTCTTCCAGAGAACACACAATTAAACCATGTGTGTGTGTGTGTGTGTGTGTGTGTGTGTGTGTGTGTGTGTGTGTGTGTGTGTGTGTGTGTGTGTGTTTAACCCCTTCAGTCCAAATTTTAAGTTTTATTTTTGTTATCTCCAGGTGATTTTATTCAACTTTCGAGAAACTTCGAACTGGAGAGGTCAGATATTAGCGTTCATTTAACCCCTTCTCAAGAAATGGGCTGTGCCTACGCAGAATAAAAATATCTGGTAGGCGTAGGAGTAAACTTAACGCAAAAAAATATATAATCATAGTGAGGTGCTTACAGCTAGCTTCGATCCTTACGCTTTCACGGGACGAGAGAAGTTATGTTTGTAGTGAAGGAAGGGACAGCTGTGTAAGAAAATGAGCAACACGAAACTCATATAGTGGAGCGCACTAGTTATGGGAGCGTTGCCTAAAGGGTTACATTTACATTTAATATTGTGTGCATCCCAGCGAAAAGAATCCAAAGCTTCACTGTAGAGGTATGGAGCTTCCAAAGGAATCCATGGAGACTGCTCAAATGCTCATGTTAACGTTTTGAGCGTGGACCAACGTCTCGGCTGAGAAAGCAAAAATAAGGGCGAATGCTTCTTTGATTAGTAGCTTTACAAAAGCAACGACTATGGATTGGCTTAAAGAATAGTTTGCAGTGTATAACAGTGAGGGATAATTATTATGATGAATTTCAATCAAATTATGGACAATGTCATGAACGCCTGCTTAGTCGCATGGCTCCCTTCCTGCATTTTCCTTCCCAACTTTCCATTCCTGCCTACTATTTTCTTTCCCATACCTTCCCTTCCGCCAACCATTTTCTTTCCCTTCCCTCCCTCCTCCCTCCTTGCCTGCAAATTTATCTCTGTCTCTCGCAGCCGCCATAGCTTGTGTGTCCTAGGTCACTTACAGTCTCTTCGCTTACTGCATATTTCCTTTCCTATCTATCTATCTATATACCTAGGCTGCTTCCCCCAAGGAAAGGGAGGTAGCCGAGACAGGACGACACACTCCCCATTTACTCATCCATTCAAACACATTCATTCGCATCTTAGCCCCAAAGAGGAGAACGGACAGATCCTCACCGCACCACATCGCACAGGGGTCAACTGCGTAATGCAATCAGTGACATCCGCAGCAGGGCCCGACGGCAGAGCTGGTTTACCCCTGCCACATCATAACAGACCCATCCCCTTACCCACACCTGACCTGACTAGCTGATCAGACCAAATGCGGAAGAATATCCCCTCAGGGCTGCGCCATCATTTATTCATTCACAATTTCTCTCCATTTATTTCTGTCACGCACAACCACACTTCCTTGCTCAACAGACATCCCTCTCGCATCCAGCGCTCTCTTCACACTGTCCATCCATCCTGTTCGTGGTCTTCCTCTCAGCCTTACACCTCTCACATCAGATCTAGTTATCTTTTTCACCAATCGCTCATTATCCATTCTCTCCATATGCCCAAACCATCGCAACACCCTCTGCTCAACTCTACCAGCCATCTCCCGAACAACTCAAGTTCTCCTTCGCACTTCATCATTTCGCACTCGATCCATACGCGTCACTCCACACATACTCCTCAGACACCTCATCTCCATTACATTCAAACTTTTCCTCTCTGCTACACCCATATTCCATGTTTCAGCCCCATATAACGCAGTCGGTACCACAACACCCTCATACAGCCTTCTCTTTACATCCATTCTAAGCGAACGACATCTAAACACTTTTTTCATTCCTCCCAGCACCTTTCCTACTTCATCTATTCTAAACTTCACTTCTGCATCTATTCTTCCATCCACAGCAACATGTGATCCTAGATATTTAAAACACTCTGCCTCCTCAAGCAATTCGCCATTCAAAACTATATTCATCCCCCTACCATCTACCAACCTCGTACACTTCATCACTTTACTCTTATTCTCATTTACTTTCAATTTCCTCCTTTCACACACCCTTCCAAACTCCTCTACCAACTGTCTCAATCTCTCCTCTGAATCAGCCACCAGTGCAGTATCATCTGCAAACAGCAGCTGCTTCAGATTCCACTCTCCACCATCAACATTCACCAGACTCAGACCTCCACCTAAAACTTGCATTCAGCTCCCTTACAACACCATCCATGTAAATATTAAACAACCAAGGCGACATCACACATCCCTGCAGCAGCCTCACTCTCACGGGATACCAGTCACTCACAGCATTTCCCACTCTTACACACGCTTTACTATTTACATAAAAATTTTCACCCCTTTTAGTAACCTACCATCAAGTCCATACAATCTTAAAACAGTCCACAAAGCCTCCCTATCAATTCTATCATACGCTTTCTCTAAATCCATAAATGCCCAAAACACATCCTTGCCTCTCTCTAAATACTTTTCACACACTTGTCTCACAGCAAACACCTGATCAACGCATCCCCTCCCTCTCCTAAAGCCACACTGCTCATCACCAATCACTCCCTCTGTACCCTCCTTTCCTACATATTATTATTATTATTATTATTATTATTATTATTATTATTATTATTATTGTCTCCGTGTCTCCCTTCCTGCCTCCTTTTTTCTATCTCCATTTCTGTTAGCTTTCCCATCTCTATAATCTTTCCTGCTTACTGTTTTATTTCAATCTCCCCTCCCCCTTCCACTTGTATCTCCCTTCCTGCCAACTATCTCCATCTCTCCAAGCCGCCCCACTTCCTCTCAGCCTTCTCACCTTCATTTCTCCTCCTGTATAGGCTACTATTTTTGTCTCAGTCTCTTCAATCCTTCTCATTTATATTTTCCTTCCTGTTTATTATTTTATATCCTCTCACTCAGCCTTCCAACTTTTGTTTCTCTTCCTGTTTACTGTTTTCTCTCCATTTTTTCCAGCGTCCCCAGTTGTGTATCCTTTCCTCCGTCTCTCCCGGCCTTTCCATTTGTACTCGTACCTTCTGTCTTGTTTACCATTTTCTCACCTTACACAGCCACCATCAAGGTCACTGGCAGGATGGTTGGAGGAAGAAGAGGGAACTGGGTGGAATTGACGTTGACCGTAGGATCTTTGATTTTTACGAGGGAGAGAGAGAGAGAGAGAGAGAGAGAGAGAGAGAGAGAGGAGGGGGGGAGGGAGGGAGAAAGAGAGGGAGAGCGCAAAAAGAGTTGAGTATTAAGTGAATGGAAGGCTGTTTTGTGTGTTTATATACATAAGTAAATATACTGGATGTCACTTACTGCAGTGGGGTGACACCCAGCAGAAGGAAAAAGCAACTTTTATTATTTTACATTCAATCTCTTGACTGTTTTAATCTATACTAGAACATGTCTGAAACAAGTACACCCACTAAAATAATTATCGATATCTTTCGCAACTATCACTGACACAGAAACCTCGAATACGTGGTAAGGGCTGGTACATACACTTCTCCATCCCTGGATCTCTCCGCCCCTCCCACCCCGTAAGGATAAGAGATTGTCTCTTATCCTTGCCCTTTCTCATCTCTCTCTCTCTCTCTCTCTCTCTCTCTCTCTCTCTCCAGATATAACTCTCGTAGCTTCATGTCGTGTATAACGAATAATTCATGGCAATAGACATAATGCCTGAAGGTAGGTCTCAAAACAGCGAAGTATTGTCCACGAGATAATATAGAAACCAATGTGCTACTTGTCTCCTTGGCACCCATCGTATCCGCGGTTAGGCTACCACCTTAGGATTTCTTACATGTTATGATACAATGACAGCCACCATTCACATTTTAAGAATGGGTTGATGGCAAACCATATAGTCTAAAATGCGTGACTTAAAGAACAGTGCCCCCGAAATATATCATAGTGCCCCCGACAACGGGGCAAGCAAAATACAGCTCAGTATGCCCGAGAATGTACCAACACCCCCACACGGACCCCACGGGGTAGCCACCACCAGTCAGAACCACTCCCGGCAACAGCGACATAGGTCAGCCCGGGCCGTGCGCCCCTATGTCACGCAGCCACCACGCCGTCGCCGCCGTAGGAGAAAGACACTACCTTCACGGAGTGGGATTGTTGAACCAGCTAGGGGTGGAGTTGTCATAGGCACTCCAGGCGGCGCTCCTCTTCGTGAGACGGCCTATTGTCGCTCCGAAAGTGTTCAGGTAGAGACGGCCTATTGTTGCTCCCCTCCTTGTGAGACGGCCGATTGTCACTCCGAAAGTGTCCCGGTAGAGACGACCTATTGTCGCTCCGACAGTGCTCTGGTAGAGACGGCCTATTGTCGCTCCCCTCCTCGTGAGACGGCCTATTGTCGCTCCGAAAGTGTCCTGGTAGAGACGGCCTATTGTTGCTCCCTTCCTCGTGAGACGATCTATTGTCGCTCCGAGGGTACACAGAAAGAGGCAAGGAGTGAGACGTCACTACGGCAGGAGATTAGAGCCCAGGTCTCCCATCCCAGAGTGACCCAGACAGGCCTCACAGCCTCCCCTGGCCTCTGCTCCCTACGTCTGGCTCTAGAGCAGACGCACCTGACGGGCCCCAGTGGAATTCGATGCCGCAGCCCTCCTCTGTCGGCGCCCCTAGACGCTGGAGACCGCAGTCCGCAGTCTCTCTTGATTCTCCTCAGGACACCCGGGCGCGACCTCCCTATGCCCCCACGACGCCGTAAGGCTCCCACTACAGGCCGAGACTTACAACAGAGGTTCCTGGAGCTATTCGGCCCCAGTCCTGAGGGCCACACTCCTGAGCCCAGCCCGGAAGCCACGGGTAGCCCAGGACGCGAGAAGACGCCCTTACGAGTTGTCCCGTGCCCTCTTGGCACGCCTCACATTGGCGGTGCCCCTAGCCCAGCAGGATCACCGACGGCATGTTCCCGCCTATCCCCATGATGAATACTTGTGATGCTGCAGTACGAGTGATTTAGGTTAAGTGTGATTTCCCCTAGTATAAGTATTGTGCAGTGACTTCATATAGTGAATATCGGGGCGAGTAAGATCACAGTGAGAAACTAAAGGACGAGTGTGTGGAACAAGATCTGATGAACTATATTTGTGAGAGACGTCCCTTATATACAATTAGTAAGCCTGTGCCGCCTGGAGATTCCTCTGTAATGACATACCCCTATTACTGTGAGCTCTAAAGGAATATTGTGAAAGAGAGTATTAATGGTATTCCCTCCCTCCCCCACGCTGCCCATAAATCTTGAGTGTCACTCTCTCTCATCCCAATATCCCGAGTAAGTGTGAATCAAGAATAAAATCAATTACCAAAGTCCCTTGGCTAGTGGAAAACGTATATACTTCATTGCTAATATCTGCCTCTCCCCAGTATTACCATAACTTTCCCCTAGCCGTCACAAGTCACTCCCCGCACCCTCCCCTCTCCCCTCCTCGGGAGACTCACCCCCCCCCACCGCGCCTCCCGCGCGCGCCTATATTCACTGCACCGTTGATACACTAGGATTGATTGTGTTGTCATTAATGTCAGAGAAGCAAGTATCCTGCGAGATACCTATATCCTAGATAAGGTTTTATATTGCTATGTATTGTGCTGTAATATCTGCTGATTTGTCCTGTGTCTGATTGTGGTCATTACTCATATACGTGTAAAGGTTGTTGCCTAGCGTTTTTGTGTCCTGCCTCTCTTTATTGCACTAAGCTCCGGTCTCGAAAGAGGACCCCGCTCCACGTTAGGTGTAATAGGAACGAGAAGTCGAGCCTAATTTCACCTAGCATTACATAGTCCTCACTCTCCAGTAGGCTATATACCACACCCCATGAACAATGTACTTAAAGTCCATATCAGTGATATGTGAATGTACGAGAGCATGGATAATGAAATCTGAGAATGGTATATCACCGATTTGAAGATGATAACAGCGTCATGGAGAGGGTGATCATTAGGCATATCTTTTTATTTTAGGATAGGCTTTTACCGCAGATGATTCTCTATTTGCATTTAATGTGAAGGATGTGTTGCCTACGAAACTGCTTCAGCTTGGACAATCTGAGCATCGAATGAAAAGTACTCATATTCAAAGTGGCTTCGGATTCTTTCGTAACACTTCTTGGATAGCTATTTATTCTACACATTACACATCAGCATCCTTGTTTATAATTTTTATGAAAAGTGTGTGGTAGGTGGGGGCGCTCACCATCCACTAACTCGATGTAGTGCTGCTCTCTGGTGTCTGCCCTTTCCTCTTGTCCCTCTATTCCTTCCTTCCTCGTCAGTCTTTCTTTACCTCATTCTTTCCACGTCCTTCTGCCTATGGATGACTTACACTCCCTCTTTTGTCTTTTTGTCCTTCATTCTTTCCTCTTCTTTCTGCCTGTGGGTGACTCAACACTGAGTGACAAGCCAAATGGTTTCCTGTACACCAGGAAACCATTTACTACGCTGGGTGGTAACCGTATAACCAAATTATGGCGCCTGGTGGTTTAGTGGGTAATTACGACGCTCCAATCGGACTGAGCCGGTGAAGGTTTATATCCAAGGAGTGGTTGGGGTTATTGCTCACGTAATGCCACCCAGGGATGAGTGAGGCTGGTCACTCTCATCTTAAATGTCAGGACCAACTTGCCTAGATCCGGGCTCCTACGCTCCTCATGCGACAACGTAGGATTGGATGATGGATGGATGGATGAAAAGTGTGTTCTTACTCAAATTCTCATACTCAAAAGTAAATTACAAGACAGTGATAACTAGAGGCCCCCCAAAAGGGAGGAATCACACCAGCCACGAGTAGATACATATATAACGCTGCTCGGAATATGACCTTGACCTTGACCTACTTTCACCAATTTCCAACTCGTAGGAGATTTTCATCCCTACTACACATCTGTAACATTTTGTGATGATCTTGAGCGGTTGCGAAGTGATCGTGTTAATAAACACAGCCCTTTACCTACTATCTCCTTTTTCTAACTTGTGGGAGATTTTCATCCCTTCTACACACCTGTAAAATTATGTGAAGATATCTTGAGTAGTTGCGAAGTTATCGTGCCAACAGATAGACACACAAACTGAAAACACTACTCGTAGGAGATTTTCATTCCTACTACACATCTGTAAAACTTTGTGATGATATCTTGAGCCATTGCGAAGTTATCGTGGTAACAGTCAGACAGGCCTTGAACTACTATCACCAGTCTCGAACTCATGATCGCTTTTTTTCACTACTATACACTTGTAAAATTTTGTGATGATAACATGAGCAGTTGCTAAGTTATTGTGCTAACACACACACACACACACACACACACACACACACACACACACACACACACACACACACACACACACAAACTGAAAGCAATACCAGTTTCGCTATCGGGACTGGTAATTAATAAGCTAAACAAACTGCGGTGCTATGAAGCCTCCGATGGCACTGTGAATACGGACTTAAGGCTCAGTAGATTAGGGATACCAACCAGGATGGATAACTCAGGAGTTTATTTTCAGATCTCTCGTCTGGTTTGCCAGATTTGATCATGCTAAAAGAGTGCCGATAATTTTTAGTCGGTGTACAAGTGAAAGCATTTCTACCCCCTTGGTAGCAGGAGTCGCAGCCAGTGAGCGACCGGGAGATCAAACACCCCGCTCCCATCACCCCTACCTACCCCAACCCTAGTGTAAGCGTTGTTGGAAGATGCGGAACGGCTAAAGCTGGTGATGTTACAATGTGTCATGATTGTTTTTATAGACAGAACCAGTAAAGGTTAAGTATATAAAGGCACGTAATGTGTAATATTGTGCTGTTATCCACAACATATGAGAAAGGCATGAAAATGAAAGAAGACCTGTAATGTATTATGTGTTATTGTCTATATACTTACATACTGCTGTATATTATAATGTTACAAATAATATAGTGAACAACATCTGTTGAAAGATATGTCTTTTCACACCCATTCTCGCTCCCATCTCCACCACCCTTCTCTGGGTTCCTCTCTCCATCAAACGTCTCTCTTAAGCCCCTGTCACACATGCGCGACTCAAGGTCCGACCGCGGTGCAACTCAAGGTCGTAACACATTTTTTTCATTGATCATCCCTTGATTCACAGTGCAAGAGCAGACTCTTTAGGGTGCTTGTGAGCCGTTGGGACGACTCGTTGTGCCTCACGATTTTTTAACGCTCGTTAAAAAATTATGGCCACCTCACAACTTGCCAAAAGTCGTGTCACAGTTGCGTCACAGTCGGGAGTGTCGTAGGTCGGTTGTGAAGCAGTCTTACCTCAATCGGATGCGTCGTGATGCGGTTGTAGCGTGTCGTGACGCAGTTGCCGACAAAAAAACGTTACGACTGCTTGTGAAGGATTTGCACCCTCAACTGACAAAGCAGGGTGAGCAGTCTCTTGTTTTTGACAGTGGATGGGACACAGAAGAGGCCCATGATGATGCGTTGGGTATCAGTGTCGGTCCAGGTGTGATGCCCCGCCTCACCTGGCACTCAATATATACTTCCATGGGTCGGTCGTGGGGGGGTTGTGGTGCATTCCCCAAATGCATCACATAGTCGTGTTGCATTCGTGGACAGTCATGTCACAGTTGTGGTTGACAAAAATCCGTTAAATTTCAAATTTGAAGACTTGTAGCTTCGTCGCCTCGCGATCTTGTCGAGTTCTTGAGGATGTCACGACCAGTCGTGACGCAGTCGTGAGCAGAGCAGACTCGGGGCCAGTCGGGAGGCATGGGAGCCAACTAGGACACAACCTTGAGTCGCGCTGCAGTCGATCCTTCAGTCGGGTATGTGTGACAGGGGCTTTACCCTCACTTCCCCTACTCTTGCCCTATGCCAACATTAACTAAGATAATGATGAAATGATCCATCAGGTATTGATCATGTTAATATTATCATACATCTCTGTATTAAGCACCAACAAATCAATGACATACAATGCTTCGGTATACCTGCCAACCGTTTCATCCTGTTGTAAGCTGTTACGTGATGGACACGCTGCAAGTTGAACCTTGTGTGACAAGGACATTAGGTTGTTTATCGTTAACACCGGTTATGTGTGGTTTTGGACGTCCATTGATTCATATTAACATGAAGTTTAAGCCTTACATTACAAACATGTATGGTTGATGTTCCTGTCATTATTGGATGAATGAAACGAATCAGGGATTGGCCCTGACGAACCACAAACTCTCTGCTTTAGCGAATATATTCCAACCTCTTGTCATAACAGGGACATAGTGTCATTATGTACATGACTGAATGTGGGCCAGTCGTATCAGTAGTGTCATTGTGTCACTGTTGTGACAAGAGGTAGGACTATTTTCGTTAAAGCAGAGTTTGTGATTCGCCAGAGCCGATCACCAATTTGTTTGATTAATGCAACAATGACAGGAACATAAACCTTACGTGCTTAAAATGTAAGGTTTAAGTTGCCACATTAACAAGAATCGGTGGACATCCAAAACCACACATAATCTGTTAACGATAAACAACCGTATGTCCTTGTAACAAAAGATCCAACTTGCAGTGCGTATGTCGCGTAACAGCTTACAACAGGATGAAACAGTTGGCAGGTTTACCAAAGTATGGCATGTTATTCATATGTTGGTGCTTAGTACACAGGTATATGATAATATTAATATGACCAATACCTGATGGATCGCCACACACACCACAAAGCCAGTCAGGAGACAGGACGTGTGTGCTGGGCATTCCCCAGGTCCTGTCCTCCCCACTTACTGTTTTTTAATCAGCCCATACACCACTGACCGGGCTAATGTATGGCCCGGCCTGCACTATATGTGCAGGGAATCTTTAACGAACGAACGAACTGATGGATCATTTCACCATTATCTTAGTTTACTGTATGTTGGTAAACAATGGGTGGGAGTGGGGGATGAGAGGGAGATGCGTTTGGTGGAGACAGGAACCCAAAGAAGGGTGGTGGAGGTGGGAACGAGAATGCATGAGAAAAGACATAATATCTTTCAACAAATGTTGTTCGCTATACTATACTTATTGTAATGTTATAATATAGGACATAAGTATATAGACAATAACACAAAATACATTGTAGGTTGTCTTTCGTTTTCATGGATAACAGCACTATATTACACACTAAGTACCTTTATATACTTTACCCCTACTGGTTATGAATGTCTATAAAAACAATCACGACACATTGTAACATCACCAGCTTTTGCCGTTCCATATCTATCCAACAACGCTTACAGTACACTAAGGTTGGGGTAGGGGTGGTGGGTGCGGGGTGTTCGATCGCCTGGTCACTCACTGGCCACAACTCCGGCTATTAGGGGTAGAGAATTTAGAGCTTTCGGGTGTGAGCATGGAAGTGAAAAAGTTACTACATGACAGTATTGTGATACCAACTCTAACGTACGGAAGTGAAGCTTGGACATTGTTGGAAGGACACAAGTCAAGAGTGAGAGCAGTGGAAATGAGTTATTTAAGAGGAGCCTGTGAGTCACGTGGAGAGACAGGCTGACGAATGAGGATATAAAGGAGCGTTGTGGTGTGGATGTGGATGTGATAGGAAGCGTTATGAGGAACACACTGAGGTGGTTTGGCCATGTGGAGAGGATGGAGGGTGAAAGACTGACGAAGAGAGTGTATGTGAGTGAGGTGGAGGAGGGAAGAGGGAGGGGGAGGCCGAGGATGAGATGGAGGGATGGGATGGAGAGGTATATGAGAGAGGGGGGTGTGAGTTGGGAGCAGGGCAGTGAAATGGCGGGGGATAGGGCGACTTGGAGGCGATTTGTTTGTGGCCACCCCAAACGGGATTGAGGCGTCTGGCAATAGATAGATAGAATAGATAGGGTGTACATCCAGTTCTCAATTACTGTTCTCTTATTTACCCAGGTCCAGTAGTGCCCATTGATCATTCTGTGATTCACTCCAGTCTCTTCACTTCTTGCCTGTTATAGGTCATTAGCAAAGAGTCGTTTTTACCATAAAGCTCTTCGTTCCATTGTGCTGTTTTCTGTACAAATTTCTAAATACAGTATCTGGATACCACAGTAAGATCTCGTGATGCATGTTTTTCTCGCCATCCTTCCACACCTCCTAGGGCTTCCTGTTCCTCTCACTACCTCATATTTCTGATCTGTACATCTTCATCAATCCCTCATTACTTATTCTCTGTATATGGCCATATCATTGTAACAACCTTTGTCGACCCATTCCATCATTCTACAGTATATCTACTTCGACATTTCTTTTACCATGTCATTTCTTACTCCGTTACCATTTCACACTACATACAAAAACTTCCATTTTTGTCTGATCCCTAGCATTTAGGACCTATGCTTTGCATCCATACAGCAGTCAGCTTCAATGTTCATGTAATCATCTTTCCCTGAGCATTCAGTGATGCATTCTTCCACACACTCCTCAAAGCCATAGTACTTATGCCCAGTCTCCTATCCTATGACTTACTTTAGGTTCTCCATGCATTGTACATGGCTGTACCCCCGGTCTACACATTCCATAGTCCATAGCCTGGGTAATCCTGTAATTTTTTCATATCCTGGAATCCACCTCTAACGCCACTGCAATTACTGTGGGATCATCTGTTGCAGTTTATACACAGCATAGAATTCCTTCCAACTCCTTTTTTTACACACAGCACAGGACCACACAAGTCTTGCTCCAAGTCATTGTCTCCTTCACATCTACGGACCATGACCTTTGTTATGATTGTTGTTAACCCAGACTCAAAAGGAAAAGAACCCAGTGGACTGCAGAAAACCAGCCACTTTAACCAGGGATGTTTTGTTATGTTGAAGGATTGTTTGAGTAGTGATAGTGAAGTGCTTAAGGCGACTACATTACCAGTGTGTTAAGGTGTGGGGGCTGCATTACAGTGAGGGTAAAGTGAACTGTTTGTATTCGGGACTGAAGCAGGAAGGTGCTGACGTGCCTTCACGTGGTGGTGCTGTGCATCCTGGGTGAAGCAGCAGTGACATCTATCTGGAAGACAAATTTCTTCATTTCCGTGCACCTCGCTGTGGGTAGGATTCTAGTTTTACCTTGGTGAAATGTTGTCTGCCACAAGACAGTGCTGGATCTCAACACAATGTATGTATTTTACCAGTAGGACATCCCTAATGAAGCAGTTATGTACCTGTGGCCAACGGGTCTGCTTAGCCAGATAGACCATGTTCGGCAACACCAACTGAAGCAAGGAAGGATGGTGCCTGTATCATAGTCTATGTGCACTCTGTCTCTTGAGGCAGGATAATATCTAAGGGATGAATGTCCAGTGAGAGTTCATAAAGGATGCTGTTTAGCTGGAGGTTTTGGATGATTGCGGTAACTGAGTTTGTGAAGTGCAGTGTTGGGTGGAGAGGAGGGATGTTCCTGTAGCATCCTGTGTAATATTAAGAGGCTCATTTTTCATTTCTTTTGAGTGGGGATGATGGAACATAAAGTTACAAGGGTGGGATGGATCCTGTGATGAATTGTGTTCATCTCATATCCATATGGTCCTTGATTGGGAGTACTGTTCTTCTGTTTCTTTATGCAACTGGTATATAAATGTGGCCTTTGTGCATCCTGGTATTATTTTTATGGCTTTGTTTTGTGCTTTTTGTAGCTTTTCTTTGTTATTTTACCAGTATATACTTTCCATAAAATATTCTGCCAAAGGAAGTTCCAGTCCATAAGGTAGGGATTCCTAAAACAATGCTGAAATAAATAGCAGTTTATTAAAATGATTGCTTCAACAAGTTATAAAATAGTTCATTCTTTTATTTGTAGTATCTGTGATCAAAGTTATCCTTTACCTCCAAAACTTAACATATGCATTACATTACGCTACACAACAATGGTTCTTTATACTGTACAAGTATTGAGAAGGCTTAAATGAGGCAAAATGTATTGTCATGTATCAAAACCATACCTATATGCATTAACATTCTAAAAATATAGTATGCACCAACACTGCCTTATGGAAAATGCCTGGGTTTCGATATGATCTTCCGTTTTGATTCTTGAAATTAGTTGCCCTGCACATATTCTTGGATATAAATGAAGCTCACCAGCAAGGGCCTCTTACGGACAGAATGAGTAATTTCACTGCATCTACCTCACACTTAAAACATGTCCATCACTTTCCTTGCTGATACATCAGATCAATGAGGATCACCTATGGACAAAGCCACTCTCAGGTTAAGATTATCAGCAACTAGGGGGAAGTAGAAAATGTGCATAAAGTTTGATGTACCATCAGCCAAGTGTATGACTTTATATCACAGTGAAGATCCTCAGAATTTAGCTCCCCAAAATTATCATCATAATTTTGAGCCTACTTCCCACATGTGTTTGGAGTGGAGCAATCCAGAGCATGGCTCTTTAACCTCAATGGGGACACAATTAGGAGATGAAAGAAAACCCAAGGCAGTGCCCCTTCTCCCTTCTATGATGGGAACTGAGTTGAAATATCTCTCTGTCAATACAAGAAGGAAAATTTCTCACTTTGCACAAGAATGGTACGCATGGGTTAACATTCCATCAAGTAATCAGGACAATATTCACACTTTGTATGGGGCACTGTATCTTTAAGCACAGTATCAGCAAACCGTGGAAAAAAGAACACTAATACGTTAAACTCTGACTCACATTACAAAGCCATCACTGCTAAGAGACAATGATGATGGGATATTATATTATACATGATGCTGGTGCCCTATAACAGTACTACTGATTTATATGGTATGGTTGTTTTTAACTGTACATAATAACTGCCTTGGGGATCAGGAAAGAAGCTTGCAATACCTTTTCTCACTGATTCATTATTACAGTGCAAATGAAGGTCAAAACAGGAAGATATTTACATGCAGTAATGCACCATGTGCTACACTGCCTCTCCTCAAGTAACATAAATGGCTTGCACCTATAATAAAGTAACCATAAAATAAGGAAAAGAGGATACTGAAAATCAAATAAAACCTTTTTCCCTTTCACTAACTTGCTAGTCATGGTGATGCTAGACAGGGAAAACTATGGATAATACAGTATAAGTAACACATGGGTTAGTCATTACCTGGAATTTAAGCAAGAATACTTTCAATTTAGTAAAAATGAATTTAAAAGACTCATTATTATACAGTGTTTAATCAGATCATTCTTAATCTACTGACAAGGTCTGAGACAAGATACCGATAAAAGAAGGCTAACTATACATTCATCATTGTTACCTATATACATTTTTTTTTTTTAAGTGTAATCTCTGATAAAGATTTGGCAACACTACAGGGAAACAACAAAGAGCACCTTTAATTTTTAAAAAGTAAACTAGAGTGACAAGATCGCAACTTAATCATCATCATCATCATCATCCGGCCCTCCTTTCCAACCCTAGGGCAGGGTGAGGAGTAGCAACGTCCAGACAGCCCAAGTTTGCCCAGTCCAATAAGCCACACCTCCATTCACTCATTATTCATGCCCTCGGAATCCTGGCTCTATCTGATACGCCAAAAACACATTCACCACATTCTGTATCTTCACATAAGGGTGTCCAATAAAGTCAAGTTAAACTTCATGAAAATCTGATATTTGGATGATCAGAAATGTTTCTTGATTTAGCAGTAATTACAGCAAGTTACAAGCTCCTCAAGATTAATGTTAACTTACAGAAAAACCTCTTTATAACAAACCTCCATACACCAAGTTTTGGAATTTTGGCATTATTGAACTCACTAAGCGCATCAAACAAACTCCTCATATAGAAAAAAATAAAATAAAAGTGGTATATACAGCCTGCTGCTAACTGACCAATGGCTTCAATCTAGCTCTACGTGACATCATTTAAGGTTTTAAACACTTGCCTAGTTCACTTATGGTCTTCCTGTGGCATAATTTTTTACTGATTTAAATTTTTTAGTGGTATATTTAATGAACTAGGGAGATGGTGCCTGAATTGGTAGAGAAGTGGCCAGCAGTCCTAATAAACCCAAGTTCGAATCCCGGCTGAGGCAGGGAACAGTTTGAGGACTTGAATTTCATTAAAGCAGAATTTACTGATCTGCCAGAAGGCTCGCCGACATGTCATAAAAATACCCCCGCTAATACCAGTACACCAGTCCTGTATGAGTCGACCCTAGCATGTATTCAATATGGATGGTGGGTGTTAGCACCAAAGTGGTGACATGTGAAGGTGTATGGAATGAAGGAGAACTATTGGGCCTTGAGAATGGATTGTGAAGCCTATGCCCAGAGTCGGACACATTAAAAAAAAAAAAAAAAAAAATGTTGCTCAGTCCTCATCATGCCTGGCCCAGCAGACCCATTCATAACAGGTAAGCCACTGCCCCTATGGGGTCGTACCATAGGCTGCCTACAATGTTGATGTTGTGTCTCCATCTTAGTGTGCCATGTGTTGTGCCATGCAGTGCTCTCTTTTGTGGGAGCAGCTGCTCCATATATTCTTTTTTAACTAGGAGAAATATATAATGAAAGTGGGAAATATATAATGAGGAAGTGAAGGAGTTGTGGTGTGGATGTGATAGAAAGAATTGGGAGAAATACACTGAGGTGGTCTGGCCATGTGGAGAGGATGGAGAGTGAGAGATTGATGAGGAGAGTGTATGTAAGTGAGGTGGATGGAAGGAGGAGGAGGGAGGCCAAGGATGAGACTGAGGGATGGAGTGGAGAGGTATATGAGAGAGGGGGGTGTGAGCTGGGAGCTGGATAGTGAAATGGCGAGGGACAGGGCGACATGGAGGTGATTTGTTTGTGGCCACCCCTTAAAAGATTAAGGCATCTGGCAATAGACAGATAGGTTCCTTCACTACAGGATATATACAGGGTATAATGAAAATGGAATTATAAATCAAGATGACTGTCAAACATCACATTTAATAAAATTTTCAGATCTAACTATCCACTGTTTACTCTAAATACATGAAATAATTGTATAACAACCTGGACTGAAAGTATTAGTTCAGTTATAAACACTATAGTTAGGTTTGACTATCAGAACTGTGTGTGTGTGTGTGTGAGAGAGAGAGAGAAGAGATTGTCATGTGTGTGTGTGTGTGTGTGTGTGTGTGTGTGTGTGTGTGTGAGAGAGAGAGAGAGAGAGAGAGGAGACTCGTGTGTGTGTGTGTGTGTGTGTGTGTGTGTGTATCTGTCTGTGTCTGTCTGTCTGTCTGTGTGCACGTGCTTGTTTTATTGATTACTGGTAGTTAGTTACAGATTTGACTTATAATCCCACCTTCATGTGAAAGTTCAATAGCATTATAAATACAATGATGTACGCATGAAATTAACGTCTGTCAAATATTATCAAATCTGATTGAAGTGAAAGCTGAGGAATGGGAAAACATTCCATATCAAAAGGGTTATCTCCTCCCAAATGCTATGCTGTGAGTGTACAGTAAAGTCTCACTTTGTTACACTACATTAGAGAAAGGAAGACCCACCATGATACTAACAAAATCTTTCACCAAAAAAAAGGAAAAAAAATCACCAGCAGAATTTTTCTGGATATATCAGATTATAGCCCATTCCCTGGTAAAAGTTTAATGTAACCATGCAAGTCAGAGACACTGTAAATTATGCATACTAGGAGAGTACAATGCTGGATACAATCATACACAAACTAAATACAGTATTACAGAGATGAATATGTATGCTGATAACTAAAGCCTAACTTGTACAGCAATGAATACATGTACAGTAACAGTAAATTTTGGTTTCTGCCCACTTTTTTTTCTGTTATATAAAGCTGAGTCTGATGTAAGAGATAATAAGTCTAGCACAGATATGGTGTCTAAGAAAAACAAAAGCATAATACAGATACAATGAGGCTTTACTGTACAGTATTTCTTGGGAAACAAATACATATAAAATGAAGATTATTACACTACTACCGCATAGAATTTGTAAGAGTTAGAACTGCACATATGTTAGGAAGGCAAGGATGAGTCAGCTTGCTGGTCCTGCACAAAGGCAATAAGCGTTTGGTATAATCCAGTAGCAATCTTGTGTTCTGGGCTGGTTTCTGGTAGAAGGTTGAGTGCTCGAGTTAGAAGCTCCACTGTCCTCGCAAGGGCAACACCAGGACATCTCAGTCCACTTGCATTCTGAGTAGCAAGAGGTGCAAAAAGAGAAAAGATGAAATTGCTGGCATAGAGGAAAAATTAAGAACTGAAAAAGCTAAGAGTGAAGGCTATAAGTTACTGCAGAACTAATAACTAAATCCATAGATTACTATAAAAATAGATTACAGAAATCATATGGGCTACACAGCAACAAATACTAAAGATACATTTTGATCATGAAGCTTTGATAATGCTAAAAGCAGAGTCCCTAAACTTTCTGAAGATATAAATCTTTGCTGACATCTCCCTACCATTCTTTTAATCCATTCATCATCCAATCCTATGTTCCCCAGTGAGCAGTGGAGAAGCCCAGGGTTAGGCAAGGTGGTCCTGACATTTAAGATGAGAGTGACCAGCCTCACTCATCCCTGAGTGGCATTACGTGAGCACTAAATCCCAACCACCCCTTGGACATAAACGTACACAGGCTCAATCTGACTAGAGCGCCTTAATTACACACTAAACCACCAGGCGCCATAATCTGGTTATATGGTTACCATCCATCGTAGTAAATGGTTTCCTGACGTACAGGAAACCCTTTGGCTTGTCACTCAGTGTAGAGTCACCCATAGGCAGAAGGAAGGGGAAAGAATGAAGGAAAGGAAGACAGAAGAGAGAGCATAAAATCTGCTGTTCCTTTTTAATAATCTCTGATACTCTCAGACTTATGCCTAGGATACTGGTAATTCCCAGCGAGACTTAATTCAGCACTATTAATGCTAATGAGTGAATTTTTTATTGATTTTTCCTCTGCTGACCAGTATATACCCTACAGTACCTCAGTACTGTACTTTCTCCTTTATGGGACATTTCCCTGATACATGCAGGGAAATCAAAGGAGAGCCTTTGTGCTGTGCACATACTAATGTACTCAATTAGCATCAGTCTTAATACAATTTTTAGGCACCTGGTGGTCTACTGAGTTTCTCTCCAGTTCTCCCCATCTTTTTTTCTTGGGGGGAGGGGGGATCATTTCCAGTTACCTATCATGACTGGAATTACTGTATATTTCATTTGTATACATGGATTATAACTGACTGCTGTATGGTAAATTGCAAAGACAATATTTATCTAAGAAATTCTTGTACAGATATTCTAAAAGTCTTTCAAATATATAAAGGTGCCACTCACTCGATGTAGTGCTGCTGTCGGGTGTCTGCCCTTTCCTCTCCTCCATCCTTCTTTCCTTCCATCCATTTCTGTCTTCCTTTCCTTCATTATTTCCTTGTCCTTCTGCTTACGGGTAACTTTACACTCCCTCTTCTGTCTTTCTTTCTTTCACTCTTTCCTCTTCCTTCTGCCTGTGGGTGACTCTACACTGAGTGACAAGCCAAATGGTTTCCTGTACACCAGGAAAACATTTACGACGCTGGGTGGTAACAATATAACCAAATTTTGGCGCCTGGTGGATTAGTGGGTAATTATTGTGCTCCAATCGCATTGAGCCAGTGAAGGTTTATATCCAAGGGGTGGTTGGGGTTGACTGCTCATGTAATGCCACTCAGGGATGAGTGAGGCTGGTCACTCTCATCTTAAATGTCAGGACCAACTGCCTAGCCCCGGGCTCCTACGCTCCTCATGGGGCAATGTAGGATTGGATGATGGATGGATGGATGTTATCATTTATAAATTTTCTGAAAATTTTCCCTACAAACTTGTAAGCTCTGTACATTGAAGAATTAACAAATGTTTATGCTGAAAGCTTGTCTTGACATGTATGTTTGGTGGAATGGAGGAAGGGCTACAGCAGTGTTTTTTTGCCTTTCAAATCAGTCCCACAGGCAAAAACAGACAGAACTACATGTCAACTCACACATGACTTGACCCATTCAGTGATGGTAGGCGAGGTAAGGGCCAGATGGTGTGCTGTGCGAGGAGACGTGAGCAGGAGATGGTGTAACCGCTGACCTGCCAACAATACCAACTGAGATCCCAGACTAGCATTCTCATTCACTGTTGGCAGCAACTGTGGGAGAGGAAAAAATCTTCTAGTAGATTATATATACATTTTTTTTATGTGTGAAGTATTACATTTTTTCCCAAGTGTTCAATACCATGTAATTTTTCTTTACACCAAATTTGAAAACATGTGAGATGAGTGAAAGCATCTTCTTCATACTGCATACTGTAGTAATGCACATCAATGAAATTCAAACATGAAACTTGTAAGTATGATGGGATTACTGTAACTGACTTCCATCATTACTAGAAACCTACAGTATATATATTGTACTGTCCTTAACCCCTAGAAGTCGGGAGTCCACATATGCTGTCCAAGGGTACTAGGGCCAAAAAGATGGGTGTCCGCATATGCAGTCATGCCCCCCATCCCCCACCCTCTATCCCCACCCTAACCCTCACCCTCCTACCACCACACCCAAACTCACCCCACCATCACCCCCTAACCCCCATCCCAACTGCTCCCCACCACCACCACCAACCCCCACCCATACTGCCCCCCAACCAGCCACCACTCCCTCACTCCCCAACCCCCACCCAAACTGTCCCCCAACCAGCCACCACTCCCTCACTCCCCACCCCCCACCCAAACTGTCCCCCAACCAGCCACCACTCCCTCACTCCCCACCCCCCACCCCCACCCATCAACCCACTACCCCCACCCATCAACCCACTACCCCCACCCATCACCCTACCATCCTCACCCCCACCCCAACCCCCCATACCACCCCACCATATCACACCCACCGATTATGCCCATCCTGAGTGCATGTCAAAACATTCCAATGCTCATCTTTTAGGGATTAAGGCAATTCGTCTGGTGGGATGGTGGTAGTGTTTTCAGTCCAAAAGCCATACCCTATGCACACCAGTTAAATTTACGAGGTGACTGAGGATTTTTCTATTATGAAAAATACTGTAAAAAGCATGGGTCTGTTTCCTACAACATTAATGTTCAGAACTATAGCAACCCATCCTCATGCCACTTACATATGAAGAGATAATATGAAGCTGACATTATGTAGTTTATCTCTGATAACATCAAACTTCTTTATTCAGATAAAGGAAGCCCTGCCCCCTAAAGAGTTAAGATTTAAACTGATGCTTGAAATAATGCATTTAGAATACAGTAGAACAGTACTGTACTTCATTCTGCTATGGATATTGCATTCCAATTCATCACTGTATAATATCCATATACAGTACAGTAATCCCTTAATTTATGCGAGGGTTATGTTCCCAGACCCTTCGCGTATGTGGTAAATTCACGTATACGTTCTGCACATGTGTGCACGTAATTATGCATGTGTATTAAGTGTATTACATCTGAATAATACTGTTTATGCCCTACATACACCTAATAAACTAGCATAAAGTATGAAAAACAACAAAAATGTAAGAAATTTAACACTTACTGAAAGCTGACAAGCACAGGCGTAGGTGGAGACACTTTAGCACAGTCTGGTGCACTAGCCCTCACTGCCTCCCGTATGCTACGTTCTGCCTTCTTTATTGTACGAACAATTGACTCATTCACCCCAAACATACGGTTCCGAGACAATTCACCGTCGTCAATTCGCCATCAAAACATGGACAATTCCCCATCAGGACAATTCACACCCTGGACGATTCCCCGTCATTCTATAAATATACTTATTACTGATTAATTAATACTTTAAAAACTAATTTTTAAAAGGGATTTTATAACTCATATAAGTAAAAAACTAGTGTACTTGTTAAATAAACTGGTATGTAAATAAATGACAGGGAATTGTCCTGGCAGTGAAAAGTCCTGATGGCGAATAGTCTTGTTATTGTTGTGACAGTGAATTGACTTGACGGTGAATTGTCTCAAAACCAAACATATGACCAACAGCACACGCCATCCTTCCCTAAATTTGTCCAATACTTTAACTTTCTCTGTTAGCGACATCACTTTACATGCCCCATTTGGTGTGTTACCTCATGCATCACTAGCATTACGCTTAGGCCCCATGTTGGCAAACAAGGCAAGCAATCACTGGAAGGCAGAAAAATAAGCCACAAATAACGATTCGCGAGTCACGCACAGTTCGTACGTCGGATTCAAATTGACTGTGTGATGCGTGGTAGACCGACCTCCCACCCACACGCACGCACGCACGCGCGCACACACACACACACACACACACACACACACACACACACACACACACACACACATGTATGCACACGGGCAGCAGGTAGGCATTTTTATATTTTAAAGCCAAGAAACCATTTACAACGCTGGGTGGTAACCATATAACCAAACCATACGTGCTCCCTACGTGTCAACAAGTGGGTTGGTGGAGGGTTGGTGCCCCTCCCTGTAAAACAACTAACTCAAGTGTCAAATGGCCACCCTTTGCGGGATTGTGGTGTCTGGCAATAGATAGATAGATAGACTTATTTCTCTCATATATTAAAATTATTTATTTGAATGCTATAATTTTATGTTTTAATTACTGTACAAAAAAATTCGTGGATAACTAAAATCGCATGAAAAAAGTTAGCGTGAATTAAGGGATTACTGTACTTTCTGTCCTTTTCTCCCCTTCGTCTTAACATACCTCCTCGCCCAGTGAGTCAAACCCAGAGTTGTACAGTTCACATATGTGGTGTCGACGAAGGGTATCCACAGCAACACCCCAGGCTCGCCCTAACTCCAGGGCATCATGCACACTTACACACACAGCCTTTGAAAAACACCATATGAAAGATATTGAGAATCATTTTTTCATATTTCAAACAATAATCCACAAAGCAACTGCTTACTGTAATACTGAACTGTAGGATTTGCTGAAAGTCAAGTATTCTACAGCAATATGTCAATTAAAATATATTTAAATTTCCATCAAATATACAGTTTTTCAGATCAGTGTGGTAGGTATATCTGACCTGCGATGGAGGGGAGGTATCTGGCAGTGCAACAACAGCTGCTGTAATAACTTTACACAACAGCATCATCCGAACTTTAGTCACCACTGGATCTGCTTGGCCGCCACTTGTCCAACTAGTTGACAGAGGCTTGAACAAGGCACTTCGACCCTAACATAAGTACATAACATATTAGCATCCAAGAAGAAAAATATTAAAGTTTCCCTCACTGCTCAAGTGATGGCTAAAACTGAAATATGCTTCAAGTTATAAGTCATTATTACATATACTTGTCTTTGTTTATTGTTCATGAAACTAAGCAAGTGTTAAAGAAACTGGATCCTTCAGTGCTAAATTTTGCAAATCTCAGAGCAGGTTCTACTGCTTTACTTACACCCATAATACAGTGGAAGCAAGCAGATGTTTTCTGCCTTGAAAAATACACTCAATTACCAGTATATAAACACTCTGCAAACTTACCAGTACATAAACACTCTGCAAACTATCATTCCATACACAAAGATGCTAAGTAAGAAGGGTTTACCTTGCCATCAAAACAGCTAAGTGGCCTAGTGTTTTTGATGTTGTGGAGTGCAGTGAGGTGAAGAACAGAGACCAGCTGATAGTGAAGGTACAGAAGGTCATAGCAAGTGGATTTCTGTGTGATTGTAACCTCCACAAGGGCGGGTGATCCTTCCTGGCCACTCCATAACCTGTCACCCGTCAGTACCACTGGCTTCTCCACTTCACAAACAACATTGGCCTGCATGGATGACATACAATTTGTATATTAAGAAAAATTTTGTAAGGTAGCACTGTACACTGGATTTTGATTTATTCTGGTTTCAAGCATCCTATCATTTCCTGCAATTCTCTTCATTCATACTCTTTCTTTTTTTATACAGTACTGTTTATCTAAATTTGGGTATCAACTAAACAGTCTGTTCTATAAGGCCCAGCAGTTCTCCCACAAACCATTCACAGATTACACTCTCATATTATATTGCCACTTCCTTTCAGCATACACCTTGCATACCCTTGTGCTGGTAGAAGCAAATGAAAGAAAGAGGTATTCTACATATATCAGGAATGGCTACCATCCACTTGTACTTCCTCTTCCCTCTATCTTTTTCCGTCTTCCTCTCTTATGTATTACCCACTTCCTTCATTGTCACAACTCAAAGCTTCACAGGCCTATTTTTGTCATTACTATCTTTTTTGCCATTGACCACTGAGCACAACTGGCAAAAAGTGCATGTGGTCATTGTATTCTGTTCCTCAATGACAGCTATCCTTACCTACTTCACCATACCTCAACCTTTCATCTCCTTCTCCTTCTCTGACCTAAAGCTTAACACTTTCCAACTTAGCTTCTTTTGCTTTACTCACCTCCATGAGCTGGTTAAGAAGGGCTGCAGCAGCCTGGAGTGCTTGAGGTAGATTATGTTCTGACAGACGCAGTTCACGCTGGCAGGCACGCTCTCTCGGGGTTCTCCAAGCCTTTTCCATAAGACATGCTGCCCCTTGCACCCAACGTCCCACCCAAGTCTCCCACACCATTACTCCAACACCTTGTGTATGTATGCAGTTAGGAGACCATACATTTATTTATTTATTTATTTTTTTTTATTTTTTATTTTTTTTTAAGTTATACAGTGTACAGGTGGATCTTATGGTATATGCTATGAATGTATTTCAAAATTTCACAACTTATTCCATACATCTGGTGTTGTAAAATGGGGGAAATAACAAATTAGCTTTATCAACGAAACATTCTGTAGCAATATTTCTGTAATTTCCTGAGGAATTAACACCCAAAAATGAACACTGTAAAAGGTAACATACAATGAATACCTGTACTAGCTGAGGATTATCATCATCAACATCATCCAGACCTCCTTTCCCACCCTAGGGCAGGGTGAGGAGTAACAATGTCCAGACAGCCCAAACTTGCCCAATCCAATGGGCCATACCTCCATTCACTCGCCATTCAAGCTCCCGGAATCCTGGCTCTATCGGATACACCAGAAACATTCACCACATTCTGCAACATATCCGACTGAGTCAATCCGGACACTGCCATGTTAAAAAGGGGTGCCAAATCCCTGATCATGCACTTCTCCTCACAACATTCATCTGGCCAGCTCGATCTTTTGTCAGTTCCCTAGCCTCACCAACTTCCAAACCTCTCTTCCCCACACACTCATCCACCATATCTCTCCACCTTCTCCTTGGTCTACCTCACCTCCTCCCTCCTTCAGATTCACTCAGACATACCTTTTTCACCACTCGATTGTTATCCATTCTTTCCACATGACCATATCATCTCAGTACACTCTCTTCGATTCTGGTGTCCACCGACTTCCTCACTCCACATCTTTCACGAATCACATTATTTCATATCCTATCCACCCTCTGTACTCCACATACATTCCTCAGCAGTCCATCTCCACTGCTCTTACTCCTGACTTCTCATTTTAATGCCACACCATAGTCTCACATCCATATATTAGAGCTGGCACTAACACTTCTTCATGCAAGCCTCATGCAGCTGCAACACTCAAGCCTCTGTTTCTTATCAAGGCCTTCATTGCACCAGCCACTTTCCTTCCTTGTGTCACTCTATTTTCAACTTCTTTTGCACATTTTCCTCTCTTTTCTATCACTGTACCCAAGTATTTGAACTCTTTCACCAATTCCAGTCTCTCTGCATTCACTGTAACATTACACTGGGAGTCACCTTCTCTCTCAATAACCATCACTTTACTCTTTTCTACATTTACTCTCAGGGCACGATGCTCACAGACCTCAGCAAAACTCTGCACTAGCCTACCAAGTTCTTGTCCAGTACTTGCAAGCAGTACTGCATCATCAGCATACAACAAATTTGAGATATTCCATCCATCACCATTCATTACCAATGCCATCCCTCTCTCCATTACTCGTGTTTTTACTTCTCTCATCACCCCATCCATATATATAATGAACAACCATGAGGGCATCACACAACCTTGTAGCATGCCCACACCAATCGCGAACCATTCACTTAGATGCCCATTAACCCTTATGCATGCTTCACTACCATCATAAAAACTCCTGAAGGCACCTAGCAGCTTACCATCTACACAATACATGTGCAAAAATTTCCACAATCCTTCTCTGTCCACTTTGTCTCATGTTTTTTCCAGATCCATAAATGCCATAAACACCTTATGGTCCTTCTCACAAGCCTTCTCTGCTATCTGTCTCACTGCAAATATTTGATCCACACATCCTCTGCCACTCCTAAAGCCACCCTGTTCATCACTCACTAGGACTGATGATATCTCTCTTACTTTCTCAGTATTAATCCATCCATCTATTATCCACTTCTACGTTGCCCCATGAGGAGCGTAGGAGCCCGGGGCTAGGCAAGTTGGTCCTGACATTTAAGATGAGAGTGATCAGCCTCACTCATCCGTGAGTGGCATTACGTAAGTAATACACCACAACCACCCTTTGGATATAAACTTCTACACCTCAATCCAACTGGAGTGCTGTAATTATCCACTAAACCACCAGGCACCACAATTTGGTTATGTGATTACCACCTAGCACAGTAGTTTCCTGGTATACAGGAAACCATTTGGTGTTCACTCAGTGTACAGTCACCCATAGGCAGTTCTTTCATATGCCTTCCCTACCACACTCAGTACACTTATGTCACAATAATTCTTGCACTCACTTCGCTCACCTTTATTTTTGTCCATCCATCCATCCATCATCCAGTCCTACGTTGCCCCATGATGAGCGTAGAAGCCCGGGGCTAGGCAGTTGGTCCTGACATTTAAGATGAAAGTGACCAGCCTCACTCATCCCTGAGTGGCATTACATGAGCAATAAACCCCTATCACCCCTTGGATGTAAACCTTCACCGGTTCAATCCAACTGGAGCACAATAATTACCCACTAAACCACCAGGTGCCAAAATTTGGTTTTATGGTTACCACCCAGCATAGTAAATGGTTTCCTGGTATACATGAAACCATTTGGCTTGTCACTCAGTGTAGAGTCACCCACAGGCAGAAGGGAGAGGAAAGAATGAAGGAATGAAAGACAGAAGAGGGAGTGTAAAGTCACCCGTAGGCAGAAGGAAGAGAAAAGAATGAAGGAAAAAAAGACAAAAGAAGATGGAAGGACACAAGGATGGAGGAGAGGACAGGACAGACACCCAAAAGCAGCACTACATTGAGTGAGTGGATGGTACAGGGGTAAAATCACAGCCTTTTTCCACTCTGCAGACATAGTTCCACTCATCCATGCCTTCTTACATATCTCTAACAAGCACTTCATTCCACTCTTTCCACCACACTTAAGCATCTCTGCATACACCTCATCAAACCTAGCTGCTTTCCCATTTTTCAGACGCTTCACAGTGCTCTTCACCTGTGCGAGTGTCACAGCTCCTGGTACTGCATTCCTTCTCTGCACATCCCCAAAACCAATCATGTTGACAGGCACTCTGCTCTCTCTATTCCCGTTCATCAGGCTTTCATAATATTCTTTCCATCTGGTCCTTACTTCATCCTCATGGGTTAATTATCTATCACCTACATCCTTTACACCATTACATTTCTTTCCGCATTCACTTCTGCATTTCCACACCTCTTTCCAGAATAACTTCCTATTTTCAGAGTAGTTCGCATTCATTTTTCTTCCTAGATTATCATTTACCTCCATCTTTTTCCTCTTCACTAGTCTCTTTACATGTTTCATGCTCTCAATATATTCAGTTCTTATTTTAAATGAACTTCTGTCCTGCAACCACTTTACCCGCTTCTTTCTCTTTTCCTCCACTGCTCTCTTAACCTCCTCATCCCATCATGCCGTACGTTTCTTTGTTACGCTTGCCACACCACACACTGCTTTAGCATTCCCAACTAAGCAATCCCTGTATGCATTCCACAGGCTGTCCAGATCCATTTTATTCCAATTCACTGATTCTAATTCCTCCTCTACTTTGGATCTGTAATCATCTGCCATTTCTTTGATCCTCAGCTTTTCAACTTTCAATCTTTCTCTCTGACTGCTCCTCTCTCTCCTGATCCTCACCCCTCTTAGTTTGATCTTGCATACCACAATCACATGCTCTTACAGACCTCCACATCGTCCTCTCATGGCCCTCATATCAGCAACCATTCCCATCATCGACCTCTCTATGAGCACGTAATCAATCAGGCTTCTTTCAACACGGTCCCTGTTCCCTCTATACCATGTATATTTATGTGCATCTTTGTGTTTGGAATATGAGTTACAAATGCACAACCTCCTCTCCTGACACATATCCTTTAGTCGATTCCCATTATCATTTTCTCCTGGAACTCCATAACAACCCATTATGTCATCCTCAGGACCAGTGCCTGCTCTTCCATTCACATCCCTCATTACGATCACTTTATAGCTCCTGGACATTTCTCCCACTACTTCACCCATCTCATCCCAAAACCTGTCTTTCTCTCTCTCTCACTCCTGTCCTCACACAGTGCATATGCTACAATCACTGCCACTTTCACCTTCTCAAACTTGAACTTGACATACATACACCTCAAGCTGACATATTTGTAGTCTCTCATTCCATTCTGCCACACCTCATTCATCAACAATGCAACTTCTTCCTTGCATCTTTCTCGCCCATTCATTAACGATCTTACACATTTCATACCCTCCCACTCCTCCACTTCACACCCTTTCATCTTCATTTCACACAATGCCATCACGGCATATCTCGCAATCTTGAACACATTTACCACTTCCACCCTGTTGCTCTCCTCATTCACACCTCTCACATTCCACATGGCCATGAGAATCTGCCCATTTGGCTGGGGCCTTGGGCAGGTATTGGGCCCTCTAAGGCTCTCTGAAATGACTACCAAGATTAGGTGATATTGGATTGAGAAATCTGGGGGACACTTAACCCCGCCAGAAACCCTGGTTATATGGTTACCACCCAGTGTAGTAAATGGTTTCCTGGGTACAGGAAACCATTTGGCTTGTCACTCAATGCAGAGATCATATGGCATCTCTGCATTGGTTGAGTGGATGATGGGCGCCCCTATCCATTATTCAAAATATCAAAACAAGACAAAACTACAATAAAACCTCAATATAACAGACTGCAATATACTGCAATTCACTTTTATCAGAAGGAAGGAGCTGACCAGACTAAATTCTTATATATCGGAAAAAGTCCAATAAAGCCAGAAGCAGTCCGGACTGCCTGACCACTTCAGCAATGTTCACCACAATAAGGTACACCCGGAGAAAGTTCCGCCTTATACACCTGCCTACCAGTTCGGACCTTTATGCATGAGACAACGACTAGTGAAGCAGTAGCTAGACACTCAAATGTCTGGTACCACTGTATGGGAGGGGAGAGGTTAAGGGAGGAGGAAGGCATGGGGGAGCTGATAGTTCCTATCCCTCCCTCGTCCATCCCCATCCTTCTCACACAGTTATCAGATATATTAATGTTGGCTACTGCTTCACTTAACACTTGTCTCACATTTACTATTTCGAAGTGGTGAGCGAGTGTATAACGTGGAACTTTCCCCGGCTGTACATAAAAGACATGTTTATCAGTGTACAGCACAGTACTATTGTAATATTATATCCATCCATCCATCACCCAATCCTATGTTGCCCCAAGAGAAGCGTATGAGCCCGGGGCCAGGTAAGTTGGTCCCGACATTTAAGATGAGAGTGACCAGCCTCACTCACCCCTGAGTGGCATTACATGAGCAATAAACCCCATACACTCTTTGGATATAAACCTACTCTGGCTCAATCCGACTGAAGACCCTTAATTACCCACTAAAGCACCAGGTGCCATAATTTGGTTATATGGTTACTAACCAGCATAGTATTGGTTTGTCACTCAGTGTAGAGTCACCCATAGGCAGAAAGATGAGGAAAGTACGAAAGAAAGAGAAACAGAAGAGGAAGTGTAAAGTCATCCATAGGCAGAAGGAAGAGGACAGAATGCAGAAAGTAAAGACAGAAGAGGATGGAAGGAAGAGAGGAAAGGACAGTCACCCGAGGGCAGCACTACATTGAGTGAGTGGATGATTATACCATTTGATTATTGTAGTGAATGTATAATACAGTGCAGTGCTGCAGCGATAGTGAAAAACCGTTGGTGCAATCCAGGCTAATGTCTGATATATCGAAAAAAGTCTGGGTTAGCAGGAGGAAGTCCAGATGTTGCTTTTATCAGACTTTCGCTCTTTTTGGAATGGTCTGGACCCCAATTAGTTAGTTATAGCGAGGTTTTACTTTAATTCTAAGTCTTAAAAACTCATATCTGAGGCTCCATTAAGTTACCGTGTCTGATGTGAGAGTTGGTAATGGCTGAGAGGTGTTCAACAGCACTTTCAAGAAGAGAAACTTCATCTGGTGATTTGTGCCATCCAGCAGCCAGCTCCCATGTCATGTTAGTTAGCACTGAATCACCAGCCACTGAGTGAGGAAAATGCTCACCCACCTTCCCTAACAGCTCTGGGACAGAAGAAAAGAAATCATCATCATCATCATCATCATCATCCCAACCTCTTTTTCTCACCTAAGGAAATAGATTTTTTAATTAAAAAGAAAGAAAATTGTGAAGAATCAACAGCTGCAAGTTTTCATACTATTCCTGATTAACATATGTTGTACATATACTGTACTGCATTCACACTTTCAGACTAGGTTATGAGCATCTACTAATCTTTCTTCATATTTTATGACTTTTTAATAGACAGTACTATCATTACCTGCAATGTCAGCTTCATCATGATCAATTTTATCCAAATTCAGTTTCCTACATTTTGGAGTGTGAAAACCAAAAGCATGTGAAAGAGGTGGAGATGGAGAAAGGGAGAGGGGGAGGGGGAGACTGAGGATAAAGTGGAGAGGTATACAAACAAGTGGTACGAGCTGGGTGAAGGACAGTTTGATGGCAGAAGACAGGATGGCATGGAGGAAGTTTACTTGTGGCCACTTCCTCCGCAATTAAGATGTCTGGCTATTCGGCAGATGGGTATTTTGCATTGAAAAACTGAAGTCACTGCAATCCAAAGTTATTAAATGATTATGGCTATAAAAATGTATACTCTTCAAACACATACAGTATCACAAATCTATTGAAAGAAAAAATTAGTGCCTTACAAAATACAGTACACTCAACCCTCGGCTATCACTCCCAATTGGTCTTGTTATGGCTGCGCAATAGCCGAAACCGTGATAGCCGAATTGAAGAACATATGGTAATAATTCTAACTGGTGCCATGACCTCAATATTTACCCCTAAGATACCCTTTTTGTACCACATATTAACATATAATAGTCTAAAAATGTGCATACCCCTCACAGTTGATTCATTGATGTTATATTTCTTCCCCACACTTTGCTTAGTCTTACCACTGTCTATATGTTTCACTATTTCCAGTTTATCCGCATAGCATAGGTTCTTCCTCTTCTTTATTTCCCTGCCAGGTGCCACAGCATTATGTTGGGCGATGGTAGAGAGACGGGGAGGGGGTACATTGGCCACGGTCATATCACAAAAAAGGTTATTGCTCACCGTTTGAGACCGCGCACCTGAATGGTTTGGCGGCCGGGAGACTCAGTCGGGTGGCCAATTAGCGCTCAGCTGGCGCTGACGTCACATGACCAATCATGGAGTGAATCTTTTACTGGCTGGGCAGAGCACCAGAGCCCGGCCTTTTTGAAATTTTCGAACATTTCTGGTGCGCGAGAGCAGGCTTTTAATGCGTGATAAAGGTATTTGGGTAGTTCTTTATATAGGCGTGATAGCCAGATACGCTATAGCGGAACCCGTGATAGCCGAGGGTTGAGTGCATTCTTTTTCAACAGTGGAAACAACTTGGGTAACCTACCACTTATTTCTCTACACTCAGGATCTTCCATTTCCTCATCCTCTTTTCCCATATCTAGGGATAAATCGCTGTCATCTATCACTGCTGTGTCTGCATCAACAGTTTCTGTAAGTTCTTTTTCATTCCTCTTTCTAACCTCATCCTGTTTGCTGAGTATCTTTACAGTGGTAGATAGTGGCAGACCAGAACCAATGAACCAGTTGGCCATCAGCTCTGCAACATAACCTGCAAAAGAATTTGAAGCAGCATTCTCTTTCTGGATACAAAACTGTTCACTGTCTTCAAATAAACATGTATGTGAAAAGAGAATCAGTATTAAAATAAGGTAAAAATAAAAAAGTAATGGGCTGTGGCCAGGTGCTGGTACTCAAATACCCATTTTACATATGGAAATGCTGTTCTGTTTACTCTTTTTTTAAATGTTTTTATATACACGGACAAAGGAACCAAAGGCTAAAAGCCTGCATAGTGCTCCCTCCAAGAAAAAATAAAAACAAAATATTAAAGAACAAATTTACAGCAAGATTACTATAGTATTTTTCCTCCTGCATACCCACTGACAGAACATAAATAAATGCTGTCAATGTGGATCTGACTCACAGCTGAACACAACATTTTCAAGCTAGTCACACAAACCTCTTCCTTTGTCCAGCAGAACTTTGACGGAGACTTCGAGCTGTGACGGTGGCAAAGGAGAACTGCTGAGTTTTTGCTTACTGGAGTTGGATGGTGTGAAAGAAAGCAGTTGACTAAGGGGAATCACACATCCTACCTGCCACAACAGCAAATTCCACTCTACCATCTCCATTGACAGGCCTTCCCAGTCATTCAGGGAGGAAAACTCTTGTGCTCTATCAGGCTTAGCAGATTCTGTGTGTTCTATACTCTCACATATTTTCATCACACCATTATCTTTATTTTCTTCTCTCCTTTCTCCACATTCTACATCACTTGCTTTATCGTTACTCTCTGCCTCTCTTATGTGCTGTATTTTTTTGGCTGTAGCAAGTTGAGTATGAGTCTCCAAAGAGGCATGGACACCACGACAGAGGAGGGCAGCAAGGTAGGCTTGGTGGGGATGGGCTGAGGCTGCTAGTTTGTCACGCACTCGGCTCCACCAAGGACTCTGCTCACTGATGCCACACACAATTCTTTCTTCTGGTGATGGGAAAATAAAATAGAACACGATATCACCATACCTGATTAGCCTGTACTGTACAAAAGTCAATGCCACAGTCCAGTTTTTTCTGGATATTAAGAATTAATAAAATATCAACAACAAGTTCCAATCATCTTTCAAAATGCAACACAGTACTGTATTCATAAGCATATTCATGACTAAGCACAAGTTGGTCCCAACCTGATATCACAGCCAAAGTGTTTACAATTGTCCCAAAATGTAGTGCAGCAACAGTGGTAGCATCGGGGAGTTGAAGCCAGTGAGATAGAGCCACATGCAGCAATGCCTCAGGGTCACAACCACTTGTCTCCAATATGTTTCTGAACTTCTGCATGCTTTCACTGCGCCAGGCCCACCCATACAGGAATTCGCCTGCCAAGAGATTTTCCAGCTGCTTTACCCCTTCAGTATGAGGCCTTTCCTAAATTAAATAGAACTGTCTGGAAGCAGCAAGAATACCATAGGGAAAAAAAAGTCAGTGCACATTTAAATCACCTTTTACATTACTCTTGGAGTATCTGCATATTATTCTTCAATGCTCAGACCATCAAGATCATACAGGAAAACAAAACTTTTTTATATGTCACTTTTGAACTCACAATAATACTTCTAAACTTCAAGCTGTGGTCTTGGACAGTGCACAGGAGGGCTTCTTTTCAATTTCACAGTTCAGAAATCTTCTTAAGTACATAATTCTTTTTAAATTTGTGTAGTTTACAGCCCAAAAAATTTCATTTAATGGAAAATTATAGGTTTGCAGATAAATATTCACAGTTTTTCATACACTGTCAAGTGATGTTTAACTACTCTAAGCCTAATAATCTACAGTAAAGTGGTAATAATTGTACTGTATCACTTGCATTATGCAGAACATCTATTGTGTTTAGTATATATTTGTTGTGGCCCATGTTTTAAACTCAGTAGACTGTTCGTACTTGGCCACTCAACCTGACATTCCTCGAGACCTTTTATCGAGGTTAGGCCGGAGGTCCATCAGTGCTGTGTGGCTACAGTGTATCTTATGCTGGTGCCAATTTAAAGAAGGGTACCTGATATAGTACCTCACAAGCTGTAATTTACACTGTATGTATCTGATTACCCCTGAAGAAAAAATTATTAAGTTACAACTTATGGAAACTTCCTGTGTAAAAGTCATACCTATCTCCATTCAGTATAAATAATAAAATATATTGAAGCTGTGCTTATCTATCCATCCATCCATCTTCCAATTCATACTGACTCATTAAGAACACAGGGGCTCAGGGCTATACTACTCAGTCCAGAAATTCAAGAAGAGGGTAAACAATCACTTTTTTCTTGAACACCTTTAAATGAACAATTAAGCCCTACCACCCAGTTGGAGACCCTAAATGGAATATCTGGTTGGAGCTCCTTAAACTACTAGCCCACCGGGCATCCATTTGTTGGTTATATGATTACCATCTAACTGTCAATACTGCAGTATCTTCGGTTACACAAAACCGTTTGGCTTGTCGCTTAAGTGTCCAGTAAATAGAAGGTATCATTACACTGAATGAGGGGATAGCAGGCATTCACAACCTACCACAACTGTGTTTACTGCAATACATTATCACAGCTACTACACCTCTAAGAAGGTAATAAAGGATTGTGCCACTTTTTTTTTTTTTTTTTTTTTTAAATCAATTTGAGTATGTAGATATACTTCAACCATCTGAGTAATCTAAGTGCTGTGAACAAAACATAAATAAGCACAGTACCAAGTCTTAGCTTCTTTTCTTCACTAAGGTCATCCTTGAGATGGAGAGGAAGGGCAGATCCAGAGGTGTCCTTGACAAGAGGACTGTCTGTGGTGTCCCAACAACGCAGGAATGACCCTACGCTCAAACCAGCACATTTCTCTGAGAACTTCACCTATATAACACACATGAATTAAAATAAGAGTATTAATTCAAAATATGGAATAATAAAAATGGTAACATTTATTTGTCAAAACTCTCCATAATTTCATTACTTCAATATGTTATACAGTAAGTACAAGGTACAGTCAACAAGAGTTCCACCTGGACCACCTAGTCGTGGGATATGGCTAATGTGGCAACAGCGTGTGTGTGTGTGTGTGTGTGTTCGTGTGTACATGCCCGAGAATTTATCGAATCATCAAGCTTCATCTTCTTTGCCATATTATATTATTATCTGGTCACTATATTATGCTGTGATATTGGCTAATAAATACTGTGTGATTGGGATAATGAGCTGTGCGCTATGCTATTTAAAAAATCTGATTTATATAAAATAATTCTTTTACCTTGTAGCGTGAACCACGATACAGGTTGAGTTGTGGTTCAGAAACAGTGAGCAAGTTCACCCATAAATGGTGCGATTATTGCAGTGTAAATATTGTTTGGTAACTCATGATTTCAGTTATATCAGCATATGCTCCACATGTTGGCTTGGATGATGATGGAAAAGATAGATACTGGGATGACTTGGTATGTTCTTACCTTACCTAATTGTATCTTTACAGGAATGAGTCAAGCTCGTACTGTCCCGTGTCTTAAACCATATTTATCGTACATATCCTTAAATTTGTTAATTGTTTTGGCACACACTATTTCATTCGGCAGTGCATTCCATTGATCAATTGCTCTGTTTGGGAAACTGAATTTCCTTACGTCTTTATCACCTCTCTTCTTATGCAGTTTTTTGCAGTGTCCTCTTGCTGATGCTTCTCCATATGTTAAGTAATCATTTATGTCTATTTTCTCCTTTCCTGATATGCACTTATATAGCATTATCATGTCACCTCTTTTCCTTCTCTCCTGTAGTGTTGGTAGATTCAGTTTATTTAGTCTTTCTTCGTAGCTTAGGTCCCTTAAGCTTGGTATCCATCTTGTAGCGGCCCTTTGAACTTTTTCAATCTTGTCTATGTGCTTTTTGAGATGAGGACTCCAGACTATTGATGCATATTCCAGGGTTGGTCTAATGAATGATGTTATTATCCTTCTTAGCATGTCTTCATTTATGTATGTGAATGCTATTCTCATATTTGCAAGCAGTGTATACATGTTCCGTACCTTCTCGCTGATGTGGTCAGCCGGAGATAGTCTGTTATTGATAATAACACCTAGGTCTTTCTCTCTTTCTGATGTGTATAGGGTTTTATTTCCTAACTTATAATCCCAATCAGGTCTTTTTCCACTTTTACCAATCTTGATTACATGACACTTGTCCACATTGAATTCCATTTGCTATGTACTACTCCATTCATGAAGTTTATTTAATTCTTCTTGTAGCTCCCTACAAAAGTCTGTGCTAGTAATTCTTCTTTATATTTTTGCATCATCTGCAAACATATTCAGATAGCTCTCATTTCCAGTGTTACTGTTTATATCATTTATGTACACTAAAAACATGATTGGTGCCAGCACCGAACCCTGTGGTACTCCACTAGTCACTTCTTTCCATGATGAGTAGTTTCCTCTTAGTACTGTCCTCATTTCTCTTTTTATGAGAAAGTCTTGCATCCAACAAAACAGTTTGCCTCGAATTCCTCCTTGATGGTACAGCTTCCATAAAAGTCTTTGGTGTGGTACTGTGTCAAAGCTTTCTTGAAATCTAAATAGATACTGTCCACCCATCCTTCCCTTTCCTGTATTGTGTTTGTTACTCTGTCATAGTAGCTCAACAAATTAGTAACACATGATTTTCCTTTTCTGAAACCAAACTGTCTTTCTGTTATCATACTGTGTTCTTCTAGATGATTTACCCAAGCTTTTCTTATAAGTTTTTCTAATACCTTGCTTACAACACTGGTCAGTGATACTGGTCGGTAGTTGAGAGGATTTTGTCTATTTCCTTTCTTGAATAAGGGGACTATATTTGCTTTTTTCAAAATATCAGGTAGTTTCCCTTGACTCAAGGATTTCTTGAAAATTAAAAATAGTGGTTTACTTAACTCCTTTGCACATTCTTGTAACACCCAACATGAAATTTCATCAGGACCACTTGCTTTTCCTCTGTCTAATCTACTTAACTCTTCCTGTATTACTTTTTCTGCTATTTGTATATCTGGTAGTATGTGTGGACATGCGTGTTCCACATAGTCCCTCTCAAAATTTTTTTCTTCTGTAAAAACTAATTGGAAATTCTTATTTAGTGCTTCACAAATATCTTTCTCTTGTGTATAAGTGATTCCCTCATCCGTAATGGATTGTATTATATCTTTTACTTTGGTTTGCTTCTGATATAGCTGTAAAACAGCTTTGGTTGATCACTACTTTTATTTATTATATCCTCCTCAAACTGTTTTTGGGCTTCCCTCCTTATTCTTGTATAGTCGTTTCTTGCCTGTTTGTTAATTATTATACGCCCTTTCACTATTGTGTCTTCTGTATCTATTCCACAACAAATCTCTTCTTTCTTTTGATTTTTTTCATTCTGTATTGAACCATTTCTGTATTTTCTTATCTGCTTCTTTGTGCTGTGGGATGTACTTCTGGACTCCTATTTCATAAAATTCACAAAATTTTTTATATACAGCATTTAAATCTTGTCCTCTAAGCTCATTTTCCCAATCAACTTCTAAGAAATACTTCTTTAGGTCTTGATAATTTCCCTTTTTATAGTTTAGGCTCTTTTTGTAACTGTCATTGCTGTTTACTATGTCATATGCTATCCTGAAGTTATAATTTAGTACTGCATGATCGCTTTTGCCGAGTGGAGGGTGATATATTAAACTGTCAATGTCATTTTCTTGCCTAGTAAATATTAGATCTAGCACTGAAGGTACATCAAGTCCTCTTTTTCTAGTGGTTTCCCTCACATGTTGCGTTAAGAAAAACTCTTGTACGAGATCCAGGAGCTTTTGGTCCCAACAGCTTTCTTGGCTATTTATATCTAGAGTATTCCAATTTATATTTGTATTGAAGTCCCCAGTTAGTATAATTCTTTTCGATTTCTCTTCCATTTTATGTAGCAAGGATCTTATACTCTGAATTGTACTCTCTGCCAGGTCCTCATATTCGTCTCTTTCCCATGTGTTTGATCTGGGTGGCATGTACAAATTGGCTACAATTACTTTACCTTCAGATGTGTCGATCTCTACTGCAATCAGTTCTACTTGTGATGGTATATCTAGGTTTATTTCCTTGACTTTTAGATTTTCTTAGTTAATATTATAATTCCTCCTCCTTTTTTTAAATTTCTGTCTCTTCTCCATATATTGTATTCCTCTAAGTTTAGTATGTCATTGGATATCCTTGGTGTTAATTTTGTCTCAGTTAGGCATATTATTTGTGGTTCATTTTCTCTGACATAATCATTCATCTCTAGTAATTTAGATACCATTCCATCCACATTTGAGTACATCAACTTTATCATCTTGTTTATATACTTGCCATGACATGGTTCTACTAACTTCCTCCTTATCTTCCATCCTGTTTGTGTACCACTTTCGTACCTGCAATCCTATTACTTTGTAAAATTTCTTCTTCTCCTCTTCTGATCTTCCCTCATTTTTTGTTTTTGCTTCCTCCCTTTTCTCTTTCAGTAATTCCAGTTCCTCTTGTGTTAGGCATCTTTTTATCCATACATTTTTGAACTCCTCTTTTTCCATAAGATTCTTTGCATTTTTTGGTATCTCTTCCACAGTGTTTACACTCTGGAAAGTCACCTTTAGAGGTCTTGTCTTGCTTTTCTCGTATTTCCCTAACCTTTTGTGTTCCTCTATGTCTTTACTACAGATTTCCTCTGATACTTCTTTCAGTAAGCTCATTACATTTGCCATCTCCTTTTTGTCTCTAGTGATCTTGTTTTTAATTTCTTCCTCTTCTATACCAGTGATTACTATTGATTTATTTATTTCTACTGAATCTCTGACTAACTTTGGATTGTTTTGGATTATTCTTTTCACTTCCTTTTTAATGCTTTTTTCCTCCACCCTTGTTTCTAAGTCTTTCTTTACTTTCACCATTTCAGCATACGTGGTTTCTACCTCATTTTTGTAGCTTTGCCCAGCTTCATTCACCTGAGTTATCTTCTCCTCAATATCACTGCTCTGGTCCATAAGACTGCTTGCTTGTCTAATTGTCTCTGTGTCATTTTTTAACTCTTCCATAACACTCTCGTGATTGACTACTGTACTTCTCATTTCACTCACTTTCTTCCTAAGCGTACTCAATTCCACTGTTAGTTCACTGATGGTTGTGTCTTTCTTATTGGCCTCCCTTCCTAGTTTTTCTATCTCTTCCTTTTGCAAGTGCATTTGCTTCTTTATTTCATCCATTTCATTTTTGAAAGCCATTTCTAGTTTGTGTACACGTTCAACCAGTCTATTGTGAGTCTCCACTTCAACCAGTTCCTGGTAGAAATCATCATTTTGCTTTTTACTTTTATCCCTTTTCTTTTCCAAATTTGTTTTACTGAAGTATGTATCCATTTTGTAATACTAAATGAACAAAGTATGTACTTACAGAATATGTACACTTTCCCCGTGTTGCTGTAGTATAAACAAACCCAGCTGACTCAACGCATCGTGGTTCTTTGTTCTGTTTGAACCAGTCTTATTTAAACTTATTATTTCTTTTCCTTTTAATAATGAAAAATCATTTAGTCTAACCTGGTACAGAGCTTGACTCATTCAAAGATACTTATTTAGGTAATGCCTCTGGCCGTGTTGGTCTGGTATGGAGCGCCGGTAACGGACGTCTACCTCCGACGATGCCCTGTGTGTGTGTGTGTGTGTGTGTGTGTGCACACCAGAAGGGTTGGTGGTATGCAGGATGAGTTGGGAAGCAATGAACACGATCGTGTCAAGCACGCATTTTAGAAGAGAATGTAAACTGAATAAATATGAGTCTGGGGTAATAGTAGGCAGACTGGATATTTCCCAGTCATAAGAGCTGACAGGAGGTTGGTGACGGATGTTAAAGTTATAGGGAGTGAACAGTGTGTGTAGCAACACGAATTACTGATATGTGACATGGTGCTGAAGGAGCGTGCAGTGAAGAGGAGGACCTATGCAACCAGGAGGAAAATACAGAAGTTGATAAACCATGCAGTAAGGGATCCCTACTACAGTGGGATGAGTAGAAAGGTGGCTGAACAGGTAGTTGTTGACAGAAGCGTTATGAACAGCACAGAGTTCTCAAGAACAATCCATTGAGAGTTACTGATTCAGTGTGCGGATGGACAAGGGACCGTCTAAAACACAACGTAATAAGGAGGTGGGATTAGGGTGTAGAAGCCACAGTTAAGGACAAAAGAAGATTTATCTGGGAATGGAAAAGGAATGGTAACTGAGAGGAATTCTTGGCTGCCATGCATAGAGCTAGAAAGGAGGTATACTGGGCAAATTCTGAGTCCCTGAGACTTTTAACCCTCTCATACAGGAGGGCTCGGTAAAAAATCCAACCACTCGCACTTTTACGACGCAGGTTGCATCCAAGTGAAATCCAACCACTCGCACTTTTTCGTCTAAGGTTGCATCCAATTGTATACATAGGTCGTGGCATTTTTTCGCCACAATATTCAGTTGCGTCATTCAACTTTCTCCCCTGCCCTTATTTATAACTGTACTGTTATGAAATTGCTACATGTTATAAATGAATAAGTGACCTTCCTAATGAATAAAAAAAAAGAAAATAGAAAATAAATAACCATATTTTACCATTCACCCATTTATTCAAAACTGATTTCTCAGATATATAAACATTTCGTCAATGCTTGTTGAGAGAAAGTTGTAGAGCATTCAACAAGCACTGACGAAATGTTTATACAGTATATATAAAAAAAAAAAAATCAGCAATGAATAAATGAGTGAACTAAAAAATCTGGTAATTTTTTTTTTTCTTCTTTCATTTGGAAGATCATTTATTCATTTATAACATGTAGTAATTACATAACAATACAGTTACAAATCAGGGCAGAGTAATGAAATGTTTGGAAACATTTTACGTTCTTGAGACAGCCGCTATTAGAACAGCGCGTGTGATCAAAGACCATACGATATTTATTCCATAAGCCATAAAAATCTTACTAATAGAGCTAGAAGTGTCAATTTTTTACGAAAATCATCACAAATAAATGCTCTACAACTTTCTCTCTACAAACACTGACAAAATATTTATATATCTGTGGGAAATCAACACTGAATAAATAAGTGAATAATAAAATATGGTACGGTAATTTATTTTCTCTCTTCTTTTTGTTTCATGCCTTAGGAAGACCATTATTTCATTTATAACATGTAGCAATTTTATAACAATACAGTGAAAAAGCTCAAGGGCAGGTGAGAAAGTTGAATGGAAACGTTTTCCAACGTCACGCACATCACTGAGTGAGAGATGTGTGGCGTATAAGGTCTGGGCCAACCTGTGGGAGTCATGTAGTACTTGGAAGCAGTTCGACGCAGGCTGCATTGAAAGAGTTCGAGAAGGTTAATGGATGACCTAAATAGTGCTTAATGGAAGTATGTGGTATTTAAAGTGGCAAATCAGATGAAGAGGGAAAACAAGAATATCACAGGTGAGCAGTGGGCAAAGAATGATGAAGGAAAGGTAGTGGTGGACAGTGAGGCACCTGGAGATGCATGTGTTAGGAATGTAATGCTATATGAAAGTGAGACCCGGGCAGTAAAGGAAGAGGAGATTCACAGGCTCAAACATACACAAATGACGATTAGGTGGATGTGCAGTACGTCCTTGAGTGTGAGGCATGGGGGGTCTAGGTTTTCGACGGAAGAGTTGAGAGGTAGGTTGGGACGGGAGTGTACCGGTGCTACAATGAGGAGAGGTAGATTGATGGTTTGGACATGTGGAGAGGAGGGGGGGATTATAACTGGGTGCAGAAAGTGAGAAATGTTAATGTTAGGGGTAGGGCTGAGAGAGCCAGACCAAAAATGACCTGGGATGAAGTCAATGAGCGTGACCTCGTGAATAAAGAACTGCTGGACATCACGCACCATGGAAAGCAGCCATTAGGTGACCAAGGCTGATGCATGCAAGCATGCTGGAGCCTTTAAAAACAAAATGAAACAAAACGGAGGAAGCATTATAACTGGCAGCTTAATGAGGAGTCTGATAGAAAAGGGAATGTTTGGAGTTACTGGATCCATTGTTTGGCCTTTGGCCTTTGATTGATGCTGCTACTGTGAGCAAGGCAACAGGCAGGATGCAGCTGGGGGAAGGCAGTGGGTGTGTCTGTATTGGTTGCTGAAATGCTGAAGGCCACTGGAGATGAAGGAATGGGTTTAGTTTCTGAAATGATAAATTTAATTATATATAAGTGTGCTGTCCCAAATGCCTGGCTGAAGAGTGTGAATATAAATGTGTAAGTGGGGAAGGGTGATGCCCTTGAAAGAGAGAAAGGGGATTATAACTGGGTGCCCCCTGGGGGCAGGGGGGTTTCAAGAATACTCCCCCAGTATCCCTGCTTGTCGTACGAGGCGACTAAAAGGGTTGGTGGTGGGTTAGTGCCCCACCCCGTAAAAAGAACTAACTAAAAAAGCAAATAAAGCGCCTCGGACCCGGACGGACCATACGTTGACGACTAAGGAACGGACAAAGGACATTCTGAGAGTAGGAACGTGGAATGTGAGAGGAGTGAATGATGAAGTGAAAGAGAGAGAGATTGTCCAGGTGCTTGAGGATGCAAAAGTGGATATATGTGGATTGACTGAAACTAAATGGAAAGGTGAAAGGATGAGAGAATGGGAATACGGTGTAGGTATATGTGCGGGAGTCAGTGAGAATGAGAGGGCAAGAGAGGGAGTATGTCTGATGGTAAGCAAGAAGTGGAAGGAGAATTTAAGAGAGTATGGAACAGTGGGTGCAAGGATTGTATGGGTGAGGATGAAAGTAGGTATACAAGCATGGGCGATTGTATGTGTGTATGCTCCAACAGAGGATCGAGTGGCAAGAGTGAAAGATGAGTTTTGGGCGAGAGTAGAAGCATGTATGGACAAGTTTGAGATGAGCGAGAGAGTGCTGTTGATTGGAGACATGAATGGCAAAGTCGGGAATGTACGAGTGGATGAAGTGGTTGGTCAGTGGGGTGTGCCAGCGGAAGTAGATGGGAATGGTAGTGCTTTGGTGGACATCTGTGCTGGTAAGGGGTTGGCAATAGCCAACACCTACTTTCGTCATAAGATGATCCACCGGTATACATGGAGAGTAATGAGGAGGATGGATGGTGAACTTGTTGAACGAAAGGCAATGATAGACTACGTGTGTGTGGATGAGCGAATGAGGAGACAAGTGTTGGATGCAAGGGTGTGGAGAGGGTGGGGGAATGGAGTCTCGGACCATCACTTAGTGATGGCCAAGGTAGAGCTGCAAAGAAAGTGGTTGAGGAGGCGAAGGGGAAGACAGGAGGAAGCAGCTCCTGTGAGAAGAGTGGAGAAATTGCAAGATAGTGAGAAGAGGACAGAGTATAAGAGCATAGTGGAAGAAAGACTGGGAAGGTATGAGCTAGAGCAGATGGAAGGGGTGGAAGACGTATGTAAGATATTCACGGAAGAGATAAGCGCAGCGTGTGAGGCGGTTTGTGGAGTGAGGAGGAGATGCAAGGGTGTGCAAGGGACAGCATGGTGGAATGATGAGGTGAAACGAGCTGTGGAACAAAAGAAGAAGGCATATGGTGAATGGTTGGCGAGTAGAGGTAGGGGAGAAGATGAGAGAGAGAAGAGAGAGGTATATGTGAGCAGGAGAAGGGAGGTTAAGAGACTGGTGAAGGAGAGTAAGAAGAAAGTGGATGAAGAGTTTGGGAGGAATCTGAGTGTGAAATGGCGGGAGAGTAAGAAATTGTTTTGGAAGGAGGTAAAGAAAGTAAGGCAGTGTGAAAGGGGAAATAGTAGGGGAGTGAAAGATAGGAATAATAGATTGTTGGTGGAGAAGAGAGAGAAATTGAGGAGATGGAAGGAGCACTTTGAGGATTTGTTGAATGTGGAGAGTGAGAGCAGTGTGAGTATAAGTGGTTGGGGAATGGCTGGGAGAAGAAGAGATGAGAGGAGGGAGGAAGAGATCAGTAGGTCGGAAGTAGTGGAAGCGATGAAGAAGATTAAGCTGGGAAAGGCCCCAGGAATTGATGGAGTGTGTGGTGAAATGCTTAGGTATGGGGGTGAGATTGTTGTGGAGTGGATATGGAAGTTGTGTAGATTGGCTTGGGAAGAGGGAAGGGTTCCAGAGGACTGGAAATCAGGTATAATTGTTCCTCTGTACAAAGGAAAAGGGGAGAGAGAAGTATGTGGTAACCATAGGGGTATTTGCCTTCTTAGTGTGACTGGTAAAATATATGGTAGAATACTCATTGATAGGGTTAGGCATATGACAGAGGAGCTAGTTGGAGAAGAACAAGGGGGATTTAGGAAGGGAAAAGGGTGTGTAGATCAGATATTTGTTCTAAGATGTTTAGTGGAGAAGTATCTAGAGAAGGGAAGGAAAGTGTACGCTGCCTTCATGGACTTGGAGAAAGCTTATGACAGAATAGATAGGAAAGGTATGTGGAAGGTATTAAGAATATATGGACTGGAGGGGAAATTGTTGAGTGCTGTGAAGAGTATGTACGAGGGAGCTAGGGCTACGGTGCGAGTGGATGGTGAGCTGAGTGAGTTCTTTGATCTCAATGTGGGACTGAAACAGGGGTGTGTAATGTCTCCATGGCTGTTTAATATATATATGGATGGGGTCGTAAAGGAGGTACAAGGTAGGGCAGTGGATGTGGGGGTGGCCCTAATGAATGAGGGTGAGATTTGGAAGCTTCCGGTGTTGCTGTTTGCTGATGATACAGTATTGTTGAGTGAAGATGAATGGGAGTTGCAAGGTTTGGTGAATGAATTTGGGACAGTGTGTAGGAGGAGGAAGCTGAAAGTTAATGTAAACAAATGTAAAGTTATGGTGTTTGAGAGGAATGAAGTTACAGAGTGTGCAGTGAGGTTGGATGGTGAGGATATGGAGAATGTGAGCGCATTCAAGTACTTGGGTAGTGTGATGAGTAAGGATGGAACTTTGGGGGATGAAGTACATGAAAGGGTACAGCAGGGAAGGAAGGTTGTTGGCACACTGAAAGCAGTGATGAGAAATAGGGAGGTGAGTATGGAAGTTAAGAAGACACTGCATGATGGTATTGTGATCCCTACCCTGACGTATGGAAGCGAGGCGTGGACCTTGCAAGAGGGGAACAAGTCAAGAGTGAGAGCAGTGGAAATGAGTTACTTGAGAGGAGCATGTGGAGTGACATGGAGGGACAGGTTGACGAATGAAGAAGTGAAGGAACGTTGTGGGGTAGATGTGGATGTGGTTGAAAAGATTAGGAGAAATACACTGAGGTGGTCTGGACATGTGGAGAGGATGGAGAATGAAAGACTGACTAAGAGGGTGTATGTAGGTGAGGTGGAGGGAGGGAGAGGGAGGGGTAGACCGAGGATGAGGTGGAGGGATGGAGTTGAGAGGTATATGAGGGAGGGGGGGGTGAGTTGGGGGGAGGGGAGTCAAATGGTGGGTGACAGAGTGACTTGGAGGCGTTATGTCTGCGGCCACCAATTGCAGGATTAGGGCGTCGGGCTATAGATAGATAGATAGATAGATAGTGCTGTCCCAAATGCCTGGCTGAAGAGTGTGAATATAAATGTGTAAGTGGGGAAGGGTGATGCCCTTGAAAGAGGAAACTATAGAGGCATTAAACTTTTGGCCCAGATAATGAAGCTACTGGAGAGAATCCTAGAAGGTATGATAAGGGAAACAGTGAATACTGATGAGATGCAGTTTGGGTTTATGCCACGCAAAGGGACCACTAAAGCCATATTCATTGTCTGACAGCTTCAGGAAAAATATATAGGAAAGAAAAGAGAGCTGTACTTTGTTGATCTGGAGACGGCTTTTGACAGAGTCCCTAGGTTGGTGGTGAAGTGGACAATGAGAAAGTTCGGGATCAAGGAGTGGCTGGTTAGAGTGGAATGGAATGGAATATGAAGTTTAGGCCAAAGGCCAAGCACTGGGACCTGATAGGTCATTCAGCGCTTTGATGAGTGAGATATGAAAGACGATAGTTTAAAAGAATGAGTATAAAAATTGAGAAAACTACTACACAATAACCATGCAACTAAGATCGTAGGTAAAATGGGAACAGATGTAGTCAGCAAGCCCTAAAACATAACTATGACAACACCAATCACAGCTTGCAGTATAGCCCTGTCTCCTTTAAAAATGCCATAAGGCTAGAAACATTTGCCCTATTACCTAAAACAACTGATAGGGATCCCCTATTTGTTAAAAATTTCGCCCGAGAGCGGGCATAGGTCGGACAGTCCAATAAGAAATGCCTGCAAGTTATTGTGACTTGACAGATGTCACACTGGGGTGGGACCCCACGGTCCAAAAGGAACCCATGAGTCAAACGTGTATGGCCAATTCGCAGCCTAGTCAACCTCGTCTCAAAACCCCGACAAGCCTGAGAAGAGGATGACCAGGCATAAACCGATGGCCGAATCTCTATATACTTCGTGTTATTGGCCAGGGAGGGGGAAGCCCATCTCGCCTGCCACTCAGACCAAACAAAGTTACGGATAACGGTCTTCAAATCAGAATAGGGAACCTTATTATACCCAACAGAAGGAAGAGAACATGCCGATTTTGCCTCTTTGTCAGCAAATTCGTTCCAGTAGAGATTAACATGTGACGGTATCCAGCAGAACAAAACAAATTTATACTTTGTAGCCAGGCGCCAAAGCCAAGACTGAATCTTCCTTATTATAGGGTGGAATGTGTTAAACTGCTTAATGGCGGCCAAGCTTCCATAGGAGTCTGAATATATTGTAAATGACTTTCCCGGCATTGAGTAAGCCTCTTCAAGAGCCTTCTCAATAGCAGTTAGTTCAGCAGTGAGAACAGACGCATTATTAGAAAGCCGTCCAAGACGTACACCCCCTTCATGGACGACAGCACAGCCTACACCAAGGGGTGACTTTGAGCCATCAGCATACAACTTTACTGAGTCTCTGTGGAGAAGGTCATGACACAAAAACTTCGATTTAATTTCTTCATCCGAAAAGATTTTTCTACGTATGGTTTTGGGACACACATTAGGTTCTGGAATGAGCCAAGGAGGGAGACTGCTGTAGCTTACTGGTTCAATTCTTTGCTCCCTCAGTGATGCGTCACCCACAGGAAGCATGCGAATCTGGAATGGTATAGAGGCTCTAGGACCACAGAACTTAGACGGGTCACACTGCAACAGAACATCAACACAAGGATTGGTGTAACGATTGCTCTTAATTCGTGCAATGTAGCGAAGCCCTAACTCATGCCTGCGTAAGTCCAGAGGAAGCTGGTCTGTATCTACATATAAACTCTCCACAGGGGAAGTGCAGTACGCACCCGAGCACAGTCGTAGTCCCGTATTGTGGAGCACATCAAGCTCATGAAGTTTGGTCTTACATGCAGAGGAATAAATTTGGCATGCGTGGTCAATCTGTGACCGGCACAAAGAGTTATAGAGCCTGAGAAGGGAGTTCCTATCAGCACCCCAATCAAAACCAGAAACCATCCTAAGGATACTTAATGATTTCTTGACTTTAAGCTTCAGATAATCAATGTGCTGTGACCAGGAGAGACGTGAGTCAAAGATCATACCCAGAAACTTAACCTCCTTCTCAAAAGGGATGATGTCGTTGTTTAACTTTAAGCGTGGGACAACCTCCTGGCGTGTGCTTCTAGTGAAGAGGACTGCAACAGTCATGGAAGGTGAAAAGCAAAAACTATTATCATCAGCCCAACGACAAATAGTGTATATGGACTTCTGCAGGTGATGACTAATCTCAACTGCGTCGTAGCCAGACACACAAATTGACAAATCATCAGCATACAGGGAGCCTAACACAGGGCGGGAAATCTGATCGAGAACTCCATTGATAGCCACAGCGAAACAGATGACACTAAGAATGCTGCCTTGGGGAACACCCTCCTCTTGCCTATAAGGGCTGGATACAACATTTCCGACACGAACCTTAATGTAACGTTCTGACAAGAAGGAACGGATAAAGCGAAACATATTTCCCTCTATGCCATATCGAGACAGCTGAAGAAGGATACTAGTGTGCCTGGTTGTGTCATACGCCTTCTCGAGGTCAAAGAACACCCCAATAGTCTGACAATGGCTGGCAAGGCTTTGCTGGATTTTATTTGAGAGGATCAGGAGGGGGTCTAATGTTGAACGGTTCTTCCGAAACCCAAATTGGTAAGGAGAAAGCAGCTTTTCGGATTCTAAGTACCACACTAACCTTGCATTAACTAGCTTTTCCATCATCTTACAAACACAGCTGGTCAATGCGATAGGCCTATAGGTGGTGGCCAAAAGGGGATTTTTGTTTGGCTTGCTGATGGGAATGATGAGGGAAACTCTCCAACTGGCAGGAAAAATGCCCGTTTCCCAAATTTTGCTAATGATCTTTAGGAGGAACTTCGTAGCCATAACAGGCAAATTTGTAAGCATTGAATAGAGGATGTTGTCCTCACCTGGAGATGTAGAGGTAGTCGACGACAGAACGTCTTCTAGTTCCCGAAGTGTGAACGGAGCATTATAGGCAGCATTGGAAGAAGATGGAGAAGGTGGAGGCATGTCAGGAATACCATTCCCTGATATTAGAGAGGACTTGGAGACATAAGCAAAATGCCTCCCTAAGGTCTCCGCAACCTCAGCAGGATCAGTGATGAGGTTGTCACCTATTTTCAATGTCGGGTTGGGAGATGGGATAAATTTGCTTGAAAGCTTTCTAATTTTCCTCCATATAACTTTAGAGGGAGTCTTGGAATTAATGCCGTTGATGTAAGATATCCAGGAGTCCCGCTTGGCCTTTCGAAAGTAGCGACGCTGTTTTGCCATGGCACGTTGGTAAATTTAGCGCGTGGCAGCTGAGGCTCTGGTCTTGTAACGACGATAGCACTTTCTCGTAATTTTCCTTAGTATGGCACAGGTTTTATTCCACCAGGGGACCGCAGGTCGACGCGGTTTACCTTTCGACATAGGGATGGCCACATAGGCACTGCCCATAATCACAGCAACAAAGTAATCATAGGCTTCCAAGTGACTACAGAAGGACTCGAAAGGCCTTGCCAGAAGTATACCGTTTTTGCAATTCAACCAATCAGCCTCCCGCTCCCTCCACCTAGGAGAAGGATGAGCAGGAACATTTTTCACACACTTTAGATGGATTGGGTAATGGTCGCTTCCATTCAGAAAGGGATTTACTGACCAACGAAAATCCATTAGGATGGAGGGAGAACACAAGCTCAAGTCAATAGCGGAGGAGGCTCCACTACAGACATTGTGGTAAGTCATAGAGCCATCATTGTAAAATGAGATATTATGTGATTGGAGTATGTCATCTATAATCCTCCCACCAGCATCCAAAATTGTACCACCCCATAGTGGATTATGGGCGTTAAAGTCTCCAAGAAGAAGAAAGGGACAGGAAGCTGACGGATTAAGTCTTCAATGTCATGCTCACTGAAACCACCACCAGGTGGAAGATACAAGGAGCACACCGTGAGCAAATATTCCAATACAACTGTAATAGCAACGGCTTGAAGAGTTGTCTGCAACTGAACAGAAGAATGCTGCAAGGACCTGTGAACAATTATTGCTGTACCCCCATGCGCACGATTTCTTGGCGGAGAGGGAGACCCGTGAAAGGCATAATTCAATCCAGGATTGTATACCTCAGAGCCCAACATGGTCCCCTGGAGACAAACGATACCTGGATCAAAGTCATGTATCAAAACTTTTAGTTGCTCAGACCTAGAGCGAAGACCCTTACAATTCCACTGCAAGATGTCAGAATGGAAAATTACCTACTAACGTCGGAAGCCCCAACCTTTCCTTTATGCGGTTGGGAAGATGAAGGCGCACGTTTGGTATCAGTGTGCAATGGCAGACGACGGCTCCTCACGGACTTGTCAACAACAGATTTGGTGACTGGGATCTTAGAAGTTACAGACGGAACTTCCACTGGAGGAACTTGAAGTTGACTATTTAGTGCGGGGTTTTGGGGGAGTCCATGAATTGTACTTCCCGGTGCCAACTTTACTTGGTATGTCAACAGTTTTGCGGGAATGCAGGGACTCTGACGAGCCTCCAGAGGGGAGACCGGCACTCGTGCTGAAGTACCTGATGCAGCAGCCGGGACACGCAAACAGGACTCCGAAGAAAAGGTAGGCCTAGCAGCGTTTAATTTATTCTCTCGATTAGGGGCACGTTTCATATATGAACATGGTGTCTTCTGCTGATGGCCATCTGATACTCCCAGAGGAATCTTGCTAGGTGGAACGTCCGCTGAGTCAAGAGACTCAGTAGACCCTCGGGGACGTTTCTGGTGTGACTGAGATGAAAAACTCGGAGATTGCTTAGTCGGAGAACATATATGTGTGATTGTCTTTGTAGACTCTGAGGACTCAACAGAGGGGGCAGCTGATGATTCAGGAGAAACAACTGACGGGCAAGGACAAATGCCTGTTGAGTCAATTGTTTCACATGAACGTCCAAGGTGCCTCTGGTGCGATGTAAATATTTTAGGTGTTCTTGTTGGAGAATCCATGGGGGCATGGACTTCTACGGCATGAACTCTTGTAGTTAATGTTTCCGGTCTTTCAGATGAAGATGCTGTGGAGGGCCTATCTGACACGGTTGACAAAACGGAAAACTTATTCCGGACAGGAATACAAGGAGCAATCGGAAGAGAGCGGGAAGAAACTTTTGTTGGTTGAGGAAGGTGAAAAGGTGCTGAAGCCGAACCAGATGTGGAGTTGGAAGAATTAGGGCAGAGGGAGGAGGCAAATGTCAGCCCCACCATCCTTCTCTTGTCTAAACAGAAGTTCCCGTCTGGCACTACCCAGGCTAACGAACTGTGAGTTAGCCAACTGAAGAATATCCTGCTCAAGGCGGTACCTCCTACATTGTCGAGAACTTAGGGAATGAGCCTCCCTGCAGTAAAAACAATAGGGATCCGACTCACACTCAATAGTAGGATGAGAGTCCAGGGCAGAGCAATGACCACACCGGGGACGATTTGTACAGTTCTTCCTCCCGTGACCAAACTCATAACATGAGTAACACTGCAGGGGACGGTCAACAAAAGGTTTTACTTGAAGGGACAGAGGGCCAATTTTAACACGATCTGGGAGATAAGGACCATAAAAGGTGAAGACGATCATGTTACTATTTCCTCTGATCTTCGATACTCGCTGGACATTATCAGGGCACAAATCAAGAATGTCATCTTCTGAAAAAGCATACAAATCCTGATTATAGACACGCCCTTTGCTGTAATTGAATGTTCGATGAGGTTTGATGGTCTCAAAGAGACCATCAGAAGGGCAAGGTAGATGGAGAAGCATCATGGCCTGTGTCAGATCCTTTGCTCGAACTAACATTCCTTTACCATACTTCTTGAGGTTGCCCTCAGGAAGCACCCCAATTTCTTTCTCTAGATACCTAGCAGCGTGGATGAAGTTTCCTCTCCCTTCTCTAAAATATGCCACAAACCAGTAAGGTGTGGGGGCGTGTCGCACCTTAGGAACTCGCTCTTCAGCATCATCAAAGATGTTGGGGCAATAGTCATTTTCACAATCCATTACGTTGTTTGATCGGATCAGCTCAACAGTACAGTTGGCCTCCCCTAGAGAAAGAGAATTCCTTGCCTCAAAAGCGGCTTTGGCAGCACTGCCAGAAGTAAAGGTCACGTAACACCGATTGGACCTACAGTCATCATCATATCTTAGACGGATACGAACAACTGTTCCAACTGGTTTGAAAAGAGAGTGAATGGCACGGTAGGAAAGAGATGTAAACACATTAATCAGCTTAAGCGTATCCAGATTATAAGGAATCTTGGAAGACTTGATAGGTGACTCGCGGGGTCTACCAGCATCATTAGTAGCAGCAGCAGGAGTGCAAGCTCCAGCCTGCACTTGCGAAGAACCACCATCACGACCAGAGGGTGACGTCTCGAGGGTCTGGTCGACCTCCCCTCGAGGACCAATGGTATTTTCAGTGTTTATATCCATATAGAATGGGTTAATAATAAATGGCTCCAGGGGCCAGGAGCAACCGCCTACCGGGAATACGAGGGGACCGAGCGCTGGCCGCCGCGAGCGGGGTACCTCGTCCCCATGGGGGCTTCTCGGTTTAAGAAGAAACCCCACATGATCCGAAAGTTTGCCCACGGAGGAGCTAAGACCCCCTTCCCCAGCGCATCCCAGCCCAGACACCCAACCATCCAACACAGGACAACCCCAGAAGGTGATCCCTCTGGCGGGCAGCACTGTTGACCCACACTGGCAGCCTAACTCCAGGAACCATTTAGTCTGGTCTCTCACTGACGACCTTACTAGCATGGGTAGCCCTCTCCCCCCAAGAGGGGAGGAGCATGGGCCGAAGCCCCCTCTAGCCTCGCTCGCCAGGTCACAGGGACAAGCAAGCCCCCCCACCACGACAAGGCGGTTCCCACCAGGGGAGCTGGTTAGAGTGGTTGTGGCTATGTATGTGGGTGTTCACACCTAGGTGAGGGCGAATGGAGATTTGAGTGATGAGTTTCCTGTGAATGTTGGTATGCATCAGGGGGTCAGTCATGGACCCTTTATTGTTTGTCATGGTGCTTGGAGATCTTTCACATGATTTCAGAAATGAACTCTCATGGGAGATGTATGCTGATGGCTTGGTGTTGATTGCACAGAACTGAAGGGAGGCAAAGGAAGGATTTGAGGAATGGAGAGACAGAACGTGACATAAAGGTCTGAGAATAAATGCTGATAAGACAGAAGTGATGACATCTAGGGCTGGTGGCAGCACTGTCAACACAGAGGGAGTGTGGCCATGTGTAGTTTGCCAGAAGGGTGTGGGAAGTAGCTCAATCTTGTCTGGTGTTTGTGATAAGTGGGAGCATAAGAGATCTAGTGGTACTGTGGGTAAGCTGCAAAATAATGCCGATTTCACGTGCAACATATCAGGAAGAGCATGTAGAGGTTGTCAGGCATGAAAGGAGCAATCCTGCTGGAGAATCTTCTGAGTGTGAGGAGGAGCTTATTTATTTGGGTGACATTTTAGGTGCTGGAGGTGGGGCTGAGGCTAGGGTAAGGAGTGGTTAGAGAAGTTCAAGGAGCTGTTGCCTCTACTAACATTGAGAGGCCTCTCTCTCTCTCTGTGCTAAGGAATCTTTGTATGTGGCATGTGTTGGAAGTGTAATGCTGTATGATGGTGAGACATGGACAGTAAAGGAAGACGATATTTGCTGGCTCAAAGGTACAGATATGTCAATGATTACTGTAGATGGATATGCAGTGCGTTCTTGAACATGTGGCCTGCGGGGACAAGGACTGTGATTGAAGAGTTGAGAGGAAGAATGGGACTCGAATGTATTGGTGCTGTGATGAGGCAGGGTAGACTGAGATGGTTTGGGCATGCTGAGAGGATGATGGCAATTTGGTATGGAAGGTGAGAAGTAAGAACACTGGGAATAGGATTATGAGAGGCAGACCAAAAATGGCCTGGGACGAGGTCATACAGTGTGACCTAAGGTATAAGGGACTGAACAGGGAGGCTGCCAAAGATCAAGTAGCATGGACAGCTGCAAATAGGTGACTAAGGCAAAATGCATGCAAGCATAATGGAGCCTTTAAAAATTATATGATACGACATAATCACTTTAACTAAAAAAAAGTACAGTTTAATGGCTACATACCTTTTTTGTATTTACTGAGGAAAAGCAGCCACTCTGTCCACAGTTGGATAACACTTCTTTTGTTTCATCAGGTGTTAAAACTAGTAACTTTGAAAGTTCCTGTAAAAGCAAAAAAATGGTAAAGATATGGAATAATTGCTCAAAAATATGAGTAAGGCTGGACTGTGTACAAACTGAGATTATACTAATAGTGAGCATAGAAAAATGGCATGACTTCAGCCCTTTTTTTTTTAATACTGTGGTCAAAGTACTAGGGTGGGATTTGAGGTCTGGGTTACTTTGGCAGCTGCTGTATACATATGACTTGATGCTGATTATGGGGAAAAGAGGGAGGGCTTGATACCAAGTCAAAGTCAATAATCACACATCATCCTTAAGGTATGAAGGTCAAAGGCAGCTAACCACCTGCTATCTACCTACTACCAACAGTCATTTATGTACAAAGCTGTACATTTCAAATTATTATGCAGCAGTATAAATGCATAATCATCTAACTTCATACTGCAGTTACAAAGACTCTAATCTAATACAATATAAGGCTGCAGACAGGACTAACCTTGATCAAATCCTCATGCTCTGGATCTGGTGAGGCTTCCCGGCAAGTATGTAATTGCTCGAGCTCTGTGTACAAACAAAGCAGCTGATCTAGCCGACCCAGCTGCTGCCTGAACAGACGTCCCTCATGATTCAACTTTTGTCCCTCATCACCTAAAATACAAGAATGCTGCATTCTAAAGTAGTTAATACTTACTGCAAAACCTTAACTGAACAAAGCATTAGAGTCTTTGGTGCTATGAATGATAGTGTGTACTGTATATTCCATTTTACCATGGACAGTCAAAGACTGAAAATGAATCGAGCATTAGCCAGAAGAAAATACTGGTACCTTTGGGTATTAAATACCTTGACACACACAACGAAAATAATGGGAAATGTGGTTCTGTCCTCAGCTATGTTGGCAGCTCAGCTGGCTGATGACTGACATATCGGCTACTACCAATAGCTTGTAAAATATGTTGGGAATGATCATACAGATTGTAATGTATACAAGCATTAACAAGTTGTCAATTTTGCATATCCAAATCACTCCAGATGGCATCATACTCACAATGCAATGATACTTTTTTGAGATAGTGTACATTAGATTCATTCACAAATAAAAAAAACAATATAAAGTCTTTACAGCTGTAGCCAACTCTGTGGATTTAAAATGATTATGATACATTTAATTTTAACATCTTCCTTAACCCCTAAAGATCGCATTGTTCTGAGGCTATGTTCCACCCCAGTTGCAATTCGGAGTTGATTTTTCAACTTTTACCAAGGTACAATTTTTTCTTACAGATTTCAAGAGCTTGAATTTGCACACCTGACAATGTATATTTCACTTTCACATGACTGATGGTTACTGCAATATTGACCTTCAAAGAACGTGAAAAGTAACAATATTACCCCTCGTTTAGAGAGAGAGAGAGAGAGAGAGAGAGAAACTAAAATAAAAATGCACCAAAGTAAATTTTGGCTTCTTAGATTTGAAGAGCTTGTTTTTACACCAGAAAATGTATATTTCACTTTCATATGTCTACTGGTTACAGCACAACTGACTGTCAAAAATAAAAAAGTCACTCCTCCCTATGAGCAAGAATGGGATATCCTTGATAAATAAGGGGGAATAAGGAGGTGGAGGGAGTGTGGCGGGCATCAGGAGGGGGGAAAGGGAGGAAATATGCCTGCTACACAAAGCCAATACAGTTTATAGGGGGTATGGGGGGTAGTTTGGTTGAAGGGGACACAGAGGGCACGATCCAATGGGACAGAGGGAGGTGGGGAGATGGGGTGGGGTTAACCCCTTCCCACACCTGGGGAGGGAGCCAGATCATGCTTCCCACCACCTCATCTCTTAGTTTCCATTGGCTAGGTACCATTTACTTCATAAATAAGGTGGAGTTACAGCTCTCCAGCTTTTTGTATCCTCTCTATGATTGTCGGCCATAGAACCAAGTTCAGAAACTGATATTGTCGGTCATAGGACTTCACGGGGTGGGGGTGGGGAATCAAAATTACTATTAACTTTGTTACTGTTTTTGTTTTAGCCTGAGGCTCATCTGAATATGAGCCTGGTGGACAACAGACTGAAGTCGTCCTCCCGCAGAGTGCCCCTCAGGGGACTGAGAAGGAGATGAGGGATGTCTGTAAGACCAAGCAGCACAGTTGCCAGGTTTTACTAGTACCACTATGTGAAGGTGTTCTCCCCAGCACCACCATTAAATTTTAAAGCCCAAGTGTAATATTGCCTGCGAGTACTGAAAGAACATCATCCACCCAATTCTGTAGAAGGGAACTGAGTCAGACTGATGATTTTTTTTTTTTTTACGGGAGGAAGAAGGAACCAAAGGCCATAAGCCCGCAATAAGAGTTCCCTCCAAGAGAAAAACAAAATACAAGAGAGAACCAAATTCAAGATGACAATGATTATCCTTCATTTTGTATAAAATGTGATACACACCCTCTTCTCTGTCAGGATATAAAGGAAGAAAGATGTTCAGCATTTCCTGGAGGAGAGAGATGTTGACATGGGTAGATGTGATGAGTGTGTTGACTGCCTGCCGTCGAACACCAAGGGTTTTTATTTCCTCCAACACTGACATTACCTCCCCCACACTCCCATTCCTCAGATGCGTCTTTAGACTCTTCAGCAGATGCAAGTCCCTCGAACGTCGGCTGGTTTTGCCCCTAGAAAAGTAAGCATCCAGTGTTACAGACTACAACACAGATCAGTATGCTGGCATACATGTACAGTTGACCCTCAATTTACGTTGGCTTGATTTGAGCTATACATGTTTTGCAAGGAAAGATATACGCTGGGGTGGGAGGGGGGAATGCACAAGAAATTCCCAGAAGTATGTCCCTGTTTGCGGCCATCCCTAAAAAGTTTCACTGTCAGACCACACATGTATGCTCACCCCACCTAGAATTACAAAAACATTTAGTAAGACTTTCCTACATCACATGGTCATAATTCAACATGGCTAAAAATAAGAGATGTGAAATGTTACACTAGATCAGCTGGCCAAATTGGTAGAATCGCAGAGAGGTGGCCTGCAGTGCCAATGGACCCAGGTTCGAATCTTGGCAGGGATTTATTATTCTTTCCCTACTCTTTCAATATATAATGTCAAGAAGCCCTGCTGTTATAACAAGACAGACAATACTTATATACAATATTTTTAAGAAACAATACAGTCATAACTATGATACACCTATTTATTTTTTTTTTACACTCTACTAACTAATCACTTGAATCCAGATGATATCCTTATTAGTTAACTGTCTGAGTGAGTAAGCAAAGCAAGTGAGCAAGAACACTATATTAAAATACATAGTAGTCAGTAAAGTACAGCACCACAGCTCAGCTGTCTCAGAAACTACGAAAACTACAGAAGATCTACACATATTGTTGGAAAGTTTATGAAAGAGTAACAGTCTTACTTTAGTTTCTTTTCTCAAAATCTGTCACCATACTGCTGAAAAAAGCTGAAAAGCTATAAACTGAATACCAAAATTCAGTTATCTCTGGGACTTTTACAGCTACAGCAGCTTTACACACTGTTGGAGAGCTTACGAAAGAGCGATAAGTATTATGTAAGGCATCTTTTCTCAAAATTTGACACCATATTGCTCAAAAAGGCCAAGGAGAACTAAACTGTGCAGTAAAACTGTGTTATCCCCGAAACTATTAAAATTACAGCATACCTGTGCACATCTTGCTGAAATCTACAGGTGACCCCCCCCCCCACTCTCGCAGGGGTTAGGGGACACAGGCCCCTGCGAAAGTGGATTTTCCGCGAATAATTTCTAACCCCCCTAGATCCATGCCATACATAAAGAAATAACCCCTGGAAGGCACTTAAATCAATTTCACCACATCAAAACAACCTAAACCATCAAAAACAAACCCTATTCAACAACAAAATAACAGTACAGTAATTGGTAAGGTTCTAAGAGTTTGTAGTACAGGTTATCCCTTAATTCACGCGAACTTTTTTCACACGATTTCAGTTATCCACGAATTTTTCGTACAATAATGAAAACAAAATTATAGTATTCAAATAAGTAATTTCAATATACAAGAGAAATAAATAAAATATAAAAAATGCCTACCTGCTGCCCATGTGCACACATATATGTATATATGTGTGTGTATGTGTGTGTGGGAGCCTGGGAGGTTGGTCTACCACGCACCACACAGTCAGTTTGAATCCGACGGTCGAACCATGCATGACTTGCAAATCGTTATTTGTGGCTTATTTTTCTGCCTTCCAGTAATTGCTTGCCTTGTCTGTCAACATGGGGCATAAGCGTAGTGCTAGTGATGCATGTGGTAACACACCAAAACTGACTTGTAAAGTGATGTTGCTGACAGAGAAAGTTAAAGTGTTGGACAAACTTCAGGGAGGAATGTCGGCGACAATTCTCCGTCGGGACGATTCCCCGTCATTTATTTACATACCAGTTTATTTAGCAAGTACAGTACACTAGTTTTTTACTTATGAGTTATAAAATCCCCCTGAAAATTAGTTATTAAAGTATTAATTAATCAATAATAAGTATATTAATAGAATGACGGGGAATTGTCCATGTTTTGACGGTGAATTGACTTGATGGTGAATTGTCTCAGAACCGTATGTTTGGGGTGAGTCAACTGTTCATACAATAAAGAAGGAGAACGTAGCATACGGGACTCAACGGGAGACAGTGAGGGCCAATGCACCAGACTGTGTAGAAGTGTCTCCACCTACGCCTGTGAATTGTCTTGTAATCGCATGTTTGGGGTGAATGAGTCAACTGTTCATACAGTAAAGAAGGTAGAATGTAGCATACGGGAGGCAGTGAGGGCTAGTGCACCAGGCTGCTGAAGTGTCTCCACCTACGCCTGTGCTTGTCAGGTTTCAGTTAAATTTCTTACATTTTTGTTGTTTTTAATACTTTATGCTAGTTTATAAGGTGTATGTAGTGCATAAACAGTATTATTCAGATGTAATATATGTATAGACATGCGTAATTATGTGCACACAAGGGCAGAACATATACGTGAATTTACCACATACGCGAAGGGTCTGGGAACCTAACCCTCGCGTGAATTAAGGGCTTACCTGCATACGAGACAAACTGATAGAGCCGATACATTATAAAACACTGTAACTACAGTTGTACTGGAAGTCAGTAAAATCAATCTGAACACCTAAAATTTGCCTACACTATCTAAATCATTACCTATGCAACACAAAACAACAGTGATAATTCATACAGTACAGTTATGAGTAAGGCTGTAAGAGCCTGTGAATAACTAGGGCTGCACCCGTGAAAATCGGACCCTCTCTTCTATAAAAATCTGCAAATGTGGATTCCGCAAAAGTGGGCAGTCACCTGTATCTTATTAAGTATTATTTTTGTAGCTTTTCTCAAAAACGCCAAGGTATTGTTGAAAAGTGCCAAAAAGCACCAAACTAAGCACAATATTGAGTCAAGTATGTAACCTGCCATGTTCTGACATGAATGCTCAGAGCCCCTAAACTGAAAGTATTATCAATTTAAAGCATGCACTAATAAGAGGTAAGTGTGAGGACACACTTCTTTTGGCTAAAATAATTTTAGAAAGCATGCCCACTTGAACATGTTGCACAGTCAAATTTGGATCCTATAGCTTAATTTCTACTGCTACCAGACAATTTTACTCAACTCAGGTAATGCCTCTCACTGAAGGGGTTCAAAAAGTCACCTTACGCTGAATAAAACCTTACTCTGAATAACATCTTCAGATGGCAGGAATGTTTTGAAAATGTCCTCAGGCTTTAGACTGTACAGAATTTTAAGCTAATGTATTACATACTATACCTACTGCCATCAGTGGTTTAACACATGAATTAACCCTATAAAAATGAAGACATCTTAAATTCATTTCGCTACAGCCAAACAATTTTAACAAGTTTGGGAAGGATCCCTTGGAAAGAGAGGAGGTTTGAAGCCATCTTCATACATCCCCCTTAATCCAACAAGTACTTCTTAAATAAAATCATTTGAGGTTGGAAAAACAGACACAAAAAGTCAATGTACTAAAGTGATTAAAGCCCATGGATGTTGCTATTTAAAAATACAGTAAATGTTAAAATTATAAGCCTTATTTGGAAATGTTCTGATTTCCATATGAATCACCAAATGATAAATATCATCCCCATTAATACTAAATTGAATAAACAACAACTAATATAACAAAAAATACTTGTTACACATTGATGTGCCTATATCTATCTATCTATCAATCTCTAGCTATCTACCTATCTTGATGTGGCTATATCTAACTACCGTACTTCACAGCATATTAGACGCTGCGGCGTGAAAGACGCATCCCTAATTCTGGATGGGCAGTTCTGTGAAAAAAAGTATGTCTCAACCATGACTGCAGGTAGGTTGCATAAAATGAGTAGTTTTCACTCAAATACACACTCACCTTTCAGAATCTCTATTCAGTACTATATATCTGTATTTGGTTTCTTTATTTTTATGTAAAAGAAGGGTACAAAACAAGAAAAACAAACAACTCCTTCCTTACAAAAAGTTACCTGTTCCATGATACCATCTTAACACTGTTTATGTTTGTGAAGTCCACCTTTCAGAATCTCTATTCAGTACAGTATTGTACATGTCTCTAGTTTCTTTATTTTTATGTAAAAGATGGGTACAAGACATGAAAACAAACAACCCCTTCCTTACAAAAAGTTACTTCCTACCACCATGCCATCTTAACACTATGTTTATAAAGTTCAATCAGTGTTGCCAAGTGGAAATTCTATCAGTCCACTAGATTGGTCTTAAAAGTGGTTAAAATGTGTCAGATTAGGGAACATCAGTTGAGAAACCCACCAGACAGGATTTAAAAAAAACACTAGTTATAGAGTAAAAATATAAAAAACTTTCTGCTAGATTGGTTTTAAAACCTCTAGATTTAGCTGGAAAACTGCAAAATTGGCAACACTGAGTCCAATTCCTTTTGTACAATAATTTGAGGAAATGTTCATCTCCATCAACCCTTTGGCTACATTGTGCGTTCATGGCCGAGGGAAAAAAAAAAAAAAAAAAAAAAGCCCATATGCCTTGACTCGGCAGTAGTCCTTTTTCACCAATTTTTTTTTAATCTACACGACTTTACCACTCTCGCATGAGTGTGGCCATGATGCTAGTTACTCTAGCTGCCACCAGCTTCGGGTGGCAGCACTTGTAAACATCCAACTAGCCTCGACCCGTGGCTGACCACCCACGCACCACCCACACGCTCGAGTTCTTCTGCCTTAGAACCTTTTTTAGCCTCTTTCAGGTAAGATTATGCTAGTTATCTAAATAACATGAAGATCAATGCATATAGCTAACCGTCAGTATACGTGCAATGCCAGAAGAAAGTGCCAATATAATGAAATATTAATGTTTTCTGCTGGGATCTGATCAGGTGCTTCCATCCAATATCATTGTCTCACAGTGTTTCACATATAATCTATCTATTGGAAGTATACAGGTATATATATTCAAGTTTTTGTAGCTCATCCTGTTTGGGTTTATACTAGAAAAAAAGTGTACGTGGGTGATAAAGTTATTGTGAAAGATCATTTTTTGGCATAGGCCTAGCATAAGAAGAACGGTATTTTTTCCCCTTTGTCATACATGCCTCTCAAGTGTGAATAGAGGTAAACCACCGTGACGATGCCTCAGAAATCAGAAGACTGGATAAATTAGCTAAGCATTTTGCATCCAAATCTGAAAACAAAAAACACGAGCCAAACTGCTGTGTATGCAGTATTGAGCCATCAAAATGTAAGCGAAAAGGTAAGAGACAATGTAAAACTTCATACTTTTGCAATGAATGTATCAATAAACCTGCATTGTGCCTCATCCCCTGTTTCAAGATACACTCAATCCCTTGCTATCACGTCTAATTGGTTACAGCAAATGCACGTGATAGCTGAATTTGCGATAGCTGAACTGAACAATCAATGGGAAAATTTCTTATTGGTTCTTCGGTGGCCCATTTCTCTAACTTTTAACCGCTTTATGCCTACAATTTCCAGCCAATCTTTCCTCCAACATGAAATAAAGATTATTATATTAATAACAACATTGTAATGAATAAATAAACAACATAAAAAGCCATCAAACTTACTTTTATAAGGATTATGGAAGGTTTAGGTGGTTTGAAGGGTTCCGAGGTTTGGGAGTGGCTTAGTTGCCACCAGATCTCTTTGGCTGTCTCCATGATTTCTTTGGTGTCCACAGCTAAATGGGGTATCAGACGGTACCTCGTATCAGGAACGGCCAAGGAAGATTTATGTGGAACAAAACTTGTACGCTATCACACATGTTCCTCGTATCCTCGGCAAAGGACATGCTTCTCACACTGCTGTCAGAGCCCCGTTTCAGTTTTAAACACATGATTACTTTATCGAAATCACAGTTTTCTCGGTATAGGAAATATTAACTCTTTATAAGGGTTTCAAAATGATTGATATTTATTATAAAATATGATATCTATTCTAAAACATTAATAAGTATTCAGTGTCAGGCTAAATGTTCAATGCTGTAGTACAATATATTCTCTGACGAGTCGCCTGGGTTTTGGTCACACTGTTTTCCCCGTTGTATCCTCGGCAGGAATCCATCCAGATGAATTTCAAATGCCCATGGTATTGTCGGTGATGGTGGGTGGTTTTTTGTGTGGTCTGTCAGCCATTATATCACACACACAAAAAAAAAGTGTAAGGAATTCCTCTTTCACTGTCGGCACAGAGCTAATGCTCATTCAACTGAAGTGTGCGGGGTCGTTGGGGAGCGTCAGCCAATCACCAGCAGGGGTGGTCTGTGACGTAGGGGGATGAGTCGCACCAATCTGGTGCGGTGTTCACAACACGGGCGCTTCAAACTCGACGCGTGATAGCAGTCCTGGGGTTCGTGATAGCATGTATGGTTGTGCATTTGATGTGTGCGCTCTAGCAGATAACCGCAATAGCTGAATGCGCGATAGCAGGGGGTTGAGTGTAACTTGTTTCTACCTCACTGTAGTTGACTTTGAATTATATTCTAGCATCACCCACAGTGTCTTCATTAATTTCAATTGGTACTACAACATCCTGGGTATATTTTAAAACGACTTTGAAGAGGTACAAGTATTCAAAAACTAGTGTACTTGCCAAATACACTTATATGTAAATAAACGACGGGGAATCGTCCTGACAGGGAATTATCCATATTTTGACAGCGAATTGTCTGACGACAAATTGTGCTTTTACAATACGTGCATATTATTATTAACCCTGGACTTACTCTCTCTAATTGGATTTATCTGCCTACAACTGCTGTTTTCAACACTCCGCATTACTGGTGAGTTAAACAACCCATAACATCTCTTAATTTTCCATTTACAGATCGTGTCTTCAGTAATACATTATTATGTAAAAACTTTGTGTAATACGTACAGTAACGTTAATATGTGCCATATTGTATTATGAATGAATGAAAAGTGATCCATTTGGTAAAATTTCAGTTTAAACACAAAATTAAAAGTCTTAGGGGTCCCACCCAAAAATCCAAAAAATCTGATAATCCGAATGATTCTCGGTCCACTGTCATTTGGATTAACCCCTAATACGCGGCCAATGGACAGCCGACCCCCCTCGGGTGGCGGGGTTGTATCGCGGTCTGAGTACCTGTAGGAAAATATTTGCCAAAAATCAGAGCTTAATCCTAGAACATTATAATTTTTATGGCAGATAGTACTTACATTCAGCTTTCTCCTGAGACAGGTGTTGAGCCTTCGTGGACTACCCAAGGACTTGTGGAGACTTGCAAAGTTGGGTAACAAAATCTTCACTTTCACACCTCCAGCAACCTGGTTTCCCCTCTACCACAGCCTCAATCTGTCACAGTACACTTTATACTACAACGTACAGGTAGTTTGGAATCCGTATTTGTACAATAAGCACTGAAAATAAGGCTACAATCAACGGAGCATACGGCCGACATGCAGCGCGGCGGCAGTCTTCCCGTCACTGAACAAACATTTCCCTTTTCACAGCTAGAAACACGTATACTACATTATTTTCAATCATATTACTTCCCAAGAGATCACCGCAGCGCGCTTTTTACTCTGCCTTACACCCGTCACTTTATTCTCGTTCCTGTCGGCCGCTCATACTGACTTGGAAGAGCTAGAACTTGCCATAATGTCACTTTGAAAGCCTGCGGTAAACTGACGCTAAACAGGGGCAAACCGTGCGAAAAAAAGCTAGTGTGACAACTGGGGAAACAAGCATTTCCTATTAGCATAAACTGCTTGTGAGAGGAGAGCGCAGATTTACAGTTCTGAGCAGTCAGAGTGCTGCCATGTATCACAGCCAGGCTGGCCAGGCAGTGGTGGTGGTGGTGGTGGGGGGGGGGGGGAAATGCGATACTTGGCAACAACAGAGGTAAGTAGTACAAAGGTAAAGTATGCTAATTGTAGCTAAAGGGTGGTGGTACTGATAGACAATACCAGCTGGAACATCCTTGCCCGCGTTTATTCAAAATTAACTCGAATCGCAAACGCAACGATCTGCCGTTATGTCCTTTTTGGCGAGCATCGCAAACGCGACGCCCCGCGTTTTAGGGGTTAATGGACTTTTACTGTATATAGATATATATACACTGTCGAGTATATATAACATTAAATCTTGTTGTTTACCAGTGGGTCTATCTGTCAATGACAAAACTAAAATAGACACTACCATATACCACCTAGAGCACTACTGTCTCTCCTAATTCCTAATCCTGTTTAGCGAAAAATAAAGCAGTCAATCACTAACCCCAGGGCAAGATGGAAAGGAACAACCACCTCGCTCATATGACCATCTGGAGTAATAAAGATGACTGGAAAGACTCTGCAAGATTTCCCTCTCATACTACTGGCACCCAACAGTGTATGTGGAGTGTAGACAAGCCTGAAAGAGGAATGAGATAGGTTAAAATAACAAACTGTACAGAAGTGGCAGAGACAATCTGAGGAACAATCTGAAAAACACTTGCTACCAATGCCAAGCAAAGTGAGATAGGATGGTACTACAACACAGTCAGCTACTGCAGGTATAGGGTATATGGACACTTCTCTCTCTCTCTCTCTCTTACAGAAGATGAACAGAGGAAGAATATACAAAAAAAGAAAAAAAAGTCATACAACAGATTATATGCATCTTCCATTCATAAAAAATCTGTAACAGATGGACTTGAGATGCAGTGGATTGAAGTTTGGGGGGTCACTAATCCGGAGAAGCGAATGTCAAAGAGAAGCAGTTTGGGGAATAAAGAAGTTCTGAATGACAAAAGTTCTGCAATATGGCAGTGTGACAATCAAGTCAAGAGTGCTACCAGATGCCTGTGTAGCCTGTGGAAAGGCATGAAGAGATGATACAATAGGTGAAACTTCATCTGAGCATTTGCCATAAAAGTACCTACAGTACAAAATAATGCAAGGGAGGCAAGATTCCTTTACTTGTAGGGGAAGTAGTGCATTTGTAATTGCTGGGTTGTAATTGCTGGGTTACTAGTTATTCTTAAAGCTTTGCTCTGAATTTTGTCCAGTTGTTTTAATGCAACCTCTTCACATCCACTCCACTAGGGTGATCAATGTTAGGGCTGAGAGCATACATGACTCTTGTAAAATACAAGTATAGATAACTGATTGTTTGTGAAGAAGTTACGGTCTCTGTACAATAATCCAAGTTTCTTTGAAGTGGTTTTAGCAAATAATCTAACATGAGAAGTCCAAATGAGGGTACTGTTATGTGAAACACCAAGAATTTAAATACTTTTTGAGATAAGAATATTGGTTCCATCTATCCATCCATCACCCAATCCTATGTTGCCCAATGAGGAGTGGAGGAGCCCTGGGTTGGGCAAGTTGGTCCTGACATTTAAGATGCGAGTGACCAGCCTCATTCATCCCTGAGTGGCATTATGTGAGCAATAAACCCCAGCCACCCTTTGTATAAACCTACACAGGCCCAATCTGAATGAAGCGCCTTAATTACCCACTAAACCACCAGGTGCCATAATCTGGTTATATGGTTACAGTACCCCCCAGTGCAGTAAATGGTTTCCTGGCGTACAGGAAACCATTTGGCTTGTCACTCAGTCTAGAGGCACCCATAGGCAGAAGGAAGGGGAAAGTATGAGGGAAAGAAAGACAGAAGAGGGAGTGTAAAGTCACCTGTAGGCAGAAGGAAGTGGAAAGAATGAAGGAATGACAGAAGAGGAAGGAAAGACAAGAGTCAAGGGCAGACACCCAAAGCAACACTACATCGAGTGAGTGGATGGTGAGTGCCCCCATCTACCACCATATTGGTTCCACTGAAGGTAATATAGGAATCAGGCAATATCTGTCTATTAGTAAACTGGATATATTTGGTTTTCGAAGCATTAATGCAGCTATTATTTTTTCCCCATTCAGTGATCTTGGATAAGTCTTGATTTATGGATACGATTGTGCTGAGTTAAGGGTTCAAGATATCAAACTTTGTGAATGGGTTTTTAGATGTAAAGGAACTGTGAAGCAATGAGTCATCTGCATATGAGTAAATGGGATTATGGGTGTCAGACAAGAGATCATTAACATGAGTGATGAATAGGGTCAGAGCAAGGACTGATCCTTGTGGCACACTGGCATCAACTGAGTGGAAATCAAAATACGCATCGTCTACCTTTACTCTTTTCTTTCTGTTGTTGTGATATGAGGAGTTCAGCGGGACAAAAGATGATAGGCAGTAGCAAGGGAGTTTGGATAACAGGAAATGGTGTCACCCTCTGTCAAGACCTTAAGAAATGGCAAGGGTTACTGCACGGGTTTCTCCATGTTAGTCAACTGACTGATGGACTGTATGAATAATAAGACTGAGTATATCAATAGTGGCAAAAATCATACTGTCTGTCACTAATTAAACTGTTGGATTCAAGATGTTTAACAATGTGCATATTAATGACAATTTCTAATAACTTTAACGAGAGGATGTGATAACTAAGGGTCTGCAATCAGGGGGATCAGAGGAACTTCTTTCCTTTGGAACTGTGTGGATCTTAGCTTCTTTCCAAGACTCAGGGAATGAAAATGTACATATGCATACTCTGAATTTACCTAAAATGGGAACAAGTTCCAGGGAACACTTTTTCAAAACTATGGGAGTAATGCCATCTGGACCTGGAGCTTTGTTGTTAGTAACTTGTCTAGGATTGATTTTACATGTCTATTCTGTGTTTTTAGGGGAGAAATTTCAGGAGAGTCAAGTTCTAGTAGAGGAATGTTCCAACTGATTTCCTCTAAGGCAGAATTTCTGGCAAATGTACCTGTAGGGCAAGAACACTAAACTACTTTCAAATTTCACATTAGAGAGGATGTTAGAGCTTTTATGCTTTCCCACCATCCCATGGACCTTTTCCCAATCAAGCTGGGGTCTAATGACTCTGGTGTTTGGAAGGCCACTCCATTCCTTCATGGTACTGAGTAAAATGTATATTTTATCAAAAGGGATTGGTGAATCCAGATACAGTATTTAGATTTCACTTCCAGGATTAAACACACAGCTGAACACCTAGTTCAAACAGTCTGTCAAGTGTAGGGAGTGGAAGCCATGCTACCACAGTCCAGTAAAATGCATTGAAGGGAAGATGATCAGTCTACTTTCCTTGGTGACATTACAGGACCGACAAACTTTCAGCCACCAACTGGAATTCAAACTAATGCATGCAAAACTTAATCTCCACCTAACTTGAGCCTCCTGACCTATACCACCAAGCACTCTACTTTAGTATTTATATGAATACCAAATCAACACTCCAATAACATACAAAATACCTGGACTGCTTAGGTACGTTAAATGCAGCAGTGCGAGGGCCATGCTGAGGCGTCCACACTTCAAGAAGGCCACGGCGAGGAGCGTAAATGAGAAGGAAGCAGGCTGTCCGCCGTGCCCCGCTCCACTCACCCGAAACCTCCACCCACCCACAGTCTGCATCCCGATACCCTGCCAAGCACAAACCATCATCATCATCATGACCTTTTCTTTCCCACCTAAGCATGAGGTGAGACAGGATCTGCAAAACACTGAAAAGAAAGTACAAAAGAGGGAGAAATATTAACAGCATATCCTGTGAAACGGGTCAGACACTCATTCACACACCATTCATGCTCCCAGAGTCACATAGTTCCACTTCACAGATTTGATCATCTGTACTGTTTTTTTTTTAACAGATGCACTTCACATACAACTGCCAGACAGAACCAAAAGACGATAAAAAAATCTGAAAAGAGTAAGACCAGCTAGTCTTGCTTTACTATTAGAATTTCCATCAGTTTAACGAATGCAGTGTTGCAGAAGTCTGGCAGTGTATAAATAAATGCTGAATTTTATTAATTCTGGTTACTGAAGAGCTAGCCGGGGCCTGTCATACGTAGGAACTACATTTAACCCTATAATACTATGACATCTCTTGATATTTTACACTTGCTACTACCAAATATTTTACTCTTCACAGCTTATGAGAAAACCCTTGCAGTGAATGAATAATGGATGCTTTATGTAATCCCCAGGAAACAAAATCTCATCTAAAATGAATAAAATAATCTGGGGACAGCAAGAACAAAATAAAAACAGCAAGAACACACTAAAAATTATTTAATCAGATTCAAGGGGTTGATGTTGCCTCATATTAAATCCAGCGCACATATAACAGTGCCCTGCTTAGCTCAGCTAAGCACTGCCAGCTTTACAAATCCAATTGGACTACTAAAACCCCATCTACCAATTACATTACTGTATACTGTGCATAAAAGTCAAACAAAGTAAGGGGAAGAAGAAAAAAAATGTTAAGAGATGAGGTATAATTTCTGTGTAAAATACAGTAAAGCCATGGTCACACAAAGAAATTTTTTAGCAACAGCAATTGCAAGGTCAATTGCAAAAGCAAAGGAATTCTTTCAAAAGTGGTCACACAAGTTGTATGGCAGGCATGTGGCACCCGTCTAACAGCAAACTCTCATCCCTTTTCTGTCCCACTCTCTAAAGCAAGAGATAACCATTACTCCCAGTCCTTCATGTATGCAACAGGCCAACTCTGGAACTGTCTCCCTCTGTCTGCATTTCCTACTGCCTATGACCTCCAGTCTTTCAAACGTAGTGTCCAGACATCTCAAAATGAATGGATCTTGACTCTGGCTCCCTCTTTTATCTTGTTTTTTTCTCTTGGAGTGAACAGTCTCGTGGGCTCCTGGCCTTTTGTTCCTTCTTTCTTGCATTAAAAAAAAAAAAAAAGTTAATATTGGTAGGAAAGTGATGGACAAATGATATCTGCATGAACAGAGCAATTAGGCAATGTATCTGTAAGATAAATGTCAATGAGGATGCTTGTATTCTGCTATGTTTATTATATATTAAAAAAAGACAGCAGAATGCTGCTAGAAAAGGCCTGTGAACTCACAAGTATGAGTTGCTTACCAGAACAGGGAGTACAAGCATTTATTTAAAACTGGTCAGTGAGCTTAATTTGGAGAACCCAGAAACCATGAGGCAGTAGATATGACTCAGCAAATCCCAATATCTTCATGAGTTAAATCTTGTTTCTCATATTACTGACAACAGGATACCAACATGAGGAAATCTGTGATGCTGAGTGAGTGACAGAGTTGGATGTAAACAAAAGTTGGTCAAATTCAAGCCAAGAAGGCCCTGTACAAACATCCAGTGTATATTACCCTTGTGTTTTAAAAAATTATTTGTGTATTTTATTGATAATACTGTGATATCAATATATTATTTAATTATCATCATCATCATCATCTGAACCTCCTTTCCCACCCTAGGGCAGGGTGAGGAGTAGCAACATCCAGACAGCCAAAGTTTGCCCAATTCAATGGGCCATGCTTCCATTCACTCATCATTCAAGCTCTCGAAATCCTGGCTCCATTTGACAGGCCAAAAAAATTTCACCACGTTCTGTAGCTTCACATATACCTATCTGATACAGCCAATCTGAACGCTGCCACATTAAAAAGGGGTGCCACATGCCTCGTCATGCACTTCTCCGAACAAAATTCATCCAGCCAGCTCGATCTCTTGTCAGTCCCTTAGCCTCACCATCTTCCATACCTCTCTTCCTCCCACAGCCATACACCATATCCCTCCACCTTCTTCTTGGCCTACCTTGCCTCCTCCCTCCTTCAAATTCGCTCAGATATACCCCTTTCACCATTCTCTAGCCATCCATTCTCTCCACAAGACCATACCATCTCAGTACACAATCTGTGTAGTGTATTTGAATATAACAGTAGCAAGCAGCTGACTTAACTGCTGGTAGTCTTTCACATTCTGATGGACATAACTGTCTGAAAATCCTTCCTAAAGAAATGCCCCAGAAAACTTCTGAGTCCTTCTGCATTAAGCAAAACAGCAATTCTAGAAGCAAGAATTGCTCGAAAATATCTCACTTAACTGGGAGAAAGGGAAAGGAATGGATTCCAGTCAGCACAGTATAACTATATTCTATTGACTCTAACTTTACCTAAAACTGTCATCTCTCCATCTCAAATGTTAACTGAAACACATATTAACACCATAATCCATCCACTCACTCGATGCAGTGCTGCTTTGGGTGTCTGCCCGTTCCTCTCTTCCTTCCTTCCTCTTCTGTCTTTCTTTCCTTCATTCTTTCCTCTTCCTTCTGCCTACAGGTGATTTTACACTCCCTCCTCTTTCTTTCTTTCCTTCATTCTTTCCTCTTCTTTCTGCCTGTGGGTGACTCTATGCTAAATGACATGCCAAATGGTTTCCTGTACACCAGGAAACCATTTACTACGCTGGGTGGTAACCATATAACCAAATTATGGTGCCTGGTGGTTTAGTGGGTAATTAAGGCGCTCCAATTGGACTGAGCCAGTGTAGGTTTATATCTAAGGGGTGGCTGGGGTTTATTGCTCAAGCAATGCCGCTCAGGGATGAGTGAGGCTGGTCACTCTCAACTTAGATGTCAGGACCACCTTGCCTAGCCCTGGGCTCCTACATTCCTCATGGGACAACATTGGACTGGATGATGGATGGATGGATAAAGTGCTAGTCACAAAGAAGTGCTATGAAAAGGATAATGAGGCATAACACTGTCTTTTTCTGTCACTGAGCTATGTGAAATATGCTTCAAGAGGGTAAGGTGAAAACCTCAAAAGAAGCCTAAGATTCTGTGCAAATTCCTACATTCAGACCAATGGAACTAACTGGGACATCCTGTATATACAAGAATGATTCTTTTCCAATTTCCTTAACTCCCCCCTCCCCCCTTTCTTTGCTGATGGCAGAAGTGCCCCCTTGAAGGACTATAGTAACGGAACTGACATTCTCATTCAGCTGTTGAATGGAGTGGTATGCTAATACTAGCAATACTGTATACAAAGCTCTATCAAGCAGCTCTCCTAAGGGTTGATGTATGCCTGAAATTTTGCCAGGAAATTGCCTTCTCTTTTATCAATGGAGTTGTCTTGATCTAAGAAATACAAAATGAATGACATCATCAAGTAAAACTGATATCACTCACCTTTCCACATCCGTAAAGCAACACCTCTCTGAACATCAACGAGGGTTACACGGCCAATATCATCAGTGACAGCTGCCAGTCGCCGTCCTGCTGCCAGGCTTACTGTTATACCTACACGTTTCTTGTCTGGGATGGACCACCTAACACAATATTGGGGTTCGGATATCAGTATTGTAGACTGGTTTAAGATAACCTACTGTAACTATTATATACACAAAAGCTAGAGTAAAATATTCAATATGAGTGAAAAGCTGATACATCTATACAAAATTTCATGCAAATTCATCAGTAGAAATATTAGTTAATATTCCTATTTTTCTTCAATTGGGCAAACAGCCAAAAATTCTAAGTACGACTCATTTCCTAATAAATCAACATTTACAGTATTCCTCCTCCTCATCTGCCTAAGTCAGGTCTCTGGATAAAGGTATTTTCCAGTCAGGCCTACTGGCTGTTAGTCTGTTCCATCCAGTACCAGCAAATATCCAACTCCCATTATGCAACCTTGACCTCTGTCTTCCTCTTATTCTCACTCCATTTCTAGGTTACCACTCAGTTGCTCATTTTATTCATGTTATCTGTTCTACAAAGGATGTGACATGCCTAATTCCATTTTAAGCTTCATGACAGGAGTGATTGTATCCTCTGCTTTTGTCTGTTCCCTTATCTGTATGTTTCTCTTTTTCTTTCTTCAGGTAACACCCAACATCAACCTTTCTATCCTCTATCAGCAATCCTTATATTCCACGATTTTGTTAGACTCCATGTTTCTGATCCATAAGTTAGAAAAGGAACAGCACATTAATTATATACAGTAACACAAAAGAAGACTAACTAGAGGGTAGACTTTTAGGGCTTTAATGTCACTTTTTTTGTATGAAGCAGAATAATACACATTTTTCCAACATTTGAGTACTGCTCTAACTTTTAAACAGTCTGTACTTGAACTTTTAAAGTGTGTAAACAGTTTTGTTAATTAATTTAATGCAATCACCTGCATCCTTAATAACAGTGGTGAGACCATCATCACCTACTGCTTTATCCCTCTTCATTACTCTCAAACCTTTCTTTACTTCCTCTAATGTAATCCAAGGGATCACTGTGTCCACCATTCCTCCACACAGAACTGCTCTTCAATCATGATGCTGTTATTGTAATGCTTTGCATAAAACCTTGTTATACTGACAACATCATTTGTTTGTTACTTCTACATTATGGTCTCTCAGAGCAAATATCTAGTTCTTTCCAATAACAAACCTCTACTTAGTTCTCTTCATATCTCATCCATTCCTTAGAAAAAATATTCAAATCCTTGATAAATACTGACTAACCTGAATGGAAGTGGAGTAGCAAGTTCAATTTTGGGCTGCTCAGCCTCTTTAGCCTTGCCCTTACCAAACAGCCAGCCACTGAAAAGTAAAGTATTATGCAAACATTAAAGCACAGTCAGTCAAGAAACTGATTTACAGTACCTGTGTTCATATGTAATAATTAAGCATTGTATTTAACACTTTTATGAAAATCAATATCATGAACTATGCATATGCCCTTAAAATTTGGATCAGTACAGTAATTACTGTGTTTAGTAGCCCCAACACCCCTCCTGACCTTGCTGCTGAAACCAGGGCATCCTTGAGCTTGCTGGCATAGAGACGAGCTACATCTGCCACAAAGGGAGGAGCTGACCCCTCCTGAGCAGTAAGAAAGCCCATAAAAGGCACCCGACCAGCAGTGAGCAGCAGGGACGTGGCTGGTATTCCTGGTATGTAAAATTTTTTCTTTACTTTCCAAATATACAGCTACCAGTATCCTTCCCATGCAGAGACTCTGCCATGCTTAACACCATATCACTGACTGAAAGACATCCCTCAAACTTCAATATATTCATACACTATCATGTAGGATCTCTCAGTATTTCCATACTCACATTCCTAACCCTGATCACTACTTTCAGAGGACTTGTAGTGACATCAACACTATTCCTTTCATTTTCTTAGCAGATGAAACTGTATGATACCAATGACATTGCCACAATAGTCATGCATTTTTCAACATGCCACACCACTTTTGTACTGTTGGATGCATCATTAGATAGACTCAGTGACTATGCAACAAAAAGATCTCAAGGCCAAAATGGGACATACTTTCACATAGTGAGAACAGTATGGTGGAGTTGCAGTTTGAGAAAGAGGGACATAACAATCTTAAAATAATACAAACATTTAATTTCTCTCTCTATTATTTAATAAAACAATAATACAACTCATTTATGTGCAAGAAACAAAGTGGATGATTTTAGGTGTCTGACTTCCAGATGGTTACATTTGTTTATAGCCTGTGGGTTATGCCTTTTGTCACTTGGTGCTAGGGTTCTGTGACCCAAGCCCACTCACGTGACCCATGTCAAATACCTGCCTGCCTTAGCCTCATTACTGTGTTGACTGTTATTGTGTTTAGAAGCATTTTTTCTCACTCATTTCATCCCAGACCTCAGACCGTGCAGTTCCAAATAAACTCGGTTATGATGCCGTGGACTGCAAATGCTCCTCCTTGCAGTGAAAGTGTTAAGACAACAAGATGAACATATATTCTCAAGGAAAAAGTAAGAATAATGGACAAAGTAGCATTTAGCATGGAAGCTTCATGTGAACAAGAGGAGATTCATATGAGAAAAAAAGAAGTTGGCTGTGTTTATGATGTTGACAGGCTCTTTTCTGTTAAATGATAAAGTAAGCATGGAAATAAAAAAGTTACTGCATGACAGTATTGTGATACCAACTCTAACGTACGGAAGTGAAGCATGGACCTTGTTGGAAGGACACAAGTCAAGGGTGAAAGCAGTGGAAATGAGTTATTTTAGAGGAGCATGTAGTGTCACATGGAGAGACAGATTGACAAATGAGGAAGTGAAGAAGCATTGTGGTGTGGATGTGGATGCGATAGGAAGCGTTAGGAGAAACACACTGAGGTGGTTTGGCCATGTGGAGAGGATGGAGAGTGAGAGACTGACAAGGAGAGTGTATGTGAGTGAGGTGGAGGGAGGGAGAGGGAGGGGGAAGCCAGAGATGAGTTTGAGGGAAAGAATGGCGAGGTATATGGGAGAGGGGTTATGAGCTGCAAGCAGGGCAGTGAAATGGTGGGGAACAGGGCGACGTGGAGGCGGTTTGTTTGTGGCCACTCCTTATGGGATTAAGGCGTCTGGCAACAGATAGATAGACAGATAGTCAGATAAAAACTATGAAGAGGTTAATTACAGAATTCATGAGCTTTCACATTTACTGATATGAATGTGAACAGAGATTTGTGACTGACTTTTGTATAAGCTTACGGGCAAAGGGCTAGAAAGCTTCAGCTCTTCCAGTTTGCAAGAAGTTTACATTCTGATATAAGAAATAGTTTGGGAAAATTATTATATGAGTTCAGTTCTTGTGAATTAATTCATACAAATATATACTGCTTGGCTGACTTGTTTATTATTCTGGGTTACTGCAGTCATGTTTACCACAGAAACTGTTTGTGAATATGATATTCCGCTGACATTTCATGGGGATCTTAATACTGCGTGCGTGTGTGTGTGTGTGTGTGTGTGTGTATATATATATATATATATATATATATATATATATACAGTAACCCCTCCAATATCCGGATCAATAGAGCCATCGGTAGGTTCGGATATTGGTTTCGTCCGGATATTGGGCCCCAGCTTATGGACTTGTACTTATGGACCCTAACTCAGAGAAACACCTATACAACTCCCTCCGGACATGCATAGCACCTATTTAACACCCAAATCACACCAATAAGGCACATAAATGACTGAAATAAATGCAAAAGAAACATAAAATGTGGGTTTAGAAGTATGTTCATACATTAATAAACATTCTGGTACTTATGGACTCTAACCGAACCTAACCTAACCGAACCTAACCGAACTCTGAAAAACACATTCCTACTGCACATGCATGAGGTAAGTATAGTATGGAAAGAAGTACAGTATGACACTTTCTGGTAAGTATAGTATGGAAAAAAATACAATATGAAACATTCTGGTAAATATAGTATGGAAAATAGTACAACATGAAACATTCTGGCTACTTACAGCAAGTCCCTGGCCACCTCGATGAATAACCGCCTCCTCTCGGACTCTGACAGTAAGAACGATTTCCTGAAGCACTTGCACTACACACTTCCTGAAGTCTTGCACTGAACTTAGTCACTAACACACAGAAGTCCGTTCTTTTCACAGTGTTCACTTTAGTCCAAATAATGTTCCAGTTTAATTTAAGTGTTGCACATTAACTTTTCCCCAGTTTTTTTAATTTTCCAAAGCCAAAACAAAGAAGGTTAGTTACGTTAAATTTCTTTTCTACTTAGTCTTTTCTCCCAACTTGAAAACCTTAACACAACACACCGTTTTTCACTGCACAACACTCAAAATTCCCTTGTGTTCTAGTGGAGAAGTTCTTGCTGTTTATTAATTGTCAGAGCCCGAGAGTATCACTGGCTGGCGTCAAAGGGGTGCATCGGTGGGTCGTGGTGATGGCGTACCGACTACAGAAGACTCTGAAGACAGCCGCAAACTCACGTCGAGCGGTGACTCCACTGTAGCTGATGTGCTGGGCTGTGGCTCGGAGCATGAGGGCCTGTCTTGGGGAGGCAACGGAGTGGAACCAGGGCTTGGCACAGCGGGGGTCACGGGCCTGAAAAAACTGTCAATCGTTGACTGACGCAAGGACCGACGATTCTGGCGATTGATGATGCGCTGCCGGAAAGCACGCACTTCCTCCACGAGTCCCAAGGGCCCCATCTCCCTGTCGCAGTCCGGGTGTTCCAGGTAGTCTAGGACGAACTCTAGATGTTCCCGGAGTGCGCTCAGCTTGGGGATGGCTGGAGTAGTGTCCTGCTGAGCGGAGTCTGCATCATCATCGCCTTCGTCGTCGGAATCTTCAAGTTCGGGACTGACACCAGCAACCGAAGACGCGATCTCGATATCAGACAACGTCTGATACCCAGGATCGCCCTCGTCGTCGTCCAACCACTCACGAACATCGTCCACATCAACATCATCGCCGTGCGTCTGTAGCCGATGCATGGAAGTCATCCACGTCCAAACCCTAGGAAATCGTACTCCACATCTGTTCCGAGAAGCAGACGAGACCAACCATTTTCAAGAGTTTTCACAGGGACTTCCTTCCATGCACTAGCCCAGTTGTACAGCGCAGACTTGATGTTGTAGCGGCGAAGGTTTTCCAAAGTCCGCTTGCCTCGAGTGTCATGTCCTTCCCTGCGCTCGTCCTCGTCCTCGAGAACAACCATCACCTCGTCCAGGAACTTCCGACGGTACAGGCGCTTTGTTGCCACGATCACTCCTTGGTCCATTGGCTGAATGAGAGCAGTCGTATTAGGTGGCAGAAACATGCACCTAATACGGCCATTTTCAGCAACCAAGTCCTTGTCGCACGGGTGGGCAGGTGCATTGTCGAGGAGAAGGAGAGCCTTTACCTGGTCGCGAGGAATTCCCAGTGTCTTCGTCTGGTAATGTATGACCTCCTTGACGAAGTGATGGTGAAACCAGTCTTTGAAAATCATAGCTGTGAACCATGCTTTCAAAGAATGGTACCATACGACAGGAAGGACATCCATCACCCCACGAAGGCCCCGAGGCTGCTTTGCACGGCCAACAATAACGGGCTTAAGCCGGTGCATGCCGTTAGCATTGGCACAACACAAAGCAGATATCCGTTCCTTAGAAAGCTTGCGGCCAGGTACACGCTTCTCCGTCTCATCGGCCAGAGTGTTCGTTGGCACCGAGCGATAGAATAGGCCAGTTTCGTCAGCGTTATAGACTTGACCGAGAGTGAGGCCCTCCCTGTCTATCAAGCCTTTCACCTTGTGCCGAAACTCGTCCACTCCATCCTCGTTAGCATCCAATGTTTTGCCATGTGCTTTACGGTTAGTAAGGCCATGTCGTAACTTGAACGCGATGAGCCAACCATCAGATGCCTTGAAGTCAAGGGCGTCGTGAAGCCTTGCAAACTTCTCAGCAGCAGCCTTCAGCTCCGTTCCACGTACCATCACACCAGCTGCACGTTGCTGTCGATACCAAATCAACGTGGAGCGGTCGATCTCTGCATACTTGGGGGTAAACATAACCTTCCTCTCCACGTTGCGTTTGCTTCTCGACGAGAAGTCAGCCGTGTACTGCATGAGCTTGTCTCGGGAACGCTTGATATCGAACAAAGTCGACCGGGCCAGGTTGAACTCGCAGAGAATGCGTGAGGAAGACCAACCCGCATCAACCTTCTCCAATATCTCCCGTTTCTTCTCCAGAGTCAACACCACTCTCTTCCTTTTCTCAGGAGGCGGGGCCATCATCACACACACTAAGAGTAGGGCAGAGAGCAGCAGGAGGCCTTGCAGCAAGTACGGCACCACCACAAAAGCGAGCACGTGGGCAGCCATGGCGAACAGCGTAGGTCTTGTCGCGGTGAGAAACAGGTGGGAAGTGGGGAGGATGCAGCGGCGCTCTATCGGACGTCGGAGGAATGACGAACCAAAACAATGCTCTCACGCGGCGCGCGCGGCAAGTTCAAATTACGGACGGCAAAAAATCGATTTTTTTTCCCAATTTTTTTGGATTTTCGGACCATTTTGGGAATGTTTGATCCCAGGATGATAAGGTCCGGGTAGTGGGGATGTTCGGTTATTGGGCGTCCGGATATTAGAGTGATTACTGTATATATATATATTTATCTATTACCAGATGCCTTAATCCCATAAGGGGTGGCCAAAAAAAAAATCACCTCCACGTCATCCTGTCCCCTGCCATTTCACTGCCCTGCTCCCAGCTCACACCTTCCTTTCTCATATACCTCTCTACTCCATCCCTCCATCTCCTCCTTGGCTTTCCCCTCCCTCTCCCCCCTTCCACCTCATTCACATATACTCTCCTCATCAGTCTCTCACTCTCCATCCTCTCCACATGGTCAAACCACCTAAATGTGTTTCTCCTAATGCTTCCTATCACATCCACATCCACATCCACACCACAACTCTCCTTCACTTCCTCATTTGTCAGTCTGTCTCTCCATGTGACTCCACATCCTCCTCTAAAATAACTCATTTCCATTGCTCTCACTCTCGACTTTTCTCCCTCCAACAAGGTCCAAGTATCACTTCCATACGATAGAGTTGGTATCACAATACTGTAATGTAGTAACTTTTTTACTTCCATGCTCACTTCCCTATTTCCTGTCACTGCTTTCAACGAACCAGCAACCTTTCTTCCTTGTTGTACCCTTTCAGGCACTTCACCCTCTAAACTTCCATCCTTAAGGCCAGTTCACACAAGCAAAATCGCGGCAGTTTTTTTTCGCCGATTCACGGGAAAAAAAAATTCAATTTTGGGGTTTCTCCCAGAAAGGTGTTCACATGTACAAGGACTGCAGAGGCAAGAATGCGGCAACAGTGTTAACAAACAAAGATGGACCACCACACCCATACTAAGTGTGTAGCTCTTGCTCTTGCACTCTTCCTACTTCAAGATGAGCCCTCACGGCCGCGATTCAGCTCGTGTGAATAGGCCTGTCGCACAGTTTTCCGGTAGCTTCAGGGGCCATATGCATAATTTTCTTAATCATAAAATCATGTATAAGATTTCTTGTGTATATCTTTAACTCATACGTAAATAATCATACTTTATACTCATGCTCATACCAGATACACCCAAATTGGAAAAATGTTAAAGTGAGAGTAGCAGTAGTAAACACACCAGATGTTGTAGTTGTCTTCGTTCCCAGAGCTTTGCCTTGTTCGGTGCTTCTATTTAAATTGGCCTGGCTTCTTTCTACTGATTCCGGCAAAAAAAAGACCGACATGTCAGTCTCTTCATACCAGCAAAAAAAGTGACTGGAATTTCTACCCGGAAGCAAATTCCAGCAAAAAACAACAGTGATTTTGCTTGTGTGAACTGGCCTTTACTCATCACACTACCCAAGCATTTAAATGCACTCACATTTTCCATTTCCTCCTCATCCAGCCTCACAGTGTACAGTGGTATACATGATGGAAATTAATAGTTAATGAGGTCAGATTAATGTATGTATGCTCCAAAGGGGCACGCAGGGTTCGTCAGTTCTGTACACACACACACACACACACACACACACACACACACACACACACACACACACACACACACATGTAAACCCCTATACATGCAACTTTCCAGCCAAGTATGTGCATCTCCCTTCCTTCATGATTCAATGTACCATCCATACTAATACTAATAAATTAATGTTTCACTTAACATCACAGTGTTACGTGAAACTCACTTTGTGAGAGAGTAATGCTCCACCATGAAGTATCAGCTTCTCAAATATTAAAAATATCATAGTTACAGTTGCAAGTACAGCTGCATGTACAGTATGTATCAACATGCATCTGATACTGTGGACAGTTCTAGATCCATTTATATGTAGGCTGCCAAATGTAAGTCCATAAGCATAAGTAAGTAACTGAATAAGAACTAATTTATTTACATAATCCATGGCAGGCAACTTACCAAATATGAGCACGATTTTTAACAATGCATCACAAAATTTCTAGTGGGAGCAATGTAAAACAGTTTTATAGGATATCAAGCTATTTATTAAATCTCATCTCACCTGCAAGGTTAAGCCCAGAAACAAAAAAACAGTAGTTACAATACTAGGCTATGCAAGCCCAGAAACAAAGAAACAGTAGCTACTATGAATGATTTTCATGCACTTCCTGATTCATTTGCCATTACGTTATCACCCAAAGAATGCTTAAATGTGTCTTGAAAAAACAGTTTTTAATGCTAAATTGAAAGCACAGTCAACAGTGGCTAGGGAAAGAAAGGGCGATATAATAAATTATCAAAAGTAGCACTGTCAAGTTATGGCACACTGGACTAGCTGGCAACTCAGGCTTTGACGGAGGTAGGTCCCACTCATGTAGCTGCTAGTTTTCTGCCAACTGAGAAATCATCATTCACAAAAATTCCTTAACCATGGTGAAGCTGAGTAAAAATACTTCATGGTTAGGTGTGTCATACCATTCTCAAGGCAATGATTTATATCTGAAGTAATTTTGCAATGGTCACTTGACTGACCATTATGTCCACGGATTACGTGCAAGTCAAATTTGTTTCAACCCTTAACTTCCCCTGCATATCTTGACTACTTAGTCATGAACAAATGTGTGTTGTGTTAATAGCTTTCCAGAGCTGAACAATAGTCTTCTTGTGGAAAAACTCTGTGAAAGTGTGTTAAATAAGAGATTATTGTACTCTTAGTATTAACTATAAAAGTTTTGTAGCTGCAAGGCATATAACCTTTCAATAATATATTTAAAACACAGAGAAAATTATTACACATATCCAGGACATCAGTATATAAAAAAGCAGTCCTACAATACCAACCACCATTATGGCTTCATACCTGTTGAGAAAGAGTGGGTGAAACCTTTCGTGAGAGAGGCCTGTGCCAGGTGATCATAGAGGCAAGGTGGGATGAGACCTGGAGCAGCGCAGTCCCTCACCGATCCCTGATCTACAAGTCCCCATTTTTTGTATCCAAGTGGTGGAACACTCACATTTTCACCCCCACTTGCAGCAGCTGTGAATATTGTGAAAGAACAATTAACATCATTGTAGTATGTGAATGAGGTGGACAGGGAGAGTGGAAAAGAGGGACTAACGATAAGGCGGAAGGATGAGGGTGGAGTAAGGTGGGGAGTGGGCAGCCTGATAGTGGAAGTAAGGGTGACACAGATGTAGTTTGTTTTGGCTGGCCCCTCCAGGATTAAGGTGTCTAGCTACGGACACACAAAAAAACAAACTCCTATGACCTACTTTCAACTGAATAACACTGCCTGGTACAGTACTGATAGAGAATACTGCACTCAAGTTGTTCTGACCATGAAAAGGTTAATTGCTGTCTAAAAACTGAAGTGACCCGAGTGTGAATATAACAACACAGCAATCACACTTATTTACTGGTAATTGTTCTTAACCCCTTCAGTACTAGAAAAATGAGTCCATATATGCATCTGGAAAAAAAAATGCAGTGCAGGAACCAAATCTGTGACATCCATATATGTGTACTCAGGTCATGTAACTGAAGCAACTGGGATTAAAGAATGCTTGATTTGACTACTTTGGCATGTTTAGATGTGGCATAGCAGCTTTTATTGTGGGTATGAGCAGTGTGGCAACATGATTTGTCACAATCAGGTGATTCCATCATCCATCCATCATCCAATCCTACATTGCCCCAGGAGGATCGTAGGAGCCCGGGGCTAGGCAAGCTGGTCCTGACATTTAAGATGAGAGTGACCAGCCTCACTCATCCCTGAGTGGCATCATGTGAGCACTAAATCCCAACCACCCCTTGGATAGAAACCTTCACTGGCTTAATCTGATAGGAGCGCCGTAACTACCCACTAAACTACCACGTGCCATAATTTAGTTATACTACTGTATCTATCTATCTATCTATAGCCCGACTCCCTAATCCCGCAAAGGGTGGCCGCAGACAAAACGCCTCCATGTCGCTCTGTCACCCGCCATTTGACTACTCTCCCCCCAATTCACCCCTCCCCTCCCTCATATACCTCTCTACTCCATCCCTCCACCTCATCCTCGGTCTACCTCTCCCTCTCCCTCCCTCCACCTCACCTACATACACCCTCCTAGTCAGTCTTTCATTCTCCATTCTCTTCACATGTCCAAACCACCTCAGTGTATTTCTCCTAATCTTCTCAACCACATCCACATCCACCCCACAACGTTCCTTCACTTCTTCATTTGTCAACCTGTCCCTCCACGTCACTCCACATGCTCCTCTCAAGTAACTCATTTCCACTGATCTCACTCTTGACTTGTTCCCCTCTTGCAAGGTCTACGCCTCGCTTCCATACGTCAGGGTAGGGATCACAATACTGGTCACATCGTCAGGAGATGAACTGGTGGAAGGGTGACCAGAACATGCATCGTCATCTGTCGATGTTCGTCCATTTTTAAAATGCTTAACCCCTTAACCGCGGGGCGTCACTTTCGTGACGCTTGGGAGCAAGGGATCATACCGCGGGGCATCGCTTTTGTGATTCTGTGTTATTTTGAATTCACCTGGGCTTCCAAGTGGGGGCTTGTATCATCTATCAGTACTGCCAATGTCCAACACTAGTCAGCACTCCTAATCTCATCTGTACTCCCATCCATTGTTGACAATTTAGCCATTTCTCCCCGTTCTTGACTCCCCTCCCTACCCCCCCTCCATTACCCTATCCTCTCGCCTGCCCGGCCGTGCTACGCTAAGTAAATCTTCCCTGGAATTTTTCACTGATTTCATCCATTGAAATAAGCCCTATGTCCTATTCTTGTATCAAATAATATATACAAGAAAGAAATAAGGTAAGTGAGAGTGCCATACACCTGGATTTGGCTAATTATCACCTGACAACACCTCATGTGCACTCGTTCGCTAATTTTCGCTGTTTTTCCCCCTTGAAATATGCCGTATAATCTATTTTCGTAATAAATATACATGTAAGGAGGGAAGGGAGAAGCCTAAGTGATATTTACATTCACCTGGAACTACCTAATTTATAATGTATTGTCTAGATTTCCTGCCAATCATATCAGTGCTAGACAAAGCTGTTTCAAGATATAACATTGGTAGCTCTGAATATATATCTCCTAAGTAGGCCTCTAATCTATTTTCGTAATAAATATACATGTAAGGAGGGAAGGGAGAAGCCTAAGTGATATTTACATTCACCTGGAACTACCAAATTTATAATGTATTGTCTAGATTTCCTGCCAATCATATCAGTGCTAGACTTAGCTGTTTCAAGAAGTAATATTGGTAACTCTGAATAACCCCTAAAGCAGGCCTCCATGCTGGCCCTCCGTTATCAGTTCACTCTCATCTTCCGAAGCGAGGGCACGTATGTTTCTTCTTGCTGACTTCAAGGCCTTTTTTCACCCCCATGCAAATGGCCCTGTGACCTTTACCCCCTACTAAACCTCGTGTGGAAAGAGGTAAAGGGCTGACAATTGATAAAAGAGTGACTACGATCTTTCTATTGAGTAAAACTGTGCAAGTTGAATTGTAAATAATGTGTAAATAATGTGTAAACAGCAAGTGAAAGTAATGAATGTAAATATACGTGAACAATGGAAAATAGTTTTATAAGTTATTTCAAGTGACAGTGCACAACACAGTGTAAATAAAATAGAAATGTAAATAACGTAAATAAAATAGAGAACGTAAATAGAAATGTAAATGAGTAGTATTATAAGAATACGAGTATATACCCTAGGAGTAATGAAAGTGAAAGTTTCACTCTGGCATGTCTGAATGCTATGAGTTATGAGAGTGAAGATGAAAGTGACATTCACTCTCAATGCCAGTATACAGGACGAGAAAGTGAATGCCACGTATTTTACTGAAAGAAATTGAATCCCTACAGTGACAATAAACTAATACTACTGAAGGAAACTTATGGATAAAGACTGTAGAATATAGTAATAGAAATATAAAGTGTGAGGGGTTTTATGAATAATAAATGACAGAGTACCAAGAGCGAACTAGTGACAGTGCGACGATCAGACGTGCTCGTAATTTCCATTGCTTTCACAGTGTTTTTTTTTTTTTTTGAGTATGGATCCCAAACTACTTGAAAATTGTAGAATAGTGTTTATAGTGTTTGTATCTGGCTGTGGTAATCATATTACGGGTTGTCGGGAAGTGTAAAGTGGAGACTTTGTTACCCTACTTCAGAGGTCTCCACAAGTCCTACGGTAACCGACGAAGGCTCAACAATCATTCCAGGAGAAAGCTGAAGGTATGTGCCATAAGGATATGTAATTTTATTATTCTAGGACTAATAACTGATTTTTGACAAATATTTTTTGAGAGTCTGTCGGAGCCCAAATAACCCCGCGGCACACGCAAGTCATTGGTAAACAAGCCCGCGGTGTAGGGGTTAAACCATTCGTACATTTGTGTAATCCCCAAAGCATTGTTACCAAATGCTTGTTTAACATTTTATGACTTTCTCTTACGTTCTTCCTGAGTTTCAAACAAAAACTGATGCACACACGTTGCTCTTTCACATCCTCCACTTTTAAGATCACAAAATTCACAAACTATGCCAAACACAACGATAAAAAACACACACACATGCAGTGAATGCATCCACCCTCCACAATGCCACTTTACTCACTAACAAACAAAGGGTGCATGCACTGCCACCTAGCACCCACACACCGTATGACAAGCAGTTTCTGTCCGCTTTCAAATTTCAGGAACTTTTGGGTAGGACCTCGTGGGAAGTGGAATATGGTACGGGGCACAAGGGCTTGTGAGTTAATGCAGCTAAAACAAAAGTGAAGATACCTAGGGCTGGTGTGGTACTGTCAAAGAAGAGGAAGAGTAGCCATGTGCAGTTTGCTACAAGGGCATGGGAAGTAATTCTATCCTGTGCATTATTTGTAATAAGTGGGTGCACAAGAGGTGCAGTGGTATTACAGGTAGATTGCAAAAAAAAGCTGATTTCATGTGTGTGGTGTGTCGAGGAGAGCAGGTGGATATTGTCAGGCGTGAAAGGACTGATCTTCCTGGTGAGTCTCTTGAGTGTATGGAAGAGTTTTGTTACTTGGGAGACATGTTATAAGCTGCAGGTGGGGCTGGTGCTTGCTCCATGGCTAGGGTGAGGAGTGGTTGGAAGAAGTTCAGGGAGCTCTTGCCTCTCCTGACATTGAGAGGGCTTTACCTCTGTGCTATGGGATCTTTGTATGCAACATATGTTATGAGTTTAATGCTGCAGGGTAGTAAAACCTGGGCAATAAAAGAGAGGATATCTGTAGGCTCAAACATAGAGAAATGACAATGATTAGGCAGATGTGCAGTGCATCCTTGAATGCGAGGCCTGGTGGGGTTAGGTTTATGATGGAGGAGTTGAGAAGAAGGATGGGACTGGAGCGTATTGGTGTTGTGATGAGAAGGGGTAAACTGAGATGGTTTGGGCATGTGGAGAGGAAGAGGGATGACAATTAGGTGCAGAATGTGAGAAGTGTGAACGTTGGGGGTAGGACTGCAAGAGGAAGGGGGATGATAATTAGGTAATTAAGTGCAGAATGTGAGAAGAGTGAATGTTGGGGATAAGGTTATGAAAGACAGACTGGAAACAACCTGGGATGAGGTCATAGAGTGTGACCTCAAGGATAAGGGGCTGAACAGGGAGGCTGCCAGAGACTGAGCAGCATGGAGTGCCACCATTAGGTGACCAAGGCTAATGAATGTAAGCATGTTGGAGCCTTTATAAATGAAATGAAATGAAACCTCACAAGAAAGTAAAATCATCAACACATTTTTTTTTCTTTCAGATGTACTTCACAGGCACCTGCAGGACACAATTATCTGTCAAACATCAAGTTCAAATAGTGCACCTCTTGTCGTGTGATCTCCCAACATACTTCTTCCATCCATTTCAATCTCTTGATAAAATAATTTCTATGCTTCAATGACTTTCATATCTCATATTCTCATATACACTCATTTGTCATGATCTTCTATCTTCTCCTTCTCCCACCAAGCCTCCATCCACCTTCACTAACACATATCCTTTTCACTACCCTGATTGGTACAAGGAAGAGACACCTTCATGCAGTGGCACTAATGCAACTGGGTAGCTTTGCAGCCCAATTATACAAAAGTCCAATAACTTCCCTATCACCCAAAAGGAGGAGTGTGGATGGTAGGAAAAGTGCAACTTCAGCCTGCAGCCCATTAAGTTTACATTCTGGTAACCCCTGAACAACAACAACAGTATTAAAAGTACCTTACCTTTAGCAGCTTGGTTCCTGCAACCTCTAAGAGTTTGTAGAAGGGAAAATCCATCGATGGTGGTAATGGCACGGGGATAAAGAATAACCAGCTCCTCACTCAAGTCCTGAGTCAAAGTAGGGCAAGGCTGAGCAGTGCGACACTTGAGGCTCACCACTGCACCTTCCTCAAACAACTGTGACAGCAGCACTAGTCCCGTCTGTCAAGTAAGATTACACCATTATTTTTTTCCTTACACTGATGGGACTGAGGGGATAGACAACTACTTCTGTATTCCCTGCATAGTGTAAAAAATAATTAAATGGGTCAGGAGTGCAAGGGTAGAACCCTTTTCCCTCCTTTGCATTTGTATAGCAATGTAGTTACCTCACTGTTCAGTCACCTGATTTTAAAAATTCACTAAAAAATGTTAAGGCAAACTTCTGTTCATAGTGTAGCAAAAAACCAACAGCATCTTAATGTGGGTACAAGGTTATTCCATACAAGTTTACCTATTCTGTTAGGGTACAATGGCTCCAAGTTAACTGCACGTGGTTTATCAACACCTCATAACGGCTGTGTTGTGTGAGTTTATGTAAGCATGTGTGAAAGACCTGAGATGTGTCACCACCACCACCACCGCCACCACCACCACCACTACTACTACTACTACTACTACTAATAATAATATTACTATTACTACTGTACTACTAATACTACATTTCATAGTAACAGGCTTATTGAATACTAGTCTATTAGCAGTAATATTGATACCAGCATGTCAATAAGACAGCATATAGGGAACTGTGAAAAGCTTTTGCTATGTCATACATTCGGTCCTATGAACAATATTATCTGTCTTAAATCATGTATATGACCATGGGGGAAAAAAAAAAATGGTATCGCAAAGGATACTGATGAAAACATACAATGAAGACTGCTACCACTTACTTGCTGTGTTAGCTCCTTAACTACTAGCCTCACACAGCAATTTTCAGGAGTCAACAGCATTAATTATTTGCACCAATAAAGGGTTAGTTTAGATTAACTGACATATGAACTATTCCAGATATAAGCTTTAGTGCTTTCTGTTTTGTATAAACAATGACAACTCATGCAGGCTTACTTCTGTGTACATGGCAACATATCCTGAAGTGAAGCCAACAATGACACAGGTCCAGTCTGGTCCCCCAGTGCTGCTCTTACTTTGAGAAATAAGAGGCAGGCATAACAATGCACTGATTTCATCCCTGTCAGAAGCAGAAATTTGAGTACAAGTAATTAATCAAACTGAAACTGAAATACAAACACATGTATTGTATGTGATGCATAAATACAATAACTGGATATTTTAAAGCAGAGATACAGAAAAAAAGGTGTTTTCCTATATTTCACAGCATATATGACACTGCACTGAGTAAGATGCACCCTGATTTTGGAAGAGTAAGTATGAGGAAAACGGTGATAGGTAATGGTGACCATCACCCACTTACTTGATGTAGGGCTGCGTACTTCTTTCTTCACCTTCATCATTCTTTTTCTGCGTCTGCCCTCCTCTCTTCCTATTTCTCCCATATTTTCTCTCACTTTTTATTCCTCTTCTTTCCTTTTTAGGTGGCTTTACACTGAGTGATAGGCCTCATGGTTTCTTGTAAGACAGGAAATGATTTACGTCACAAGGTGGTAACCATATAACCAACCCATCCATGTTCCTTATGTATCAGCAAGTGGGCTGGTGGAGGGTTAGTGCCCCTCACTGAAAACATCTAACTCAAAGACAATCAGCCACCCTGTACAGGATTATATTTACTGTGTATGGCTATAAACAGATGGATAGAAGTCTAAAAAGTTTTTTACTCTTAACCAATAATACTACAACCTCAACACAGTCACATGCACACAAATGCATATTCACCTTTCAATATCTCCATTCAGTACTATTCATCAGTCAACAGTTTCATTATTAACAAATCTAAGAACTAAAACAGTGAAAATATGTATCACAGTCATACATTTAACCCCTACACCGCGGGCTTGTTTACCAATGACTTGCGTGTGCCGCGGGGTTATTTGGGCTCCGACAGACTCTCAAAAAATATTTGCCAAAAATCAGTTATTAGTCCTAGAATAATAAAATTACATATGCTTATGGCACATACCTTCAGCTTTCTCCTGGAATGATTGTTGAGCCTTTGTCAGTTACCGTAGGACTTGTGGAGACCTCTGAAGTAGGGTAACGAAGTCTCCACTTTACACTTCCCGACAACCCGTAATATGATTACCACAGCCAGATACAAACACTATAAACACTATTCTACAATTTTCAAGTAGTTTGGGATCCATACTAAAAAAAAAAACACTGTGAAAGCAATGGAAATTACGAGCGCGTCTGATCGTCGCATTGGCACTAGTTCGCTCTTAGTAGTCTGTCATTTATTATTCATAAAACCCCTCACACTTTATATTTCTATTACTATATAACACTTATATATATCTACAGTCTTTATTCATAAGTTTCCTTCAGAAGTATTAGTTTATTGTCACTGTAGGGATTCAATTTCTTTCAGTAAAATACGTAGCATTCACTTTCTCGTCCTGTATACTGGCATTGAGAGTGAATGTCACTTTCATCTTCACTCTCATAACTCATAGCATTCAGACATGCTAGAGTGAAACTTTCACTTTCATTACTCCTAGGGTATATACTCGTATTCTTATAATACTACTCATTTACATTTCTATTTACGTTCTCTATTTTATTTACGTTATTTACATTTCTATTTTATTTACACTGTGTTGTGCACTGTCACTTGAAATAACTTATAAAACTATTTTCCATTGTTCACGTATATTTACATTCATTACCGGTACTTTCACTTGCTGTTTACACATTATTTACACATTATTTACAATTCCACTTGCACTGTTTTACTCAACAGAAAGATCGTAGTCACTCTTTTATCAATTGTCAGCCCTTTACCTCTTTCCACACGAGGTTTAGTAGGGGGTAAAGGTCACAGGGCCATTTGCATGGGGGTGAAAAAAGGCCTTGAAGTCAGCAAGAAGAAACATACGTACTCTCGCTTCGGAAGTTGAGAGTAACCTGATAACGGAGGGCCAGCTGGAGGCCTGCTAAGGGGTTATTCAGAGTTACCAATATTACTTCTTGAAACAGCTAAGTCTAGCACTGATATGATTGGCAGGAAATCTAGACAATACATTATAAATTTGGTAGTTCCAGGTGAATGTAAATATCACTTAGGCTTCTCCCTTCCCTCCTTACATGTATATTTATTTCGAAAATAGATTAGAGGCCTACTTGGGAGATATATATTCAGAGCTACCAATGTTAGATCTTGAAACATCTTTGTTTAGCACTGATATGATTGGCAGGAAATCTAGACAATACATTATAAATTAGGTAGTTCCAGGTGAATGTAAATATCACTTAGGCTTCTCCCTTCCCTCCTTACATGTATATTTATTACGAAAATAGATTATAGGGCATATTTCAAGGGGAAAAAAACAGCGAAAATTAGCGAACGAGTGCACGTGAGGTGTTGTCAGGTGATAATTAGCCAATTCCAGGTGTTTGGCACTCTCACTTACCTTATTTCTTTCTTGTATATATTATTTGGTATAAGAATAGGACATAGGGCTTATTTCAATGGATGAAATCAGTGAAAAATTCCAGGGAAGATTTACTTAGTGTAGCACGGCCGGGCAGGCGAGAGGATAGGGTAATGGAGGGGGGGTAGGGAGGGGAGTCAAGAATGGGGAGAAATGGCTAAATTGTCAACAATGGATGGGAGTACAGATGAGATTAGGAGTGCTGACTAGTGTTGGACATTGGCAGTACTGATAGATGATACAAGCCCCCACTTGGAAGCCCGGGTGAATTCAAAATAACACAGAATCACAAAAGCGACGCCCCGCGGTATGATCCCTTGCTCCCAAGCGTCACGAAAGTGACGCCCCGCAGTTAAGGGGTTAAACACTACAAATTATATACATGTCTGTCCTTCTGCTTCTTTAATGAATTTGAATGAGGGGGGTTTCTATATACAGCTTCACCTGTTTGTATCTCTAATACTGTTCATCAGTATAAGATACAAATGTGATAATGTGTAACACAGTCATTCATAGGCACACCGGAAATTGCATCAGTTCATCCTTCTTCTCTCCTGAGCTTGACCCAGCTGGGTTGGTCCCCAAGTCACTTGACTGCATGTAAAGTATGAGCAAAATTCATGCATGGAGAATATCTGTCTACCTACCTATCTATTGGCAGATGCCCTAATACCATAAAGGGTGGTCACACACAAATTACCTCTATGTCACCCTGTCCCCTGTCATTTCACTGCTCTGCTCCCAGCTCACACCACTCTCTCTTATATACCTCTCCACTCCATTCATCCATCTCATCCTTGGCCTTCCCCTCCCTCTCCCCCACCTCCACCTCACTAACAGACACTTTCCTTGTTAGTCTCATCTCCATCCTCTCTCCACATGGCCAAACCACCTCAGTGTGTTTCTCCTAAAGCTTCCTATCACATCCACATCCATAGCACAATGCTCCTTCACTTCCTCATTTGTCAGTCTGTCTCTCCATGTGGCTCAACATGCTCCTCTAAAATAACTTATTTCCACTGCTCTCAGTCTTGACTTCTGTCCCTCCAACAAGGTCCAAGCTTCACTTCCAAATGTTAGAGTTGTTATCATAATACTGCCATGTAGTAACTTTTTCACTTCCATGCTCACTTCCCTGTTTCTTATCACTGCTTTCAAAGAACCAGCAACCTTTCTTCCTTGTTGTACCTTTTCAAGCACTTCACCCTCCAAACTTCCATCCTTACTCATCACACTACCCAAGTATTTAAACGCACTCACATTTTCCATTTCTTCCTCATCCAACCTCACTGTACATTCACTGACTTCACTTCTCTCGAAGACCATAATTTACTCTTCCCTACATTCACCCTTAGATTCTGTTTCTTACACACCCTCCCAAACTCATACACCAAGCTTTGCAGCTCCCCTGCATCTTCACTTAACAACACAGTATCATCTGCAAAAAAAAAGCACAGGAAGTTTCCAAACACTGCCCCCTCTCGTTAGGACCGCTCCAACATCCATTGCCCTACCTTGTACCTCTTTTATAACCCCATCCATTTAAAGATTGAACAACCATGGAGACATGACACATCCCTGCTTCAATCCAACCTTCGAACAGAAAAATTAACTCAGTTCTCTATTCACAGGCACTGCAGCCTTAGCACCCTCATACTTACTCTTCACGGCATTCAACTACTTCCCATCTACTCCATATATTCTTAATACTTTCCACAAGCCTTGTCTATCCACCTTATCATATGCTCTCTCCAAAACCTTGGTGCTTTGACTAATTCTGTGGTGTCCTATGTTCAAGCTACTGTACTGTATTGTATTGTAGAGTGTGAGGCCCGTCAATGCTCATGTTCAAGCGCTCAATTGTGATTGTTAAACTACCCCTGTGCTATACTGTGTACTGTACTGTTTACGAGTGCGAACCCCCCAGTGCTGTTTCTCCCCATCGATGCCAACACTTTGTAAGAATATACAATCGTACACTATGTACAGTACTGTATTACTGTATCATTACTGTTTTGTTTTTATATGCTTAGTTTTCATCTTTTACTCATGGTAAAGTTTTTAGGATGGAGGGTCAAGACACATAGAATCGGCTTAAAGCCGAATGTTGCATCGGATTTGGAATATCCAGCGTTTTGCTTTAACTCGAGTAGAGCTTGGCTGAATTACTCTGGATATTTGTGAATTTACTATACTTATAATTCAAACATAATGCAAAGAATTACTACATTACTTACCCAGCACCAAATCCCACTGTTCCTCTCCAAGTATTTACTAATGACATCTTTTCTTCATCTTGAGCACTACTTTCCCATCGACCTGCAAAACAAGATCATGAGAGCTCAAATACTGGCAAAATTCTTGCAGTATGCATAGTAATTAATCTCCAAGATCAGAAACTTTTACATTTGTGAAAGTGCTTGATAATACAGTATCTCTCAAGAAAATTAAAGTCTGGAATCTCTGAGGTGTTCTGAATTATCTTAATTAATGAAAAAAAGGGTACCGTACATACAGTACTAAAATCATAACTATACTTCTACTATTTTGCACAAAATTTTACGCTATTTTTGAAAGAACCATAGTACAACACTGTACTTTAATTTACTGCATTTCTTCCAACAAACAAATGTCTAAAGTCACATAACATTTTATTCTAACACTTAACATGGTATTTAAAGACTTACATGATAAAAATGCCAGTCTGTTTTTATAAGCCATAGCCATGAGGTCACAAGTAGGAGAAACTGCAATAGTGCATTCAGAAAGCCATGTAGTCTCAGCCTGGGAGGAAGGGGTTGGTGATGGAGAAGGTCGAGGTTGACCTCCACCTTTGCCCTGCCTGGCTTGTTCCTTCCCCCCAGGATCATCATCATCCCATTTACCCCAGTCATCTGACCAGTCTGCTTCTGTAATAATAGCATGGCTATTAATTGTAGTCTTGTATTGGTATTCTGTTTCTATACAACATATAGGGCTGACCCATGTTTGCATGAAATACAAACTTTCAAAATGAATGAATGAAAAATGGAAATCTAAAGAAGATGGATCAACTGTATAAACTTCCTGTCCTTGGCAAATGATGCAAAAATTTTTGTAAGCAGCAAAACACTAGAAAAGTCACTGTCTGCATCATGTAAATGATAGGTGGCTACTTAAGTTTCCTGACTTTATTTTCCTAAATTGCTACACATACCGGTACCCTTAGGCATTACATGCATTTATATACGACACTCTTGAGTACTTTCCCTTCATGAGACAGTCCTCTGCTGCACATAAGATCAAGGGTGGACCTTTGTGCATTATCCCCACTGCACTCATACACTTTCTTGATTCCAGGTGGTCTAGTGAAATAGGCTATGGCATTCCAACCTGATGTGGTCCATACCAGCCTAGTTCAGAGAATGGTTGGGGTTTGCTGCTCTTATACAGTATTACTGGTATGGGGCAAACAACTGGTTACTTTCATCTTAAATGTCAAGACTGAGTAGCCTAGTCCTGAACCCTTATACTCCAAATATGACAATACTGCTTGGACAACGGATAGACAATCGTTATAGTATGTGTACTGTATAAACTGTATTACCTGCCCATAAATCAACTTGAAGTTTACTTCTTTTACCTTGTAGTTAAAAGGCATAAATTGCTATGGTATGACATAAAACAGCTACAGAACACATATCCATAACAAACACATAATGGGAAAACAATGGTACCACACCTGTACCAGTATCAATCTATGTCTGGTCCATTGCACTCCTTAAAGGAAGTGTGTTATCCAGAATTAATACATCCTCATGCTGGCCAGTACAAATGAGGAAAGGTTGTCTGTTGGATATTATTCTTGTTTCAGCCCATAACTGATAAGGTTATTTTACAGGTACTGTAGTTGGATTTTGCCTGTGCAAACACCTTTTCTTCTATGACACTTCCATCAGAAATCAACAATAATGGAAATGTAACATTAATTAATCCACCCAGCTGAGAGACAGAACAAAAGTCACATTGTCTACTCCAGGCAACCATCAGCTGAGATGCTGCATGGCAACTCAGTTTCACTACAGCCTCTGCAAGTAACAGGTGCTCTCCCACTCCTGCTAGTTTTTTTCTTTCTTTTATTTTTCAGGAATGTGTGGCCAATAACTATGATGAAGTTGGGATTTGTAATGGTTAGAACTGAATTGCTTGGGGTCTAGGTCAGGTTAAATAACATCAGGGTGAGTTAATGGTTACAATGGCTTGTATTTCATGTATTTCACTGTAGGAGGCCATATCTCACAAACTGGTCATACTGAAGGAATAAGGTAAAAACTGGATGAATCACATGGTAATCCCTAAGGAGACACAGGGAAAATGGGTATTGTGCAGTGTTTGAATGCCTAGAAGTTTAAACATGGTACCTCATCAGGACTTATTAAAGAGGAAATTATAAGGACAAAAGACAAAGTACAGGAAGACAAGAGGTGACAGGGTAGAAAGGGACAGCAACCACCACCACCACCACCACCACCACCAGCTGTGAATTTGGATCAGACTTGCCTGTGGTGAGACTACTGATCTGGTATGTACTTGCCATGGCTGATTCATGGGGTAAAAGGCATGGTGGTATCTGGACTGGTACAATATAAAAGTCAAATGTTGCAAATGCAAGCCCCCAAGGTCTAATTCCCCTGACCCTAAAGAGAATAATAACACTGCTCATTCTTCTTATCCCTATCCCTGTACAGGCACTCCCCCACTTATGAACAGCTGACTAACAAATTTTTGCCCTTAAGAATTTATACTTTCAGTAAAATATTCAATGATTAACATGGAATTACATGAAATATTCAACATTTTCTTATAAAACAGGATTTGTGTTAATGATTTTACCCAACTGCAGGCTAATGTAAGTGTTCTAAGCACATTTAAAAGGCCTGGTAGCTTTGGCTAGGGTATGTTGTTCGGTTGGTTATGTGTGTTAAATGCATTTTCAACTTAGGAAAAAATCAACTTACGAGCAGTTTCTCAGAATGTAACCCATTTGTAAGTGGGGGAGGACCTGTAGTACATGTGACATCAATAAAGGAGAGGAGGACTCTTTGGAGTGTGAAATCTGCTCAGTTTGGACTCATGCTGATCAGTTATGTTCTGGACTACTATACAATGTTTTCCAGATGATTAATGCCCATAATGATTCAGAAGTTACATATGTCTGCACATCATGTAGTCTGAATAGACCTGATAGGTCTAAGACCTCTGATCATCCCCACAACCAGCTCTTCGAAACAGTCAAAGCTCTAAGCAATGCTGTGGCAAAGTTGTCAAATGAAGTCAGTGACTTAAATAAAAGCAGTCCAACAGCCCATCCCTACTCCTCCCATCCCAAACCAACCCACCTCAAGCCCCCTCAAGATCAGGAAAATGTTACATGAAGAGGCAATGGAAATTAAAGGGCAAGAGAAATGAGTTGACTCTGTAGCCATAAGAGGACTTGGATCTGGCCATGGTGAGGTTGAGTACAACTTTAAACCAGCTGCAGAATTTCTTCTTCAGAAAAATGCTGCCCTACAACAAATCATTCCAATCAAGCAGAACCTTGTTTGTGCCCAAATTACTGATGTGTCTCTCAGGTATGAACAACTGGACCACTCCAAAAACCTCAGGAACTCCAGATACTATCAGGTGGACATTACTTGTGATTTCAGCTACAAGCTGAGAGAGAGACTCAATGAGTCCGTAACTCCAGTCAGGCAGCTAAGCAGCCAGACCATACCACCAATCCAAATCAAGAGGCCAGTGCTGCCCCACATAAAAGTACAGTACTCTGTATAGTACCTCCGGCCTTTCACCAGACTCTCCTTCTAACCTAACAGTGGACTCTCAAACAAATCCAAAGCCTATGAAAAACTAAAGCCAACCCCATCACAGGTACGGTCGTGGTCATAAATAATCACCTATACTCCGGTATCCCGTCCCTCAGGCTGGCTCCTTTATGCGCGGCAAGTCACAGTGGAGTAAGAGGGGCTGAGAGGGAGGGGCCAGAGAGAGAAGGGGAGGTGGGTGGGGGAAGGAGAGATGGTGCGGGGGATGGGTTGAGGGAGGGGAGGAGGGGGAGGGAGAATGAAATGCAAAGTAGTGGTCACATTATTTGACTATTTTCATTCTTTCAGGTCATGATACAAAGGAGTTATTGTATGGTAGATAGTGCTGCATTACGCCTTGTATCGCGGCATTAGAGAACAACCATTAGAGTGGTGATATCAAGGGCTAGCTCGTGAGAAATATACTGACGTGACAGTTCACACATTAGTGCGGAGCCAGATATTTGTGTATATCCGTGTATTCTGACTTTGGACACAGAATGGAATCTAGATGGCTTTGACTTTCATAATGTTTGTGTAAGAAATGTCCTCTGCCCTTACATGGAATTAATTCTGGAACTAAATATCACATGCAACCTTTGACATAGCTGTGTCCACAGTAAATATGATCATCCTCTCGGTGTACACTCCCTCAATACAGTCACCATCATGTCAGCTATTTTATGGCATCTCTATATGAAAAGGCTATTTTAAATAACTGTGCACAAAAGGTAAATAAATCTGATGTTTGTGCACATGAGTGAATATAATAACGATACCTCTCATAATCTGTTGCTTGGACTCCAAGTCGGTATGGGTCTGAATGACCGTCCAACAACCCCAACAACCTCTCATCACCTCTGAATGATATTATCCTCCGACAACAATCAGCTACTTACAGATTGATCGACAAGTCAATGGTGTGTTGTGCTGGAAACTTCTGGCTCTGCACCAATGTTTGATCTGTCATGTCAGTATATTTTTCTCATGAGTCAGCCAATGATATCACCACTCTAATGCTTGTTATCTGACGCCGCTATACAAGGTGTAATGCAGCATTATCTACCAAATATTAACTCCTTTATATCATGCCCTGAATGAATGAAAACAGACAAACAATGTGACCACCACTTCACATTTCATTCTCCTTCCCCTACCTACCTTCCCTCCCCTCCCTCACCACATCCCGGCACCATCACTCGTCCCTCCACTCACCTCCCCTTCTCTCTCTGGCCCCTCCCTCTCAGCTCCTCTTACCCCACTGCGGCTTGCCACGCATAAAGGAGCCAGCCTGAGGCACAGGGTACTGGAATATGTGATTATTCATGACCACGACTGTACAATCTACTTTTAGTTCTTTACTGTCTGGTCCTGTAAATTTAAACTATTTAACAAATAAGTTGTATTATGTTCAAAGATTCTGTTATGATAAGGATACTGATATCTTTTCTATTAAGGAATCTTGGCTGCAGGCCCCTACCTCTAAATGTACAATTATTATTAACGAGTACACTTTTCAGGAATGATTGTGTTTCTACTAATCCTAAGTTCAGAGCCTATACATAAGTTCATGATCAGATTAAAGCATATCCATATCTCGAACAAGGTTATCTCCCTAATACGCTTTTGTTACACCTTCCTAACTTAAATCTGAGTGTTCTAACAGTTTACTGCCTTCCATCCATTACCTAGGAGGAAAATTACAAACTCACTGACTACATCCTCGAGATAGGTGTAGGTAAAGAAATGCTGATAATTGGTGACTTCAAAATTACCACTACTGCCTGGAATGATGAAATAATGGATCTCCATATCTCTGATAGTGATGCTCTGTTCCCAGACATGTTTCTAACTCTTGGCCTCCAGCAGTGGGTTACAGAACCACCTTTCGTAAAATCTGGAAACATTCTAGACTTAGTATTGACCACAGACAACAACCACATTATAGATATCTCAACTTACCCACATTTTCCCCATTGTGGACACTGTCTCATCAAATTTTCTTACCTTTTCCAGAAAGACCCTAAATGTCATAGTACACATAAACCCCAGTCTAGTGACTGGAGTAGAGGCAACTACAGTACACTGTCACTGGGGAAAACCTAGCTACTTATGACTGGGACTATGAATTCAGACGCCTAACAGTTGATAAAATTAACGAGTCATTGACATCTATTCTAAGAAACCTGTCTCAAATGCACATTCCTCCAAAGAGACCGCATAACTCTACACCTCCATGGCACAAGCTAATCCCAAACAACCTACAATAGAAGATGTAGCAGAACTTGGAAAAGATAAAAACAAGAAAGACAACTCTATGGCCATCATCCTTCTCAACATGCTCTAGTTCATACTTTTGTCTAATGAGATAAATGATGAGCTATGAACTCTGGTTATACAGTACACCCTTGATTTCACGAACTAATTGGTACCAAACCCTTGACGTTAAAGCTGCGAGTCTGTTAATCCTGAACACCATGCTGTTCTGTAATTTCCCAGGCATCGTGGCTTTTACCAAACAAAAGTAGTTCAATACAGAGGGTTATTCAGCCAAACAGTCAAACACACTAACATACTGCTAAGTCTTAATGACTCTATCTCTCAATAAATGCTCTATTTATGGCTCTCCTCATGATGCTGGTCATCCAGAGGATGTGAAAGAGCGCAAGGGTGTGTCAAACGTGTGTGCATAAGTGTGTGTGTGTGTGTGTGTGTGTGTGTGTGTGTGTGTGTGTGTGTGTGTGTGTGTGTGTGTGTGTGTGTGTGTGTGTGTAAGGACACCACGCAGGTTGGTGTTTCCCGTGTGTCTATTCTTTTACCAAACGAAAACTTGCTAAATGAAGGTAGGTGGGGCACTCACCATCCACTCACTCAACATAGTGCTGCTCTGGGTGTCTGCCCTTTCCTCCCTTCCTTCCTTCCACTTCTGTCTTTATTTCCTTCATTCTTTCCTCTTCCTTCTGCCCACAGGTGACTTTACACTCTCTCTTCTGTCCTCCCATCAGTTTTTCCTCTTCCTTCTGCCTATGGGTGACTCTACACTGAGTGACAAGCCAAATGGTATCCTGTACACCAGGAAACCATTTACAATGCTGGGTGGTAACCATATACCCAAATTATGGCACCCCAATTGGATTGAGCCTGTGTAGGTTTAATCCATGGGGTGGTTCGGGTATACTGCTCACATAATGCCACTCAGGGATGAGTGAGGCTGGTCACTCTCATCTTAAATGTCAGGACCAACTCGCCTCGCCCAGGGCTCCTACGCTCCTCATGGGACAGGATAGGATTGGATGATGGATGGATGGATGAAAATAACATTTGGCGGGTGGTCATTAAATCCACAATTCATTAAAAGAGGGTTGTGTACACTGAGAGTTTACTGTACTGTAATTACCCAGGCTAAATACAAGCAAAGCCTTACTAAGTGCCACAACTATAAACCCAAACTTTTCCATTCATACAAAAGAAACAGGAAGGCTGACAGACCTAAAGTTGGCCCATCAAAGCCCAATAACACCCTCGCTGATGACATCCTTACAATGGCCAACATATTTGCTGATTCATTTTCATCTGTTTTAGTCCCTGAACCCGCCACAAATTCTTCTCAGCACCAGACTTGTATCAACATTATATCTTCCATTCACTTCAGCAATACTGACATTGTGAACAACCTTAAAATACTGAAAACTGACAGCACTGCAGGTCGTGACGGCCTAAATCCTCGACTCCTGAAGGAATGTGCATCTGAAATAGCACACCCATACACAATTCTCTTCAAGAAGTCTATGTCCACTGGGACTGTACCTGGATCCTGGAAAGTGGCAAATGTCATCCCTATACACCCACACCCCGATAACCAGCAGCGCTGTGTACTAATGAGAGTGTTTGGTCAGCGAGTATGTCCGATATCAAAGCAATTTTCCTCACAAGATACTGAAGAAAAGCCAGAGATGCATTCCAGACCCAAACCCAAATGCTCACATACCTTACTCAATGAATAGTGACTGATACAGAAACACCATAGGTAATATTATTATCCTCATAAACAATACTACTGCTAAAAAATGGCACATCAAACGTCACATGCAGGAGGGTAGGCTGGTGGAATGTGCAATGTTCAACACCACTTCAGGGCAATTAAACAGCCAGGCAGGCTGCTGGCAGTGTGCTGAGCTGGGGTGGTGGGATTGGGGAGACAAGTGGGAGTGGGGGAGGGTGGGGGGATAGGAAAGGAGGCAAGAATGCCAAACATCCCTACTACACCCCCCCCCCCGTCTCACTCACTCACTCAATCACTCTTTCACTCACTCACTCTCACTCACTCACTCTCTCACCACCATCACTCACTCACCATTCTCACTCACTCACTCACTCACTCACCACTCTCTCACTCACACACACACACACACACACACACACACACACACACACGGGAGACAAGCGAGAGTGGGGGAGGATGGAGAGGCAGACAACCAGGGGTGGGGAAAGACATGGGGACAGGGAGAGTGATACATGCCTGACAGTGCTAAGTGTGGTGGGGGATGGAGGAGGGGCGGGAGGGGGAAGGAGAGGGGGGGATGGAGGGAGGAAGGGAGGACCAGGAAAGCCTCGTTTCAAACCTAGGGAAAGGTGAAGTGTCATACTGGACAGGCAGAGTGTTGGACTAACGAGGCGGCAGACATCCAAACTGTTTGGACTGTGGGAATGTTCCCCTATTTCTTGTGTTCGGTCTTGCCAGTTATTAATGTGTTAGATAACGGGGTATGGGTATATATAAGAAAAGGATCCAGGACAGACCCATTAACCCCTACGCGCCGGTCGACGTGTATAACCATCACGATTTTGGGTGTGGAGCAACGCCGGTTGACATGTATAGCCGCAAGTGTCTTCCCGCCACCCTTTGAACTTTAACTTATCCTTACTCATTGATGGGATCACCTAGAGACATGGGGATACTTTCATTTGAAATAGGAAAAGTTGTTGAGTCTTATGTATCTTTAATTTTTTCTCTAGCTGTTATAGTTTGGCAGATATTAGGGTTACAGGTAAGGGTATTTTTTTTTTCCATCACAAATATCCCCCGTAGGGAGAAGCATGCGACATCACAAAACCCCTGGTGTGTAGGAGTTAAACTACCTACTGATTAATCCGAACCCAATTCCCTGCAAAACAACGGAGCGTATAATCTGAAAAACCTTGAATGCCTTCCTAGAGATCAAGCACCTGTCTGCTGATACCAGTTTGGATTCCGATGCAACCGGACTGTGACTGAGGCATTCAGTAGGAGGTGGGTGGATGTGGGATGTTTGAAGGAAGTCTGGTACAGGGGTGGATCAGCCAGAAAGACTGCTGGGAAGGACTGCTATCACAAGCTGTTTTGGCAGGGGGGGGGGGGGACAAACAGATATGGAGGTGGGGGTGTGTTGGCCGCAGAGAAGTGGGTGGAATATGTTATGAATGTTATGAGAGTAAGTGATAAGATATTAATAATGAAAATTTTGTTCGGTGGAATGATGCTTGCAATTATTTCAGCATATGCTACACAGGCATATGCCGATAATCAATCAAGCCCCAGGATTCTGGGGGCTTGAATGATGAGTGAATGGAAACGTGCCCCATTGGACTGCGCAAATTTGGGCTGTCTGGACATTGCTACTCCTCTCACTGCCCTAAGGTGGGAAAGGAGGTCTGGATGATGATGATGATGATGATCCACAAGCAGGCTTGGATGAAGTAGAGAAGGATGGATTTTGGGGTGAGTTAATGTGTGTTGCAAGTGGTACGGGGATGATGAGATAGTGGTTTCAGGAGGGGACTTAAATGGTCATGTAGGTGAAGCAGCTCAAGGATATGAAAGAGTACATGGGGGATGTGCATATGGTACAAGAAATGAAGAAGGGGAAAGGATACTTGAGTTTGGGGAGGCAATGAACATGATTGTGTGCAACACACATTTTAGGAAGAGAGAGAGTAGGTTGATTACATAAGAGTCTGCAGGAAATAGCAGTCAGACAGATTATTTCCTGGTCAGGAGGACTGATACGAGTCTAGTGAGGGATGCTAAAGTTATAGGAAGTGAGGAGTTTTTGAAGCAGCACAAATTATTGATATGTGACATAGTACTTAAAGAGTGAGTGATAAAAATAAGGACTTATGTACTGAGGAGAAAAATATGGAAGCTGGAAAACCAAGCAGTAAGAGATGCTTTCAACAGCAAGATGAGGAGAGTGGTGGCTGAGCAGGAAGCCACTGACAGAGGCGTTAATGGACAGTACAGAGCCATCAAGAACAATCTCTTGAGAGTTACTGATGCAGTATGCACCTGGACAAAAGGCCCACCAAGACATAAAGTTACTTGGTGGTGAGATGAGGGTGTGGAAGCTGCAGTTAAGGAGAAAAGAAGGCTTTTCCAGGTATGGAAGAAGGGTGGTAACAAAGAGGAATACTTGGCTGCCAAGCGTAGAACAAGAAGAGAGGTAAACAGGGTGAAGTCTGAGTCACAGAGACTTTTTCTTGATAACCTAAATCATGTGGAAAGGAAGAATATGATATTTAAGGTGACAAATCTGGTAACGAGTGAGCATATTAGAGGTGAGCAGTGTGTGAAGAATGATGAAGCAAGGGTAGTGGTGAACAGTTGGGATATTAAGGACGCATGGAGAAAGCATTATAACCAGTTGTTGAATGAGGAGTTTGACAGGGATGGGGAAAGTTTGGAGCCAGAAGATCCAGTGATTGGTCCTTGGCCTTTGATTGACGCTGCTACTGTGAGTGAGACAATAGGCTGGATATGGGTGGGGAAGGCAGCAGGTGTGACTGCAGAAATGTTGAAGGCCTTAGGAGATATAGGAGTGAGGTTAGTCACTGATGTGATAAATATGATTATATATGAGTGTGTTGTTCCACAAGAATGGCTGAAGAGTGTAATTCTAAATGTGTACAAGGGGAAGGGTGATGCCCTAGGAAGAAGAAATTATAGAAGTACAAAGCATTCAGATCAGATAATGAAGTTAATGGAGAGAGTTCTCGAAGGTATGATTAGAGAAAGAGTGAATATTGATGAGATGCAGTTTGAGTTTATGCCAGACAGGGGGACCACTGATGCCATATTCATTGTTTGACAGCTTCAGGAAAAATATGAAGGAAAGAATAGGGAACTGTACTTTGTTTTTGATGATTTGGAGAAGGCCTTTGACAGAGTCCATAGAGAGGTGATGAAATGGGCAATGAGAAAGCTTGGGATCGAGGAGTGGCTGGTTAGGGTGGTTATGGCCATGTATGTCGATGCCTGCATACAGGTAAGAGTGAACAGAGATTTGAGTGATGAGTTTTCAGTGAATGTTGGTGTGCACCAGGGGTCAGTTTTGAGTCCCTTGTTGTTTATCATGGTACTTGAAGCCATCTCACATGACCTCAGAAATGGACTCCCGTGGGAGATGTTGTATGCTGATGATTTGGTGTTGAGTGCAGAGAATGAAAGGGAGGCAAAGGAAAGATTTAGAATTGGAGAGATGGTATGGGGCACAAGGGATTATGAGGAAATGCAGATAAAACAAAAGAGATGATATCTAGGGTTCGTGGCAGTACTGTCAAAGAAGAGGGAGAGTGGCCATGTGCAGTCTGCCACATGGGCATGGGAAGTAATTCCATCTTATGCAGTGTTTGTGATTAGTGGGTGCATAAGAGATGAAATGGTATTAGAGGTAGACTAAGAGATAATGCTGATTTTATGTATGCGGTGTGTTGATGAGAGCAGGTGGAAGTTGTCAGGTGTGAAAGGACTGAACTTGCTGGTGAGTCTCCTGAGTGTGTGGAAGAGTTTTGTTATTTAGGAGACATGTTATGTAATGGAAGTGGGGCTGGAGCTAGCCCTGTGGCATGGGTGAGGAGTGGTTGGAAGAAGTTCAGGGAGCTGTTGCCTCTCCAGACATTGAGAGGGTTCTCCCTATGTGATATGGGATCTTTGTATGCAGCATGTGTTACGGTAGTGCAACTTGGACAATAAAGGATGAGGATATTTGTAGGCTCAAACGTACAGAAATGACAATGATTAGGTGGAAGTGCAATGCGCCCCTGAGTGCAAATCCTGGGGGGGGCTAGGTTTACGATAAAAGAGTTAAGAGATAGGATGGGACTAGAGTGTATTGGTGTTGTGATGAGGAGATGTAGACTGAGATGATTTGGACATGTAGAGAGGATGAGGGATGATAACTGGGTGCAGAAAGTAGGAAGTGTTAAAATTAGGGGTGGGGTTGTGAGGGGTAGATCAAAAAAAGACCTGGGGCGAGATCATTGTGACCTCAGGTTTAACGGACCGAACTGGGAGGCTGCCAGAGATCGAGCAGCATGGACAGCCGCCAATAGGTGACCAAGGCTGATGTATGTAATCATGTTAGAGCCTTCAAAAACAGAAACAAAATGGAATGAACTGACACCTAAAAATGCAATCAAAAATACTAACAGAATCCCATGAAGAGCTAAGGTAAAGAAAAAAAAAAAAAGCAAAATAAGGTGGTTCCATATCTCCCTAACAATTACCGATCACATAAAAAAAATATATATATACCGGTATATGGTGGTTGATGGTGGTGACCATAATGCACTCACTTGATGCTGTGCTGCCTACTTCTTCCTTTACAGTATATACCATCATCATTCATTTTCTGTGTCTGCCCTCCTCTCTTCTTATTTTTCCCATGTTTCCTGTCACTTTTCATTACTCTTCTTTCTTTTTCAGGTGGTTTTACATTAAGTGACAAACTTAAAGGCTTCCTGTATGCCAATGCTGGTTGGTAACCATATAAGTAACATACCCATACATGCTCCCTGCATGTAAACAAATGGGTTGACGGAGGGTTAGTGCCCCTCCCTATAAAACAACTAACTCAAAGTCAAATGGCCACCTTTACAGGATAATGGTGTCTTGCTACTGACAGTGAGATAAACAGAAAAAATATGCAGCAGACCCTCATTTTACCTGACCTCATTAGATCAGTGTTGTATGCACGGAGTGACTTATGTTGAAAGTTACCATTCTGTTCAGTGCACAAGTGCCGAAGGCCCTTTTCACTGCTGTGCTGAAAGTATCTGCATGTTATCTCAAGTACAGTACTGTGCCATTTATCAACAACATTTTATATAATACCCGGTACATGTGTCAGGGAGACAGTTGGATGTCTTATCGACCTATAGATAAATAAAGGTTGACATACAGTTAATATAAATAAATATATTAATGTATTGCCGAGAAGCGGGATTTGGTAGTTTGGTAGTCCAGAAGTTTCTCGCTGTTCCCCAATGTTTCTCGCTGCTCCCGAATGTTTCTCGTACAGTAGTTCCATTACGAGTCAGAGTTGCCAGCTAGCCTGCTATTGTGAACATAGTTATTTTGTAAGTTGTACATTAATTTTTATGCTCTTTTTATCCATACAGTAATGTTCTATTTATGTGATTGCTTGTTAAATTACATAACTTAAGTTTGTGTGCTAAATAATTACAGTGTTATGCTGTGTAAGAAAACTCTGGCATATTTTGGATGTCTCCAAGTTGGTAACTGTTGTAACCATTGCCCCCTTCGGGAATGCACGAAAAACGTGGAAAAAAGTAGATCAATATAGAACATTGCAAGCTTATATAAGGATGGGGAAGAGACCAGAGCAGTTTCAGTCAGTTTTCATTTCAGTTTGATTGTAGTGCAGTGTCAATGAAGTTAGTGAAGTGTTGTTGTAAAGCATTAAGTGTGATTACAGTTAGCCAAGTTTATATAGCTCCAGTGCTTGTGAAAACAGTGATGTTGGAAACATTAAATGTAATTACTTGGAAAATAAAGACAGTGAACTTAAGAGGCCACTGTTTATTTACGACGCCTGAGCTGATCTTGTGTGCTGTACACAGAAAGGCTGTCCATAAGAAGAACAACTCACTGGGCAACGTCCCTCCTATACTGAACTACTGTTGTTGGAGCCTGTGGCAGTGTAGGACGGAGGGCCGTAACAGAGTGTTACAGGCAGATTGTGAAATAAGTCATTTCATGAATGAAGGTTAGTTTAGTTTAGGTTTATTTAGGTTAAGTTGATCTAGGATAAGGTAAGGTTAGGTGAGGTTAAATTAATTTAGGCTAAATAGAAAAGGGAATGGTAACTTCCAGCATGTCACTTTGTACATAAACACCGAATACCTGTATCAGATTTAATGGATATTAAGAAGGCCACTGAACTTGTCAGCTATTACAATGTCCATTAAATGGGATGCAATAGGTCACAATCCATGTTTCCTACTTTTTTTTACTCCAACCTGGCCTGAAATTGCCCTCTCCTATTGTGACTGCTGAGTTGTAATAAGATAAAAGTAATACTGTACTAGTCATAAACAAGTGCTATGACACAGTTGCAAAATAAACTGTAAAAGGATGAAATTATGGGCCAAGATGGTGTAAAATGGGCAGAATTTTCATTCTGAGTAAGGTACTAGAATATGCTACTCATTTATTTTTAAACATGTGCCTGAAATCCCACCTCAAGGGAGGGGGACCACTGACATTATCGGATCAGGCTTCCCCCCTTACAAGGAAGGTCTACTAAACATTCATTATCTACAAAGTCAAGTACAAGCTGAAATGAGAAAGTTACCATCTCTAAGTGTACCATAATACTGTATCATTTTACAGGTCTACAATGAAGATTTGGATTTTTGTGGCATGTGCTAGTAACAGGAAATGTGACCTGTAAGTTCTGTAGAATCTGGCCCAGTTAGAGGTGACGCCTGTGGTCCAGTATTAACTAGGTGAGGACACAGCCACTGCACCACTTCTGAAGTGCCGCTAACAGCTGCTACTTGCTCCAGCACACATGACATTTTCAATTCTGAAAGGAGCATAAACCATCAATAGATTAGATATTTATTTAAAAGAATCTTTGACTAATCAAATACTTCGGTTCTATGACCGTTTCAACCCCTAACAAAATACATTATTTTCTGTTCTCCAGTGGACAGATCTTCCAATGACAAGAATTTTGAGTACCAGTTACTTCAATCAGAGGCGCACCCGGGGGGGGGGCCCCCAGGCCCAGGCACCCCCCTTAGCTCTCTGGGTCCTTTAAAATTTTATATATATTTATTTCGGTAACAGCAAAACATGAAAAATTGGCAAGTACAAACAAACAGTAACACATAAGCCAGCAGCTCTCTCCCTCTAAACCTGCATATGGCCTCCCAGTAATTATCGGATTACCTGACTTCACCTCATTACGGGCCCCCCCCCCTTAGAAAATTCGTGGGTGCGCCCCTGACTTCAGTTAACCCTTTAACCGCGGGTGTCATTCCAGAATGACATTGACAAAACTGGACCAAACCGCGGGTGTCATTCTGGAATGATCGTGAATATTTTGAACACCGCGCATTTTTCCTGTCTCACGCAAGAGTAGCTGTCAAGTTCTTTCACGCCAGCCATCCCACACCTCCCTCCTCCAACCCCGAGGGGGCCCCCCCCACCCCTGCCCTGACCCGCATCAGTCAGTATCTGTCCAGCTCTGTGCGTGAGAATGGCGCTCCGTCCCGACTCATCGTCGCTCGCTTCCTCCTCGAAAGTGATTAGTGCTAGTGTTCCCTCTACCTCTACACCGGTGAAGGAACTGCCGACGGTGAGGCAGAAGGGGTTGAGCACTCCTGAAATTAGAACTGAGCTGGACAAAACAGTAAGTACTACTCTTGATTGTGGCAGTGAAAGTGACACACTCACAGCAAGCAGTGACGATTTGGCAGTGATTGGTGGTGAACCATTTTCCATTGATAGTGACAGTGATGAAAGTGATCGTGTTGTTTCCCCCCCACCACCTCCAACTTACTCTGGGAAAGGGAAGGCTCCTATGGGCAAATCTGGTATTGCACGTGGGAAGGGAGTGAAGCGCAGGCTTACGTCTCCCACACCAGGCCCTGGTAAGCATTTCCCATCAATTTCCTGTTCCCCTAGCCCTATTGCCCTCACATCATCATCATCATCTACCGTGCCCTCTCCTCAGTCTACATCATCTGAGGAGTACGAATTCCCAAAGCCTGCAAAGTGAGGGAAGGCAGGCTGTGCAGGCTGTGCAGGCAGGCCTAGAACAAAGGGGATGCGTGGCAGTTGGAAGGCAAAGCTGGGCGATAAGCGAGGTGATAAGCGGGGTAGAAAGGGTCAAGTTTCACCATGCACCAGGTCAGAAACCCCCCCGCCTGCCCCCCGCTCAGCTCCCTCACCCTCGCCACCCCCCACTCACCGCCCCTGCACTCACCCCCCTCCCCGTTGCCTCCTGCCTCACCCCCCTCCCGCTCTCCTCCTGCCTCACCCATTGCCTCCACCTCAGCTCCTTCTCACGGGGAAACGAGTGCAATGCAACCTGCCACTGCCACTGAACCACGCACAGGGAAAGTGGATGCATTTGTTTGGTCTGATGGTGCAGATTTTCAGCCACACAATCCGCCATTTGATATGACAAATGCTGGAATACAGCCTGCCTTTCCATGCAACGCAGGAGATGACTTTGTTGACTACTTCCTGGCCTTCATGGATGATGAAATCGTGCAGCATGTCAGCGATGAGACCAATAGGTATGCAGCTCAGTGTGCAGCAGAAGGGCTGGGACCTATTGGCTCACCAAAGCAAGTGTCGTGGTTGCCTGTCGGAATCAGGGAGCTGTATGTTTTTTTTGCACTAATGTTTCTGATGCCCCATATAAAGAGACATGAGTTGGAGGAGTACTGGCTCGTGGATGACATTACTACTATCCCAATATTCGGGAAGTATATGTCACGGGATCGGTTCTGACAGCTGCTTGGATACCTGCACTTTGCTGACAATGCAAACCCGTCCCAAACTGACCCTTTGTGGAAAGTGAGGGATTTTCTCAACAGGATTAGGGATCGATTTATGTGATTTTTCCGGCCTATGCAGAAAGTCGTCATAGACGAATCCCTGGTATTGTTCAGAGGACATCTCAAATTCATGCAGTACATCCCCAGCAAACGCCACCGCTTTGGGATAAAGTTCTTTGTGCTGTGTGACTGTGAGACGGGGTATATCCTGGATTTTGTCATCTACTCGGCTAGTACAATGGACGTGAACAGGAAAGACCCCCTTGGCTTCTCTGGCTCCGTTGTAAAAGTGCTGATGGAGAGGTATTTTGGTGGTAATCATGTGCTGTACACAGACAATTACTACACAGCACCGAAACACTCCAAATACCTTGCTGAACACGGCATTGGCACTGTTGGCACTGTACGGAGCTATAGGAAAGAGTGGCCAAGTTTCCCTGAAGCATCATCATCATCCAAGGGAGATGTTCACCTGAAGAAGTCAGACAAGCTTCTGGCGATCAGGTGGCATGACAAGAAGGTCGTGAATATGATCAGCACCATCCACAAGGGGGAATTGCAGAGAACTGGGAAGGTCAGCTACAGGACGGGAGAGCCAATCATGAAGCCTGATGCCGTCATTGATTACAATGTCAATATGAGACTTGTTGATAAGTCTGATATGATGATTGGCGAAATCGACTGTCTCAGGAGAAACACCCGATGGTACAGGAAGGTTTGCCTGCACATGCTCGATATGTGCATGCTCAACGCCTTCATTCTCTACAAGACACAAGTCGGGGGCATAAGGCAACCATCACTGAGACAGTTTTCCAAGACTGTCGTGCAGCAGCTACTTGCACGATTTGGTCAGGTGACGGCATTGATCCCGAGGCGACACTCTGACTCACAACCTGACCGTCTTGAGTGCCGCAATTACATGAGCCGGCACCAGCTTGTGAAATTGCCTCTTACAGCAGGCAGCAGGTTGTCACAGGGCCGCTGCAGAGTATGTCATAACACCACACGGAGGCCTAGGACGAGAAAAATGAGCACACACCAGTGCCTGGAATGCCAAGTCGCTCTATGTGTAACACCGTGCTTTGCCGAGTACCACTCTCTGAGTAAATACTGAAAGTGACAGTGATATATAGTGATGCGACAGTGATGTGCTTTGCCAATAATTGTATAATGAATAATGTAGTAATAAGGGATATTTTGCCTAGAAAAAAATGTAAATATTGGCCAGTATAATAAGTGATATTGTAATAAGAGAATCTGCGGCACTTGTGTAATTCTGTGATGCGACAGTGACGCAATATAGTAATACGTGCATTGTAAATATAATGTATATTGCCCAGATTATATGTAAAATAATATTAGAAGTTAGAAATAATGAAAAGAGCGCATGAAACGTCAGTGAGCGGGTGCCGCCGTAGTGAAGTGAGGCGCAACCGCAGTGAAGAGCGGGCGCAGCCGCAGGGAAGTGCCTTTTACCTACCTCAGTGAACACAGAGTGGGTGTTTATCGTATGTACAGTGTTCATATATGTTTATATTACTATTATGAGAGAGTGGTTGGCATTTGGTACTGGTGTGTGGGGCGTAAAATAGTTATTTCACACCCCTCACTTCTAACGGCTCTCCCCGTCCTGTGAAAGCCAACAAAGTCATGAAACCTACATCAATGGAAAGCTGAAGGTTAGTACTTTCTAATGGTACCTTATTTTTTTTCTCTAGCTTTATTCTGTGCAGAGCTATTAAGGTTTAAAGGTTTGTTTACATTTGCCTGAAACCCCCGCGGGAGAGGACAGTCAGACCAAAACAATACCCGCGGTTAAAGGGTTAATACAGCACAGCCTCATATAGGTTAGGTTGGATTGGTTTGGTTAGGGTAGGTTAAAAATAAAATAGTGAGGTTTAGGGCTAAACGATAATTTTACCAATACTTCTTTATCTGAACATACTATGAGCTACTTTTGGATATATTAGGTTAACTAGTGACAGAATTTTTCTACGGTGCCCATCGTAAGTTAGCCTAACTTAGGTGATATTGGAGACTTAAGGATGCGCTAAAATAATTTGAAACTTACGAGTAACATTCAACAACACCAGCTTTCTTTGTCGGTTCGTAATAGCAAAATTATTCATTTCTGTGAATATGATGTTTAACTTACCATCAGTACAGAATGTCCCACCTATATTTCTAACAGCTGAGCACAGAACACCCAGCTGACTGTGACGTCGTATTGTTTGTTGTCATGACGTCACATTCAATTCAACATCTATCGTTTGCCTACTTTTGTAAATATTCCAGACAAGTTATATTTATAATCCTACGTCACAACTGAAAACATTCCACAGATGTTATTGTTTCTGACTTGGTAGTAAATTACACTTGCTTTTGAAACTTAGGCATCCCATGCAGCGGCGGAAAGTGATTCGTGTTGACGCGAACGAAATCTTCCCAATCAATCTTTCCATGAGATACTGACACTGCTAACGTTTCAGTTACTAGTGGAAATCTTAGCATAAGAAGATGTCAGACAACATTGAAAATTTATTCTATCAAGAACTTGAGTGTATTCGTGAGCAAGTTAAAAGCTGTGCATTAACAATCATGGAACATAATTTAGACGGTATGCTAAAGCAACATTACCGCAAGTTTCTTTGCTTCTGTGCGGTGATACCTTTTGAGTTGGTTCTTGTCACTTCCAGACGATTTTATTCTGCAGAGGAGAATGCATTTACTGTGGGTTGAGTCCCCAGCCCTTTAACTACAGTGTTGTCATTTTCTTTATTTGGTTTATCAGGCTCCACTCCACCAACATGTGGTGCTTTGCAGAGCCGCCAATATTTTACAAGAATTAACGTGTATTGAAACATTTATTGCATTGTAAACTTAATGAAAGACTAGGTAATGAAACATTGGTAAAACTTAATATTAAAGAAACACTAGGTAATAATAAAACTTAATAGTAAAACTTAAAAGTAATAAAAACGTACCATAATTCCGATTCAATAGTGCCCACTTTCAATAATACGATACATTTGACATAAAACTATTAATAATCACCTCGACACTTCATGGTAAATAACACAGTCATACTAACTTATAACAACACAGTAATGTCTCCTGTCAATTTAATACTGTTCACTTTACAAAATTTCATAATACATAATAATCTCTAATACACTTGTCCTCTATATCATAGCAGTCACTAAACAAGAATGTTTTTAGTCTCCTTTTAAACAGATCCACATTATTACTGCTCTTAACAGCACTTGGTAGTCTATTATATAGTATTGGGGCACAATTTTTAAAGGCTCTAAAACCAATGTCTGTGTTACACCTTGGTTCTAATAGTCTGTAGCTATCAGAAGCATGCCTTACTACAATATCTGTCTGCAATTCAAATGGTTGTAATAATTTCTTTAAGTATTCTGGTTTCCCAGTCTTCATTGCCACATATGTCATAACAAATTTTATATATGATTCTAGCCTTAACTAGAAACCAGTGTAGTTCAGTGAGAACTGGTGTAATCCTCTCATATACTGGCAAATTCATTATTAATCTAGCTGCTTTGTTCATAATAATTTGCATTTTCTTCAGTTGATATTTAGGCAAATTGTAGTACAGAGAGCCTGTGGAGTCACATGGAGAGACAGGCTGACGAATGAGGATATAAAGGAGCGTTGTGGTGTGGAGGTTGTTTGGCCATGTGGAGAGGATGGAGGGTGAAAGACTGATGAAGAGAGTGTATGTGAGTGAGGTGGAGGGAGGAAGAGGGAGGGGGAGGCCGAGGATGAGATGGAGAGATGGGGTGGAGAGGTATATGAGAGAGGGGGGTGTGAGTTGGGAGCAGGGCAGTGAAATGGCGGGGGACAGGGCGACTTGGAGGCGATTTGTTTGTGGCCACCCCAAACGGGATTGAGGCGTCTGGCAATAGATAGATAGAGATAGAATTACAATAATCTGTTAATGACATAGTTTTGTATAAACATCTTAACAGAATGTATATCCAAATATTTCCTTATAAAGGCAATATTTCGTAAGTTAAGTTGTGCCACTTTTACCATCCATCCATCCATCCATCCATCCATTGCTAGACGCCATGTATCCCAGACGGGGTGGCCAAGGGCACTTTTACACTTCCATTTATTTGTTCATTGAAATTAAACAACGTTGGGTCTGGTTAGTACTTGGATGGGTGACCGCCTGGGAACACCAGATGCTGTTGGCATAATGTTCTCCCTACGTGTCAAGTGGGGTTGGTGGAGGATTAGTGCCCCTCCCTGTAAAACAATTAACTCTAAGCCCTTGGCCACCCTGTTTGGGATACATGGCGTCTGGCAATGAATGAATGAAATGAAAAATTCATGTTTATCAATAATCACACCTAAGTCCTTCACCTTCTCAGATATACTGACAGTATTTCCATTAATACTAAAATCCTTCAAACCATTCAACCCTCTCAAGACACCCCTTTTACCAATAATCAAACATTGTTTTATTTTCATTCAGTTTTAGTTGTTTAATACCCATCCATTTCTTGATATCTCCCATAATCCTAGTCAGCAGAGTTTCAGTGTCCAATACATTATTAATACAGTAGACAAATAAAACTGAGTATCATCAGCAAGTTGTGGAAGCAATGAAGAAAGTTAAATTAGGGAAAGCCCCAGGAATTGATAGAATGTGTGGTGAAATGCTGAAGTATGGGGGAGAAGATAGGTGTAGAATGGATGTGAAAAATGTGCAGATTGGCCTGGGAGGAAGGTAGAGTCCTGTAGGATTGGAAGTCAGCTATAATTATTACCTTGTACAAAGGAAAAGGGGAAAAAGAAGTGTGTGGTAATCATAGGGGCATCTGTCTTCTTAGTATAATAGGAAAAGTGTATGGTAGGATACTTATTGACAGAGTTAGAGAAAGAACAGAGAAATTAGTTGGAGAAGAACAGGGAGGCTTTAGGAAGGGGAGAGGTTGTGTAGATCAGATATTCATTCTTAGATCTTTAGTGGAAAAGTTTCTAGAGAAGGAAAAGAAGTTGTCTGCAGCTTTCATGGATTTGAAGAAAGCATATGACAGAGTGGATAGACAAGGATTGTGGAAAGTATTAAGAATATATGGAGTAAATGGGAAGTTGTTAAATGCTGTGAAGAGTATGTATGATGGTGCTAAGGCTGCAGTGTGTGTGGATGGTGAACTGAGTGAATTTTTCTCTTTGAAGGTTGGGTTGAAACAGGGATGTGTCATGTCTCCATGGTTGTTCAATCTGTATATGGATGGGGGTAATAAAAGAAGTGCAAGGTAGGGTAGTGGATGTTGGAGTGGCCCTGGTGAGAGAGGGTAGTGTTTGGAAACTCTCTGTACTGTTGTTTGCAGATGATACTGTGTTGTTGAGTGAAGACAAAGGAGGGCTGCAAGGCTTGGTGGATGAGTTTGGGAGAGTGTGTAAGAAACGGAATCTAGAGGTGAATGTAGGGAAGAGTAAAGTGATGGTCTCTGGGAGAGGTGAAGTCAGTGAATGTACAGCGAGATTGGATGGTGAGGAATTGGAAAATGTGAGTACGTTTAAGTACTTGGGTAGTGTGATGAATAAGGATGGAGGTTTGGAGGGTGAATTGCTTGAAAGGGTACATTAGGGAAGAGAGGTTGCTGGTTCCTTGAAAGTAGTGATAAGAAGCATGGAAGTGAAAAAGTTACTACATGACAGTACAGTATTGTGATACCAACTCTAACGTATGTTAGTGAAACTTGGACGTTGCTGGAAGGACACAAGTCAAGAGTGAGAGCAGTGGAAATGAGTTATTTAAGAGGAGCCTGTGGAGTCACATGGAGAGACAGGCTGACAAATGAGGATACAGTATAAAGGAGTGTTGTGGTGTGGATGTGGATGTGATAGGAAGCGTTAGGAGGAATACACTGAGGTGGTTTGGCCATGTAGAGAGGATGGAGGGTGAAAGACTGATGAAGAGAGTGTATGTAAGTGAGGTGGAGGGGGGGACGAGGGAGGGGGAGGCCGAGGATGAGGTGGAGGAATGGGGTGGAGAAGTATATGAGAGAGGGGGGTGTGAGTTGGGAGCAGGGCAGTGAAATGGCGGGGGACAGAGCGACGTGGAGGCGATTTGTTTGTGGCCACCCCAAACGGGATTGAGGCGTCTGGCAATAGATAGACAGATAGATCATCAGCAAAAAGGTTAAAAGCCACTCCATGTTCCCTCAGCAAGAATGAAAGTTCAGTAGTGTAAATTCAGAACAGTACAGGTCCCAGTACACTGCCTTGGGGAACACCTCTTCTAAGTATACCATGTTCTGAAAAAGAGTTTCCCCACCTGTACACAGTAACTTCTGTTATCTAAACTTTCCAAGTAACTGAGTGCCCTTTGTGTCACTCCTATAGCCCTCAAACCTTCCAACAATAGCTCATGTAGTACTGTGTCAAAAACAGCATTTAAATTTAATAATATTAAGACGCCACATTTTCCCTCATCCATCCATCGTAGTAAATCATTAGTGATTCTACACAATAATGATTCTGTTGAGTACAGTTGCCTATAAGCAGACTGATTATCAGGTAATACATTAATGTTCACCGGATGTTCCATCAGTTGATCAAGTATAACATTCTCAATAATTTTGGACAAGTATGACAGATTTGAAACTGGTCTATAGGAGCTCAAACTCTGATGATCTTTATTGCCCTTTAAAGTAGGCTTGACAATTGCCAGCTTTTCACGTTGTAGAAACACACATTCAGTAATACTTAAATTCACAATTTTCATGATCAGCTGCACAAGTCTAGGGAAGCTTTCCTCATTAGCTATATCTGACATTGGGATTGGATCAGTAGAATAGTATGTCAGTTTAACTCTTTTCATCAAGGTCTCTAATTTCACAAAACTAACTTCCTTAAAGCAACACAAACAAATGTACGGGATGTGTGGCAGGTGCACTTGGCGAGCCATACGTCTTACACCTTGGAAATTATTGACAATATTTAAAATTTTCTCATCAAAATATTTCATAAATTTATTTGCTAAGTCTGCATGAGGGAAATTGTCAGGAAGCTTCTTCGTTCCTACATGCCCCATCAAGTTGGCGATAAGACAATACAGTCTCTTCACATCTGACCCTGCTACAGCAGCTTTCTGTCTAAAATACATACATTTTCTTCTTATTATTCATCTATTTCCTTGCATTAATGTACCCTCTCTTGGATTGCTCGTTTCTTAAAGTACGCCACAGTTTTTCCTTATGCCTTCTAATTCTAATAGCATTTGCAACCTCAGAGTTAAACCACAAAGTGTTGTCCTTCTCAATAACCTCTTTCTCTAACACTGGAAACATGCTGTCATACTCACTTTGTAGTGACCTTGTTACAATAAGTTCATACAACTCAGACATTCACCCTTTTGTATTACAATACCATTTGTATGTGTACAATAATTATGAATATCCACTAACATTCTATCAAGTATTCTATAAAGCAATACTGTAGAGTCAACATTTCTTTTACTTCTGAAAGTTATAGTTTTCTTGATCTTTTTCCCTTACAAACATCAATACTGTAAGTAACCAGTTTGTGATAAGGAGAAATAGAAAAGTCAGGTTCCACTGCAAGATGTCAAATTTTTCCTAATTCACCATCACAAAAGACTAACTCCAGCATATGGCCAGAACGAGAAGTTACATGATTGACTTTGTGAATTACTGAGAGTCCATCATGTCAATAAATTCTTTGCAATAATGATCATTGTTATCATCAGTCCATTAAAATCTCCACAAATAAAGATCCACCTATGTAAGTGATCTATTTCCTCAAAATATGTTATAATTTCATCAATAAAAGATATTCGATTCATCTCTGGAGGTCTATAAACAACTATAAATGTTAGCTTTTGATTATTGTTTATTATAAAACTCACCATTATATGTTCAAATGTGTTAAATTTTGGAGAGACCAGCAACTGTATGTATTTACCTAATTGTGATATACAGGAAATGAGCTACGCTCTTGGGGTCCTGTCTCTGTTTCTCAATAAGTCAAATTTAGTTTTAAACTCGTTTAAATTTTTAGACTAGACGATCTCTTTGTCCAGACTATTCCACAGGTCTATACATCTATAAGGAAAACTATATTTCTTGATATCCTTCAAGCAGCTTGGTTTCTTGAGTTTCATTCCGTGTCCTCTTGTTACTCTCTTATCCCATACAAATAGATCTTCTTTGTCAATTTTATCTACTCCCACCATGGTCCTGAACACTGCAATCATGTCTCCTCTCTTTCTCCTTTCTTCTAAGGAAGGCAAATCCAGCTTTTCCAACCTCTCTCTATACGACATCTGCCAGACTGGGGACCATTATGGTTGCTGTTCTTTGTATTCTGTTAATCTTGTTTATATCTTTCTTTTTGTGTGAGGACCACAGTACTGCTGCATATTCTAACCTGGGGCAAATCATGGCCACTATCAATTTTTTCATCATCTCCTCATCCATATAATGAAAAGCTACTCTTATATTAGTCAGGAGTTTATACGTCCCTCCAACTGCCCTGTTAATGTGTTTTTCAGGAGACAAACTATCCTGGATCAACACTCCCAAGTCTTTCTCTTCTGTCACTTTGTGATTTGTTCATTACCCATCAAATAATTCAATGATGGCCTCTTGGTACTTTTACCCATTTCCAATATTTTGCATTTCTTTGCATTAAATTTCATTTCCCACATCCATCTCCAATCGTATATCCTATCCAGATCTTCTTGCAGCATTTTACAATCCTTCTCAACCTCTACCCTCCTCATGATCTTTGCATCATCAGCAAATAGACTTGCATAACTGTTCACTCCATCTACCATATCATTCATTCATTCATTGCCAGACGCCATGTATCTCAAACAGGGTGGCCAACGGCTTAGAGTTAATTGTTTTACAGGGAGGGGCACTAATCCTCCACCAACCCCACTTGACACATAGGGATGCCAACAGCAACTGGTGTTCCCAGGCGGTCACCCATCATTTACATAAATCAGGAACATTACTGGCGCCAACACTGAGCCCTGTGGGACTCCACTTGTTACTTCCCACCATCCAGACATCCTATCCTTTATTATTGTCCTCATTTGTCTGTCTCTGAAAAAGTCTCTCATCCATTCCAGGAGGTTCCCTTTCAGTCCTCCTGTATGCTCTAGTTTCCACATTAGTCTCTTATGGGGTACCTTGTCGAAGGCCTTCTCCAAATCTAAATACACACAATCAACCCAACCATCTCTCTCCTGTAACATGTCAATCGCTCTTGAGTAAAAACTCAACAAGTTGGACACACATGACCTTCCACTTCTAAATCCAAACTGACATTCAGCCAAAATATTCATCTCTTCCAGATATTTTATCCATCTATCTTTCAGAATTCTTTTGCACAATTTTGCAAGCATGCTGGTTAGAGACACTGGTCTATAATTCAGGGGTTCTTCCTTGTTTCCACCCTTATAAATTGTTACCACATTTGCCCTCTTCCATTCTTGAGGCACTTTCCCCTCTTCCAGAGAATACACTATTAGACTGTGAATCTCATCCGCCAGTTGTTTTTTGCACTCCTTCAGTACCCAATTAGAGATTCCATCTGGTCCTGGGGCTTTCCTTCCATCTTGAGTTGCCAGTAATTTATACATTTCCTGTACTTCCACTTTTATATCTTTTATCACTACATTTCTAGTCACTCCCTCCCCTTCCACAAACTCACTTTCATTAGTGAAAACTGACCGGAAACATTTGTTTATTATTTCTGCTTGCATTACCTCATCTTTATAGACCTCTCATTCTACTTTCAGTTTGGTGATTCCTTCCTTTTGTTTCAGTTTGCCATTGACAAATCTATAACATAGTTTGGGTTCATCCTTACATTTGTCCATTATACCTTTTTCAAAATTCCTTTCTTCCTCTCTATGTATTCTTGTGTAATCATTTCTAGTTCTTTTATATTCTTCCTTTGTTCTGTTGTTACCTCTCTTTCTCCCTCTGTTCCGCGCCTTATCTCTCTCTTTTTTTGCTATCATACACCTTCTATTAAACTACTCCTTTCTTCTGTTTTCTTTCCCCCTTACTCTTGGTACAAATTTTTCCACTCCTGAATTATAGAAGCCTAGAAAAATATCCCACTTCTTCTGTATCTCTCTTGTTTCTCTGAATTTTCTCCAATCTGCATTTTCGAAAAATTTTCTCAGTCCTGTAAAGCTTGCTTTCCCAAAGTTGTATCTTCCCTGCCTATAAAGCTCGTCTCTTGGCTCCATGTTCCCTGTTATCAACTGGAACTCAAAGACCACATGATCACTTTTTCCACTAGGACACAGATATTTCAAGGATTCTACTACATCGGGTTCTTTAGTAAACAGTACTGGTAAGTCTAGTCTTGCTGGTGTGTCCTCACCTCGGAAACGTGTCTCTCCCTTGACCCATTGCGTCATCACATTGTTCATTGTTATATTTAATAATGTACAGTGGGGCACCAATTTTCGCGCCTAATTGGGTCCAAAAATAATGCGCGAAAGTGGAATTAGCGAAAGTTGGGGCATTGTCTTTATGGCAAAAAGGCTAATTGGTTCCCGGTTATCCTAAAGTAACATCAGATTTTCATTTTCACTTGCAATACAGTACATCAAATCACTATTGTACATTGCATTGTGAGATACAAACAATAAAAACTGTACAGTACACATTATATGAGGAGAAACATACCACAGAGACCAGGTTGAGGTGTTTAATGGATGTTGGGGGTAAGTATCCGAGGCGCGTGGCGGGCTTATTTAGCCACGCCAGACGTATTGGCGCCACCTCTTGCTGCCTTGCTATCACCATGCTGTTTCCTCATGCTACGCACTGTCGATTCTGGGATGTTAAATATACGGCAGATTTCTCTGTTTTTTGCGCCCTTGTCCATGTGCTCAACTATCTTCCTTTTCATTTCATTATTATACTGCCGTTTCTTCACTCCAACACGATACTCTCTTTTAGCCTTGGCCTTTCCTCCCAACTTTGAATGTCCCGGCCACTTTTTATCACCACCACTGCCTCCCGGCCCTCCCCCCACACCAACAGGCCCTTTCCCCACACTACCAGGTATAGTAGAGGCCAATGAACCATGAGAATCCAACACAATGGAGCTAGCACGCTCGTACACAATGGCGGGAATGGGTGGACAGAGTGTTGACATGACGTCATTCAAGATGGCGGTGGTTTGCGGGCGGGCGGTGCAGGAAATTCAAAGTTCAAAATATTGTCCCAAACCCAAAATTTGTGCGCGAAAATCGATTTTTTTCAAGCGAAAGTGGAAGTTAGGGAATATTTGGTGCATGCCGCGAAAGTGGATTCCGCGAATCCTGCTGTTGCGAAAGTTGGTGCACTGCTGTAGTGCCCCATGGTGGTAGGTGGTGGCGACCATCATCCACCCACTTGATGTAGTGCTGCCTACTTCTTCCTTAGCCTTTATCATTCTTTTTCTGTGCCTGCCCTCCTCTCTTCCTATATCTCCCATCTTTCCTGTCACTTCTTATTGCTCTTCTTTCCTTTACAGGCGGCTTTACATTGAGTGACAAGCCAGTTGGTTTCCTGTAAGCCAAGAAACCATTTACAACGCTGGGTGGTAACCATATAACCAACCATACGTGCTCCCTACATGTCAACAAGTGGGTTGGTGGAGGGTTAGTGCCCCTCCCCATAAAACCAATAACTCAGAGACAAATGGCCACCCCTTATGGGATTGTGGCGTCTGGCAATAGATAGATAGATAGTGCCCCATGAATCTTTGCTGCCTCCTGAGTCCCATTCCTCCCAGTTCACCTCTTTACAATTGAAGTCACCCTTTAAAATTATATTGTTACTTTTCTCAGTCATTTTCTGTAAATAGCTGGCCATGTCTGACAACATTTCCTGGTATTCATCATCACTCCATGCTCTTGTCTTAGGGGGAACATATACTACTGCCATATCTCTCTTGCTATTCTCTCCAGTTCCTAATTTCATATTTATCACTTCAGCCCTGCCTTCTCCCAGTTCCACGGTATCTACATTTATGTTGTTCTTCACTGCTATCATCACTCCTCCTCCCGTTTTTTCTCTTCTGTTTCTTCTCCACAGTTTGTATTTACCATCTCCCATATGAACATCAATATCTTCTCTTAATTTGGTCTCTACAAAGCACATAACATCAAGTTCATGTACCCTCAAAAAATTGTTGATTTCTAGCCTTGCTGATATTAAACAATCAGCATTAGTATATCCCACCTTCCAGTTCTTTTTGATGTATTTTATACCTTCTTTTCTCCTTTTCTCTGCACTTCCTTAATTTCTGATCCATGACTTTCCAATAAAACACTGTCTTCTCTTCCTCCATTCTCTTCGTTTTTTGCCTTTGCTTCCTGTACTGACTCCTTTATCTTAGTTCTTTCTTCCTTATTTGCATCTCTCCTTATCCAAACATTTTTTAACCCTTCCTTGTCTGATAATTTACATGTTTTACTGATAATTTCATTAACTGTTGCTTGGGACTTAAACTTTACTTTCAATGGCCTTGCCGCTCCTTCCTCGTACTTTCCTAACCTAAACACCTCTTCAATCTCTTCTTGAACTTCGTGGTTTTCCTCCATGACTAGTGATATTATTTCTTTAACCTTCCTCAGTTCCTCTCTTTCTCTTTCTAATCTTATTGTCATATGTTTTTCTTTAACTCCTGAAATTATTACACATTTTTTCTTATCTGCTACATGTCTAACTAAACATTCTCAATTTCTCAGTACCCTAACCACTTCCCTCTCCACTTTTTCCTTGCTTTGTTGTTCTATAATCTCTTTCAAATTTACATTTCCTTCTTCCTGAATTTTCTTCCACCTCTTATATTGCTCCTTGATTTCTTTAATGTGCTCGTCCTGTATTCTTGATTTGGATTCATACTCATCTGGTTTGTTTTTCATCCTGTCCCTTCTTCTAACCTCTTTTTCTCCCTCTTAAGCTGATATATTTCATTAGAGGCAGATTCTTTGCTAACTTTTAATTCAGCAACTTCTCTTTCTTGTTCGTCACTGCGTGTACTATTTTTTCCAGTTTATTCCATAAGTTTTTGGTCTCATTTTCCTGCTCTATGGTCCGTTCCTGTAACTCTAATTACTGCCCATACCTTTTTTATCTCCTGGACATTCCTCTTTGCTGTTTTCTCTACACCTGCTATTCTTGTTTGGTTCAAGTTAATACTTCCATTTCCCACATCCTCTTCACAGAAGCCCTCGAACTCTCTCTCGCCACTTGTAATCATTGCACCATCCCTTTCCGCCATGATTCAACCACATGTGAGAATATTTCTGTGATATAAATATCCCTACTCCTCCTCTTCTGCTGACCCTAGGAATAGGCCTATGCATGAAAATGTGAGTAGTAGGAGTCATTTCATGGATTTTTGCATGATCAAATTCATTGAGCCACCTTTCCGCTTCAGCAAAGACATCAGAAGCCTTCTCAGTACGGTATTTGGCTACTGTATTTCAATAGTTTTATTACCAACAGACTGTATATTTATAAATCCACATTGAATATGATTGGTAGTTCTAGTATCCATGGTCAGTCATATCTCTAATTTTATTAAGTTCCAGCCCAAGTAATTTACAACCTGTACTATTCACTAAATGATTTGTTTCGGTTCGTAAGTGCCTGACACAGTTAATACATATAACACAGTCAGTGGTACAGTCTTTGGTTTGCTGATCCCCAGCACATTTAGTACAGCTAGCGGCATCACCATTCTGTTTAAATTTACAATCTTTCTCAGTATACCCATATCTTTGACAGTGGTAGCAGTTAAAAACATGATATCTGTCTCTAACCCTATACATACCTAGCACATTTCAAGTAAACAACATCCCCATGATTATGTATCATCTTTCTTATTTCTGGTGAGCATTTCAGTATGTAGTGCACCGTGTCTCCAACTGCTGGTTTATTAAATACTTGCTTAATTTTGTCATGCACATCTTCAACATTCTGTAAGTACCCATTCTTTGCGATCAGATAATCAGTGATGTCATCCTTATTCTCCTCCGTGGAGACATTGCATATCATGATTTTTGTAGAGAACCTCTTTGTGAATTTCATTTCCATGTTTTCCATTCCACTACTGATCCTCCTTGCTGATTTTTTTTTTTTTTTTTAAATACCAACTTTCAAGATTGTAAATGTAGGAAACTTTAATGGAATGGTATGTCAGTCAGTTTGAAAGCAGTATATATATAGAGAGAGAGAAAGAGACTATATATACTGCATATATATATATATATATATATATATATATATATATATATATTATCTATCTATCTATCTATTGCCAGATGCCATAATCCCATAAGGGGTGGTCATTTGACTTTGAGTTATTTGTTTTACAGGGAGGGGCACTAACCCTCCACCAACCCACTTGTAGACACGTAGGGAGCACGTATGGTTTGGTTATATGGTTACCACCCAGCGTTGTAAATAGTTTCTTGGCTTACATGAAACCATTTGGCTTGTCATTTGAAGTAAAGCCACCTGTAAGGGAAAGAAAAGCAATAAGAAGTGACAGGAAAGATGGGAGAAATAGGAAGAGAGGAGGGCAGGCACAGAAGAAGAATGGTAAAGGCTAAGGGAGAAGTAGGCAGCACTACATCAAGTGAGTGGATGATGGTCGCCACCACCTACCACAATATATATATATATATATATATATATAATCTAGATGGATAGATAGATAGATGTGTGTGTGTGTGTGTGTGTGTGTGTGTGTGTGTGTGTCTGTGTAATTCACCGGGTCGGTCAGGATCACTTGATGGTCGTGTGTGTGTGTGTGTGTTATTTATTTGTGAGCTAGTTTTAGGCTGCAGGAGAGCTCAGTTGCATATATATTATAATTTTTTCATTAATACAGTAAACTCAATTATCCATTGTATTTCAGCCAAGTCCTGTACTGAATAACGTGAAATGCTGGATATTGCATATCCAGCTCAACATTTGGCTTTGAGCCAGATATTGTGATTCTGTTGTCTTGATCTTCTATCATAAAAACTTTTACCATAAGTAAAAATTGAAAACTAAGCCTATAAAAACAGTAGCTACAGTAATGATACGGTACAGTAATACAGTACGGTACTGTGTATAGTGTACTGTTGTATTTACTCAGCAAGTGTTGGCATCAGTGGGGAGAAACAGTACTTGAGGTTTGCACTCGTAAGCAGTACAGTACACAATACTGCAAAGTGGTAGTTTAACCCCTTAACCGCGGGGCGTCACTTTCGTGACGCTTGGGAGCAAGGGATCATACCGCGGGGCGTCGCTTTTGTGATTCTGTGTTATTTTGAATTCACCCGGGCTTCCAAGTGGGGGCTTGTATCATCTATCAGTACTGCCAATGTCCAACACTAGTCAGCACTCCTAATCTCATCTGTACTCCCATCCATTGTTGACAATTTAGCCATTTCTCCCCGTTCTTGACTCCCCTCCCTACCCCCCCTCCATTACCCTATCCTCTCGCCTGCCCGGCCGTGCTACACTAAGTAAATCTTCCCTGGAATTTTTCACTGATTTCATCCATTGAAATAAGCCCTATGTCCTATTTTTATACCAAATAATATATACAAGAAAGAAATAAGGTAAGTGAGAGTGCCATACACCTGGAATTGGCTATTATCACCTGACAACACCTCACGTGCACTCGTTCGCTAATTTTCGCTGTTTTTTCCCCTTGAAATATGCCGTATAATCTATTTTTGTAATAAATATACATGTAAGGAGGGAAGGGAGAAGCCTAAGTGATATTTACATTCACCTGGAACTACCTAATTTATAATGTATTGTCTAGATTTCCTGCTAATCATTTCAGTGCTAGACAAAGCTGTTTCAAGAGCTAACATTGGTAGCTCTGAATATCCCCTAAGTAGGCCTCTAATCTATTTTCGTAATAAATATACATGTAAGGAGGGAAGGGAGAAGCCTAAGTGATATTTACATTCACCTGGAACTACCTAATTTATAATGTATTGTCTAGATTTCCTGCCAGTCATTTCAGTGCTAGATATAGCTGTTTCAAGAGCTAACATTGGTAGCTCTGAATAACCCCTAAGCAGGCCTCCACCCCGGCCCTCCGTTATCAGTTTACTCTCATCTTCCGAAGTGAGGGTACGTATGTTTCTTCTTGCTGACTTCAAGGCCTTTTTTCACCCCCATGCAAAGGGCCCTGTGACCTTTACCCCCTACTAAACCTCGTGTGGAAAGAGGTAAAGGGCTGACAATTGATAAAAGAGTGACTACGATCTTTCTATTGAGTAAAACAGTGCAAGTGGAATTGTAAATAATGTGTAAATAATTTGTAAACAGCAAGTGAAAGTAATGAATGTAAATATACGTGAACAATGGAAAATAGTTTTATAAGTTACTTCAAGTGACAGTGCATAACACAGTGTAAATAAAATAGAAATGTAAATAATGTAAATAAAATAGAGAACGTAAATAGAAATGTAAATGAGTAGTATTATAAGAATACGAGTACTGTATATACCCTAGGAGTAATGAAAGTGAAAGTTTCACTCTAGCATGTCTGAATGCTATGAGTTATGAGAGTGAAGATGAAAGTGACATTCACTCTCCATGCCATTATACAGGACGAGAAAGTGAATGCTACGTATTTTACTGAAAGAAATTGAATCCCTACAGTGACAATAAACTAATACTACTGAAGGAAACTTATGGATAAAGACTGTAGATATATATAAGTGTTATATAGTAATAGAAATATAAAGTGTGAGGGGTTTTATGAATAATAAATGACAGAGTACCAAGAGCGAACTAGTGACAGTGCGACGATCAGACGCGCTTGTAATTTCCATTGCTTTCACATTGTTTTTTTTTTTTTTTTGAGTATGGATCCCAAACTACTTGAAAATTGTAGAATAGTGTTTATAGTGTTTGTATCTGGCTGTGGTAATCATATTACGGGTTGTCGGGAAGTGTAAAGTGGAGACTTCGTTACCCTGCTTCAGAGGTCTCCACAAGTCCTACGGTAACCGACGAAGGCTCAACAATCATTCCAGGAGAAAGCTGAAGGTATGTGCCATAAGCATATGTAATTTTATTATTCTAGGACTAATAACTGATTTTTGGCAAATATTTTTTGAGAGTCTGTCGGAGCCCGAATAACCCCGCGGGACACGCAAGTCATTGGTAAACAAGCCCGCGGTGTAGGGGTTAACAATCACAGTAGAGCTCTAGGACATGAGCACTGACGGAGAATTAGCTTTGCAATACAAGACAGTAAAGTAACTCGAATATTGGACACCACAGAGTTAGTCAAAGCACAAAGGTTTTGCGACCGCACGGTCAGAAGAGGAGAGTGCACAGACACATCTTGACTCTGTGACATCCATGGGCAAGATTGAGAGCATTGCAGTATTCTTGGCATGCAGGAAGAGCCATAACCATGACGGATTCTGATTGATTGGCGTGTTGTGCGAGTTTTCGTTGGCTTCTGAGTTATGGGATTTCCCTTGGCACTGGTTCGTTACCACTTACGAACCAGTTAAGATGCCTCAGCTCCGGATGTTGCACTCGACTGCCGGTTACATCCCGTTTCAGCACCAGGTGTTGCATAATTCAGCCAGATATTGCTTTAATAGAGCCAAGGTAGCTGCACCAGATATTGCATTGGGCCAGATATTGCACCAACGGATAATTGAGAACTGTACCTTATCACACACGGTAGTTGTGGACCTTCCGTATTTCCTGTTCAAATGGATCTTTCACAGGTTGAATTAGATAGGGTAGATTAGAAATTTTGGTCTGATAAGAATTAGGGGATTCCAGCATTAGGTTTAGTGACAGTCTTTGGTGATTAAAATCACAGGGGGTCTGGGAGGTGAAGCCCACCAGTTATGTTATGTTAGATTTGCTGGATTGTTAGTAAACAAGCTGATACAGGCATCCAAGCAGCTTCCGTAAATACCCCAAAATAGGTAACATTTGTGTGTTTTATATAAATTTTGTAGTTGAAAATTAATAAGGAGCTGTCCATGTTGCATACTGTACTGTAGTTACTTTCCTTCAAAATGTAAAAATACAGGTAGAAAGCCACTTTATTTTTCTCTTGGATGTTCATCTTGTCTTTTTGGCACTGTTGCACAATACATAAATCACATTAAAAGAATATCAGCATCTGCTGGAAGAAAAGAAAAGGAAATGGTAAGGAAGGGTCGGTCTTTTCACCAAGACCCACCCAGCTGGATCTGTGTTTTCACTGATAGCCACACAACAGAGTGGGTCTTTTCACTGAGGGCCACAAGAGCCACTTAACGTAACTTAACCTAACCTTGCTTTTCCAGTGGCCCTCAGTGTCTCTCAGTGGCCCTCAGTGAAAAGACTCACCGGGTAGAATTGCTGTGCCCATGTGGTGGATTTTTTTTTTTTTTTTTATAGTGAATTATAACCTCCTGTAAATTGTAATAGGGATAGATCTAAAAAGATGCAGAAATTCATATAGTAATTTTGAAGATGTTGTGGTAATTATACAACTTCATCAACTTTACATGCAAGGCATGGCAAATGGGCACCCACCATGTCAGGTTTCCAAAATGATTGGGCTCATTGGTCAGTGTGTCACCAGTTGTTTCATCCCCTCTAACCTTACCTAATTAACTTAACCTAACCTAGCCCAGCTTAACCAAAATAAACTAAATGGAACATAACTGAGTGACAAATGGATTTTGGATCTATATCAGTCTGCCCTTTCATGCAGGACACCACCACCAGTGTCAAGAAATATAATTTCAGTGTCCTAGTATCATATATGTTATTTCTGTGGCATTTGGGTTTCATAAATGAAGTACACAATTATGAAACTTCATTGCTGTCACAAGATTTTCGCCATTTTCTGATGGAAGCTTTCCTATATATTTTTTTTCTTTGTGTGGTTGTATGATAGTGGATGAAAGATTGTTTAAAGTATTTTCAGTAATTTTTACTTGAGTAATGTAGTCATTTTAAGGAAACTTAGTCAGTAGTTACCAGTGTTCTTGTGCCAGTCATTACTTGAAGTATTTTTGTGGTTAAAGTGGAGGACTTTTTTTTTTTCTTTCTTTCTTTTTTTCATTGAAAACACTTGTTCTTGATTCTCGTCTTTATTTTATTGTTGTTTTCTTCATATGTGATATAATTTCATGGTCTTTACGGTGACTTTTGTACAGTATGAAATCCTAGAAATTTGGGATATGCAGTGAGTAGACTTAATCCTTCAAAGAATTTTTTTTTAGCAATGCAGTATACTTTTGACACATGTTCATCATGTTCATGACCAGACAAGCTTGGGGACCATAACAGCATCAGTACAGTAACCATTAATTTCCTGAACATTTCCTATGATTTTTTTTTTTTTATTTTTTTTTATTACAACATTTATCAAGGTTAAAGATAATAGTGTATAGTCATTTGCCATAGCATCTACATTCTCCTGTACAGAGTATTTCATTGTCTGTAAGTTAGCTTAAGTCAGAGTGAGAAAGAAGGGGGAGGGGGAAATCTTCATTTCTCTGTAACAGTAAACTCTCAATTATCTGTCGTCGCAATATCCGGCGCTGCGGGCTCGACCCTATTAAAGCAATATCTGGCGAAGTTATGCAACATCCAGCTCCGAAACTGTATGTAAGCAGTGGTTCAATGCAATATCCGGTGTTGAGGTGTACCATACCACCTGGCTTATAAACGGTACCAATAGCCTACTGGCACTGTATTGCTGTACTGTATCATCATTTTATTGTAATTTATGCTTGATTTTCATCTTTTGCTAATGGGAAGGTTTTTAGGATAGAGGTTCAAGACAGATAGCACTGTATTCAGCTCAACACCGAATATTGAGCCGATGAGGAGTACTATGCAATATCCAGCATTTTGTTTTAACCGGAGTAGGGCTTGGGTGAATTACTCTGGATAATTGGGAGTTTACTGTACCGTACGTTAATACAGCTGTTGACCTGGAGTGAAGAAACACTGTTATTTCAAGCTTAGTGTCAAGATATGCTAACTTATCACTATGATTGCTATTTTCAGTGTACTGTACAGCAACTGCATGGCTTTATTATTTTACTGAACTTAAGAATGATATTCACCTTTATCATTCTTTCTCTGTGTCTGTCCTCCTCTCTTCCTATTTCTCCCATCATCCCTTTTTCTTACTGTTCATTCCTTTTCAGGTGGCTTTACATTAAGTGACAAGCCTAATGGTTTCCTGTAAGCCAGGAAACCATTTACAATGCCAGTTGGTAACCATACAACCAATCCATATGTGTTCCCTACTTGTCAGCAAGTGGGTTGGCAGAAGGTTAACATCCCTCCCCGTAAAGCAGCTAACTCAAAGACAAATGGCCACCGCTCATGGGTTTATGGCATCTGGTAGTAGACAGATAGATAGAAGAATGATGCGAACTGAAGAGGCTAGAAGCAACTTCTGATAATCTCTTCACTTTGTTAATATCGTACCTTTTTTTTTTATTTTATTTTGGCAACCACTGGCTCATTACAGTATATTGTATTTATGTACCAGTACCTGTTTGTTTTTTACTAATAGGGTTAAGATACTGTGACACTGATAGGGGGAAGTCGTTGAGGCATTCAGTAGGAGGTGGGTGGATGTGGCATGTTTGCAGGAAGTCTGGTACAGGGGTGGATCAGCCAGAAAGATTGTTGGGAAGGACTGTTGCTATAAGTTGTTTTGGCAGGGGGGGACAGACGGATATGGAGGTGTTGGTGTGATGGTTGTGGAGAAATGGGTGGAATATGTTATGAATGTTTTGAGAGTAAGCGATAGGATATTGGTAGTGAAAATTCTGTTGGGAAGAAAGATAGCTGCGATTATATTGGCATATGCTCCACAGGCAGGATTGGATGAATCAGAGAAAGATACATTTTGGGATGATTTAATACGTGTAGTGCGTGGTATGCGGGATGATGAGATAGTGATTTTGGGAGGGGACTTAAATGGTCATGTTGGTGAAGCAGCACAAGGTTATGAAGGAGTGCACGGGAGATGTGCGTATGGTCTAAGGAATGCAGAAGGGGAGAGGATACTCAAGTTTGGGGAGGCAACGGACATGATTGTGTGCAACACATATTTTAGGAAGAGAGACAGTAGGTTAATTACGTATGAGTCTGGGGGAAATAGCAGTCAGATAGATTATTTTCTGGTTAGGAGGGCCGATAGGAGGTTAGTGAGGGATGTTAAAGTTATAGGAAGTGAGGAGTGTGTGCAGCAGCACAAACTATTGATTTGTGATATGGTGCTTAAAGAACAAGTGATGAAAAAGAGGACTTATGTACTTAGGAGGTAAATATGGAAGCTGAAAAACCAAGTAGTAAGGGATGCCTTCTATAGCGAGTTGAGGAGAGTGGTGGCTGAACAGGGAGCTGTAGACAGGGGTGTAAATGAACAGTACAGAGCCCTCAAGAACAATTTCTTGAGAGTTACTGATGTAACATGCACCTGGACAAGAGGACCACCAAGACATAAAGTAACTTGGTGGTGGGATGAGGGTGTAGAAGCTGCAGTTAAGGAGAAAAGAAGGCTTTTCCAGGATTGGAAGAGGGGTGGTAGCAAAGAGGAATATTTGGCTGCCAAGCGTAGGGCTAGAAGAGAGGTATACAGGGCAAAGTCTGAGTCACAGAGACAATTACTTGATAACCTAAATCATGGGGAAAGGAAAAATATATTTAGGGTGGCAGGTCAGGTGAACAGGGATAATCGGGATATTATAGGTGAGCAGTGTGTGAAGAATGATGAAGGAAGGGTAGTGGTGAACAGTGAGGATATTGAGATGCATGGAGAGAGCATTATAACCGGTTGTTGAATGAGGAGTTTGACTGGGACAGGGAAGGTTTGGAGCCAGCAGATCCAGTGTCTCGCCCTTGGCCTTTGATTGATACTGCTACTGTGAGTGAGGCAATAGGCAGGATGAGGGTGGGGAAGGAAGCAGGTGTGTCTGGGTTGACTGCCGAAATGTTGAAGGCCTCAGGCGATATAGGGGTGAGTTTAGTCACTGACCTGATAAATAGGATTATTTATGAGTGTGTTGTCCCAGATGATTGGCTGAAGAGTGTAATTGTAAATGTGTATAAAGGGAAGGGTGATGCCCTGGAAAGAGGAAATTATAGAGGTATAAAGCTTTTAGATCAGATAATGAAGGTAATGGAGAGAGTTTTAGAAGGTATGATTAGAGAAAGAGTGAATATTGATGAGATGCAGTTTGGGTTTATGCCAGGTAGGGGGACCACTGATGCCATATTCATTGTTCGACAGCTTTAGGAAAAATATATTGGTAGGAGAAGGGATCTTTATTTTGTTTTTGTTGATTTGGAAAAGGCCCTTGACAGAGTCCCTAGAGAGGTGGTGAAGTGGGCAATGAGAAAGCTTGGCTTGGAGGAGTGGCTGGTTAGGGTGGTTATGGCCATGTATGTGGGTGCTCACACCCAGGTGAGAGTGAATGGAGATTTTGAGTGATGAGTTTTCCGTGAATGTTGGTGTGCATCAGGGGTCGGTCTTGAGTCCCATGTTGTTTATCATGGTACTTGAAGCCCTTTCACGTGACTTTAGAAACGGACTCCCGTGGGAGTTGTTGTATGCTGATGATTTGGTGTTGATTGCAGAGAACGAAAGGGAGGCGGAGGAAAGGTTTAAGAAGTGGAGAGATGGTATGGGGCAAAAGGGTTTAAGGGTAAATGCAGATAAAACCAAAGTGATGATATCTAGGGTTGGTGGCGGTACTGTCAAAGACGAGGAAGAGTGGCCATGCGCAGTTTGCCATAAGGGCGTGGGAAGTAATTCCATCTTGTGCGGTGTGTGTGATAAATGGGTGCATAAGAGATGTAGTGGTATCAGAGGTAGACTGCGAGATAATGCTGATTTTATGTGTACGGCGTGCCGGGGTGAGCAGGTGGCGATTGTCAGACGTGAAAGGATTGAACTTGCTGGTGAATCTCTTGAGTGTGTGGAAGAGTTTTGTTACTTGGGAGACATGTTGTATGCTGGAGGTGGGGCTGGAGCTAGCTCTGTGTCTAGGGTGAGAAGTGATTGGAAGAGGTTCAGGGAGCTCTTGCCTCTCCTGACATTGAGAGGGCTCTCCCTACGTGCTAAGGGGTCTTTGTATGCAGCATGTGTTAGGAGTGTAATGCTGTATGGTAGTGAGACCTGGGCAGTGAAGGAGGAAGATATTCACTGGCTCAGACATACAGAAATGACAATGATTAGGTGGATGTGCAGTGCGTCCCTGCGTCCAAGGCCTGGAGGGGCTGGATTTACAATGGAAGAGTTGAGAGGTAGGATGGGACTGGAGTGTATTGGTGTTGTGATGAGGAGAGGTAGATTGAGGTGGTTTGGACATTTGAAGAGGATGGGGGATGATAATTGGGTGAGGAAGGTGAGAAGTGCTAATATTGGGGGTGGGGTTATGAGGGGTAGACCAAGAAAGACATGGGACGAGGTCATTAAGTGTGACCTTAGTGTTAAGGGACTGAACAGGGAGGCTGCAATGGATCGTGCAGCGTGGAGAGCCGCCACTAGGTGACCAAGGCCGACACATGCAAGCATGTTGGAGCCTTTAAAAACGAAAACGAATGTCAGGAAGAAGGAACCAAAGGCTGAGCCCACAAAACAGTTCCCTCCAAGAAAAAACAAAACAAAAACAATACAAAAGAGAGCCAAATTCCAGATCCGTTCATTTTGAGATGCCTGGACACACTGCAGTTGAAAGGCTGGAGATCATAGGAAATAGGAAATACAGGCAGAGGGAGACAGTTCCAGAGTTTACCTGTTGCATAAATTAAGAACTGGGAGTAACGGTTAACCCTTGCATTAAAGAGTTGGATAGAAAAGGGATGAGAGTTTGTTGCTAGACGGGCGCTACGCACTCACCGTAGAAGTGGAGGGATGCCAGCAGTGGTGATGAGAGTTTGTTTATGTTTGCATCTTTATTCCAGAGAGCTTGATGATGGACTACTTGAAACAGCTGGAGGGAGTACTTGAAAATTGTGTCAAGACAGAGCACTCTGTGGCACTGGCACGTAATGCAGCGAAGGAAGCTGAGCTTCGTGCTGTTGATGAAACTACCTCAAACCCATGCAGTGACCTATTTGATGAGGTGAGGGTATTTGGATTGGTGGTGTCGGTAGGCAGCCAGAAGTGTTGGTGTAAGACTGAAGGAGGATAAGAACTCAGTTATCAAAAAGACAACTAGGCCTTAGCGTATGTAAATATTGTATGACACAGTTCATTACAGTTTCTAGCTTGAAACAAAACATTCCATTTCACATAGCCTTATACTGTAACATATATAACTGAGTGAGTATTTAGAAAATGTCTTAAGATATTGACATACAGTACTTAGGCTTATGTCTCCAGTTTGTACCAGATGCCAGGACTCTTGTTTTGTACTGCATTAGTATGGTATATCTTTGACTGCTGTACCATCAGCTTCAGAGGTTATAGTGAAGTGTGAGTACTGACTTGTAGTCAGTCACTTAAGAACAGTATTCACTCCTAGGTTTTGATTTCAGCTGCAAATGACAGAATGATAAGTTAAGCCAAATTTCATGCTTAAAAGTCTTCATGCAGTTTTCTAACTTCTGTCTCTTGGGTATCTGCGTGGTTGGGGAAGAAAGAACACCACCCTCACACTTTTCATATGTTGTTATGACTGCTGTACAGTAAAAGGGCAAGGGTGGTGTGGACCAGGAATTTCCTTATCCTTAAAACAAAATAGGAAGGTGAGCATGGAAGTTAAGAATTCACTGCATGATAGTATTGTGATCCCTACCCTGACGTATGGAAGTGAGACATGGACCTTGCTGGAGAGGAACAAGTCAAGAGTTGAAACAGTGGAAATGAGTTACCTGAGAGGAGCATGTGGAATGACATGGAGGGACAGATTGACGAATGAGGAAGTGAAAGAACGTTGTGGGGTGGATGTGGATGTGATTGAGAAAATTGGGAAAATACACTGAGGTGGTTTGGACATGTGGAGAGAATGGAGAATGAAAGACTGCTAAGAGGCTGTATGTAGGTGAAGTGGAGGGAGGGAGAAGGAGGGGGAGACTGAGGATGAGGTGGAAGGATGGAGTTGAGAGGTATAGCCTATGAGGGAGGGTGGAGTGAACTGGGGGGAGGACAGTCAAATGGTGGGTGATGGAGTGACTTGGAGGCGTTTTGTCTGCAGCCACCCTTTGCGGGATTAGGGCATCGGGCTATAGATAAATAGATAGTAAAACACTTCAAAAACAACTTCAGAAGCCTTGGATCTGGGTCCTTTGCCTGTCTCTGGTGCAACAACACTAAGCAGGCTTGCTTAGCTTTGTGTGTGTGTGTGTGTGTGTGTTTTTTTTTTTTTTTTTTTTTTTAAATAACAACGGAGGAAGGAAAAACAAATGGGGGAAAAAAAAAAATCCATACACCAGACTACTGGTGTCCTCCATTCATAAAATATCTGTAACAGTTAGACTTGAACAGTTGTGGGTTGAAATTTGGAGGAAAACAACTCTGGGGAAGCGAGTTCCAGAGAGATGCAGTTCGGGGAATGAAAGAATTCTGATAGGCAGAAGTTCTGCAATATGGTTGAGTGACATTCCAGTCATGAGCGCTACCAGATGCCTGTGTAGCTCGAGGGAAGGCATGGAGAGGCGGCCTCATGGACGCAACCTCGTCTGAGCACTTGCCAAAAAAATATTTGTAAAATAATGCAAGGGAGGCAACATTCCTTCTTACTTGCAGGGGAGGTAGTTTATATGTAATGGCAGGGTTGTTAATGATTCTAACAGCTTTATTCTGAATTTTGTCCAGTTGTCTCAATGCAACCTCTCCACAACCATTCCACAAGGGTGAGCAATATTCAAGCTGAGAGCGCACATGACTCTTATAAATTATAGCTAACTGCTCATCGGTGAAGAAGTTACGGACTCTGTACAATAATCCAAGTTTCTTTGAGGCGGCCTTAGCAAGTGATCTGACATGAGAGGTCCAGTTGAGGGCACTGTTAAGTGAGACACCAAGAATTTCAATACTTTTGGAGATGGGAATATTAGTAGCACTGAAGGTAATGTACGAATCTGGCAATATCTGTCTGTTAGTAAACTCTATATATTTAGTTTTACTAGCATTAAAAGAGACAAGGTTGTTTTGTCCCCATTCACTGATTGTAGCTAGATCTTGATTTATGGAGATGGCTGTACTGAGTTGAGAGGCAGAGATATTAGACTTTGTAAATGGATGTCTGAGTGTGAATGAACTATGTAGTGTTGAGTCATCTGCATATGAGTGAACGGGATTGTGAGTGACAGATAAGAGATCATTAATATGAACCAGAAATAGGGTTGGTGCCAGAACTGATCCCTGCGGCACGCCGGCGTTAATTGAGTGGAAATTCGAATATACATCATCTACTTTTACTCTTATTTTCCTGTCACTAAGATAAGAAGAAATCAAAGGAACAAAAGACGTTAGTCCATAGCAAGGGAGTTTGGACAGCAAGGAACGGTGCCATACTCTGTCGAAAGCTTTAGAGATATCAAGAGCTACTGCATGAGTTTCTCCAAAAAGATCAATTGATTGATGGATGGTATGAGTTAAGAGATTGAGTATGTCAATGGTGGATCTTTCGTGGCGAAAACCGTATTGTCTATCACTAATTAAGTTGTTGGATTCAAGATGTTTAACAATATGCTTATTAATTAAAGTTTCAAATACCTTACCAAGAGAAGATGTGACAGCTATTGGTCTGTAATTGGAGGGGGTCAGACGAACTTCCTTTCTTCGGAACCGGGTGGATATTGGCTTCTTTCCGTGAATTTGGGAATAAAGAAGTACGTATGCATAGTCTGAATAATTTGGCTAGGACAGAGGCAAGTTCAGGGGAACACTTTTTCAAAACAGTTGGAGGAATTCCATCTGGGCCTGGAGCTTTGTTGGTAGGTAAATTGTCTAGGATGGATTTTACGAATCTTGTCTGTATTTTAAGTGGGGCAATTTCGGGAGAATCAAGTTCCAGTACTGAGACATTCTGGCTGGTATCATCTATGGTAGAGTTTCTGGCAAAGGCACTAGCAAAGATATCTGCTTTCCCACGTGGGTCATTTGTAATAATGCCATCTGAAGATTTTAGTGGGGGAATGGAAGATGACTTGTTAAAGTTATTATTGAAAGAATTAAGAGTTGACCAGAATATTCTGTTGTCATTAGGGTTGTTAAGTAGTTTTGATGCTTGCTTTTGAAGAAAGTTTGATTTAGATAGATTTAATACAGCTTTTGCATGATTTCTAGCAATTTTAAATTGGGAGAGTGATTCAGATGTTTTTTATTTTAAGTAAGAGTTATATGCTAATGACTTTTGGGCTGTTGCTCTGGCACAATTGCCATCAAACCATTTTGGAGAGTTTGATCTTTTAGTGAACTGTTGACTTGGTATGAGTAAATCCATACCAGCTAGTATTAAGTCACAAATGTGGGACTGGGTAGTATTGGGATCACTAGAGAAGAAAAACTGCCATGGAACATCAGCAAGATAATTTCTAAATCCATCCCAGTCTGCCATGTCAAAGTGCCATCGGGTCACCCTGACAGGTTCGGAATGGGGAGGTGTAGGAGGGTTAACTAATGAGGCTTTGATGAGATTGTGGTCAGAGGATCCAAGTGGTGACAGTACCTCTATCCTGTATTGATCTGGATTATTTGTCAAGAATAAATCCAAGAGATGGGCATTATGGTCAGGATTATCAGGTATTCTGGTTGGTTGCTTTACCAATTGGGTGAGATTAAACGATTCCGCAAACAGCTCACATTCTAGACCAGCATCGTCAGTCCGGGCAGAATGCAATAACCATTCAACATTGTATATGTTAAAATCACCCAAAATGGTAATTTCATTGCCAAGGGCAAGGTCAAGGTTACTCAACTGAGTGGATATGGAATCAAATACACTGGGTTCCGAAGAAGCATTGTGGGAACGATAAACTACACAGATATATTTGGTAATGTTTTGGCAATTTAATTTATATAATGAGTAATCAAAACTGGATGAAGTGAAGTTTAAAATAGTATCAACTGCACGTTGGGATTTGATATAACAACAGGTGCCGCCCTTGTTTCGAAAGTTTGTAAGGAGATGGTAACCGGGAAAACAAAATGGAGATATATCGGTAGAGGGTGAGATTTGTGGTTCTGTGAGGAAAAGGGCCAAAGGGGATATGGATTGAAGGAAAAAATGAACTGAGTTTAAATTTGTGGTAAGGCCGTGGATGTTGATAAAGAATAAGGCCGCACCGTCACCTCTTCGCCGACGAGCATTCCCGGAAATAGCAAATGTTTATATGACATAAACTTATTGAACTGAGGGCCTAAGTTTTCCCTCTCCTACAGTCCACCATCCTTCTTTTGAAAGATAGAGTTGGCTGAATGTTGAGTGAATGGAAATGGCTAATTCAGTTGGGCAAACTTTGGTTAGTATCTCAACTTTGGTAAGTATCTCATCAAGTTTTTTTCTGGCTCTCTGGACCCTACTGCACCTCACTTTGGGTTGGGAAAGGAGGTCATGATGATGATGATGATGTGAGTTGGGGGACATTTACATAGCTGAATATTCATAAATGTTGAATACTCATAAATGCCACAGAGAAATGAAGGACTGTAAATGTTTCAACTTCAAGTCCAATGCATGTCAAGGTTTGAGATGGGACAATAAGTCTGTTTAATGTATATACCCCATGTGAGACAGAGGCATGGAAAGAAGGATTGTTTTTTTTACAATGTAGGTTGTTACTTTTGTGGCCTCAGGCTTATCTGTTTGTGAAAGTTGATGGACTGCAGGCTTAAGGTGCCTTTCTCCTGCAGCCCACCATCCTCCTTTTGGGGAATAGGTAAGGAGTAAAGGGATGTTTTTATAAGCAGCTGTGTTGCTTGGTTAGGATTGATACCAACACATGAAAGCCTTCCTCTCCAACACTTTCACATAGATAGAGTGAAAGTACACATGCTAAGTAGTTATAGAATGTTTGTGATGAGTGATCAGACAATAGGAGTTCGCATGGCCCCTGTTAATGTTGAAATGGGTTGCTTTAGTATGCCAGCAGAAAATTTTAATGGACTGTGACTGGAAAACGTCTATGGTATCAGTAAGAAAATTGTGCATAATTTATTCATATTTTAGTCACAGAGATGTGCACTCACTTCAGAAAGTATTGGTGCACTGTGGGTCCGATGCCATCTGGAATGTTTCGACCATGTGGCAGTGACAGCCCATTAATACCTGTATATATTATAACATTTATGGTCATTCCCTACTCATTATGAAGGACACAAGAGATATCTGATATAGTAGTCATCTGTTGTCTGGAATGCCAGCGTGTGGGAAGACAGAACCACAATTTCCAGATTCCTGTGTTCCGTGTGTCATAATATTTAACATTTTCTGCACCGATACTTTCTGGAACAAGTGTACAAAAATATAAAGAGTATACACAAATGGAAGAGAAACTTGAAAGAACTCTACTGTAATTGATTATTTGCTTGTGTAGAAAAGAATGCTTAGGAGTGTTAGTGACAAGATTAATTTAGAAGAGGCTGGTGAGGAAGTTTGTCTGGCGATATGATTGTGACATACAGTATGAAGCTAAGATAATGGATGATAGGAGCACTGAGAGAGAATAATGTTAGATAAAGTGAGAAACAAACCAGTTGTGGATTGATATGAATAAAAGTATTGGCAAAGTTGGTATCTGTGAATGGAAATAGATTCAATTAAAAGTGTGTTTTCATGTAATGAGTGTTTAGTTAGGAATGCTAAAGATGTGTGTGATGTTACCAGGGTACCAGCTGGTAAGAGAAGAGCAGCTTGGTTGGATATGAGAATTGAAGGAGCAAAGGAAGAATTGGTGGAGGTGGATGCAAGGAAGAAATTTAGATGAAAGAGGGAATGTATTATTAGTAAATATGTAAATAAGGTAGGAAAGAGAAGGAAGAAAAGGATAGATTTGGAAGAAAAATTAAAGAGGTGAGCTATAGTACCAGTACCTGTAGTTTGAAAGGAATGAGAGAGTGTTTTTGTTTGGAGATATGATTGGAAAATTAGGGAATGTGAAGGTGGATGGAGTAGTTGGAGAGTGGGGTGTGCCTGCAGAAGTGGATGAGAATGACAGTGCTCTTGTGGACATTTGTGTAGGGAGGTGGCTGGTGATAGCCAATACCATCTTTAGACACAAAATGATTCCCAGGTATCCATGGTGAGTGATGAGAAGGGTGGGTGGTGAACTGAATGAATAGAAGGCAATGGTTGAATATATGTGTGTGAATGGTATAATGAAAAGGTTTGTAATGGATGCAACAGCATACAGAGGCTGGGAGAGTGGACTTTCTAACCACCACACAGTGGTGGTGAAAGTCAAGGCTCGAATGAGATGGAGGAGGAGGAGAAGAGAAGGACAGGAGGAAGTAGTCCAACGTACAGAGGCTGGGGGAGTGTACTTTATAACCACAACATGATGGCGGTGAAAGTCAAGGCTCAAATGAAATGGAGGAGGAGGAGGAGAGGGGAAGGACAGGAGGAAGTAGTCCATAAAAGGAGGGTAGAAAGGTTACAAGAGGATGGAAAACAGGCAGAATATAAGAGAGAAGTGGAGAAGTGATTGGGTAAATATGGAACTGATGGGGGATGTAGAAGGTTTGTGCAAGATATTTGCAGAAGAAATCTGTGCAGCATGTGAGGTGGTGTGTGGGGTAAAGAGAAGACGAAAGGGGGAACAAAGAACACCATGGTGGAATGAAGAGATGAGACAGGCTGTGATGCAAAAGAAGAAAGCATATAGTAAGTGGATGAGAAACAGGGGCATGGAGGAAGTTGAGAGATGGAAGAGAGAGTTATATGTAGAGAGGAAGAGAGGTGAAAAGATTTGTAAGAGAAAGTAAGAAGAGAGTGGATGAGGAATTTGGAAGGAATTTGAGTGTAAAGTGGAGGGAATGTAGGATGTTCTGAAAAGAGGTAAAGAGATAGACAGGGTGATAAAGAAGTAAGTCGGGGAGTGAAAGATAAAAATGGTAGATTGCTGGTGGAGAAGAGAGAAAAGGTGAGCAGATGGAGAGAACACTTAAAGCAATTTCTGATCATAGAGAATGAAAGCAGCTAATGTGAGTATAAGTGGCTGGGGAAGAAGGGAAGTAAGAATATAGGAGGAAATCATTAGGATGGAAGTAGTGGAAGCAGTGAAGAAAGTCAGAATGAGGAAAGCCCCAGGGATTTATGGAGTGTGTGGTGCAATGCTGAAGCATGAGGGAGATATTGTAATAGAATGGATAATGAAGATGTGCGGATTGGCCTGGGAGGAAGGTAGAGTCCCGAAGGATTGCAGGTCAGGTATAATTATTCCCCTGTGTAAAGGAGAAAATGAAAAGGACATGTGTAGTAATCATAGGGGCATTTGTCTTCTTAGTGCAATAGGAAAAGTATATGGTAGGATACTTATTGACAGAGTTAGGGAAATAATAGAGGAATTAGTTGGAGAAGAAGATTGATGGTTTTGGGAGGGGAAGAGGTTGCGTAGATCAGATATTCATTCTTAGGTCGTTAGTGGAAAAGTTTCTAGAGAAGGGAATGAAGTATGCAGCCTTCATGGATTTGGAGAAAACATAGGACAGGGTGGGTAGACAAGGAATGTGGAAAGTATGAAGAGTGTATGGAGTAAATGGGAAGTTGTTGAATGTTATGAGGAGTACGTATGAGGGTGCTAAGGCTGCAATGCATGTGGATGGTGAGCCGAGTGAATTTTTCTTTTTGAATGTTGGATTGAAACAGGGATGTGTCATGTCTCCATGGCTGTTCAATCTGTATATGGATGGGGTTATGAAAGCGTTACAAGGTAGGGCAGTGGATGTTGAAGTGACCCTAATGAGAGAGGGCAGTGTTTGGAAACTCCCTGAACTGTTGTTAGCAGATGAGACTGTCTTGTTAATTGAAGGCTTGGTGAATGAGTTTGGGAGAGTGTGTAAGAAATAGAATCTAAAGGTTAATGTAGGTAAGAGTAAACTTATGGTCTTCGAGAGAAGTGAATTCAGTGAATGTACAGTGAGGCTAGATGAGGAGGAAATGGAGAATGTGAGTGCATTTAAGTACAGTACTTGAGTAGTGTAATGAAGAAGGATGGAAGTTTAGAGGGTGAAGGGTACAACAGGGAAGAAAGGTTGCTGGTTCTTTGAAAGCAGTGATAAGGAACAGGAAAATGAGCATGGAAGTAAAAAAGTCGCTGCATGACAGTACAGTAATACTCCAATACATGATACCACTAGATGCGATACCCCGGCTTAATGATGGGGGTAAAAATACAGTAATCCCTCCAAGATCCGACGTGATAGAGCCAAAGGCATGTCCGGGACTTGCTCCTGTCTAGGACCTGGGAAAAATGCCCCTGGACAGATACTTATGGACCCTAGCCCAACCTAACTTTGAAAGCCACCAAAATAACTCCCCACCAGATATGCACCTATTTAAGACCCTATGCACACAATTAGGGACAGAAACCATGTAATAAATGAAAAGGAACCAGAGAATGAGAAATTAGAAGTGAGGATGGAAAGTATTTAGCAGTGTACAGGGTACTTACAACATGTCTGCGGCCGTCGCGAAGATTAAGCCACCTCCTCTCAGGCTCTGACAGTGGTGAAGGTGCATTTGAAGCACATACAGTAATCCAGTGTTGCGCTGCTCTTAATCATTTGCACTCTGAATTCTAATTTCTTAACACTGCACGACACCATAAATTCCCATGTCTAGTGGTGAGTTTTTGCTGTTTATTCACTGTCAGAGAGTAGGTGTTGCAGGTGGCCGAGGGGCGCATCGCTGGGACGTGGTGATGGGCTGCCCACTGCAGACGACTTTGAAGATAGCCTTAAACTCATGTCCAGTGGAGACTTCACCATGGCCGATGTGCTTGGCTGTGGCTTGAAGGTGGAAGGCATGTCTTGTTGAGGCAGTGATGTAGAGCCAGGGCTGGGCATGGCAGGGGTTATGGGCCTGAAGAAGGTGTCAGTGGTTGATTGACGTAAGGAACGACGATTCTGGCGATTGATTAGGCTCTATCTAAAAGCTCTCACTTCCTTCACACGTCCCAGGGGCCCCATCTCCTGGTCGCAGTCCGGGTGTTCAAGGTAGTCCAGAACGAACTCTATGTGCTCCCGGAGTGCGATCAGCTTGGAGATGGCTGGAGTAGTATGCGCTGAGAGGAGTCCGCATCATCCTCGCTGTTCTCGTCGGAATCTTCCAGCTGGGTACAGTACTTGTACCTGGAACTGAAGATGCGATCTCAATATCAAACATGGTCTGATACCCAGGATTACCCTCGTTGGTCATCCGACCACTCACGCACTTCGTGCACATCCACCTCATCACCAGCCACATGAAGATGCACATGGAAGTCATCCACGTCAGAACCTAGAAAGTCGTGCACCACATCGGCTCTGAGAAGCAGACAAGAGGAACCGCTTTCCAGAGTCTTGACAGGGACTTCCCTCCATGCACTGGTCGAGTTGTAAATGGCTGACTTGAGGCTGTAGTGACGAAGGTTTTCCACAGTCCACTGGCCTTGCGTGTCCCATCCCTCCCTGCGCTTGTTCTCATCCTTGAGAACAACCATCACTTCATCCAGGAACTTCCAATGGTACGGCCTCTTCATAGGCACGATCACTCCTTGGTCCTTTGGTTGGATGAGAGCAGTAGTATTAGGTGGCAAAAACAAGCACCTAATGCGGCCATTCTCAGCCACCAACTCCTCTTTGGATGGATGCGCAGGTGCATTGTCCAGAAGAAGGAGAGCCTCTACCTGGTTTTGTCGGATTCCCAGTGTGTTTATCTGATAATGGTTGACCTTCTTGACAAAGTGCGGGTGAAACCAGTCTTTGAAGACCTTGGCTGTGAACCAAGCCTTCACGGAATGGTACCAAATGATAGGAAGGGCATCCATCAACCCACGACAGCACTGAGGCTGCTTTGCATGGCCAACAATGACGGGCTTGAGCTGGTGCATGCCATTTGCATTGGCACAACACAAAGCAGACATTCGCTGCTTGGAGAGCTTGCGTCCAGGCACACATTTCTCTGTCTCCTCTGCTAGGGTGTTTGTGGGCAGCAGGCAATAGAATAAACCAGTTTTGTCAGCTTTGTAGACTTGACCGAGAGTGAGGCCCTCCCTGTTGATCAAGCCCTTCACCTTCTGTCGAAACTCTTCTACTCCTTCCTCATTGGCGTCCAAAGCTTCGCCATGGGCCTTACAGTTGGTAAGTCCATGTCGTAACTCGAAAGCGAAGAGCCGCCCTTCGGATGCCTTGAAGTCTGGGGTGCCGTGTAACCTTGCGAACTTCTCAGCAGCAGCCTTCAGCTTCGTACCATGCACCAGCACACCAGCAGCACGTTGTTGACAATACCCAATCAGTGTGGAGCGGTCAACTTCTGCAAACGTAGGAGGGTACATAATCTTCCTCTGCACGTTGCATTTGGTCTTCATTGTGAGGTCTGCCATGTACTGAGTGATTTTGTGCCGGGATTTCTTGATATCTAACAAGGTAGAGCAGGCTTGGTTGAATTCTCGGAGGATGCGTGAAGTCGACCATCCTGCCTCCACCTTCTCCAATATCTCCTTCTTCTTCTCCAGAGTTAGAACCACTCATTTCCTCTTGTCGGGCAGCAGGGCCATCGTCTCACACACACGCGTAATAGGCAGCAGAAGAACAGCAGGGCCTGCATCAGGTAGGGCACCACCACAAAAGCGATCACACGGGCAGCCATGGCGACGAGTGTGCAGTCACGACAGTAAGTAGGCAGGAAATGGGGAAGATGTAGGGTCGCTCTAGCTGACATCAGAGAAAGTACGTGCCAAAACACAGCTGTTTGTCACTTCGTGACAAATTCAGAGTAGGGTTGAAAACGTTTTTTGTGTGTGTGTATGTGTGTGTGTGTGTGTGTGTGTGTGTGTGTGTGTGTGTGTGTGTGTGTGTGTGTGTGCTAGGATCCGAGTCCAAAATGTCCAGGACTTGGGTGTCCGGGTCTTACAGGGATTACTGTACCACCATACCCCGCCTAGCAATGGTCAAACCCCAGTTTAACTATGGGTTTTTATTTTTTTTACTGATTTTTGTTATACAGTAAAACCTCGATATAATGAACTTCAGTAGACCGGAATTCGCTTTTATCGTACTTGAGGAGCTACCGGACTAAATTCCTATATATCGGAAAAAGTCCGATAAAGCCAGAAGCAGTTTGGACTGCCTGACCACTTCAGGTATGTTCACCACAATAAGGTAAATAAAAGACATGTTTATCAGTGTACAGTACAGTATTATTATATATTGTACACCATTTGATTATTGTAGTGAAATTATAACACACTACAGTACCAGAATGGTAGTCAAAACAGTTTAAAATCCGTTCATGTGATCCAGACTTCATTCATTCATTGCCAGACGCCATGTATCCCAAACGGGGTGGTCAAGGGCTTAGAGTTAATTATTTTTACAGGGAGGGGCACTAATCCTCCACCAACCCCACTTGACACGTAGGGATGCCAACAGCATCTGTTGTTCCCAGGCGGTCACCCATCCAAGTACTAACCAGACCCAATGTTGCTTAACTTCGCTGATCGGATGGGAAGCGGTGTACTCAACGTGGTATGGCCGTTGGCTGTGATCCAGACTAATCTCTGATATATCGGAAAAAGTCCGGATTAGTAGGAGGAAGTCCAGATGTCACTTTTATCGGAATTTCGCATTTTTCAGAATGGCTTGGGCCCCAATTAGTCCGTTATAGTGAGGTCCTACTGTGTTTTAGACTAAAATTGTGTGTTTCAGTTGATTTATAAACAGTTTTTAGGCTTAAATTAGTGTGTTTTAGCCATAGGTGGGGTGAACATTGTCATTTTGGGGTAGAGTTTACTAAGGTTGATTTTATTCCAGACTTTTATTTGACGATTATCAGATTTTATTTGTTGGTTTAGTGAGTTATTTACAGGTGTTAGGCTTAGATTAGCTTCTTTTACAGATGTTAGACCATTTAGATTGGCTTTAAACTTATTTTTGGGCTCATTTGGGTGGGTTTTGGACTTGGTTGGGGGGGAAACCCAAGGCTGAAAAACGCATCCCATTACTTTACATGTTAAAACTACCCTGATATACAATATCCCACCCAACGATGGGTTTTTACCTAGCCAGTTGCATCATTAAACCAGGGTATACCTGTATTGTGATGCCAGCCCTAATGTATGGTAGTGAAGCTTGGACCTTGTTGGAAGGACACAAGTCAAGAGAGTAGTGGAAATGAGTTATTTGAGAGGAGCATGTGGAGTTATTTGGAGAGACAGACTGACCAACGAGGAAGTGAAGGAGCATTGTGATGTGGATGTGGATGTGATAGAAAGCATTAGCAGAATACATTGAGGTGGTTTGGCTATGTGGAGAGGATGGAAAGCAAGAGACTAACAATGAGAGTGCATGCAAGTGAGGAGGTGGAGGGGGGGGGGGACGAGAGGGAGAGGGAGGCCGAGGATTTGGTGGAGGGATGGAATGGAGAGGTATATGCAAGAGTGGGGGTGCGAGCTGGGAGCAAGGCAGTGAAGTGGCATTGAACAAGGCAACATGGGAGCGATTAGTTTGTGGCCACTCCTTACAGGATTGAGGTGTCTGGCAGTAGATAGATAGGTAGATAGATAGACCTGTAGTCAGCTGCCTCAGATTTTTATGATTTTGCAGTTGTTGTATTTGTTTCAGGTTTATGAAGAAAGTCTCGATGAGCTGAAACAAGATTTTCATGTGTCAGAGGCAATTAAGACTGCCCCAAGTATCAAGGCATTTAATAGATTATTGGGAGAGCAAAAGGGTATGTACACTACCGAGTTCAGTATTAACCAAATGAAATAGTGCATACCTTCAAGCATTCCATCTTGAGAACAAAATATATATAGCACCTAAGTGTAATATCATTAGTCAAAGAGTTGGTCGAGATATATAGGCCTATATAATTTTTTATCATACACATAACATAACCTTGGGGTTTCTTCCTGGTTAGGTCCTAAGTATGACATAGACAGTTGAGTAGTCAGAGGATTAACATAGACAAATTGTTAATCCTGTTTGTTACTGCTGGTAATACTTCTCCTTCTATTATGCTTTCACATATGTACTTTGTTTCCTTGATCCTGTCTGACCCTCATCCTTAGTTGGGAAAAACAGATCAGGATAATGGTGGTTATGATGATGTTAATACTATACTCCAACAGAATCCAGAAACCTGAATGGACAAGCTGAGAATGATGATAACAACTTTGAGGAAGTGGTAACAACACAACAGACATTTAGCTTGCTGGATCCCATCAGCAAAATAATTATGACAGACCCAGTTCGACATAAGCTCTGTGGCCATGTGTATGACCGTGCCTCTGTTGTCAGCATGATCAAAGCCAGCGTTAAAAAGGGATTCAGGTATGTCTGATTCAGGCACATGATAATGTGTTATTATTTTACTTTGCTTTAATCAGTTGGACTCAGGTTATTGTGCAATATTTTTATCCATATTAGCCATCTGAGTAGTCAACTCCCTTTTTAGTTTATTCTGACTACATTCAAAAGTTTTATTTAGTGTAAAAAAATATTGAAGGGATTAATGAAGTCTCTGTATAATACCTGCAGTGTAGAAAGTCTCTCCTAAGCTGAATAAACCATCTTAAGAAAGCATTAGTACACTGAATACCAGCACTACATCATTGAATTCAAAAGATTAATTTTGCATATACAGTAGCACTGTATGTGAGCTCTTATCACGGTCATCCTAGTTCAACCTTCTGTTGCTTTTTCTCTTGCACTTTTTTTTCAGCAGAAAATGTTATATAGTGTAACATTCGTCAGTTGTCTTAGATTTACTTAACTCTCTTCACAGTTACTTTGTTTTTTTTATTTTTCATTTGGGATGTGCAGTATTCACAAAAGGTATGTAGAATGGAAAAGAAGATAACAAATAGTGTAACATTTTTTCTAATACCTTCTCTGGCCACCACTGGCCTTCAGAAAAACCTGTATTGGTTAGGGAAGTGAAACAAGGTTTCTGCAGTAATCTGATGAAATATTTTTCATCCATATGTCCCTAAGGGACAGTACAAGGCAAGGAACTGGAAAGGTTTCCTTTTCTTGCAGTTTCATCATAATGTGAGACCACATGTTCTCGACTGGGTTAAGGTCTGGCGAGTTAGCAGGCCAGTCATGTACATCCACGTGTCCTGTCAAGAATTCCATGACTTTTTGCTGTATGACATGGTGCTTTGTCCCACATTAAATGGTTGCACTGATGGATATCATAAAAAAGTCACCATGAGGTCTTGGAGCATTCCAGTATCTTGGACTCTATTCGTTGTTTCATTCTGTGGAAAAACATAAAATCCTCCATGACTTAATTTCTCATCAAAGCAACTGCACATCAGTAAATAGTCAGGGTATATGGCTGTTGTGTGCAGATACCAGCTGTCAAAAGGGTAGTAGTAGTATAGTTGTTCCCTAGACAGTCTGGCCATACAGTCCTGAGTCTGTAAGGATGGCCATGGCTGAGACCAGGCTCTCCCACAGAGCTCCCAAGAAGTGCATGTTGTGCCGCTGGTGAAGGTGACTGTATGAGGTGCAGTCCTCCACAATGTGCTCAATAGTATGGGGTGCTGTGTTACATTTTGGACAGGCATCAGCAACAGAGTCATCCAGCCCCCTCTGGTAACCTAAGAGGGCTGGACAATGCTCACATCTCAGCCTGGCCAGGTGGACCCCATCCCCACAAGGGAGATAGGATTCAGAAGGGTGGACATTAGGAGGCCGTGCATGCAGTTGTGTGCCGTCCCTAAGTGACTGAATGGAGCGACGAGTGACTTGAGTATGGATACTCCTCTGGAAACCGGTCTGAGGCGGGCAAGGGGGGAGAGATGACAACATTTGTGTATGGTATTGTGTGCTGGGTGTTGTTTTGATGTCCCATGGTGTGCATGGACGCGCTGCCATGCAGTGCAGTGGATGCCGTGGGTTTGCAGAGGCTGCAGCGAGAACCTGGGTGTCTCTCATGTCTAGATGATCCCTGACTTTGAGGACCTTGGTTTCCCGATGTAGGTGGTCTGTGGGTGCAGCAGCTGTGCAGCCTGTGACTATTTTTAGGGCCCCATTCTGCATGGTCTGTAGAGTGTTGTAGTGTGTTTTAGTGAGGTCAGGAGCCCAAGCAGGGCTTGTGCAATTCATCACTGAATGCATATACTCCTTGCACACTGCGGTGGCGGCCTCCTTGCCGTGTCCATATGTTGTATGGGCAAGTGACCTCAAGGCATTGAGTCTTGGTGCTATCTTACCTCTAATGATTGTGATCCATCCATCTATCCATCATCCAGTCCTACGTTTCCCCATGAGGAGCACAGGAGCCCAGGGCTAGGCAGTTGGTCCTGACATTTAAGATGAGAGTGACCAGCCTCACTCATCCAAAGTAGTATTACGTGGATATAAACCTTCACTGGCTCAATCCGATTGGAGCACAGTACTTACCCACTAAACCACCAGGTGCCAAAATTTGGTTATATGGTTACCACCCAGCATAGTAAATGGTTTCCTGATGTACAGGAAAGAATTTGGCTTGTCACTCAGTGTAGAGTCACCCACAGGCAGAAGGAAGTGGAAAGAATGAAGGAAAGTAAGACAGAAGAGGGAGTGTAGTCAACCGCAGGCAGAAGGATGAGGAAAGACTGAAGGAAAGAAAGACAGAAGAGAATGGAAGGAAAGAAGGATGGAGGAGAGGAAAGGGCAGACACTCAAGTGCAGCACTATATCGAGTGAGTGGATGGTGATGCTTGTGATGTGTTGTTTAAATGACAGCGATGTACTGTAAGTTACACCAAGGATTTTGTGTGTGTGTGTGTGTGTGTGTTGTAGGGGAGTGCTGTTCATGGTGAGGTGCGGAATGCGAGCGTGTTCCACTGTCCAGCCTGTGAGAAGGGTCATTGTAGATTTGACTGGGGCTTCTTTGATCCTGTTTGTGGTGAACCACTCATGTAGTGCGCTGAGGTAAAGTCAGAGGATGCGTGCAGCTGTGTTTGCGCCCTGTGTGCACATGCGAGCGTCATGTCATCTGCACAGGAAGCCATGTGTACACCCACTGCAAATAGACTTAGGACCTGCACACAGAATTGCTATGGGATAGTTGTCTGTCTTTGCTTTGTGTTTCCACCTCTACCAAGTGAATTTTTTGAGCAAGAAGTAACTGGCAATTCCTCTGGTGTTGGTGAGAGGTGGTGAAACGCTCAGCACATCAGTGCTTGCCCAGAAGCGAGAGTGGGAGTACAGTATATGTTCCCATCGTTCCGAGCTTGCACCTCCCTCTTTTTTCAAATGCATTACTGTTTGGCCTGTTATTTTCCTAGAGTCGAGTTTTCATGCATGGAAAGTACTGCTTAAAGGATGAGGGGGTCCGTATCATTGCATGGAGGCAGGATAATGTCCCTATCAACACAATTTGTGAAAGTACTGGACGTGCAAAGTCGACTGTCGTGAAGATTCTTGGTGCAGCGCATGGCCTGCTGCCTGATGTCTTACCAGAGCACAAGCATGGCGGTGGAAAGAAAAGGATGGCTTCCAGAGGTACAGATACACTTCTGAAGAGGGAAGTAATCAGGAATCCTCGACTGACAGCAGCAAAATTGAAGAGAATGCATCCCCAGCTGTTACAAGACATCTCAATTTGAACTATCCAACACCATTTGCAGAAGGAGCTGGGTTTGCCAAGCCGCACTGCAGCCAAGAAACCGCGTTTCACTGACCACATGAAGAAGCAGCACATTCAGTTTGCCAAGAATTATGCACACTGGACATCGGATGAGTGGAGAAAAGTTATGCTTTCCGATGAAAGCACATTTCAAGTGTTCCAGGTGCATTCTGCCAAGGTTCGTCACTCTGCCTCCCGTAGTCGATATGACCCTGCTTACATGGTACCAACTGTTAAGCACCCACAATCAGTAATGGTATGGGGGTGTTTCTCAGGTGAAATGGAAAGGGGAGGCCTCTACTTTCTTCCTAAGAACTTGATGATGAATGGTATCTAGGGCTAACCTTTAGTAGTCCAGAATATATAAAGGTAGAAGAATAACCATTGCTCATGATAGTACACGATCCTAAAACTTTTAGTCATTTCTGTAAAATAAGATTCCCTGCATACAAGGTAAGGCTATCTCCTTGACTGGTGTATTCAACCATGATTAAAGAAAAATAGAGAACATCCAATCCCATATTATTCCTTTGAGATGCAGAGGCCCAGGTCTAGGTGTTATTCCCATGGCAGATATGGGAACTTAGCTTTTGTATAATGAGGTTGTTACCTGTCTCTTGACTTCTGAAAACTACACCAGCCAAACACCATCAGAAAATTTTGAGCCGCTTTTTACTCAGTTTTCAAACACAGCAAAGTTAATCATCTCACCCCCCATATCTTTCAGTGGTTGAAGTACTGGTAATCTTTTCCTCCCATTGTGTAGAGTGGAAATGACTGTTGTTAATGAGTTGGATGTTTAACAATGGATATTTCTTATGGTGCTGTAAATGATTTGGAAGAAGTGAAAGGAGGCTATGTTTAAGTTTGGTTGTTGTTCTTGAAATATTTGCACTTGTTTTCCTCCACACAGGTGCCCAACAATGGGGTGTGGGTATCGTAAGCCTCTGAATATAAGTGATTTAGAGGATGCACCAGACATAAAGAGGGAAATCAGAAGGCAGCAGCAAAGAGGGGGCATGAGCAGCAGTCATAACCACCACTGATATCAGGACCCTTATTTGGTTTTTCTAATTTCCCATCTCCCATTGGATGATTTTGGAACATAGAATTCTGGTTTGTAGATTTAGCATACCACAGCCACTCAGAACAATTGCTACTCTGTTTCAAGATGGACTGAGAAGTTCAGTTGCCAGCGAAAATTTTGGTCCATGACTTATTCTAATAATTATGAAACTAGCACAAAATGTTGAGAAGTTTATAGAGTTTCAAAGGTGGTATCACTGGGTTTCTAAAGTTATAATAGACTCTTGTATTTATCAGTACAGGTATGTGATTGATTAGTAATTATGTCCACAACTGTACAGGAAATTGAACTGTCTCTGATTTAGTGAATAAAATCTTCTATGAAGACTTGTTATTGTTGTTGCTTAACCCCAGTCTGTGTGATTGAGCAGACCCATGGTAGTGAGAGCTTTTAAGTATATGGCACATGATTTAGGGGATTCCTTGGCCCACCTGGTGGCCAGACCTGGTTTGGGGTAAGGATGTATCCTTATTTTTCCAGGGCAGCTAAGCAAAATGGTATTTGATGCCATAGTTCCTTGTGCTTTTGTATTTCTCAGCACCACAGCTCACTTTGGTGTGACAAAGCCCCCAATTTTTCCTGCTGTTTTCTGTCTGATATGTTCTACATAGTTGGAATGTTTTTCTCTGACAATTTGTTGGTTTGTGAGTTTATTATTCCTTTGTTTTGTTACCTTCCTTGCCATGTCCCAGAAACATTTTCCCTTTCATCCATGACTTTTTGGTTTGTGTTGTCATTCTCTCTCTCTCTCTCTCTCTCTCTCTCTCTCATGTTTCTATCCAAGTATCATCTCTAATTTCATGATTTGCTTCTGTGCAACTTCTGTTTTCCTGCTGACCAGTGTATTTGCCTTACAAAAGATCCCTAACCCCTTTCAGCTCAGTAAATCGCCATGAATAGTCAGATTGAAGGTTTGAATTGAATAGTAACCAAGATGAGTCAGTACCAACTCATACCTAAGGTTAATGAAATTTCATGTAACCACAGCATGGTGTTTAAGCTGTGAGAGTAGCCTGGTTCCATCAGATAAAAAACGGATTTGTTTCTGTAAATGCATATGCCTCATACCAGTGACCAGCTGAGATGTGCCCTCCACCTCAAAGTGCCTGTTGATGGTAGCAGGTAGCACTGGGACTCTTATCTAGGGGTGCTAATGCCACCAGAGTAAAGGAGAAGAGTTTTGCTTGGTAAGAAGGTAATGGAAGTACCTAGCTGCACAGCCTGCCCGAGGGGTTGTTTGACTTACTCTTCCTCCCCATGGCACACTTTACCGATCAGTGATAAACACTAGAAGGGAGAAAATAAGCATATATCCTCACTTCAAGCCCTGACTGTTCACCAGGTCATCTCTGGCAGCCCGTACCCCTTGTTTTTATTATTCATCCATCCATCATCTACTTATCTATCTATCTATCTATGGCATACGCATTAATCCTGTTAAGGGTGGCCACTAACAAATTGCCTCCATGTCACCCGGTCCCCCACCATTTCACTGCCCCCCTCCCAGCTCATATCCCCCTCTCATATTTTCTCCACTTCATCCTTGGCCTCCCCCCATCCACCTCATTCACATACTGTACACCCTCCTCATTATCATTAGTCTCTCGCTGTCCATCCTCTCCACATGGCCTTACCACCTCAGTGTATTTCTCCTAACACTTTCCATTACATCCATATCCACACCACAACACTCCTTCACTTCCTCATTGTCAGTCTCTCCATGCAATTCCACATGTTCCTCTCCAATACCTTTTTTCCACTGCTCATACTCCTGACTTGTGTCCTTCCAACAAGGTCCATCCATCATCCAGTCCTTAATTTCCTAATCAGATGCACTGGGACCCATGGTTAATCAGCCAGTCCATATATTTTAAGTTATGTTGTGAGCAGTCGCTCTTCCTAAGGGATATGATGTGGGTGATAAACTCTAACCAACCCTTAGACCACGTTTTGTGTGTATTTACCTATTTGTTTTACCTATTTGTGTATACAGGAATTGAGCAATGCTCGTGTTGTCCTGTCTCCATATCCACATTTATCAAGTCTACCTTTACACACATGAATGTTTTTCTCATGCACCACCTCTTTGTCTAAGTCGTTCCAAATATTTAAGCATTTACCTAATATACCTAATACACTGAATGTACTATGCTCGTGGGTTTCCGTCGCTGTTTATCAATGTCAAATTTAGCTTTAAACTCATTTAAGTTTTTAGACTGGACGATCTCTTTGTCCAGGCTATTCCATAAATCTATACTTCTGTAAGGAAAGCTATATTTCTTGATATCCTTCAAGCAGCTTGACTTTTTCAATTTCATTCCGTGTCCTCTTGTTGCTCTCTTATCCCATACAAACAGATCTTTTTTGTCAGTTTTATCTACTCCCACCATGGTCCTGAACACTGCAATCATGTCTCCCCTCTTTCTCCTTTCCTCTAAGGAAGGCAAATCCAGTTTTTCCAGCCTCTCGCTGTATGACAGGTCTGTCACACTGGGGACCATCTTGGTTGCTGTTCTTTGTATTCTCTCAATCTTGTTTATATCTTTCTTTTTGTGTGGGGACCACACTACCGCTGCATATTCTAACCTGGGGCGGATCATGGCCACTATCAATTTTTTCATCATCTCCTCATCCATATAAGGAAATGCTACTCTTATGTTAGTCAGGAGTTTATAAGTATCTCCAACTATCTTGTTAATGTGCTTTTCTGGTGACAAACTATCTTGGACCAGCACCCCCAAATCTTTCTCTTCTCTCCTTTTTGTGATTAATTCATTACCCATTTCCAATATTTTACATTTCTTTACATTAAATTTCATTTCCCACGTCCGGCTCCAATCGTGTATCCTATCCAAATCCTCCTGCAGTATTTTACAATCCTCCTCAACCTCTACCTTCCTCAAGATCTTTACATCATCAGCAAACAGACTTGCATAACTGTTCACTCCATATACCATATCATTTACGTAAATCAGGAACATTACTGGCGCCAACACCGAGCCTTGAGGGACTCCACTTATTACTTCCCTCCATCCAGACATCCTGTCCTTTATTACTGTCCTCATTTGTCTGTCTCTCAAAAAGTCTCTCATCCATTCCAGAAGTTTCCCCTTCAGTCCTCCTATATATATTGTAGTTTCCACATTAGTCTCTTATGAGGTACCTTGTCGAAGCCGTCTCTAAGTCTAAGTACACACAATCCACCCAACCATCTCTCTCCTGTACCACGTCAATCGCTCTTGAGTAAAAACTCAACAAGTTAGAAACACATGACCTTCCACTTCTGAATCCAAACTGACATTCAGCCAAAATATTCATCTCTTCCAGATATTTTATCCATCTGTCTTTCAGGATTCTCTCACACAATTTTGCGACCATGCTGGTTAGAGACACTGATCTATAATTCAAGGGTTCTTCCCTGTTTCCTCCCTTGTAAATTGTCACCACATTTGCCCTCTTCCATTCTTGTGGCACTTTCCCCTCTTCCAGTGAGCATACGATTAAACTGTGGATTTTATCCGGCAGTTGTTCTCTGCATTCCTTCAGTACCCAATTAGAAATTCCATCAGGTCCTGGGGCTTTCCTTACATCTTGAGTTTCCAGTAATTTATACGCTTCCTGTACCTCCACTTTTATATCTTTTATCACCGGAACATTTCTAATCACTCCCTCCCCTTCCACAAGCTCCTTTTCTTTAGTGAAAACTGACTGGAAACGTTTGTTCATTATTTCTGCTTGCATTGCCGCATCCTTAAAGACCTCTCCTTCTACTTTCAGTTTGGTGATTCCTTCCCTTTGTTTCAGTTTGCCATTAACAAATCTATAAAACAGTTTGGGTTCATCCTTGCATTTGTCTATTATACCTTTTTCAAAATTCCTTTCTTCTTCTCTACGTATTCTTGTGTATTCATTTCTTGTTCTTTTATATTCTTCCTTTGTTCTGTTGTTACCTCTCTTTCTCCAATTGTTCCATGCCTTATCTCTCTCTTTTTTTGCAATCATACACCTTCTATTGAACCACTCCTTTTTCCTGTTTTCTTTCCCTCTTACTCTTGGTACAAATTTTTCCACTCCCAAATTATAGAGGTCTAGAAAGATATCCCACTTCCTCTGTATCTCTCTTGTTTCTCTGAATTTTCTCCAATCCTCATTTTCAAAAAAGTTTCTCAATCCTGTAAAATTTGCTTTCCCAAAGTTGTATCTTCCCTGTCTATGAAGCTCGTCTCTTGGCTCGACGTTCCCTATTAACATCTGGAACTCAATGACCACATGATCACTTTTTCCTAAAGGACAGAGATATTTCAATGATTCTATTACATCGGGTTCTTTGGTGAACAGTAAATCTAACCTTGCTGGTGTGTCCTCACCTCGAAACCGTGTCTCTTCTTTGACACATTGCGTCATCACATTATTGATTATTACATTTAATAACATGGTGCCCCACGAATCCTCGCCGCCCCCCGAGTACCATTCCTCCCAGTTCACCTCTTTACAGTTAAAGTCACCCACCAAAATTATATTATTGCTTTTCTCAGTTATTTTTTGCAAATAGTTAGCCATATCTGACATCTCATGGTATTCATCATCCTTCCATGCTCTCGTCTTTGGGGGAACATACACTACCGCCATATCTCTCTTAACATTCTCTCCAGTTTCTAATTTCATATATATCACTTCAGCCCTGCCTTCTCCCATTTCCACAGTATCTACATTTATGTTGTTCTTCACTGCTATCATCACTCTTCCCTTTTTTTCTCTTCTGTCTTTTCTCCACAGTTTATATTTACCATCTCCCAAATGAACATCAATATCTTCTCTTAATTTGGTCTCTACAAAGCACATGACATCAGGTTCATATTCTCTCAAGAAATCGTTAATTTCAATCCTTGTCGATATGAAACCGTCAACATTAGTATATATCACCTTCAAATTATTTTTGACGTTTTTAATACCCTCTTCTCTCCTACTCTCTGTCCGTACCACTTCCTCAACTTCTGATCTTTCCCAGCCATCCCCCTTAGTTTCCTTCACTTCTATTTCCTTAAATACCTTTTCCTCACTTTCATATCCATTACTCTCCAAAAAAAAGTATTATTCTTCCTCTGTCCTCTTATCATTTTTTTCCTTTACTTCTTCGTTTAATGATTTTAAAACTTCTCATTCTTCTTCATTCAGATCTTTTCATATTATATTTTCCATCCCCGCCTCTTTGCTTAATTTCCAGGTCACTTTAAGTATCTCATTTATTACACTTTCTGATGTAAACTTGACTCTCATTGGTCTTGTTTCCCCTTTCTTATAAGGCCCTATCCTCCTTACTTCCTCAATTTCTTTTACCCACTTGTCTCCTTCGGGGTCGATCTTGCCTAATATTCCTCTCACCAGGTTCGTGTCTCTCTTGAGTCTTACGAACCTAACCTGTTCTTCCTCTTCCCTGTTTCCAAATACTACCACACATCTGTTCCTTTCTACAGTTTCTCTCACTATTTTCTCTTTTTTCTTCAGTATTTTCACTACATTTTCTTCCATTTTTTTCTTGTTCATTTCCCTTTCTTCTTGGATGATCTCTCTTAAGCTGACCACTTCTTTCTGTTCTTCTTCTACGTTTGCCCACTTTGCCTTATGTTCTTCTACTACACTACTCACCTTGTCCATTTTATTAGTACTCTCTTCTAGTTTCCTCCTCAATTCGACATTTTCACGCTTCAAATTTCTAATCTCTTCATTCGCTATTTCATTGGACTGGATCAGACTCTGTATGGTAGTATCCGTATTTTCAGACACATCCTTTATCACTAGATTCTCTACTTTCTTTTCAAGTTCACTAATCCTCATAATTAATGTTTTAACCAGGTCCATGACATTGGTATTTGAATCAAATCCTTGAAATTCGAGTCCCTCATTGTTTACATTTTCGGCCATGTTTGATGTTGGTTAACGTACCAAAATAGCTGTTACCGAAAAAAAACTACAAACATTCATGTATACTCTAGATAATAAATCTTTACATTTTTGGTAGTCTATTAACTTTCATTATTTTAAATTCAAAACAAGACCTTAGAAGACAGGACAGACAAAATTCCTGAAACTACTTAAGGTTAGCAGCGATGGCTGGGACGTCTGCTTTCTCCGGCTGTTCGTTCGTGTGTGTGTGTGTGTGTGTTCGACTCTGGGCATAGGCTTCACAGCCTGCTCCCAAGGCCCAGTAGTCCTCCTGCATACCAAACACCTTTACATGTAACCCACTTTGGCGCTAACTCCCACCATCCATATTGAATACATGGTAGGGCTGTCTCATACATGACTGGTGTATTGGTATTAGCGGGGGTATTTGTCTGACATGTTGGCGGGTCTTCTAATAGATAAGTACAATCTGATTTTATGAAATTCAAATCCTTAAACTGTTCCCTGCACCAGCGAGGATTTGAACCTGGGTCCGGCAGGACTGCGGGTACATTCACAATCGCTAATTTCTGCCCAGGGGTGCCCCCTTCGTACCACTGTTTACCCAGGGAAGAGGGGAGGGGGGGGACAAAATGAGCTCCACCTGCCTCTACCCCAGCTCCCAACCCTCCCCCATACCTCTACCCAACCTCCCACACTTGTCATTCTTAGCCAGCAGTTACATCTCAAGCTGATTTCATGCTTAACACTCTTGGTCCCACTAGTAATACAAACACAGAACACTAGCATATGTTAAAAGTTTATAACATAACTATCAACATGCTATCTATCTATCTATCTATTGCCAAATGCCATAATCACAAGAAATTAATTCATTATGACGTTGACAGTAAAACAAAAACTTTAACAACAGCCACCTCAGGCCTCATGTGTTGGGTGCACTGCTTTGCAAACACACACACACACACACACACACACACACACGACCATCAAGTGATCCTGACCGACCCGGAAAACACCACTCGCTGGCCCAGTGGTAACGTTCTTGCTTGCCATCTGGTGACAGGAGTTTGTGCCTCGCTCAGGTTGCGAAAAGTTTCACTGACGAAGTGGGTGGTTACTGTCCCCCTTGAGCAAGGAGACTGGTGTGTGCATGTGTGAAGGTCACAGCCTTGCCCTTAGATTGGACTATATGAGCTCTCAGCTCCCTTCCGGAAGGGTAAAAGATGATGATCACGACCATCAGGTGATTCGGACCGACCCGGTGAATTACACACACACACACACACACACACACACACACACACATACTCATACACACCTGCAAACACACACACACATAGACACATCCAAACATGCATGCACAGACACGTATGCATGCAAGTGCACACAAGCACCCAATGCATGTGGCCTGGGATGGCTGTTGTTAACATTTTTGTTTTATCGTCAACGTTATATTGCATTTCTTTCTTGCTGCAGTGTGTACATAGTTATATTTTATACTTTGTACATATCCTAGTGTTTCATGTTTGTGTATTAGTAATGTGACTATGTAAAGTATGAGGTCAGCTTGAGATGTAACTGCCATTTGAGAATGACGAGTGTTGAGATGTAACTACCATTTGAGAATGACGAGTGTTGAGATGTAACTGTCATTTGAGAATGACGAGTGGGGGTTGGGTTGGGTAGGGGTATGGGGGAGGGTTGGGAGCTGGGGTAGAAGTGGGTTGAGCAAGTTTTGTTCCTCCTCCCGTCTTACCCTGGGTATATAGGGGTACGAAGGGGGCACCCCTGAGCAAAAATCAGTGATCATGTGTGTATATCTTGCCTACCAAATTTCTTTGGTTTGGAGGACTCAGTCTTGGGAAACTTTAGGGGAGGCTATATATGATTACCTATACAGAGTGGTGTTTTGTGTCCCTCTCATCCACTTATGGCTGGGTTGAGATGGTTCCCTCAACCTGATTGAGACTAGATAGCGTTTGTATGTTAACCGAACAAGCCATCTTGTTATGTGTCTCCACTTTCCTTCCTCCAGCCATAAAATGGATCTTTGGTTTTGCTTTTTTTTTTCCCTGTAATAGAGGCTGACTGTTCAAAAAAGTATTATACTATATACACCTGTTGTCCTTTTTGTACATTACAACATCAGTATTACAGATGCACTTGATAAATGCTTAGACTCATGGCAGTCAGATCAGCTTACAATTTAAATGGCATTTTAGTACCAAGCTATGACCAAGTAAACAGAGCAGAGTTTTCACATATGAAATAGCTGTTTGAGTCCTAGCCTACCCACTAGGTCCCTGTATTTTTTCTATTCCGCTTTACACCTTACCATACCTATCACTTACTAAATGCTACCAATAATCTGCTAGAATGTTAGCCTACTTGTTGATTTTTTTTTCTTTCCCCTTTCCCCACAAAAACCAGCCACTGCTAACACCACCACCCTCATGCCTTGCACCCTCACTGGCACTCACACACTGCAGCCACACAGTACCAGATTGTAACTGCATAAGTCACTCATGAACAGATATTTACTGCATAAACAACACAACAAATTTTTACATGCATAAACAGGTTCGGGAGGGGAGAAGGTAGAATATTAGCATTGGTTTGTGCAAAGGTTAACTAGGAAAATAATTTTTTTAAAATTTCCTATTGTGATAGGTGGGGGCGCTCACGATTCACTCACCCAATGTAGTGCTGCTGTCGGGTGTCTGCCCTTTCCTCTCCTTCATCCTTCTTTCCTTCCATCCTCTTCTGTCTTCCTTTCCTTCATTCTTTCCTTGTCCTTCTGCCTATGGGTAACTTTACACTCCCTCTTCTGTCTTTCTTTCCTTCATTCTTTCCTCTTCCTTCTGCCTGTGGGTAACCCTGCACTGAGTGACAAGCCAAATGGTTTCCTGTACACCAGGAAGCCATTTACTATGCTGGGTGGTAACCGTATAACCAAATTTTGGTGCCTGGTGGTTTAGTGGGTAATTATTGCGCTCCAGTTGGATTGAGCCGATGAAGGTTTATATCCAAGGGATGGTTGGGGTTGATTGCTCACGTAATGCCACTCAGGGATGAGTGAGGCTGGTCACTCTCATCTTAAATGTCGGGACCAACTGCCTAGCCCCGGGCTCCTACGCTCCTTATGGGGCAATGTAGGATTGGATGATAATGATGATGATGATAATTACCTATGTTGTATAGGAGTTAAGAGCTAAGATTCTTGTTACTGCAAGACAATCCTATTCAGTTTAGGAGACCCTTTCAGTCATGAGGTTTAAAAATCCTCCAATATCTCGTGGAAAGACATCACAAATCTCGACTATTTTATTTTTGTTGCCAAATATGATTTTATTCTATTTATGAAGTGTTTCTCATTCTCTAAATGCTATGCTTTAATATGCTTTGGACTGTTTTGTATGTCAGGCTCTAATCACATGTAATTATGCTGCATAAAGAGATTGTTGGGTTCCAGTCCATTGTCATACCACATAAATGGAATGTCTATAAATGAAGGGTTGGCAGTATATACTGTAAGTGTACGTAAATGTTATAATAATCTACATCATTATTGTGCACTGATATTAACTTGTAACATTTAGGCTACAGTAAGTGTGTAAGTTTTCTGATATCTGTTTCAATAATGAGTCACGCTGTTTGTTAGGAGGGGAGAAGGGAGAATATTAGGATTAGTTTGTGCAAAGGTTAACTAGGAAAATAATACAAATTTCCTTAATTTCCCATGTTGTATAGGAGCTAAGAGCCAAGATTTTTTTTTTTTTTTTTTTAAATAATACCCATTAAGCTATATTTTTCAATAAATCAAAGCAAATCCTCAATTATGAATGTCATGCAAACCATCCAGAATTCGCCAGTACATTACTATGCTACTGCATCCTAAATATCACTACAGTAGAACCTCTTTGGTCCGGACCCCTTTAATCCGGATTTCTGTTAATTCGGACAAAACTTAAAAATAATAAGCTCCAAAAATATGTTGAAAGTAATTCTAAAGTCATATTCAGTATCAGCGCGGAAAACGATCGTCATTCGTTTAGTCTCGGATCACGCTAGGTCGCAACATGGGCGCCTGTTTAAACACACATTAGCATTCGTTCCATCAACTAGTTCACCAACCATTTATATTTTTACGCTGTATTTCAAAAGTTAATCCTCCTTACCATGCCCCTTAATGCAAGTGTAGCTTCTGCAATGAATGAAAGTGTTAAAAGGAGGAGTTTGCTTACACAAAAATGGGTCAGAATATTCTGCAGTGTTTAGTGATTACTGTAGGTTATTTTTTGTACTTAAATGTGCTTTACTTGTACATCAAACATTAGCTTCTTGCCCATATGGGTGTTATCAATATGCCAAAGATGACAAAGTATTTTTTGCCTACATAAGTTTTATTTTTATTCCAAATATTACAGTTAATTAATTAATATATTTTTTTGCCTACAGGGGCCTTAGTCACTTACTACAATTTAAAATGTAGGCTAGTTTCTTGTCATGGCCTTACCTGTAAATTATGCAATACAAAACTATCGTACATGATTAATTTGGTTATTTTAGTATCCTTTCATCTTTCGCAGTTACGTAGGGTTGACATATGCCACATATGTTAATAATTAACAAACATACCATATGTAGATATTTTTTGGTATGAACTGGAGATTACCCTGATGGTCCGGACAATCTGCTAATTCGGACAATCCTTACCCCCATATAGTCCGAATGAGAGAGGTTCTACTGTATTTTTGATTGTAGGATGTTGGGAACAAAAATAATAAAGGCACAGTGTGAACCCATTACCCCAATTTTCACTTCTGAAAAACTGCATTGAGCAATTGTGCACAGACTGGCAGATCATCCCACCCAAACCAGTTCATTCACAGGACTAGGTGTTGTATTTTAAGTGGCTTTGGAGATTTTGTGACACCTCTTTCTGAGTGGTTTATTTTGCACATTACACCTCAGTATTCTCTTGTATGTACCTGTTTGAACTGGAGGATTGGGTAGCCTTCATTAACCCCTTCGTAACCCCTAAATCTCAGATGACAGCATAGGCTCTCAAAAAACAGGTGTCCGGAGAGCCTCAGGTAATGGACATAGCCATTTGGCTTTTCCTCCACGGTTTGAAGTGACTGCCATTTTGTTATGTCACCACTGCATTATGCAAGCACAGGGGAGGAAGGTAGATGGTATTGCCAGTCTGCTGTGCAATACAGAAGGGCTAGGAATGATGAGTTCTGATTCCATATCGTCTGATTCACTTCTTGCTGCTGCCAACCCCCCAGTGCCTGCCAAGCTGCCTACTCATACAAAAAAGGGGTTGAGTGAAAGTGTGATTGGGCATGAATTAGAGGTGACAATGTCGACATTGTTAAGTGGGGAGACAATGTCTGAGGAAGGAAGTTACCACATAGAGGGATGTGCCCCAGCTGCCCTCTTATGCCTCCTCCTATATCTCTTTTCTGTCACTCAAGAACAACCCTGATGACCCTCCAGAGCCCAAGGCCTTCCCTAGCCTTCTGATGCCTTGGGAGAGTTTTCTGAGGCATCAGACACAGAGGAGGAGGGTTGGGCAGCCAGAAGTCATCATCATTATCATCTGGACCTCTTTTCCCACCCTAGGGCGGGGTGAAGAGTAGCATTGTCCAGACAGCCCAAGTTTTTCACAATCCAAAGGGCCACGCTTCCATTCGCTCGTCATTCAAGCCCCCAGAATCCTGGCTGTATCTGATATGCCAAAAAAACTTTCACCACATTCTGTAGATTCACATAAACATATCCAATAGAGTCAATACTGTACATGGCTTAAATGCTGTATTATAACCACCCAGCTTCCTTTGTGGCACCCAGGCCTCACCTACATCTCACTACCATCCAAATTACCCCAGCATGGTACTTTACAGGTATGTAGGGAAATGCATATGCTGTAGTGTAATTATGTACATAAAAAGAGGAAAAAAAATGGTAGAGGAAAATCAAGAAACTTTCAATGTAGAGAATAAACGTTTTTACGAAAGTTATACTGACATTCATTTAGTAAAGTAAGATTGCAAGAAAAAAATTGTACTATATGTATGTTATAGAAGATATGGAAAAATTTGGTCATGAATATAAGTGCTATAACCAAAATAACCATTTAGAAATGAGTGGTGAAGTTAGAAGCAAGAGAAATAAGTGCTTTATGTGTAAGTTTTTAGAAGGTAGGAAAGCTACCTTATAGAATATAAATGTTATAACCAAAATAACCACATAGAAGTTAGTGCCACTCCATAGTGAAGTAAGACTTTAAAGAAGTATCGGTTAGTGCTTTATACTGTATGTAAGTTACTATATTAGTCTATCCATCCATCATCCAATCCTACGTTGCCCCATGAGGAGCGTAGGAGCCCGGGGCTAGGCAGTTGGTCCTGACATTTAAGATGAGAGTGACCAGCCTCACTCATCCCAGAGTGGCATTAAGTGAGCAATAAACCCCAACCACTCCTTGGATATAAACCTTCACCGGTTCAATCCGATTGGAGCACAATAATTACCCATTAAACCACCAGGCGCCAAAATTTGGTTATATGGTTACCACCCAGGGTAGTAAATGGTTTCCTGGTGTACAGGAAACCATTTGGCTTGTCACTCAGTGTAGAGTCACCCACAGGCAGAAGGAAGAGGAAAGAATGAAGGAATGAAAGACAGAAGAGGGAGTGTAAAGTCACCTGCAGGCAGAAAGACGAGGAAAGAATGAAGGAAAGAAAGACAGAAAAAGATGGAAGGAAAGAAGGATAGAGGAGAGGACAGGGCAGACACCCAAGAGTAGCACTACATTGAGTGAGTGGATGGTGAGCACCCCCACCTACCACATGAAGGTAAGGAAAACTACAGTATAGAAAATAAGTGTTGGAGTGAAAGTGAAAGTGATCTTTCAGGGTAAGTACTGTACAGTGGTTTTGTATTGTATGGTATAGAAATCAAGCGTTGGAATGAAAGTGAAAGTGATCTTATGGGGCAAGTACTGTACAGTGGTTTTGTATTGTATGGTACCGAAAAATGTTGGAGTGAAAGTGAAAGTGATCTTTCAGGGCAAGTACTGTACACTGGTTTTGTATTGTAGTGTATATAAAGCATGGTATTTCTCTCTCCCACATACTATAGGACACAGTACCACACTGGAACAGGCAGAAAAATTGGGCAGATAAAATAAGTGAGCCGCACGTACAGGGTGACGATTCATTCATGTGGCATTGGTAGGGGCAGGTGAAGAGGAGTGGGAAGGTCTAGTGGGACATGGGGGAGTGAGTGGGGCAGCCCCATCCTGCATGGGCTTTCCCAGCCTGCATGGGCTGCCTACCCTCCCCATGGACTTAGTGTGCTCATCCAGACACAGCCTCATTGCAACCCCAAAAGTGACTGCTCTTCTTCACCTCCTTGCTCCACAATGCATCCATGTAGACACCTGCGGTGGAGAAATGAAGGATTGGTGAGTACAGTACTTACATCTGAGTTGAGTGTTCTAGGTAGTGCAGGTACTGATATATGATGGTTTGAAAACAAACATGTTTGGAAATGTCCCTGGGTACAGCAAACGGTGCACCAGATGTAACTTTAGGCTTTGGGGGGCTAAATCAAAAGAAAATAAACCAATATGAGTAAAAAGATAAGTGCTTTCATTAACTATGTGATCTACATTGCACCATGAAAGTGACAGAACATGGTAAACAAGTGAATGGGTAGTATAGGCTGAAATGTTGGTTTGCACTGAGACTGTGGCATGAAAGTATATCCTGTAAAAATGAGTATTGTAGAGTTAGTATTTTAACGGCAGTGAATGTTTATTTCAAAATATCCACCAAGTGAGTGTTGCGTAAAGAAATGGGAGTGAGGAACAAATAAATGAGTGAGATGAGCTGGAGTCTTGGTGGGGATGTGGAGGGACCATGAGAGAATACCCTGTAAAAATGGATGTTGTAGTAGTGGTTTGAGTGCTATTTCAAAGTTTTCTCTAACTGCAGTAGCAAAACAAGACAAACAAGTGTTGCTGTCATTAGCATGGCATCATGCAGTTCATGCACAAGCAACAAAGATGTCATCATAGTTAAGAGAATAATGAGATTGTAAGCTCAGATTGATAAAGCTGACTGACACTGAGGTCAGGTTATCGTGCAGAATTATCTGTAATACACTATTGTATTTTTCAGGTAGTACCAGTATTTGATTTCTTCAGTATGTGCACCAGTTTTAAGCAGCGTTGCTACCCATTTTACCATGTTAGTGTGTAAATCTCAATACTTTGAATGGTTATTAAAAACATGACTAAATTATAAACCTCCACAATATGAATTGCCTAATTAAACTGCACCCTTGAGCTAAACTGGCATCATCTGGTTCCAAAGTCTCCATAATCCCCTGACTACCTAATGTTTTTGGAATTAAAGGGATCACAAAAGTGTTTACATATCAGTAAGAACTCCACAGGCTGCGAACTAGCAGACAACTGATCCCACTTGACTCAGACTGAACCACCTATCACTGTTCTTATATGGGGTGTGTTTGCCATTTATGGGTTACATTAGTGCTCTGTAACACTAGTAGGGAACAAAACCTCCTCGTTCTTCCAACATCCACTCTCGATGTGGTGCTGCCTAATTTTTCCTTCCCCTTTTTAATTCTGTCCTTGTCTGCCCCCTCTCTGCCTATTTCCTTTCCTTCCTGTCACTATTTACTATTCTTTCCACTCCAGGTGGCCCTAAACTGAGTGACAAGCCTAATGGTTTCTGACACCCAGGAAACCATGTACTACACAATACAACCTGGTAAAATGGTGATGTGGACCCTGCTACAGTGTCCCTGTTAACTGGGTGCTGAGACACAAATACGGCATCCATCCAGGAACCAAACCTCCACACTTTTCCCTGCACCTCACTCTGACAAGGTAGTGTCAGCTGCAATGGAACATTGGTTCACTGCACGGGATGGCCCTGGAGGGGTGGTTGCTTGCTAGCAGTTGATGGGTCTGCTCAGCCAGACTGGGACTGACATTCTAACACATTATTTTCGGTAAAGCTGGAAATTTTATTATCCTTACCTAGACTTAATGTATCATTGTTTGACAAAGACCAGTCACCACAGGCTACTCCTCATCCTACCTATGATCTGGTAGACCTTACACATAGGATCAGTGTTACTTCATTCACTTCATTTGTGGTCCATCCTTTGACCTTCATCCCATACTTCTGTCTATCTGCCTATTGCCAGACGCATTAATCCCTTAAACTCCCTTAAACGGGGTGGCCACAAACAAATCGTCTCCATGTCGCCCTGTCCTCTGCCATTTCATTGCCCTGCTCCCAGCTCACACCCCCTTCTCTCATATACCTCTCCACTCCATCCCTCCATCTCATCCTTGGCCTCCCCTTCCCTTTCCCCTCCTCCACCTCACTCACATACACTCTCCTTGCCAGTCTCTCACTTTCCATCCTCTCCACATGGCCAAACCACCTCAGTGTGCTTCTCCTAACGCTTCCTGTCACATCTACATCCACACCACAATGCTCCTTCACTTCCTTATTTGTCAGTCTGTCTCTCCATGTGTCTCCACGTGCTCCTTTCAGATAACTCATTTACACTGCTCTCACTCTTGATTTCTGTCCCTTCAACAATGTCCAAGCTTCACTTCCATACATTAGAGTTGATATCACAATACTCTCATGTAGTAACTTTTTCATTTCTATGCTCACTTCCTAGTTTCTTATCACTGCTTTCAAGGAAGCAGCAACCTTTCTTCCCTGTTGCACCGTTTCAAGTACTTCACCCTCTAAACATTCATCCTTACTCATCACACAACCCAAGTACTTAAAAGCACTCACATTTTCCATTTTCTCCTCATCCAGCCTCACTATACATTCATTGACTTCACTTCTCTCGAAGACCATAACTTTACTCTTCCCTACATTCACTTTTAGATTCCATTTCTTATACACACTCCCAAATACATCCACCAAGTCATGCAGCTCCCCTTTGTCTTCAATTAACAACACAGTATCATCTGCAAACAACAGTACAAGTAGTTTCCAAACACTGCCGTCTCTCACTACGGCCGCTCCAGCATCCACTGCCCTACCTTGTATCTATTTTATAACCCCATCCATATACAGGCTGAACAACGACGGAGACATGACACATCCTTGTTTCAGTCCAACAGTGAAATAGAAAAATTCACTCAGTTCACTATCCACATGCACTGCAGCCTTAGCACCCTCATACATACTCTTCACAGCCTTCAACAACTTCCCTTCTACTCCACATAGTCTTAATACTTTTTACAATCCTTGTCTATCCACCCTGTCATATGCTTTCTCCAAATCCATGAAGGCTGCATACAACTTCTTTCCCTTCTCTAGAAACTTTTCTACTAGAGGTCTAAGAATGAATATCTGATCTACACAACCTTTTCTCTTCCTAAAACCTCCCTGTTCTTCAACTAATTCCTCTGTTATTTCCCTTACTCCGTCAATAAGTATCCTACCATATACTTTTCCTACTACACTAAGAAGACAAATGCCCCTATGATTACCATACATTTGTTTTTCCCGTTTTCCTTTGTACAGAGGAATAATTTATACCTGACTTCCAATCCTCCAGGACTCTACTTTCCTCCCAGGCCCATCTGCACATCTTCCACATCCATTCTACTACTATCTCTCCCCTATGCTTCAGCATTTCACCACATGCTCCATCAATTCCTGGGGCTTTCCCCATTTAACTTTCTTCATTGCTTCCACAACTTCCATCCTACTGATCTCTTCATCTCTTCTCACATCCCTCCTTCTCCCAGCCATTCCCCAGCCACTTATACTTGCATTACTTTCATTTGCTATGTTTAACAATTCCTTAAAGTGTTCTCTCCATGTGCTCATTTTTTCTCCCTTCTCCACTAGTAATCTACCATTCTTATCTTTCACTCCCCAGCTAACTTCTTTGGCACACTGTCTGACTTTCTTTACCTCATTCCAGAACATTTTCTTACATTCCTTCCACTTTACACTCAACTTCCTTCCAAATTCCTCATCCACTCTCTTCTTACTCTCTCTTATGGTACTAATCTTTTCACCTCTCTCTTCCTCTCTACATGTAACTCTCTCTTCCGTCTCTCAACTTCTTCCACGCTCGTTTCTCATCCACTCACTATATGCTTTCTTCTTTTGTGCCACAGCCTCTCTCACCTCTTCAGTCCACCATGCCATTCCCTGGACCCCCTTACATCTTCTTTTCACTCTACACATCACCTCACATGCTGCACAGATTTCTCCTGTGAATATCTTGCACACACCTTCCACGTCCCCCATCTGCTCCATTCTATATTTACCCAATCGCCCCTCCATTTCTCTCTCATATTCTTCCTTTTTTCCACTCTCTTGTAACTTTCCCACCCTCCTTGTATGTACTACTTCCTCCTGTCCTTCCCTTCTTCTATTTCTCCATTTTATTTGGACTTTAATTCTGACCACCACCCACCAAATGGTGGTCCAAAAGTCCACTCCCCCAACCTCTGTATACTCTTGCATCCATTACACACCTTCTCATTCTTTCATCCACACACACATAATCAATTGTTGCCTTCCGTTCATTCAGTTCACCATCCACCCTTCTCATCACTCACCATGTGTACCTGTGGATCATTTTGTGCCTGAAGAGGGTATTAGCTATCACCAACCCCCTCTCAGCACAGATGTCCACTAAAGCACTGCCATTCTCATCCATCTTTCCCCAATAATCCTTATTCATTTTCTCTCCGGACACCCTCCCCCCACTCCTTTTACCTCCCATCCACCACACCACCACAAAACATCATACACACATATGAGGTGCTACCCAAAAGTTCCCGAAATTTGAAAGCAAGGTGGGAACCGCCTGTCGTACGGTGTGCGGGTGCTAAGTGGCAATGGATGCACCCTTTGTTTGTTGTGTGTCACATGGCGTTGTGCAGGGTGGATGTGTTCGCTGCATGTGTGTTTTTTTTTTATCGTGTTTGGGTTAGTTTGCAAATTTTATGATTCAAAAATAGAGAATGTGACAGAGCAATGTGTGTGCATCAAGTTTTATATGAAACTTAGGAAGAATGCAGCAGAAACTCATAAAATGTTAAAACAAGCATTTGGTGACAGTGCTTTGGGGGTTACACAAGCCTACAACTGATTTAAGCATTAAAAAATGGACAAACACAAACAGATGACGATACACATTCTGGTCACAGGTACACGTTTCTGGGTTGAAGGACTGAAGAGAGAGGCTTGTAGAGATTGAGCAACATAGAGAGTCGCCATCAGGTTGTAATGGGGTCTATAAAAGCCCGCGTTGCATAGAGGCAAAGCAGGAACCCTCTCTTTGGCTCAGTGGTAATGTGCGCACCTAAGAAGCTCGAGGGCCTGAGATCGAGTCTCAGCTAGAACACTGTGATTAATTTGTTAAGTTTCATTTCAGTTACTACATTGGTTGGCAACGGTGTGGGATGTGAGTCGAAGCTCGGAGGGCAATGATGTACAGTCAGTCCTCCCCTTACGGGGACATTTGCTTCCACACCGACACCTATCTATCTATAGCCCGATGCCCTAATCCCGCAAAGGGTGGCCGCAGACAAAACGCCTCCAAGTCACTCTGTCACCCACCATTTGACTCCCCTCCCCCCAACTCACCCCCCCCTCCCTCATATACCTCTCAACTCCATCCCTCCACCTCATCCTCGGTCTACCCCTCCCTCTCCCCCCCTCCACCTCACCTACATACACCCTCTTAGTCAGTCTTTCATTCTCCATCCTCTCCACATGTCCAAACCACCTCAGTGTATTTCTCCTAATCTTTTCAACCACATCCACATCTACCCCACAACGTTCCTTCACTTCTTCATTCGTCAACCTGTCCCTCCATGTCACTCCACATGCTCCTCTCAAGTAACTCATTTCCACTGCTCTCACTCTTGACTTGTTCCCCTCTTGCAAGGTCCACGCCTCGCTTCCATACGTCAGGGTAGGGATCACAATACCATCATGCAGTGACTTCTTAACTTCCATACTCACCTCCCTATTTCTCATCACTGCTTTCAGTGTGCCAACAACCTTCCTTCCCTGCTGTACCCTTTCACGTACTTCATCCCCCAAAGTTCCATCCTTACTCATCACACTACCCAAGTACTTGAATGCACTCACATTCTCCATATCCTCACCATCCAACCTCACTGCACACTCTGTGACTTCATTCCTCTCAAACACCATAACTTTACTTTTGTTTACATTAACTTTCAGCTTCCTCCTCCTACACACTGTCCCAAATTCATTCACCAAACCTTGCAACTCCCATTCATCTTCACTCAACAATACTGTATCATCAGCAAACAGCAACACCGGAAGCTTCCAAATCTCACCCTCATTCATTAGGGCCACCCCCACATCCACTGCCCTACCTTGTACCTCCTTTACGACCCCATCCATATATATATTAAACAGCCATGGAGACATTACACACCCCTGTTTCAGTCCCACATTGAGATCAAAGAACTCACTCAGCTCACCATCCACTCGCACCGTAGCCCTAGCTCCCTCGTACGTACTCTTCACAGCACTCAATAATTTCCCCTCCACTGCATTATTTCCCGCACTAGGCAAATATTGCATTACAGGGATTCTTTTAAAACCCCTATTTCCTTCCACTCCCTTGCCCAAAGTCCACATTTTCCTCCCTTGTGGTGCAAAATTTTTTTATACCCCCCCCCCCAACTTTAACCTCCTAAAAGCATTAATATGGTTGTAAGCAATACATTAAGTCAATAGGACTTTTTTAAGTTATTGTACCTTATGTAAGGAGATGAGCAGACACACGTTGGAGGAGATGAGGTAGAGGGGGACAACACACACTAAAACACAAGACAAGCTGGGGAGGATAGTGTGGGTAGGAGTGGGTGGGGAATGTGGGAGGTGGGAGGGAGGTAGGGGGGTCCTGGTTGGTTGGGTGGCTGGGAGAGCGAGAAAGGCAAAACGTGATTGGTGGGAGATGACGTCAAGTATTGTGAGGCTGTGCCATGCACACCGCATCACAGCCCCCCTGATTCATATTACTGTGTTACACCAACAGTGCCCGCATTAGAATGTTTATTTCCTTCCGCAAAATCGTGCCGCATTAAAGCAATATCAAGTTAAGCAAAGCGCGTTAGGGGAGGACTGACTGTAGCTGGTTAGCTGAGTAGCTGACAGCATTCTAGTCCTTACATCCCAAGGATGTGGTCCACAGCATCCTGAATGGTGGCCTCCAGTGCTACACTACTGTGTGTTCGAAAATTAGCCAAATTGATCACCAAGGGGAGAAAAGAGTGATGTAATGGAAGTCTATAAAAACCCGCACTGCTTAGAAGCAAAGCAGGAATCCTCTCTTTGGCTCAGTGGTAACGTTCACCAGGGCCTGAGATCGAGTTTCGGTCAGACCAGTGTGGTTAATTTAAGTTTCAGTCCGGTTATTACACGGTGATCGAGATTGATGCGTGCTAGCATGTGAACAAATAAACAGATGAACATGGATGTGAATGTAATGAAGGTACTGAAGCTAAGGAAGCAAAAGAATTGATAGAGGCAGATGTAGATGGAAAAATATGTACAGAAATTCATATGACAAGGGTTGTACTTTTTTTTTTTTTTTTTTTTTTTGGAGCATTATGAGGACAGGCCTGGCCAGTTAATCATACGTGAGGATTTTCATGCACAAGTTGCCTCGCTCAAGTGCAGCCTCAGTGGTGGTTCACCTTGTAATATTTCCTCACAAAATACAGTACATGATTTTAGCACATGGCTCTGCATTTGTTGAGTACAGTACTTTATTTTTGTACCTGTTTAACCACAGTCCACAAAATGACTCTGTCTCATATACATTATGAACTGCAGTCTTGTGTGGATCATTTGGTCTAAAAGATGGAGCCAAGAATTTTGGGGTCTAAAGTAATGAGTGGATGGGCACTCTTGTTGATAGTTATTATTCTTTTGTACTTTCCTGTTCCTGTTTCTGTATCCTTTTCACCCCATGTATGTGGGAAAGAAGGTTAGGATGAAGATCTCAAACTTCCGTTATTGTACCACTGCTATATTATACATCATTCATGGAATTTGACTGAATGTTATCTTGACTGATTAGAAAGGTACTCTTCTCCCAGGCCAAAATTAAGCTATGGACCCATGTGACATGGCATCCCATCCTCATCATATTAGGATGAGTTCATCATATTAGACTGGCATGAACAGTTCTAATATGGATAACCTCATGCGAAATGACACTATCTGGATTTAAAAAAAAGGTGGGGGGGGGGCTACTGTTCTTCTAATAATTCACTGCATTATTTCTCGCTCTCGTTTATTATTATTTTTTTTTTATATATAAATTCGCAACATTACATAAAAATTACCAGATGTGGGAGAGTACACTGTTCACCGAGAAAGGGTTCATGTGGGTATATTATGGTAATGATTTTCGGTTGAAAAATCTCTCTAACCGAGTAAGGTCGTCTATTAAGCAGATTTATAAATTTTACGGTATACAGAGGAAGGTAAAATAATGTCGCATAGCCTAAGGGGTTAATATTTCAGATTTTTTCATTACACAATATTTATGTGTTGTGGTTCCATACTTAGTATACCTTCTACAACAATCAACATTTCAAATTAAATCAATCAGAAATTAGGATTATGAACCGGAATTAGTTCGCTCAGACGTTTTACGTACAAGCGATGTTCATTCATAAATTGGAGTTAACAGAGAATGATAAGTTCTTATTTTGCATTATTTACTGTGTAGAGACACACTTACCGTACTATATTCAAGGTTCATATCACGCATAGTAAATGCGGTAATACTTATTTTTGGTCGACAGACGTGACTTGACTTGCAAGTTGCAAGAGTAAGTACGCAGAGAGGAGGGAGGTAAGGGAGATGGACGGCTCTCGTATAAAATCATTACTTTTACCTCTTGGTGGAGCTGTATTGTTATCCGGTGTTGCAGGAGCAGTATACTACTACTTTAACAAAAAGGTAAGCAGTTTTGATGAACTTATAACTTTTAAGATATTGGTTGAGTTTGCTTGGGACATATTCCAAACCAATTTCTGGCTTTCCCATTTTGTGTTTGGATTTATTCTGTATTATTGTAAATTTATTTTCATATTGACTTCCGACATATTTTGAGGATTTTCATGTGGTTCAATTATTTTTATGTTACATTTTGTTGGAAATGCTCTGTGGTTGTTTTCTCCTCCCTCCTCCCATGACAAAATAAGGCATTTCTGACAAAACTGACCATCAAAACTCACCAGAAAAATCAGGAAATGCCAAAATTGAGTACCTAACTATGGGGCAGAGCCACCTTGCATGACATTAACCATCCTGCCACAAAACCTAACCTGGGAAGCTACTGAAACTAGGACAACCACCTACTTTAGGGAACTGCTGCAGTTTCGGTGTGCTTGTCAAATGGACTGGTTGGTGGTTGATTTCTTTTTTGAAGAGGAGCCTGTGGAGTCACATGGAGAGGAGCCTGTGGTGTCATATGGAGAGACAGGCTGACGAATGAGGATATAAAGGAGCATTGTGGTGTGGATGTGGATGTGATAGGAAGTGTTATGAGGAACACACTGAGGTTGTTTGGCCATGTGGAGAGGATGGAGGGTGAAAGACTGACGAAGAGAGTGTACTTGAGTGAGGTGGAGGGGGGAAGAGGGAGGGGGAGTCCGAGGATGAGATGGAGGGATGGGGTGGAGAGGTATATGAGAGAGGGGGGTGTGAGCTGGGAGCAGGGCCGTGAAATGACAGGGGACAGGACGACGTGGAGGTGATTTGTTTGTGGCCACCCCGAACGGGATTGAGGCGTCTGGCAATAGATGGATAAATTTATTTGGGTGATTAATGTGCTGAATTATCCAATTATTTAGTTAATTTGACAAACAAAAGTAAAAATTTAGAGATATAAGCCTTCAAAGTTGCACAAAATTAGGTTGATGGCAGCGTGAGCCTTCAGTGGCTGTGACGTCACAGGCCGCCAAGCCTGGAGACAAAACAAGACTGTGATCCCCAGCTAAGTTGTGTGATTGTGGTTCTGCCAATTAGCCAAGCTTTGCTTCATCATGGCCAAGTCAGCAAATGACCACCATTGGTGCTTTGTTCCACTATGCAAGAACACAACAACACGGAGATTGTAAGTACATGCTTTGCACTTTAAGTATTGCAAAATGGATACATGCTTTAGTAAAGCAAATTTGGAAAAGAAAAGGGATAAAGGTAAAAAGCAAAATGATGATTTCTACCAAGAACTGGTTGAAGTAGACTCACAATAGACTGGTCGAACGTGTAAACAAACTAGAAATGGCTTTCAAAAATGAAATTGATGAAATAAAGAAGCAGATGCACTTGCAAAAGGAAGAAATAGAAAAACTAGGAAGGGAGGCCAATAAGAAAGACACAACCATAAGTGAACTAACAGTGGAATTGAGTACACTTAGGAAGAAAATGAGTGAAATGGCAAGTACAGTAGTCAATCACGAGAGTGTTATGGAAGAGTTCAAAAATGACACAGAGACAATTAGGCAAATTAGCAGTCTTATTGCCCAGAGCAGTGATATTGAGGAGAAGATAACACAAGTGAATGAAGCTGTGCAAAGCTACAAAAATGATGTAGAAACCACGTATGCTGAAATGGTGAAAGTAAAGAAAGACTTAGAAACAAGGGTGGAGGAAAAAAGCATCAAAAAGGAGGTGAAAAGAATAATCCAAAACAATCCAAAGTTAGTCAGAGATTCAGTAGAGATAAACAAATCAATAGTAATCACTGGTATAGAAGAGGAAGAAGTTAAAAACAAGATCACAAGAGACAAAAAGGAGATGACAAATGTAATGAACTTACTGAAAGAAGTATCAGAGGAAATATGTAGTAAAGACATAGAGGAACACAAAAGGTTAGGGAAATACGAGAAAAGCAAGACAAGACCTCTAAAGGTGACTTTCCAGAGTGTAAACACTGTGGAAGAGATACTAAAAAATGCAAAGAATCTTATGGAAAAAGAGGAGTTCAAAAATGTATGGATAAAAAGATGCCTAACACAAGAGGAACTGGAATTACTGAAAGAGAAAAGGGAGGAAGCAAAAACAAAAAATGAGGGAAGATCAGAAGAGGAGAAGAAGAAATTATTTTACAAAGTAATAGGATTGCAGGTACGAAAGTGGTACACAAACAGGATGGAAGAAAAAGGAGGAAGGTAGTAGAACCATGTCATGACAAGTATATAAACAAGATGATAAAGTTGATGTACTCAAATGTGGATGGAATGGTATCTAAATTACTAGAGATGAATGATTATGTCAGAGAAAATGAACCACAAATAATATGCCTAACTGAAACAAAATTAACACCAAGGATATCCAATGACATACTAAACTTAGAGGAATACAATATATGGAGAAGAGACAGAAATGTAAAAAAAGGAGGAGGAATTATAATATTAACTAAGAAAAATCTAAAAGTCAAGGAAATAAAACTAGATATACCATCACAAGGAGAACTTATTGCAGTAGAGATCGACACATCTGAAGGTAAAGTAATTGTAGCCAATTTGTACATGCCACCCAGATCAAACACATGGGAAAGAGACGAATATGAGGACCTGGCAGAGAGTACAATTCAGAGTATAAGATCATTGCTACATAAAATGGAAGAGAAATTGGAAAGAATTATACTAACTGGGGACTTCAATCCAAATATAAATTGGAATACTCTAGATATAAATAGCCAAGAAAGCTGTTGGGACCAAAAGCTCCTGGATCTCGTACAAGAGTTTTTCTTAACGCAACATGTGAGGGAAACCACCAGAAAAAGAGGACTTGATGTACCTTCAGTGCTAGATCTAATATTTACTAGGCAAGAAAATGATATTGACAGTTTAATATATCACCCTCCACTCGGCAAAAGCGATCATGCAGTACTAAATTATAACTTCAGGATAGCATATGACATAGTAAACAGCAATGACAGTTACAAAAACTATAAACTATAAAAAGGGAAATTATCAAAACCTAAAGAAGTATTTCGTAGAAGTTGATTGGGAAAATGAGCTTAGAGGACAAGATTTAAATGCTGTATATAAAATATTTTGTGAATTTTATGAAATAGGAGTCCAGAAGTACATCCCACAGCACAAAGAAGCAGATAAGAAAATACAGAAATGGTTCAATACAGAATGTAAAAAATCAAAAGAAAGAAGAGATTTGTTGTGGAATAGATACAGAAGACACAATAGTGAAAGGGCGTATAATAATTACAAACAGGCAAGAAACGACTACACAAGAATAAGGAGGGAAGCCCAAAAACAGTTTGAGGAGGATATAATAAATAAAAGTAGTGATCAACCAAAGCTGTTTTACAGCTACATCAGAAGCAAAACCAAAGTAAAGGATATAATACAATCCATTACGGACGAGGGAATCACTTATACACGAGAGAAAGATATTTGTGAAGTACTAAATAAGAGTTTCCAATTAGTTTTTACAGAAGAAAAAAAATTTTGAGAGGGACTATGTGGAACACGCATGTCCACACATACTACCAGATATACAAATAGCAGAAAAAGTAATACAGGAGGAGTTAAGTAGATTAGACAGAGGAAATGCAAGTGGTCCTGATGAAATTTCATGTTGGGTATTACGAGAATGTGCAAAGGAGTTAAGTAAACCATTATTTATAATTTTCAAGAAGTCCTTGAGTCAAGGTAAACTACCTGATATTTGGAAAAAAGCAAATATTGTCCCCTTATTCAAGAAAGGAAATAGACAAAATCCACTCATCTACTGACCAGTATCACTGACCAGTGTTGTAAGCAAGGTATTAGAAAAACTTATAAGAAAAGCTTGGGTAAATCATCTAGAAGAACACAGTATGATAACAGAAAGACAGTTTGGTTTCGGAAAAGGAAAATCATGTGTTACTAATCTGTTGAGCTACTATGACAGAGTAACAAACACAATACAGGAAAGGGAAGGATGGGTGGACAGTATCTATTTAGATTTCAAGAAAGCTTTTGACACAGTACCACACCAAAGACTTTTATGGAAACTGTACCATCAAGGAGGAATTCGAGGCAAACTGTTTTGTTGGATGCAAGACTTTCTCATAAAAAGAGAAATGAGGACAGTACTAAGAGGAAACTACTCATCATGGAAAGAAGTGACTAGTGGAGTACCACAGGGTTCAGTGCTGGCACCAATCATGTTTTTAGTGTATATAAATGATATAAACAGTAACACTGGAAATGAGAGCTATCTGAATATGTTTGCAGATGATGCAAAAATACAAAGGAGAATTACTAACACAGACTCTTGCAAAGAGCTACGAGAAGAATTAAATAAACTTCATGAATGGAGTAGTACATGGCAAATGGAATTGAATGTGGACAAGTGTCATGTAATGAAGTTTGGTAAAAGTGGAAAAAGACTTGATTGGGATTATAAGTTAGGAAATAAAACCCTATACACATCAGAAAGAGAGAAAGACCTAGGTGTGATTATCAATAACAGACTATCTCCGGCAGACCACATCAGCGAGAAGGTACGTAACATGTATACACTGCTTGCAAATATGAGAATAGCATTCACATACATTAATGAAGACATGCTAAGAAGGATAATAACATCATTCATTAGACCAACCCTGGAATATGCATCAGTAGTCTGGAGTCCTCATCTCAAAAAGCATATAGACAAGATTGAAAAAGTTCAAAGGGCCGCTACAAGATGGATACCAAGCTTAAAGACTAAATAAACTGAATCTGCCAACTTTACAGGAGAGAAGGAAAAGAGGTGACATGATAATGCTATATAAGTGCATGTCAGGGAAGGAGAAAATAGACATAAATGATTACTTAACATATGGAGAAGCATCAGCAAGAGGACACTGCAAAAAACTGCATAAGAAGAGAGGTGATAAAGACATAAGGAAATTCAGTTTCCCAAACAGAGCAATTGATCAATGGAATGCACTACCGAATGAAATAGTGTGTGCCAAAACAATTCACAAATTTAAGGATATGTACGATAAATATGGTTTAAGACACGGGACAGTACGAGCTTGACTCATTCCTGTAAAGATATAATTAGGTAAGAACCAGAAAAAAGATTCATCACTGTTCCTAGAGATGAAAACAAGGAAGCTGCTGTGGCAAGAAATGCATCGGGAGTACCCCATCACAACTGTCAACAAATGTGCATCTTTGCTAGGAAAAACAGAATCGAAGGAAAACATTATAATTTTTGTAACCATATAGGGTCATCCACACCCAATTATCTGAAATCCAGTTAAAGATTTATGCTTGCTATGACTAATAATAAAAAATCAGGTTTCATAGTCAAAGCATGCTAAAGTTAGCGGATATTTACCCTTCAGATCGTCAACACGCATTGACAGACTTCCATTTTGCTTGAATATTGATTTAAAGCACAAGTAAATGTATTTGCATTGTAAATCAATATTTACACAAAACAGAAGTCTGTCCAGACAAGTTTTCAAGTTAGAGGTGAAACACTTCTGTTAACCTTAGCAAATTTTTGCTCCGACTTGAAATTTTATCAATAGTCAAATTAAACACAAAAATTTGACTGGATTTCAGATAATTATGTGCATATGAACCTATATGGTGATAAAAATTATAATAGCCTAGTATATACAGCTTAACCTAACCTAACAGTCACCTGTCAAGCAAAACCAACCCTAACTTTGGCTTAAGCCATTGGTAGCGATGTGATTATCTTATTCTCCAGATCAGACTGGCTGTTACTAAACAGATGTTCAAACATCACCAGTACATAAGACCAAAAAGTCAGATAACCAAATGCTTCACAGAAGTATAATTGTCAATGGTCAGGGCTATCTAGAAGGAAAAAAACATTGAAATACTTGTATTTCGGTCTTTGTGACATCTCCCTTATGTATTACTGCCCAGTTTCAGGGCTATATGCCCCTGGAATCAGGACCTAGCAATACTTATACTGGTTCAGTTCATGAATCACTTCATTACAGCTTTATTAAATCTAAGTTTTGTGCAACTGAGTCATCCTACAGATACCCCCTGGTTATCGCGAGGTTCTCCGTCACCATTGTTCTCTTTAAAACCAACAATACTCTCCACTAAAGCACAAACATATCATCATTCATCATTAAGAAAGCTATCACACTAAATCTTACATACCTAGCATGATAATAACAGCTGAATATCACAGAAATCTTACCAGTACAGAAGAACGATTCCCAGACATTGTTGTGAGTGACAGCCAGCTGTGGCCCTGGCAGGGTTTGTGATGTTGCAGTGAGGGTGCATGTTTCACACGAGGTTCAATAATCTCCAACTCTGAGTGACAATTTTTTTCATAGATATTAAATCGGAGAGAAGAAACAGTGATATTCCAGTGATTACGAGTGATCATTTTATTACTTTATGTAACTTGTACACAACCATCAACCAGTCCATTAATGAGGATAGGGATGCTTCCAACCTGGAATACACGTGGTTTAGACTCCTATAGATAAAAAGTGTTGATGCTTAACCAATAACACTCAAGCTTGTTTTACCAGCACACTTGAATCCACTTTTGACACTACTTATAACCCAGTGACAACGGAAAATCTCAAGGCTTGTCATGTTATTTTGATAATGCATAACTCTGCTTCACTGCACGGGAGCACACCGTTCAAACTATGCCAACATGTTTGAAAAGGCGAACTTGCCATCTAGGACAAGGGGGGTCAAGCCCAGAGCACCCAGAGTGTGTCAAAGTCATTACTAATTTGCTAAAGGTAAAGCTTGGGCTTTGTCTTAGTTCTCTCAGCAATTGATTGACCTATGTAAGGTCAGTGGAAGATTATTAGGGGGCAGCACAGTAGGAAATAATGATCCAGAAGACTGATAAAGGGGATCATAATCAGACGTCACCATAAAGTAGTCTTGCAAGATCCAAACCACTGTGCCATGCTCAGAAAGTCATTTACAAAACACAGAAACCCCCACAGAAGGTCATTTGCAAAGAATGCCATAAACTATCTGTCTACCTGTCTATCAATAGCCAGCTGCCATAATCCCATAAGGGATGACTGTCTGTCTTTGATGGGTGGCTGTTTGTCTTTGAGATACTGTACTTGTTTTACGTTGAGGGACACCAACCCACCCTTAACCCGCTTGTTGATGTGGAGGGAACACGAATGGGTTGGTTATGTGGCCACCACCCAGTGTTGTAAATGGTTTTTTGGCTTAAAGGAAACCATTGGGCTTGTCACTCGAAGTAGAGCCAGTAAGCTACCTGAAAAGAAAGAAGAATGATAAAAAGTGGCAGGAAAGATGGGAGATACAGGAAGAGAGGAGAGCAGACAGAAAAAGAATGATAAAGGTGAAGGAAGAAGTAGGCATCACTACATCAAGTGAGTGAATGATGGTTGCCACCACCGACCACCAATTATGGCAATGCATAAATGCCGTAAACAAGATGCCTAATTTGATGAGAAAATGTCATAGAACTAACTAGAAAAAACATTAGGTCATGATAAGCCTGACAAACAAAGGGGGAGGGGGAGTCTGTTCCCTCTCCCCAGAATGATGATACATGCCAAAGTGGGCAGGGTTTGAGAGAGAAAATGTGGGCTTAGTTACAGATTGCTAATTTGTTAGGGTTGGTTTAGGTGCCTCGGCATTCTCTACAGTACAGTGCTCGTCAGAAGTATGGGGCGCCCTGCGTCCCTCCTGAGAAACAAACCTTTCAACATTGAAAAAACATATAAATAATGCATTTTATTTACCTTTAGTGCTTCGTAGAGTAGCCTTTACGTTTCTTCACGGACCTGAGACATCTTGGAAATGAAAGGACGAGGCTCCTGAGGTGCTGGAGGGGTATTTTGTCCCAGGAGTCACGAATGGCGGCTTCCAGCTTAGGCAGAGAGCTCACGTCCTTCCCTTGGAGACTCTTCTTTACGACGTACCAAAGGTTTTCAATCGGGTTGAGGTCTGGGCTATTTCCTGGCCAGTCTGTCATGAATGATACCTCGCAGTCACGAAGTCAATTGGTGACCGATTTGGCCTTGTGAGCAGGTGCACTGTCCTGCTGAAACACTCGTGCACCTGTTAGCTCGAAGGAGTCTGGTAAATGATCACACAGAAGCTCCAGGTAAACATCCTGATTCACTCTGAGGTTCTTGGGAAGTACAACAAGCTTCCCCAAACCCTTCCCTGAGAAACAACCCCATACCATGAGTGAATCAGGATGTTTAACTGTGCTTTCTACATACCGTGGGTCAAGTGGGTCACTACCTTTGCATGCTCCTCTGTTACAGGTAACACTAAATGTTGCCTCATCAGACCACAACACTGACAACCATTGCTCCTCACCTCAATTTAGATATTTATTAGCAAAGGCAAGCCTACGAATTCTCTGGCTGCTAGAGAGAAGAGGCTTTTTCACAGGCCTGTGACTTGTGTAACCAAGCTCATGCACCCTACGAGACACTGTTCTCACTGACACCTCACCAAACACTTCCAGGTTGCTCTCCTTAATTTTCCTTGCACTCACACAAGGATTAAACTCCACTGCACGTTTTAAAACATTAACAGACCTTGGGGAAGTTTTCCTAGGCCTACCAGACCTCGGTTTCTTTGTGGGAACTTCGCCACCATTTTCCTCCCAAAACCGCGCACACCAACGACGCATTGTCGATCGTGCCACACCAACCAATTCACTAATTTCCTTTGTGTGGTGGCCTGCCTCCTTTAGAGCAATGATCTGGGATATGATTTCACTCGATAGTTCACGGGTAGGTGCCATAACAAAGTTTTGAAGGCCAAAACACTGCGGGACACTCGGTAAAAAATGGCGCAATTTGAGAGGGACACTCGGCGGAGTTCCTCTCTCTCAGGCAGCCCGTGGGCGACTGAGGCGGGAACCAACCAGCGCGTCAGAAGGCCTCAGGCTACCGTGACGTCATGCTCGGAGCTCAAACTTATGGCTCAATTCTTACCCCCAAAAATGGGTGATTCTTTTTGGGCCATAAGTATTGCGCACCCGGCGGACAACGCTGAATACTTCTGACGAGCACTGTAGGTTAGCCAAGGAAAGAAAACATGGTTGAAAAGAAAACCCCTCGCACCAGTGATATGATATTGTATTTTGTCTTTCATTGAATATAACTTGATTATTAAAGTATAGGTAATAGACTTATAAAGTAATGCATACTAATAATTTTGAACTTATTAATTTTAGAACCTCGTAAATTAAGTAGTTACACAAACCAAATCTTTGGCTGAAATACCAGTGCTAGGTCTACAGCCAGATTGAATAGAAAAATTTCCATACTTACCTGACACCAGTCTCCCTCTCACCACGGCAAGCTGTCTGACTTGCTTGTCTACCCACTAACTCACACAACCATCACATTTGCTCCCCATTGACACTTGCTGACTAGCTTGCGTTCTTACCTCATCGCAACAGTGCACTAGCAGATTTTAATGCATAAATCAGATTTTGAAGCATGGAAAACAGATACTGTAAATGCAGTCTTACATGAGCTTTTAGGATTTTTTTTTTTAAGACTTCATTAATCTCATTCATGATAACTGCATCTCAGTGGTACCATTATCTTGTTCTGCTATACTGTGGGCCTCAGTTTCCATTCATAGACATTTGGCATCCTCTAGAAATCCATCAGAATGTGGAGCTAAGATGACATATGATGTCACCATGCACATTTATCTTTATCCTTGTCACGTGCAGGTGATGATAGTGGAGGATGAGCTTTCCTGGCTCTTCCGAAGCAGTGAGTAAGGATTGCCAAAATCTGTTTGTTAACCATTTATTAGTGTAGTTCCTCATAGAACTGAGGAGTAAAACCAGGCCTGCTTTCATCTCCTCCCTCCAATTTGGTTACGTATTTGTATCATCAAACACTATTTCCTCCGTAAGTGGTGAGTCGCTGCAGTAGTTCTATGGGGTTTTCACTCATTTGCTGTCCCTACTGTTGCTACCGTGATTGCTCATCTACCTCAGGGTGGAAAACATCCTCCAGGTTGATGTGCTTCATTTCTCCTTAGTCACTTGCCATGGTACAGTTGCCTCCCAAAGTTCATTTCTCCTAAAACTGGCTCCCATCAAATGTGGCACCATCGCAGTAGTAGTGTAAACACGTATCTGTGAATGAACGATAAGTCGCACTAGAACGACAAATGTGAGTGGTGGGTGTTTATGCCAGACGTCATAATAGTAAATAAATACGGGAGTAATAGACACATAACCAATGATAATAATGTTAGTATGTATTGTTTAATATATAATACCAATAGGAATGTTAATGTAAAATCAAAACAAATATATCGTGCAGGTTGTTGCAGGTATAGTAATTATACCACAGCTACCCTCACCAAACCGTATTAAATGTGAAATCTAGGATGTTACATCTGTCTTATGGATCTCGTTCGGAACCTCTCATGAATCACAGAACATGTGGATACGCTGCTGTTGAGTCATTGTTCGTATTCACTTTCCTAGTTCTCTTCAAATTCCTCTTGCTTAACTGAGTTATCAATGCTTCCTCCTGTATGCATATATTTCCATTATTATGTCCCTTGTTACGTATCCCATATGATCTCTTATGAATCACAGAACATAGGGATATTCTCCTGTTTAGTCATTGTTCGTATTCACTTTCCTAGTTCTCTTCCAATTCCTCTTGCTTAACTGAGTTATCAGTGCTTCCTCCTGTATGCATATATTTCCATTATTATATCTCTTGATACATACCCATAATTATGATATTATTACTGTTTTAATGTCTCCTATTGAGTGGTATCGAAAGCCTCATGGCTCACTTACCTTTCGTCATACTGGAAATGTCAGATAGTGATTCGAACTATTTTGCTCTGATGTGATAACCCTCCAGTAGTCTGTGATCAATATATTCCTACCCATACAGAGTTATTTATACCACTTTCATGTTCTGTTGCTTTGGTGATATACTAGTAATATATGCGTATCTCCCTACGTGTGAAGTGGGGTTGGTGGAGGATTAGTGCCCCTCCCTGTAAAACAATTAACTCTAAGCCCTTGGCCACCCCGTTTGGGATACATGGCGTCTGGCAATGAATGAATGACGTTTCCATATGTTTTAATGTTCAGAAAGGTTTCCGAGCTGTCTCACAGCGAGATCCAGAAACAGACTTAACCCAAGGCGTCCTGTCGACGTGTAGGTACGTTTCAACATTTTGCATTTGCCAGTCCCGTCGACGTACTGGTATGTCGTACAATTGCAAGGTTCATAATTTGCACAGTTTTCAATTTTCGCGCGTGATTTTTCGTACGTATACACGGGACACATTCCTCTACTCCTCCAGAAGATGCCAAGCAGGGACAGTGCCTTACACCGCATAACCTCCCCCCCCCCTGCATGCCATTGTCTCGGCAATTCACCTGTTACCAGTGACCTGGCCAATAAAGACATTCAGGGCCAGAGTGATTCCCCAATTGATGACAGTGTGGAGGACAAAGTTTACATAGCATTAGAGGAAGAAACAGTCAGAAATGATGATCAGATAATGTGGCAAAAAAAGGTCAGGTATGGTGATGAGTTAGTGAGTGAATTATGCTTATAATGCCTATATTACTGTTTGAAAACCAATATACTCTCGTACTACATATAAATTCATACCAAGTAAATAGATAAATACCGTTTATGAGTGGTGTGAAATAGTTACCCTCCCATAGAACTCGTTTACTTTGGTGCCAGCCTGTTAGAAAACCCAGTAAGGTAAGGAGGTACTGCTACCTGGATCGAGTATTTTAAACCTCAGGTGAGCAATTTCTCTATGAATTTTCGATGTTTCTCACCAAAAGTGGAGGTTTTAGCCAAAAAAAAATTTTTCAAAAATACCTTGGGATTGGGGGGTGTCAGAGGTGCGAAATAGCTCGGAACGTGACGGGTAAACACCCCAGATTTCACATTAAGGTTTTTAAAGGGTGGCTGAGGTATGATGACCATACCTGCAACAACCTTCATGATATATCATTATGCTTGTATTTATGTTCCTATTGCTATTTTGTATTAATGAATACATACTAACATTATTGTTAACTTTGGTTATGTGTTCATTACTCCTGTATTTATTTACTATTATGATGTCTGGCATCACACCCCCCACTCGCGTCTGCCGTCATATATGCAACTACTATGACGTTGCCATAACTACCGCGACAGTGCCACATCTTGCAAGGAGGTACAACTTGGCGAAAGAAACCTTAGGACACAACTGTACCTTCCACCACAACCTGCTCATAACCAGGTAAGCTTCAGATGACCTCAACTACCCACTCCATTGGTGTCCCCACTGTTTGCACACCACGGCATGTAACACAGAATGGGAGGAGTCTGTCATTCGTTTGGTGGCTCTACATTTGTAAAGAGTGAAGGATGTGGGGGATCACTTACTGTGCATGGAGGTCTCATTTGATGGGTTTTAGTTTTGGATTTTACACTGTCTATCTGTCTATCTATTGCCAGATGCCACAATCCCGTAAGGGGTGGCCATTTGACTCAGAGTTATTTGTTTTATGGGGAGGGGCACTAACCCTCCATCAACCCACTTGTTGACACGTAGGGAGCACATATGGTTTGGTTATATGGTTACCACCCAGCGTTGTAAGTGGTTTCTTGGTTTACAGGAAACCATTTGGCTTGTCACTTATGTAATGCCGCCTGTAAAGGAAAGAAAAGCAATAAAAAGTGACAGGAAAGATGGAGATTTTACACAAAGGTTATGATATGTATGAAAATATTTTTTTTGGCACTGACAGTCATGATTCACATTTGAGGTACCATTGTTTGCAGTAAGAAGTGAAGTACTGTATGTACATGAGTGGAGTCTACTGGAAAGTAATAGAATTAGAATTTCAGAGTGTTTACTACAGTGATGTAAAAACTGTACCACTGTGCATAAACCATGTCATAAACTTTTATTTATTTATTTATTGGGGGGCACTCACCATCCACTCATTCAATGCAGTGCTGTTCTCGGGTGTCTGCCCTTTCCTCTCCTGCGTCCTTCTTTCCCTCCTCTTCTGTCTTTCTTTACTTCATTCTTTCCTTGTCCTTCTGCCTACGGATGACTTTGCACTCTCTCTTCTGTCTTTCTTTCCTTCATTCTTTCCCCCTCCTTCTGCCTATGGGTGATTCTACACTGAGTGACAAGCCAAATGGTTTCCTGTACACCAGGAAACCATTTACTATGCTGGGTGGTAACCATATAACCAAATTATGGCGCCTGGTGGTTTAGTGGGTAATTACGGCACTCCAATCGGATTTAGCCAGTGAAGGCTTATATCCAAGGGGTGGTTGGGGTTTTTTGCTCACGTAATGCCACTCTGGGATGAGTGGGGTTGGTCACTTTCATTTTAAATTTCGAGACCAACTTGCCTAGCCCCGGGCTTCTACGTTCCTTGTGGGCTAGCGTAGGATTGGATGATGGATGGATGAATGGATATTTATTTTTGGCAGGATGAAGAAGAGATAGAGGATGGATATTTATTTTTGGCAGGATGAAGACGAGATAGAGCTGAGTGTGTCAGCAGATACTCAGAGTGCATCAATTAGAGTGAGGGTACCTGTGGATGCAGTGGGTTTGATCATTGGTCGCCAGGGTGCAAATATCAAGCTTATCCAGGAACGCACCAACACCAAAATAAATTTCTCAGATGAAGGTTTGTATTTAATTCCATTCTCCAAACTGTTGGAATGTAAGCTGATGTGATTAGGAGATAGTGTACACTGTAGTTGCAGTTGATGTTAATCTCTTTTAATGTTAGCTTTCAAATTTTTTGCTTCTATGGTACATGTTTATCTGTTTATCTAGGCATATACCATTAGTTATTCTGTTGGTTTATCACTTTGTCTAGCTGACATCGTGTTTTCCTCCTGGTACCTACCTTCATCAATGGCTGGTATTTTCTGATGTGTCTTGCTTACATTGCCACTCTTCCCATGCAAACTTTCACACTATATAGGACAGGCAGTTCATAGCATGAATCAAGGATGTGCCCCAAAATATCTGAGATTTCTCCATGCAACTGGTACTGTACTTTGGGGAAGTTAGAAATTTGAGTTCATGGGTATTACTGTAGCTGACTTCAATAAGCTACTGTATTTTTCTGTAATTTACTGTGTAGTTATTAGAAAAAAAAAAAATAATAAATTAAGTGAAATATTGCAAGAACAAATTACAGTATGCTGTTCTGCTTCCATCACCCTTGTGGCCCCTCCACTAGCAAAGCCACCAATTGATGTACAGTAGTGTTACCTACTCCTTCCTTCACCTTTGTTGTTCTTGTTTTGTGTCTGCCCTCCTGTCTTCCTGTTTCTCCCATTTTCCCTGTCACTTTGTATTACTCTTGTTTCCTTTTCAGGTGGCTTTACATTGAGTGACAAGTCTCATGCTTTCCTATGAGTCAGGAAACCATTTACGACACTGGGTGGTAACCATATAACGAACCCGTATGTGTTCCTTACATGTAAGTGTGTCAGCTGAGGATTAGTGCCCCTCCCTTTAAAACGAGTAACTCAGTCAAGTGGCCACCCCTTATGGGTGTATGGCATCCAGCTATAGATAGATAGGTAGAGATCGATCATACTTAACTTTCAAATGCTGTCTGTATCAGCCTGTCTTCTAGCATTCAGTCGACAAATCCATAACACTTTAGTATGCCTTTCTTCATCCGCTCTATTACCCCACATTGCATGCACTTGGCTCTTTCCTCTGTGCCACAAATTTCATATGCAAAAAGTAATCAGTGTATCCCTGCTGTTATAGTTTGTGGATCAGAAACCTGGAGCCTAACAAAATGCTTGGATTGTTGATCATGTTGATTAACCCTGGTCTGTCTGGTCAAGCAAACCCATCAGTCATAGGCATGCAGCTGCCCTTGCAGGACCATCATGTGCAGTGAACTTGTGAACCCTTGTGGCAGACAGCACCTTGCAACAGCAAGGCATGGGAAAGTGCGAAGGTTGGGTTCTAGGATGGACACTGCATTTGCATCTCTCCACCCAGTTAACAGAGGCACCATAGTAGACTCCACATCATCCTCATATTTTAATATGTGGTTACCATCCAGCATTGTAAATGGTTTCTTGAGTTATGTGAGGCTGTTAGGTTTGTCACTCAGTGCAGAGCCACCTGAAGTGAAAAGAAGAGTACTGATAGTAAAACTTAACAGGGAAAAATAAGTTGAGAGAAATAAGAGGAGAGGAGGGCAGACATAAAAGAACAATGATAAAGGTGAAAGAAGAAGTAGGCAGCACTGCATCGAGTGAATGGTTGATGGTCTCCACTACCTACCACCGCTTTGTAATGTCTGTCTATCTATTGCCAGATGCCCTAATCCCATAAGGGGTGGTTACAAACAATTCACCTCCATGTCGCCCTGTTCTTAACCATTTCACTGCCCTGCTCCCAGCTCACCTCCCCCCCTCTCATATACCTCTCCACTCCATCCCTTCACCTCATCCTCGGCCTCCCCCTCCCTTTCCCCTATCTCCACCCCACTCACATACACATTCCTCATCAGTCTGTCGCACTCCATTCTTTCCACATGGCCAAACCTCCTCAGTGTGTTTCTCCAAATACTTCTATCACATCCACATCTCATTCTTGCAATGGAAACATGGAAATTCATAACGGATTGGAAAACCCAACTTTAACGTCAAGTGTATATGACGAAGAGAGGAAAGAAGTGAACAGTTTTAGCTGAGAGAATCAGAATTAGATGGTACAATGAGACTTCCCTTTTACAGATCTGCATAAACTGAACTTCTGATACGTCGGTCACAGACCCCTTGACCCTACTATACCTCATACCAATTAATCTGGCCAGGCATGTATGGCATCACTGTTGCTGCTGAGATTCTGATTGGCTGGAGGTGTTTGTTCGATTTTGTTGTTGCTTAAACTGGTACTCTTTTTATTATCAGATGTGATACTGAGTTTATCGACAATACAATCGTCAAAAGCAATAAGAAATCCGTTGTATACTTATCAACAATGAAACTTTCATAGGAAGATGGAGATATTGAGTCAACAAAGTATTATAACAGTCCAAGTCAAGGTCAGCATTCGAACAATTCCTTTAAATCTCTGACACTGCGTAATATAACAGAAAATTAAGGAAACCTGCTTAATCTAAGCGTTGGTATAACACATTTAAATTTTAAGATCAGTCCATACTGTGACAATAGAGGATATATAATGAAATAGTTTTCCTTTAGCCTACTTTGATTTTTCGCAATTTTTTCAAACCTCCCTCCCCACAGAACTCGTCTTTTCAATAGAATTTTTAATTATTTAGAGTTGTGGCACAGTTTAAGGGTGCGGACTAATCTTAAAATTTAAATGTGTTATACCAACGCTTAGATTAAGCAGGTTTCCTTAATTTTCTGTTATGTTAGGGAGTGTCGGAGATTTAAAGGAATTGTTTGAATGCTGACCTTGACTTGGACTGCTATAATACGTTGTTTACTCATAACTCGATCTTCCTATGAAAGTTTCATTGTTGATAAGTATATAACGGATTTCTTATTGCTTTTGACGATTTTATTGTCGACAAACTCAGTATCACATCTGATAATAAAAAGAGTACCAGTTTAAGCAACAACGAAACCGAACAAACACCTCCAGCCAATCAGAATCTCGGCGGGAACAGTGTTGCCATACACACCTGGCCAGATTAATTGGTATGAGGTATAGACAATGTTTGTTATATACTAAGCCAAGGTTCAGTATTGATAGTGCATCTGGCAACTTATTGGACAAATTTATTGAAAACTAAACTCAGGTCTGGTATAGGGAGCACTTGCTGTGGCGTACTGGATAGCCACGTGTGAGATGATGGGCAATGGAGACATGGAATGCACTGTTTGGGGTGTGAGTCGCAGAGGCTGAGTCACATGATCAGTGTGTGGGTGGCAGGGCAGGTCCTAGGTCAGGCACCTGGTTTATTCTCAGTGTCGTTCTGCTCTTCGTATCAAAAACATCTTTGCTCCTGCCACTCCGCCACCAACCAAGTTCATCCATGACCCCTTGGTGATGTAGAAGTTTAAACGGACTGTATAGGCTTGTGGAAAAGATAGTGTTCGAAATTATTGTACTGTACTTTAGTTACTGTACTGTTAAGTGTATAAGCTTATTGCACTGTACATGTCCTCTGAGTGTGAGTGCATGGAGCAGCAAGTCATTGCAGGTAGAGCAGTCAGTCACTGAGCACTTGGAGGAGGACCAAAGTCACAGGGTAAATAAAAACCATTTCTTGTTGTATTTCTTCTTTTCTTTATTATCTTTTGAAATGAAGGCCAACATTAGTTCTGTATTCCTTATTGATCTGTTATATGTATATGGTATCATGGTGCACAAACCAAACCCATACAGTACTGATTTATTGATGTCTTGTAACTTGTCCTAAGTGGGGTGCCCACCAGTCTATTTTTTGTATATACTGACCCTTGGTCTGGTATAGCAGGTATGTATTGAATGTCTTATGTAACTAACAGATATACTCTCTGCCCTTTCCCTTGAGTTATTTGTTATAACAAGGTTCTGCTGTATTGTATGATCACTGTAGTTAGGAAGTGGAAATGAATGTAAACTGGTTATGTTTTTGTAGAACAGGTAAGAGAAGGGCAACTAAGGTAACAGTGGCAGCCCGGTGGTGAAATCAGAGGAAAATTGAAAACAAGGTGAGGGTTACCGGTACGTCAGATGGAATAATAGAGGCTCATAACTAAATAAGTTTGGGTGGAGAAAGTGGGAGAGACCTTGGTATTCCTTGAAATTACTCAAGCTTTTGATAATAGTACTTTCTAAGGTATAGTCACTGGTTTTCTGTTATATAGATATTAACTGAGGACTTTGTCAACAGAAGTTGATGGCCACCGGATATGCTGCATTCAAGGAGCTGAAGAGAATATCAGCCTTGCGCAGAAGCTCATAATAAAGACTGTAAATGAGAAACCAGTAATTGAGACTAATGAAATGCTAGTCCCTCAAGTAAGTCACTTATTTATCAATGTGCAGCATTGTATGCCTCTAAACCTTTCAACCTGAGGGATCTCTCCAAAACTGAGTAAAATTATTTGTTGGTAGCTGGGGTGAAATAATATGAAGTATGTTATGAGGCTGAAGGGATTATGGTAGCCCTCTCCTGACCGAAAGACACCAGTCATGTCCAAATGCAGCTGAAAACTCAGCACACCTCCCCCCGCCCCCCCAACTGCAGAACCTCACAGTCTAACTCCCCTTGTACGGCCACATGCCAAAAGTTTATAACTACTCTACCCTTATTTATTCTCCTGCCTACAGTCTTCTGCCTCCATAATTCTTTTTCCCCAGTGAATGGTTGTACTTTTTTTTTTTTTTTTTTTTTTTTTTTCCAAGGAAGAAGGAACCAAACACTAGAAGCCTGTATATTCTTCCCACCAAGAAGTAGGAAGTACAGTCAGAGGAAGACAGTTCTAGAGTTGATCTGTTGCATATATATTTCCTAGGGTAAATCAGTGCAAACCATTATAATTCATATAAAAAATTGAGTAGGTATTGATACTCAGATTAAAAAAAATACAACTTGAAGGAACATTGACATAAACTGTTAGAAATATATGCTGTACTGGTAAATGAAGAACTGGGAATAACAGTTAACTCTTACATTAGAGAGTTGGACAGAAAAGGGACGAGAGTGTGCTGTTAGAACGGATGCTACGTGCCTGCCATAGTGGTGGAGGGACGTAAATACAGTAATCCCTTTAAGACCCGGATGCCCAAGTCCAGAACATTTTGGGCTTGTGTCCTTGGACACCAAAAATGGCCAAAAAACATAAAAATGCAAAAAAAAAAAAAAAAAAAAAAAGCCGATGTATGTTCATCCTTACTTTAAATTTGTCATATGGTACTTTAAATTTACCACATGGTGATGAACAGCTGTGTTTTGGCACATAGTTCCTCCGACGTCCGCTAGAGCACCCCTGCATCCTCCCCATTTTCCGCCTACCTAATGTTGTGATTGCTCCCTTGTCACCATGGTTGCCCACGTGCTCGTTTTTGTGAATAAAATGCAATACCTCACTACTAGACCACATGGGAATTTACAGTGTTGTGCAGTGTTAAGAAATCAGAATTCAGAGTACAAAGGATTAAGTGCAGAGTGCAACATTGATGTGTTGCAACTGGTGTTGTGGAAGTAAGAACAGAATGTGCAGTGTTAAACAATCATAATTCACAGTGCAAAGGATTAAGTGCAGCACAACAATGGATTACTGTACGTGCTTCAAGTGCACCTTTACCACTGTCAGAGCCATAGAGGAGGCGAGTTAATCTTCGTGATGACCACAGACGTGTCGTAAGTACCCTGTACACTTCTAAATATTTTCCATACGCACTTGTAATTTCTCATTCTTTAGTTCCTTTTCATTTATTTCATGGTTTCTGTCCCTTATTTGTGTGCATAGGGTCTTAAATATGTTGTGTGTATATCCGGTAGGGAGTTTTATAGGTGGCTTTCAAAGTTAGGTTGGGTTGGGGTCTATAAGTACCTGTCCAGGGGCATTTTTCCCAAGTCCGGGACATGCCTTTGGCTCTATTACATTAGATCTTGGAGGGATTACTGTATATACTGTAGACAGTGTACAGGGGGGCCCCACATCTGGTGAATACAGTAGTCTAAAAAAATCGCGCCAGAAGCGAAACTGTCAGATCAGGGGCAGACTTGAAGTGGGGAAAAATTAACAGGAGTCTTTTGTCACCAGAAAGTTACTCTGTTTTACAGGTTACATGTATTGGACTTTAATCCCAAGGATTTAATCATAACTATACTAAACATCAGTATAAATATGTAAAGGAAATAAAAACTGAAATATCAAGTTCAGGAATGTTTTACTTGGCTAAAAGTGTGGGTTATGGGTTGATGAATAACTACTGGGTGGCAGCTTGGGTCTCTGCCTCATTTTATCTCCCAAGGTCGCCTTCGTACTGTTGTAACAAGTTCTGGCTTAACATCGCCAAACATGAGACACAGGTACAAAAAGCAGTCAGGCAAGGTGGTAGCTGTGGTCTGTGCGGTGGCAGCTTACACGATGGTGTCGTCACAAGGTGGCTGCCAAGTGCCGAGCTGGGTGCACACAGAATTTCCAAAGTCCTGCACCAAATGCAGGACTTTGGAAAGTTTCTAGCCTGTCGCCAGATAAGAAAACGCCAGGTGCGAGGCCCCACTGGGACAGGGACCATTGAAGTACAGTACATGTATTTTTTGTTGGTAGGGTAAGCAAGAGTAGCTGATGCAAAATGAATAGTTATTTCACTAAACGCCTTCTTTACTTTCTTTTGAGATAGAAATATACTTGTTTTGCAATACTCTGCTGAAATTTATTGATGATTTCCTTACATATTAGTTAAAAGAAAAAACAGTTGCTGTAGATTAAGAACAACTTTATGAAAGAAAATGCCACCCTAACTCAGTCTGCGGGAACTGTTTTTTGCAGCAATGAAAATCATTGATAAACTTTATTCTGCTGCCTGTTTTTTTTTTGCATCTACTTCCACATTTCATTTTCCTCAGTACTCCCGAATAATTGTACTTCCTGTTTGTGGTGTCAGCAATACTAGCTGAAGCAAAACTAATACAGTAAACTCAGTTATCCATCGTCGCAATAGCCAGCGCTTTTTGCTTGGCCTTATTAAACAATATCCGGCAGAATTTGGTAATATCCAACGCAAAACAGGAAGCAATTGGCAGTACTATGCATTTTTCAGAGGTAGTGTGTATCATCTGGCCCAGACAGTGGCCTGTGGGCCACAGCACTGCAACACACGTCAACCAGTCAGTGCATCGTGGGAGAAGTCCACCTTTGCACCAAGGCAACCATCCCCCACTTCCCCCCTATTCCTTGCTCATTGCTGTAGTGCTGACATTCTTTGTGGCCCCTCAGTGCTCAATGCCCAAGTGCTCTGCCTGCTATACCCTAGTTATGTGCGATAGCCGAGTTTGTGGCTTTTATGGTAGTGCCAACACTTGATGAGTATGATTATGATTATATCTACTGAATTGCTGTACTAAATGTACATTCACGAACACCAGTTTCTGCTCAGGGATGCCCCCTTCCTACCCCTGTATACCCAGGGAAGAGGGGAGGGGGAGAATGAAACGAGCTCCACGCAGCTCCCAACCTCCCCCATACCTGTACCAAAGTAAACAGCAAGCCCAATGTATGAGGCCAGGGGTGGCCATTGTTTATGATATTGTTTTAGTCTTAGAGTTGTAGTACATTAATTTTTTTGCTGCAGGATGTTGACAATTACCAGTATATTATATACTTTTTACATAAACTATTGTCTTATGTTTGTTTAATAGTAATGTGACCATGAGTGTTAAGTATGAGGTCAGTTTGAGATGTAACTTCCAGTTAAGAGTGACAGGTGGGGTTAGTGGGCTAGGTAGGGGGATGGGGAAGGGTTGGGAGCTCGGGTAGACTAGTGACAGGTGGAGTTCATTTCCTCCTCCCTCTCCATTTCCCTGGATATACAGGAGTAGGAAGGGGGCACCCCTGAGCAGAAATTAGTGATCGTGGGTGTATTGTAGCAATACTGTACTGTAATTTGGGCATATGGAGAGAATGGATAATGAGCGATTGGTGAAAAAGATAACTAGATCTGATGTGAGAGGTGTAAGGCTGAGAGGAAGACCACGAATAGGATGGATGGACAGTGTGAAGAGAGCGCTGGATGCGAGAGGGATGTCTGTTGAGCAAGGAAGAGTGGCTGTGCGTGACAGAAATAAATGGAGAGAAATTGTGAATGAATAAGTGATGACGCAGCCCTGAGGGGATATTCTCCCGCATTTGGTCTGATCAGCTAGTCAGGTCAGGTGCGGGTAAGGGGATGGGTGTATTATGATGTGGCAGGGGTAAACCAGTTCTGCTGTCGGGCCCTGCTGCGGATGTCACTGATTGCATTGTGCAGTTGACCCTTGTGCGGTGTGGTGCGGTGAGGATCTGTCCGTTCTCCCCTTTGGGGCTAAGATGCGAATAAATGTGTTTGAATGGATGAGTAAATGGAGAGTGAGTCGTCCTGTCTCGGCTACCTCCCTTTCCTTGGGGGAAGCAGCCTAGGTATATAGATAGATAGATAGAATTTAATCTTGCTTTTAATCTTTTACTCTTGGGAAAGCTTTTAGGATACAGTGTTGAGATGTATAGTAATACAGTATCTTGCTCATTGCTGAATGTTAAGCTAATGGGGGGGTACTATGCAATATCTGGCATTTCACTTTATTCGGCATAGGGTGTGGCTGAATTACAACGGATAATTGAGAGTTCGCTGTAGTTATTTTACTAAATATTTTCTTTGTTTCACTTTTTGAGATAAAAATGTGCATTTCCCACAATAATATACTGAGAGATAGTTGTAGATATCTTACTTCCCTACATATTGGTACAAAAATAGTCACTGTAGCTCATTTATGAATGATAATATTGTAGAAAATGTTGCTCTAACTACAATCACTGTTGCTCATTTAGGAATGATTTTATTGTAGAAAGTGTTACTGTAGCTCAGGCTATGGGAGCTGCTTCTCATGGCAACAAAAAAAAGTTCTTAAACTATGCAGTGTATTCTGCTGCCTGTATTTTTTCTTTTACTGTCATACTTCTTCCCCGGTATTCCTGAGTAGTATTTACTTCTTTGTGGTGTAAACAAGACAAACGAAGGCTTTTTTAAAGTGAACATAGCAGTTGTTATTTTGTTGGACTCAGCCATTGTCATTTGGTAATGAGTGTCTGGATTTTGGTTGGGTACTGTCTCCATTGAATGGTAGCATGTTGTTGAAATTTTGCTCCGATATCTGAGTCATGAGAGGATTAATAGTTCAGTGATTGTTAAATCTGCAGCTCAAGGATGTACCATGTGTTTTAATCTGGCTAATACCAGATGATTTTGTTCAGGTTAGGAGAGACCTCTCAGGGTGAAAGGGTCAGAAACATCATTAACCCTCTTAGTGCAAAGATGTACTTTGTATTAAATTTGGCTGTTCACAAAATATTTATTTAGCTCACTAGAGCCCTCTTTAAATATATATATATATATATATATATATACGGAGCCTCTGTGGTACAGTGGTAAAGTGTGCGTTTTCGTACGCTGAACAATGATGGTTCACGCCCCGCCAGGATAATAAACTTTGGGAGCGTTCTTCTGGCCACGTACTGGATTGGCGGACACAAGGGGTACTGTGGTTGAACCAGTGTCGCATACTATAAAGAATGGCTGCACCCAGTCGGCTTGCGCAGGCTGACTACATTTGGTTCACAGACTACACACACATCCAAAGCCACTCCAACACTACAGTTACACTTACAAGCACTTCTCACTGTACATACAATCTCTACCGGACAGCCTAAGCCACTTGGTAGAGATACATTGGCTGTATCGTCCCCATTTCGGTCAGGATAGGCCGGTCCTGCAGTGGACACTCAAATGGCTGAGATGAGGTTTTATATCTATCTATCTATCTATCTATCTATCTATATAGATAGATAGATAGATAGATATATATATATATATATATATATATATATATATATATATATATATAGATACAGATATGTATATAAATATATATGTATATAAATATATATGTTTATATCTATATAGCTATTCTATCCATTGCCAGATGCCTTAGTCCCATACGAGGTGACCACAAACCAATTGCCTCCATGTCACCCTGTCCCCTGCCATTTCACTGCCCTGCTCCCAATTCACACCACCCTTTCTCATATACCTCACCACTCCATCTCTCCATCTCATCCTTGGCCTCCCCCTCCCTCTCTCCCCCTCCACCTCACTCAATACTCTCCTTGTCAGTCTCTCACTCTCCATCCTCTTCACATGGCCAAACCACCTCGGGTGTGTTTCTCCTAATGCTTCCTATATACTGTATATATATATATATATATATATATATATATATATATATAGATATACATACACAGAATATACTGTATATACAGTAATCCATGTACTTTCCGGACGCCCACTTTCCTGACTCCCCACTTACCGGACATTGTGCTCGTTTTTTTACTAATAAACAGTGAATAAATTGCAATACCTTGCCATGTGGAGAGGATGGAGGGTGAAAGACTGACGAAGAGAGTGTATGTGAGTGAGGTGGAGGAGGGAAGAGGGAGGGGGAGGCCGAGGATGAGATGGAGGGATGGGGTGGAGAGGTATATGAGAGAGGGGGGTGTGAGTTGGGAGCAGGGCAGTGAAATGGCGGGGAACAGGGCGACGTGGAGGCGATTTGTTTGTGGCCACCCCAAATGGGATTGAGGCGTCTGGCAATAGATTGATAGGTAGACCTTGCCACTATACCACATGGGAATTTACAGTGTTGTGAAGTGTTAAGAAATTAGAATTTAGAGTGGAAAGGATTAAGTGTGGAGTGCAGAGTGGCGGTTGAAACTGGTAGTTGAAACTGACGTGGTTCAGTTAAGAAGAATGTGCATTGTTAAACAATTATAACTCACAGTGCAAAGAATTAAGTGTAGCACAACTCTGGATTACTGTACGTGCTTCAAGAGCATTTTCAAAACTAACAGAGTCTCAGAGAGTTCAAGGAGGTGGCCACAGGCGTTTCGTAAGTACAGTACCCTATATACTGCTAGGCCTAAGTATTTTCCATACTTCTAATTCTTCATTCTGTGGTTTCATTTCATTTATTTCATGCTTTATGGCCATTATTGGTGTGAATAAGGCCTTTAATAGGTTTAAATAAGTGCTATGCATGTCCGGTAGGGAATTATTTAGGTGGCTTTCAAAGTTAGGCTGGGTTAGGGTCATAAGTACCAGTCCAGCAGTCAGAGGCCCACTTTCCGGACATGCCTTTGGCTCTTTTACATCAGATAGTGGAGGGATTACTGTATATATATATATATATATATATACATATACATATATTGTATATATATGTACTGTATACTTTACGGACATGCCTTTGGCTCTATTACATCAGATTGTGGAGGGATTACTGTATATTTATATTTATATATATATGTGTGTGTGTACTGAACTGTAAATCCACCATTAGATGGATTTCTTAATATTTCATTCAAATATTCTAGTCTGAGGGGTAATTGATAAGTTCATGGCCATAGGTAGTTGCAGATGAGCTATACCATTTTCACTGAATGTGCATGCAGCTCAATATATTGAGTAATTACACAGAAAGTTTAAAGGTACTAACTTGAGTTGTTTTGCTGTTACAGATATTTTAACTGTGAAAGTCAGCAGTTTCTATGAAAGTGGATAATACAAGTCATGATGCAGTTATCTACTACCTCAGTCTCAAGGGCTTAACATCCAAGGAGGGCCACAAGGGCACCCTTGACATCTGAAGTTTGTTGTGGATGACTGGATGGATGCATGCCTGGGAGATATCCAGCTCGGTGGCAGTGTAGCGTTCCATTTCTAGTTGATCTGCTATGATGATGTCATGAATCTTGACAGTGAATTTTGTTTGTTATGATGGTGATTGGCCTCCCCGGATGAGGGTTGTCTTTTACGCTCTGCCTTACACTTTGGAATTCATTAGCCATCTTTACTCTGCTGTGCAAAGGGACATCCTCCCTCCGTGTAGCCACCTTGTCCTTTTGAACCTCACTGGATGTTAAGCCTTTGAGACTGAGGTAGTGGATTACTGCATGATGGCTGGTGTTTTCTAGTTTTTCAGGAACTGCTAACTTTAAGGGTTTAATTACCTGTAACAGGAAAACAACTCTAGTTAATTCTGTGTAATCATACAGTAAATTAAATGCACACACATTCAGTGAAAACTGTATAGCTTATCTCCTGCAGCCTTAGGCCACAAACTTATCAATCACCTTTTGTATCTCTAATATCATATTTCCTGGTGTGGACAGGTAGCAGTTGGATGCATCATTGGAAGAAATGGTGAGGTTATCCGTCGACTTTCGCACAACAGTGGTGCCAAGATTATTGTTGAACGGGAGGAAGATAGGCTTATCACTCCAGTTTACCCAGGTAAAATGTGGCCTCCATCCATCCATCTCTCTCTCTCTCTCTCTCTCTCTCCTGTGGGATACTGTAATGTCTCTTAGTTTGTAAATATATTGTAGATGCCCCTGTTATGGTGCAACAGTTTTCACTAAAGTATAATTCCGAAAGTATCATCATTCTAACCCTCTATCCCATTACACTACTCGACAAGAATTTCAGTTCAGAGACAAAAATGGGTATCCCAAGACAATAATGTGGCACTGATTTCAAATATGATGTTCATTTTCCACTAGTGCATAGCTATAGTTTTTCTGAACTCACTACACCCACATGCATCCATGTTGTACTGTACAGTGGTCCTTCTTTTCATCGCTTTATTCGTGCTCTTTATACTTCTTTATATAAATGCAGTGTGTAATATCAAGCATATACATTGCCAGTTTTCTACGTCCACTGTCTAAAGTATGTCTGTGTAAATTCGTTATGCTTAACCCATCAGTACACGAAGACACAATTCACGTTCTTTGGGTTTGTACTGGTCAAAACACAAAGACGTAAATCACATTCGAAAGCAGAAAAATATGTGTAAAAAAATGTCTCCAGACGATTTGCATCAAATTTTAGTGCGTCCTAACAGGCCAGTCAAATGTCCAAAGTAAACATTTAGCAACCCCGGTGGTCCTGGCGTCAGGTAGAACGAATCGGTATTCCTCAGCCTCTCACCACCAGCCAGGGGGAAGGGTAGCATTCCATCCCTCGTCCCTTTAAACTTCTTCCATTTTCCCCGTCCTGCTTGAGGCAGAAGCTGTGATTAAAATATCATTATAGTGTTTGTGAATATATTGTGAAGTGCTTGTGTCTGTGGAACATACATATAGTGTTCGTAAAACATTGGGGCCTGTTATCAGCCGTTAGGCCTGGGCAGGAATCGAATTTGCTATAGCAGGGTTTGCCACTTTGCATCACCCTGCCCCGGATGATGAGAGTATTTTACCAATATAGTGAAGCAAGTGTTTATATTGTGTCATAGATATAGTGCCTAGAATCATTGTGATAATGATATATAGCGTTTGTTAAGTGTGAAATATACGTTCATAGAGAAATACAGTAATAGTCAAGTCACCTATGGTGCGGACTTCTATCCCGTGGTTTTCTATGACACAGGAAGGTGCCAGACCACCCTCCCCAAAATGAACCACACGAATTAACTACCTATGGTACAGGCACGGCAAGGTTTAAAATGCGCGGGCAGATTCCAATGGTGGCGCGCTCCCCTGTTTGTAAACAAAGAAGATAGTGACCACTTCAGCTCCATAATACAAGTGCTTCAACTGGGGACTTTTTTTCTCTCTTAGTAGGAGGTTAAACTTGACCAAATTCATTTTGTTATGTAATGAAACATTAAAGATTCTTTGGGTATTGTGACTAGTTTATAGGTTTGTTCGTAAAACCCGTATGATCAGGTTAGTGACAAAGCTTTCTGATCTTCTGTCATACCCTCCACATTCTCATCAACAACAGTCTAAACAACCATTCTTACGGTTGTAGCTAGCAAAATACCGCTATTGTGTCAGTTATTATTATTGTTATTGTGTCAGTGTTATTATTTTATGTACTGTGTATGTTAGTTATGTTGGTATAGGTAGTCTTCATTTCAGAATGCTTTAGAATATTGGAATAATTGCCGGACAGTATTGGAGACTTTGGACAAAGTATGGTAATAGTCCGAGGAATGGTATGTGGGGCTGGACTTTTGTGATTCCCGGATTGGTCTCCCCCCTTTTAGTCCGGGAAGTCGAGGGTCGAGTGTACTTCCCTCTGTCTAGCCATCAAACTTCCACATTCCATGATGCCACTCTGATCCCATTTGGTGATTTAGTTTCCTCAGGTTTGCTTTGATTCACTTTGTTTTTCGTCATAATCAGTAAAAGTAACAGAGAGAGACAGACCACAGACCCCACCCACCCACACAGTCCTAAGTCCAGGCATGGGATCTGGGACCCATAGCCCACCAGCCGTGACCAATGACTGTAGCGGTGACTTTGGGGCATCGTGCCTGGACAGCTACAAGGACACCCTCTAAGCACGCCCTGGTACTCTAACTGCCCTGCCATTATACACCCACTGATAGGGCAGCCTTATGGGGCACTACTCATAGTTTCAGGCCCCTCTCTATTAAGAGGAAGCGGCAGCCTGTGAACCGCATGCCCTGTACCCTCTAGCACAGATTCGAGCCCCATCCCGTCCCTGTCCCCAAATCTGTGCCGGCAGAGCCCTCATCACCCCTCCTCTCAATAGGTCCGGCACCAGGTAGTGAAGGCAAAGTTCTCTGGCTGCATGCCCTTGCTGTCATCACCCACTGTGACATAGTGGAGTATGTTGCATGATATGAAGAGTGCATGTATGGTAGTGCATGAGATAGAGGAAGTGTTTGGGGGAGTATGCTGGTCTACTCTCCATGTCAGTGTCACTCTGAAAAGGTCAGCAAAGGGGGATGGTCAGATATTCTAGTAGCTAGTGAAATGGGAGCTCCAGCTCTCCCTATCATCAGCATTCCCATTCCCTTTGCGAGTATTGTCCAGATCGGCTGATGCTACAGCTTACAATTTTGGTAGTTTATATTTGTTGCCCACCCAGCAAAATGAAAATGTAATTGCCTGTGTCTGTTTGTTCCCATAATATCTTGGAATCATGTGGCCATATTGTATCGAAACTTTGTGGGCAGTAACCTGGGATATATGGCTTGTTTGTTAGTAGCTTTGGCGAAGCTGAATTCCTGACCATCCCCCTTTGCTGAACTTTTTCAGAGTCTCAGTTACACAGAGAGTAGGCCAGCATGCTCTCCAGTACAAATTTCTCTAACTATCTACACCAAACTACATGCACAGTACACACTACACTTCCTATTCAAAATTTAACTAAGTGGCGTCTCTTTACCAAGCCTCGGGGTCGCCAGGGGGGGGACCATAAATGCCCCCACCATCCGCCCCTCTCCCGGTGATGACTCGAGGTGCCTGGAACCACTGTCTGACTCTCTTCTTCTTCATTTCTGCAACATTCGCGACCTTTCCTCTAACTTTCGCTCCGTTGATCACCACCTCTCCTCCTCTAGACCTCACCTTCTTCTTCTAACGGAGACTCAGCTGTCTGAGGCAACTGACAGCAAACCCTTTTCTGTATCCTCTTACTTTCTCTATACTCATTTCAAAGCCAAAGGTGGCTGTTGTGTATATATACACAACGATTTCTCATGCTCTTGTGTTCCTGAACTCAGTTCTTCTGAATTCTCTACACTCTGGCTTCAGCTTTCCTGTCATTCTCTGACTAAATATATCTGTGCTGTTTACTTATCCCCTAATTCTACTGACTATCAAAAATTCTTCGACTATCTTACTTCTACGATGGAACACATTCTATCCATTTCTCCTTTCTCTGAAATCTCCATTCTAGGAGATTTCAATGTTCACCACCACCTTTGACTCTCGTCTCCTTTCACGGATCCACCTGGTGAACAAGCCTACATCTTTTCTATCCTTAATGACCTAGAGCAGCTTGTACAGCACCCTACCCGTATCCCTGACCGCCTTGGAGAGAGCTCCAACATACTTGACCTCTTCCTCACAACTAATCCTTCTGCTTACTCTGTTAATCTTTTCTCTCCGTTGGGCTCCTCTGATCACAACCTTATTACCTTAACCTCTCCTATCACTCCGGTACGGCCTGTGGACCCTCCAGGGAAACGTCGTCTGTGGCATTTTGGAGCCGTGGACTGGGAGGCCCCCAGGCAGTACAGTATTTCTTTGATTTTCCCTGGAATGATTATTGCTTCCATGGCCAGGAGCCATCTGAGTGTGCCTTGCGTATTATGGAGGTTATTCTCTCAGGCATGGAAGCATACATTCCTTTCTCATATCCTTTGACTAACGCAAGAAAGCCTTGGTTTAATCACGCTTGTTCTAATGCTGTCTGCAACAAGGAGAGGGCCTACAAAAGGTACCGGAGTCAACCCACCCCTGAATCACATCATCTTTACGTTTCTGCCCAGAATCATGCTAAGTCTGTTCTTCGCTCTACTAAAAATAATTTCATCCATACTAAATGCTCTCAACTCTCCAACTCGAATTCTTCCCGCTTCTTCTGGCACCTTGCCAGAAATCTTTCTAACAACTTTACCTCATCATCCTTCCCTCCTCTTTTCTACTCTGATGGTTCTGTAGCTATTTCTTCTACTGATAAAGCAGATCTCTTCGCACAGACTTTCTCCTCCAATTCCACCTTAGACGATTCCGGTGCTGTTCCTCCATCACTTCCCCCCTCTGACTTCGTCATGGCTGACATTAAAATTTCTTCAGTTGATATATTTTCTGCCATCACTGGCCTCAGTACTAACAAGGCATATGGGCCTGATGGGGTCCCTCCTGTTGTTCTCAAGAACTGTGCTTCTGTGCTTACACCCTGCCTAGGCAAACTCTTTCGCCTTTGTCTGTTAACTTGTACCTTTCCTTCTTGCTGGAAGTTTCCTCTCATTCAGCCAGTCCCAAAGAAGGGTGACCACTCCCAACCCTCCAACTATCTTCCAATTGCTTTAATGTCCTGTATTTCAAAAGTTTTCGAGTCAATTCTCAATAGAAAAATTTTAAGGCATCTTTCCTATCACAACCTTCTTTCCGATCGTCAGTATGGGTTCCGTCAGGGACGCTCCACTGGCGATCTTCTCACCTACCTTTCAGACTCCTGGTCATCCTCCTTTCGGGACTTTGGCGAAACCTTTGCCATTGCACTTGACATCTCAAAGGCTTTTGATCGAGTCTGGCATAAATCTTTAATTTCCAAACTGCCCTCCTACAGTTTCTATCCTTCTATCTGTGCCTTCATTGCTAGTTTCCTTTCTGGTCGTTCTATAGCCGCTGTTGTAGACGGCCATCGTTCTTCTCCTAGATCTATCAACAGTGGTGTTCCGCAGGGCTCTGTCCTGTCACCAACTCTCTTCCTTTTATTCATCAATGATCTTCTAAGCTGTACATCTAACCCTATCCACTCATACGCTGATGACTCCACCCTTCACCTTTCCATTCGGTTCCCGCAACGCCCATCTCAACAGTTACTTCATCAAACAAGGGATGAGGCTATGGCACACCTAATGTCTGACTTGGCTCGTATCTCTGACTGGGGTAAAAATAATATGGTTGTTTTTAATGCATCTAAGACTCAGTTCTTACACCTATCAACTCGACAAAATCTTCCACAGGTATACCCACTAATGTTTAATAATATTCAGCTTAATCCTGCATCATCCTTGAACATGCTTGGGGTTTCATTTACTCGGGACTTATCTTGGAAAGATCATATTACATCTCTTGTAAAATCTGCTTCCAAGAGATTGGGTGTGCTAAGCCGACTCCTCTTTTTCTTTACCTCTGCACAATTGTTGACTCTATACAGGGGTTTTATCTGCCCCTGTGTGGAGTACAACTCTCATGTGTGGGGAGGCTCCCCACATACAACTCTTCTCAACAGGATGGAGTCAAAGGCTTTTCGTCTCATTAACTCTCCTCCTCTTACTGAATCCCTTCAACCTCTGTCTCTTCACCGCACTGTTGCATCTTTATCTCTTTTCTATTGTTACTTTAATGGTCACTGCTCCTCTGAACTGTCTGCTTGCATTCCTCCACCTCTACGATGGGCACGTAGCACCCGTCTGGCAGCAAACTCTCATCCCTTTTCTGTCCAACTCTCTAATGCAAGAGTTAACCGTTACTCCCAGTCTTTTATTTATGCAACAGGTCAGCTCTGGAACTGTCTCCCTCTGTCTGTATTTCCTGCTGCCTATGATCTCTAGTCTTTCAAACGCAGTGTGTCCAGGCATCTCAAAATGATTGGATCTTGAATTTGGCTGTCTATTGTGTTTTGTTTTTCTCTTGGAGGGAACTGTAAACTGCGGGCTCATGGCCTTTGGTTCCTTCTTCCTCGCAAAAATATATATATATATATATATATATATATATTATATATATATATGCCTCCCGTTGCCAGAGGATTTTACAAGAAAAAAATATCCTTTAACATTTTTCTTTTGGCTCGCCATTATTCATCATTTTCTGTTGTGCCTTCAGCAAAGAGAATGGCTATTTAACCCCTAAACCGCAAGGATGTTTTGGCGCTCCTTGCGCATCCCGCGAGGATATTCGCGCCCCGACTGACTCTTTAACCTTTACACCGCGGGCTTGTTTCCCAATGTTTTGTGTGTCTCCCGGGCATATTCGGGCTCCGACAGACTCTCAAAAAATATTTGCCAAAAATCAGTTATTAGTCCTAGAATATTAAAATTATATGCATATGGCACATACATTCAGCTTTCTCCTGGGATGTTTGTTGAGCCTTTGTCGATTACCGTAGGACTTGTGGAGACCTCTGAAGTTAGGTAACAAAGTCTCCATTTTACACTTCCCGACAACCTGTAATATGATTACCACAGCCAGATATTATCACTAGAAACACTATTCTATGATTATCAAGTAGTTTGGGATCCATACTCCAAAAAAACCCCACTGTGAAAGCAATGAAAATTACGAGCGCGTATGACCTTCCCACTTGCGCTAGTTCGCTGTTGGTATTCTGTCATTTATTATTCACAAAACCCCTCACACTTTATATTTCTATTACTATATAACACTTATATATATCTGCAGTCTTTATCCATAAGTTTCCTTCAGTAGTATTAGTTTATTGTCACTGAAGTCATTCAATTTTCCAATCAGTAAAATACATAGAGAGCCACGGATTCACTTTCACTGTTATAACCTCAAGTATTTGTACTCATATTCTTATATTACTAATTACTTACATTTCTATTTACATATTCTATTGTGTTTTATATATTTACACTTCTATTTTACTTACACTATGTTATTCACTGTCACTTGCAGTAACATAAAACTATATTACAATGTTCAATCATATGTACTGTACATCCATTGCTTTCACTTGCTATTTACACATTATTTACACATTATTTTCCTTTCCCACTTGCACTTTTAGAACTGCTTCTGGCTGTGGTAATCAAAGATGCAGGTAACACAAAGGGGAACCTGGCACTCAGCGCACTGCCAAGAGGTGCGTTTGTGCTCAGGTGTGCGTCGGGTGGTATGTGCACACACCTGGCACCTGCGGATCGCAGCCTTCCTCTTGGTTGTGGCAGGCATTTGCACCAGTCTGTGCTGATCCATGTACGCCCTCTGCTCAAGTCTGTCGGGAGGTGTTACTGGATGGCGCCTTGGAGTTGCTGCTGTCACCCTACCATATCTTTCAAGCAGCTGCTGAACACAAGTCCTGGGGAACAACCTCAGGGAGAAGGTCTTGGGTGGCTTGACCTTCATCTTGTACAGGATGAAGGCGTTCAGCATCGTCATGTCTATGAGATGCAGAAAAACTTTCCTGTACCACCTAGTATTCTTCCTGAGGCAGTCGATCCCTCCAGTCATCATGTCGGACTTGTCCACCAGCCGCATGTTGATATTGTAGTCTAAGACAGCATCAGGTTTCCTCACAGGTTCGCCTGTCCTACGATCGACCTTCCCACTGTCTGTCATTTCCCCCTTGTGTACGGTGGTGAGCATGTGCACGACCCTCTTGTCATGCCACCGTATTGCCAGCATCTTCTCAGACTTGCATAGGTGCACATCTCCTCGCTGCGAGGTTCCTGCCTCTGGGAATTTAGGGAACTGGGCACGATTATTCTTGACAGTGCTGCAGGAGCCGATGCCGTGCTCTGAAAGGTATATGACAAGTTTTGGTGTTGTATAATAGTTGTCTGTATACAGCACATGATTCCCACCAAAATACCTTTCAAGGAGCACTTTCACTACACAGCCTGAGAAGCCAAGGGGGTGTGTTTTATCAAGATCGACAGTGCTGGCTGAATAAATGACAAAGTGAAGGATGTACCCCGTCTTACAGTCGCACAGTACAAAGAACTTGATTCCAAAGCGATGGCGTTTGCATGGAATGTACTGCACAAACCTAAGACGTCCTCTGAACAAAACCAAGGATTCGTCAATGACAACCTTCTGAAAGGGGTGGAAGAATGTCATAAACTTATCCTTCATTCTGCTCAGAATCTCCCGGATCTTCCAGAGTGGGTCGGTTTGGGAAGGTACATCGTTGTCGGCAAAGTGCAGGTTTCCCATGATGTTCCGGAAGCGATCTCTGGCCATGTACTTATTGAAGGCAGGTGAGGGTAGTAAGGGGTCCATGGACCAGTATTCTTCCAACTCATGCTTCTTTGAGTGTGGCACGAGAAGCATGAGGGCAAAGAACACATACAGCTCCTGCACTCCCAGCATGGACCACTGTTGTATCTTGGCTGCACCTGTACCACTTGCAGCACGTTGTGATTCATACCTGTTGGTCTCATCACATATGTGCTGCATGACTTCGTCATTGAGGAAGGCCAAAAGGAAGTCCACGCACTCAGCATCCTTGTCAAGAGTGAAGGCAGGCTGTATTCCTGAGGAACTCTCGTCAAAATGGAGATGTTCAGTGACAAAATTGGACCCTTCCGTCCACGCGAAGGCGTCCAGGATTCCCTGTCGTGGCGATGTAGGGTGGGTGAGGGTGGAGGGTGGCTATGAGGCAGATTTATCTGGTTCAAGGTCACTCGCACTGACCCTGGGTTGCCGTACAGCACTATAGTCATTCTATTTTATGAAGGCAGTTTGGGTGGGACGCTCTGGGACCTCACTCTGTTAGCTCTGTTGCCACATCATCGCCACACACGTGCTCTCTCTCTCTCTCTCTCTCTCTCTCTCTCATATTTATATTAACTACTACTAATTGTATTTTCTTTATTTTTTCTCTTGTTTTCGACTTTTTTTCCACACCACCCCTGAGGTAAAAGTCTATAGGTGCTTTTTTTTTTATATAGCTTCCATGGCGGGAGACTGACCAAGTATGACCCGATCACGCAGGGCTGTCCCTCGTGTCACCACCTGACACCGTCGCGAAAGCAACGTTGACAAGTCTTATTAGATTTATACTATACTATAGCAGAGTGTTTAAAATTCACTTATAAATAGTTACTAGCTTAAAATAGGAGAGTGAGAGAGACAGAGAGAGAGGTGAGCACAAATAATTACACGTGTGTCGGCGGCAATGGGACAACAGAGCTAACAGTGTGAAGTCCCAGATCGCCCCACCCAAACTGCCCTCATAAAATAGAACGACTGTAGCAGCCCTTACTCTACTGGCAACTCTACTTTTACGGGTCAGGGATTTACCTCTTCCTCTACGGCCTGCCTTCACTGTTGATGCTGGTGGTGACTCCGACGATGAAGACTCCGGAGAAAATTCAGCAGAAGAAGAGGAAGCAATGAGTGAATTGGGGCTTGGGGAACGGGGAGGTGAATCACCTCGGGACTCATGGCGGGCTGGGTCACGCAGGGCCATTGTTTCGGGACTAACCCGGCACCTTTTCATTCCCTTCCCAAATTCCTTCCCTTGCTGCACTAACAGCACCTTTCCCTTGGAGCTAGGGATAACTTGGGACACTGAAGCACTCGTACTAGTAGTTTCTGGCACGATTTCCTCACCTGGCTTATCACACGAATCCCCTGAAGGGTCATAGTCACTATCCATCATTATCATTGATAATTCGGCTAGTTCACGTTCCACTGCAGAGTCACTTAGTCCTTTCCTGCTTCCCCCACGAGTTTTTCTGGGTGTAGAGGTCATGGGGCCCTTTGCAATGGGCGCAGAAGCGGCAGAAATGGCGGTGCGCGAGTGCGACATGCTCTGACCACAGAGGAGGACAAGGAACTAAATGGCGCGGCTTATCTGAAAAGGCAAGGGTTGACAGTGACAATGGGGCTGACAGCTGCAAACTTACATGCTAAGAAATTATTGGTAGAAAATCTCGACAATACATAAAGAAATAGGTAGTTCCAGGTGAATGTAAATGTCACTTAGGCTTCTCCCTTCCTTTCTGGTATATATTTTTATTACAGAAATAGATTACAAGGCATAATTCAAAGGGGAAATTGCCGTGGGAATTTAGCGAATGAATGCATGTGAGGTGTTGTCAGGTGATAATTAGCCAATTCCAGGTGTATAACACTATCACTTACCTTATTTTTTTTTGGTATATATTATTTTGTATAAGTATAGGGCATGGGGCTTATTTCAATGGATGAAATCTGTGGAAAAATCTGGGGGAGATTTGCTTAGCGCAGCGCGGCAGGGCAGGTGATAGGAAAGGGTAAAGGAGGTGAGGTAGGGAGGGGTGAGAGGGTACTGGAGGGGAGGTAGGGAGAGGAGTCAAGAACTGGGGAAAATGGCTAAATTGTCAACAATGGATGGGAGTACAGATGAGATTAGGAGTGCGGACTATTGGTGGACAGTAGCAGTACACACTAAAAAATGATTAGTAGGAAATCTCGAAAATACAGAAAAAAGTAGGTAGTTCCAGGTGAATGTAAATGTCACTTTGGCTTCTCCCTCCCTTTCTTATATAAATTTTTTTTACGAGAACAGATTATACGGCATATTTCAAAGGGGAAATTTCCGTGGGAAATTAACGAATGAGTGCACGTGAGGTGTTGTCAGGTGATAATTAGCCAAATCAAGGTGTATAGCACTATCACTTACCTTATTTCTTTTTGGTGTATATTATTTTGTATAAGAGTAGGGCATAGGGCTTATTTCAATGGATGAAATCAGTGGATAATTCCGGGGGAAATTTGCTTTAGCGCAGCGCCGCCGGGGAGGTGAGAGGACAGGGCAATGGAGGGGAGGTAGGGAGGGGAGTCAGGAACGGGGAAAAATGGTTAAATTGTCAACAATGGATGGGAGCACAGATGAGATTTGGAGTGCTGACTAGTGTTGGACATTGGCAGTAATGATAGATGATACAAGCCACCACTTGTAAGCCCGGGATAATTCAAAATAACACAGAATCACAAAAGTGACGCCTCGTGGTATGATCCATTGTGCCTGAGCATCATGAAAGTGACGCCCCGTGGTTAAGGGGTTAAAAATATTTGCCAAAAATCAGTTATTAGTCCTAGAATAATAAAATTATATATGCATATGGCACATACCTTCAGCTTTCCCCTGGGATGTTTGTTGAGCCTTCATCGTCTACCGTAGGACTTGTGGAGACTTCTGAAGTTGGGTAACGAAGTCTCCACTTTACACTTCCCTATACCGCTTAATATGGTTACCACTGCCTGATATTATAACTACAAACACTATTCTATGAATTTCAAGTAGTTTGGAATCCATATTCCAAAAAAAAAAAACTGTGAAAGCAATGTAAATTACGAGTGCATACGAGCTTTCCTCCCGTGCTGGTTCCCCGATGGTATTTTGAGGCGGAGCTGTCATTTATTATTTATAAACACACTCGCACTTTATACTCCTGGTACTTTATTACACTTATATATATATATATATATATATATATATATATATATATATATATATACAATATTTATCTATAAGTTTCTTTCAGTACTAGTAGTTTATTCACTCCAGGCATTCACTTTCTCGTTCTGTATACAGTACTAGCGTAGAGAGCGAAGCTGTCGCTTTCACTTTCTTACTCCCAGTATTCATACATGCTTGAGCAAAACTTTCACTTTCACTTTCTTACTCCCAGTATTCATACATGCTTGAGAAAAACTTTCACTTTCACTTTCATTACAGTACACCCTCATTATTGGCGTTTTTTTTATTGACGGATTTGATTATCGACGGTTTTTTTGTCTCCTGGGAGTTAAATTATTATTATTAAAAAAATAAAAAAATAAAGAATTGTATTGGCACCTCCTAGCAAGTTTGCACGCCATCCTGCCAGGTGTCTCTGGCTGCTCGCAGCATGTTCCCGCCGACCCAACAAACAGCAGCATCAGTACACGTTTGTCTGTTGTTCTCATATCGTGTTCGGCCACATCTATCGTGCTTTCGCGATCATCAAGGCTCCGAAGCGCCCTTGTAACACTCCAACTGGAAATAAGGCAGCTAAGAGAGCAAGGAAAGTACTTACCTTGGAAGTAAAGAACGAAATATTACAAAAACTTAGAAGTGGAATGAGCTATGCAGCGGTTGGTCGCGAGTATGGCATGAATGAGTCCAGTGTTCGTGGCATAAAATGGAGAGAAAAAGACATTAAAGATGCTCTGGCTTCGTGCATACCAGGATCGGCTAAAGTAACGATGCATGTGAGAGATGATGCCTTGGTGAAGGTGGAAAAGGCACTGAATATTTGGATTGAGGACTTAAACCGTCGACATGTGCCGCTAGACTCCCAGTTCATCTGAAACAAAGCAAAACAACTCTACACTCGGTTTGCTGGTGAAAGCAGTGGTGTTGGTGAAGATAACGGTGATGAAAGTGAGGCAGGTGAAAATAGTGATGATGGTGATGAAAGTAATGACGATGGTGATAGGCCTAGTAATGTTGGTGCTTCTAGGCAAAAGAAATTTGCAGCCAGCAAGGGCTGGTTCGAGAATTTTAAGAAAAGGTATGGCCTACATAACATTAGGATGACTGGTGTAGCAGCTTCAGCAGATCAGATAGCAGGAGAATCGTACCCACGTGACTTTGCTGAACTTATAAGGGAGAAAGGGTACAGGCACGAACAAGTGTTTAATGCGGACGAAACACGCCTGTGGTGGAAGAAAATGCCTAAAAGAACGTACATTTCGAAGAAGGAGAAAAGTGCGCCAGGCTTTAAAGCAGCAAAAGATCATGTGTCTGTGCTTTTGTGTGGTAATGCAAAAGGACATATGATAAAACCCACGCTCCTGTATCATTTGTTATAATGTTAAAGACGAGTTGGATTTTTTGTCAATAAAGGATATTTCTTGCAAAAGTTAGGCAGAGATTAAATATGAAATATACGAGCATAAGGAGAGTTGAATTTTCCTAAAAGAAGATCCTAGCAAAAGCTAGGCTAAGATTCATCTTTGATAGCATAAACTGCCATACAGTCGTGAAAATTTAGGTCTGGGAGAAATGGAATATCAAGAATGAAAGGAAGCTCTTGAGAATGAAAGTAAATAGGAGAGCGTGGTCTCTTTGGTATGAGCTAGCAGCACTGGCGTGTGTTGTGAAGATCGGTGCGAACAGCTGATCTAACGTAACACTTGCCCCACACTCTCAGTTATTAGAACGTATGAATGACCACCACTGCTGCTTTCGTTTTTTTTTTTTTTTTACACACTCGGTTATGTAAACATATGGATGGCTACAACTGCTGGTTTCGCCTTTTATTTTTAGATGAAGTGAGGTGTAAGTGGAGAGAGAAGTGATGATACAGGAGCCATTACAAGTTGAGGTCCAGTGTACGACCACTATGCATCAACATCAGAGATTATGCTATTTTTTCTATAATTCTTTACTTAATATAAGTAGTTTTATTATGATATTCAGTTTTTCAATTGCCTAACTAATTTATTTCTAAGAAACACTAAAACTAAACTCCATATTACATACGAGTGATTGAAGGGATATTAAAATATATAAATAAAGGGTACCTGACCAGACGAAAATCGGTATCGACGGTTTTAGGCATCGACGGGTATCTTAGGTACCTATCCCCCGTCGATAATGAGGATGTACTGTACTCCTAGTATATATACTCGTATTCATATACAGTATTACTACTTATTTACATTTCTATTTACATTCTTTATTTTATTTTCGTTGTTTACATTTCTATTTTATTTACACTATGTTATGCACTGTCACTTGCAGTAACTTATAAAACTACTTTCCACTGTTCAGTTATATTTACATTCATTGCTTTCGCTTGTTGTTTACACATTATTTACATTTCCACTTGCACTGTTTTAGAGTCACCAGAAAGATCGTAGTCACTGTCCATCATTATCATTGATAAATTAGCCAGTTCACACTCCACAGCAGGGTCACTTAGCCCTTTACCCCTTTCCACACGAGGTTTAGTAGGGGTAGAAGTCACAGGGCCCTTTGCATGGGGCTAAAGAACGGTGGAATTGAACAGGTGCGAATCCGACATGGTTTCACCTTGAAAGACGACAGTAAACTGAATGCTGTCGCCTAGGGGCAGTGAAGGGTTGCCAGTGTCAGCGTGGTGAGAACTGCTAATATATACGCTATGAAATGATTGGCAGGAAATCTAGATAATGCATAATAAATTAGATAGTTCCAGGTGAATGTAAATATCACTTAGGCTTCTCCCTTCCTTTCTTATATACAGTAAAACCTCGATATAATGGACTTCAATAGACCGGAATTCGCTTTTTTCGGACTTGAGGAGCTACCGGACTAAATTCCTGTATAGCAGAAAAGTCCGATAAAGCCAGAAGCAGTCTGGACTGCCTGACCACTTCAGCTATGTTCACCACAATAAGGTAAATAAAAGATATGATTATCGGTGTTATCGGTAGAGTACAGTATTATTGTATATATTATACCATTTGATTAATGTAACAAATTATAACACAGTACAGTACTGCAGTGGTAGTCAAACAGTTTAAAAACCATTCATATGATCAGGACTATGGTCAGACTCAAATATGAAGTCTGTTTGGGTGGGGCCCGAGAGGGGATTTCCCTCTCTACAGCTCTGCCGCATCAACCCCAGTACCTATCTCTCTCTCTCTCATACGTCAGCTATTTACTATTTGAAATTGTATATTAAATATTCTGTACTTATTAAATATATTAAATAAGGCTATATAGTGCTATGAATGTGCTGCTTTTTAAGATAATAACAATGATTTGTATAAATTCCACACCACGTGACAACGTTGCTAGCCGACGTTGCCAGAGGTCAAGGACACCCACCTCAGACCACAGGTGACCGGTCATTTCCTCCCTGCTCTCCACGCACGATGGCAGCTACTCTGACTCGCTCTCGTGTGCTCCACAGTCGGGAGAAAGAACTTATTTACAATGTGAACAAGTATTTTTTAGAAGAAAAGGCTATTGGTGACTTTATAATTCCGCCTTCAGGAGCAGTTGCTCGCACTGCCAAAGCTACCAACGTTACCGAAAAAACAGTCCAAAGAATCTGCTCAAAATTTAATAAAGCTTGTGTGACACAAATGTCACCAGAACAGCTTGTATTCTCGTCACCAAAAAAGAAGCGCAGTGCAACTGTAACGAATCTCGACGATTTTGACAAGCGTGTGGTCAGAACTGTCCTGGGATTCTATGAAAGGCATGAAATTCCTACATTGCACAAGATTTACGAAGAACTCAAGGAAAACATATCTTTCAACGGAAGCAACGAGTCTCTTCGCAGGATTCTCTTGCAGATGGGCTTCAAATATGCAAAAGTTGATGGCCGAAAGTTCCTTATGGAAAGGAGCGATGTAGCAGCAGCTCGGACCAGATTTTTGAGAGAAATTCGGCAGGTCAAAGTGTCTTCCCAGAACATTGTATATCTTGACGAAACTTAGGTAAATCAAAATTATACAGTTGGAAAATGCTGGACTGACACTGCATCCCCACAAGCCACTGGAATACGGCAACCGACTGGAAAAGGACGTCGTTTAATTATTGTGCATGCTGGAACGAGAAATGGCTTTGTTAACAATGCTGAGTTGATATTTCAAGCAAAAAACGATGGGGACTACCATAATCAGATGAATTCAACACTTTTTGAAGACTGGTTCAGGAATCAACTAATACCAAACATTTCACCAAACTCTGTAATTGTTATGGATAACGCTTCCTATCATTCAGTCCAACTTGAAAAAAAACCAACCTCGTCCTGGAGAAAATCGGATATAAGGGACTGGCTTATAAAGAAGGGAGTACGGCCCAGCGACGATCTCTTAAAACACGAGCTGTATGAACTTGCAAAGAAGTTTGATACTGGCACAAAGTATGTAATTGACACAATTGCTGAAGAAGCAGGGCATCGGGTCATAAGATTACCACCGTACCATTGTCAGTACAACCCTATTGAGCTCATTTGGGCTCAGGTGAAGACCTATATAGCCAAGGCAAACACCTTCAAAATGGTTGATCTTAAACGTCTTGCCAAAGAAGCTTTGAATCATGTAACACCGAATAACTGGATGAAAGCAGTGCAGCATGCTGAACAACAGCAAGAAGAAGATTCACAGCAAGACGTAGCAGTCGACCATTTCGTGGATTCATTCTTAATCAACATATCAGAAAGCTCAGAGGATGAATTGTCTGATTAAAGATCAGAGAGGACTTATGCCTACTGGGGAAACCTCTATAAAAAAAACACGCCAAGACTTTTACCTCAGTGGTGGTGTGGAAAAAAGGTCGAAACAATATAGAAGAAAACAAAACTTATAAATATATAAAAACTTTCTCAATCAACTGAGAGAGAGAGAGAGAGAGAGGAGGTTTGGCAGAGCTGTAGAGAGGGAAATCCCCACGCGGGCCCCACCCAAACTGACTTCATATTTGAGTCTGACCATAAGGTGTGATATATCAGAAAAAGTCCGGTTTAGCAGGGGGAAGTCCAGATGTCGTTTTTATCGGAATTTCACATTTTTTGAAATGGCATGGGCCCCAATTAGTCCGTTATAGTGAGGTCTTACTGTATATTTTTATTATGAGAACAGGTCATACGGCATATTTCAAGGGGAAATAAACAGGGAAAATTAGCGAACGAGTGCACGTGAGGTGTTGCCAGGTGATAATTAGCCCATTCCAGATGTATGGCAGTATCAGTTACCTTTTCTCTTTCTTTTATATATTATTTTGTATAAGAATAGGGCAAAGGGCACATTTCAATGGATAAAATGAGTGGAAAAATCCGTCCAGCATTTGTGTAGTGCAGCGCAGCTGGTCAGGCGGGAGGAGAGGGTAATGGAGGGGAGGTAAGGAGGGGGGGAGTCAAGGACAGGAGAAAAATGGCTAAATTGTCAACAGTGGATGGGAGTACAGGTGACATTAGCAGAACTGAGTATAGCTGGACACTGGTAGTACTGATAGATGATACAAGCCACCACTTGAAAGCCTGGGCGAATTCAAAATAACACAGAATCACAAAAGTGACGTCCCGCAGTATGATCCCTTGCTCCCGAGTGTCACGAAAGTGACGCCCTGCGGTTAAGGGGTTAACCTGCCTTGTGCTAGCAGACTTGGACCCTCATGGAGTCATGGTGCCGGCCAAATTTCGACCGTTATTTTTTTTTTTTTTTATTTTTTGCTGGGTAGGTTAGAAATGATGAGAAAACATGGAGAACAACCATAAAACTACTCACAGAAGCCATTTAGGTCGATTTTGAGGTCGATTCTCCCTGAGCAGGCGGTTGAAAACAAACGCCCATAGACTTTATCGGCCGCTGCCCACACCCGTTGAGTTGAGGTAGGAGATTTTCGTTTTCTTCATCAGTAACTATGCTATTCGAGCCAAGGACACTCTTGTTGGGTATATAGATGATATAGGAAGTGTCTACAGTTGTGGTAAGGGTGCATTCCTGTCCATGCCAGGCATCTCCTGCCAAATTTGAAAATTCGCGTGTTGATGCCAGTTGCAAATGTAGACCGTACATGTACAGTTCTGGCATTGTCTGCAGACATAGGCACTGCTGTAAATGTACAGCTCTGGCACTTGATGGGTTAAAGGGTAACTATTAGAAATTCTTCAAAGCCTGTTTCACTCAGTGACCTTCCTTAACATAATACCCTTTACTTCTGGCCTCTGAGTACAAACATATTATTTAACTTAGGAGGAGTATACACCGAAATCCCTAGATTTTTTTTTTTTTTTCTAAATCTGGGGAAGCTACAATGATATGTCTCCAGTTACCAGATAGGTATTTATCTAGTTTTTTAGTGATGGTGGATGAAACGCATTTGTGGATGAATGCTTTGTTTTGTATTTTCGTTTAATTTTTTTTTGTCTGACAGTGTTTTTCCAAAGAAAACCAGACATCTGAGATATATACAGTTTGACAATTTTTATTAAGATCTGAATGCACTTCACTCCATCTCATTTTTCATTTTGCACAATTCCACATCATACCATCCATCTTTATAAACTTTCAGAAGAGCCAGTAGTCACAAAAAATATTCTAGCACTTTGTAAGCCATCCATCTGTCCATCATCTAATCCTATGTTGCCCTATGAGCTTAGGGGCCCGAGGCTACGCAAGTTGGTCCTGACATTTAATCCTCTCGTTACCAATCAACGCAGGCTGCATCCAACCGCGAGAGAGTACATGGGATACAGTCCTGGGCACCCAAGACCACACACACTGAGAGACCCCCCCATCACCACGTTATTCCTGCGCACTCAGTAGTTCATAAACATTTTAACCTGACACCCCTATTTTTGCTTTGATAATCGTAATTTTTTTTCACCATAATCTAGAATAAATGTACTGACTTGCTTATGGTGTTACAAAAAAGATCAACCAAATGTAAATAGTGCCTAATTTTTTTTTACGTCAGTTTTTTCTCATAGAAATATAATTTTTATGGTAAATGTTACTGAGAAACAGTTATAGGGAATTTATTTAGCTACATTTTGAATGATAAAGAATTACTGTAGGTCAGTTAGGGCCGATTTTACGGAGCGCAAAAGGAAATTATCTTAGGCTCGAGCAAGGCTCATAGCACACTAACTCGGACAATGGGGCGACGCTGGGTGCAGGGTGGGTTGAGGGCGGCGGAGGAATAAATTAGGATGCAATTAGTGCTTTGTTCTGGCCCAGAAATGGACGCAAAATCATTCCATAACCAAAAAAAATGGACCATTTATTTTGACGCAACCGGCGTTGAGTGGTAACGAGTGGTTGAAATGTGTGTAACCACTGCCTGCATCAACTGGTAACGAGTGCATGAAATTCGCACTGCACCCATAACACGAAAGGGCTAAAATGAGATTAACCAGCCTCACACATCCCTGAGTCGCCGTACATGAGCAGTAAGCCCCAACCACTCCTTCGGATATAAACCTTCTCAGGCTGAATCCATTTGGAGCACCTTAATTGCCCACTAAACCACCAGGTTGCATAATTTGTTTGTATGGTTACTATTCAGCTTAGTAAATGGTCTGGCATATGGAAAACCATTTGGCTTGTCAGTCTGTGTAGAGTCACCCAAAGGCAGAAAGAAAGGGAAAGACTGAAGGAAGGAAAGACAGAAGAGGAAGTGTAAAGTCACCCATAGGCAGAAGGAAGAGGAAAGAATGAAGGAGATAAAGACAGAAGAGGAAGGAAGGAAGAGAGGAAAGGGCAGTCACCCAAGAGCAGCATTATATCGAGTGAGAGGATGGTGAGTGCCCCCACCTACCACCAACTTTACAAGCAACTTTGTGAATATGTACCTTATTTTTTACAGTAACATTTTATTTAGCAATATTGTAAATAATATTTTTTTTTGTTTTTTCTTTTATCTTATTCAGATGGCTAGTATCACCAAAAATTTTACTGTTTCATGCATTAACAGGTATACTTCAGAGGAAAAGCACATGGGCTGAATTTTTCTTCCTTCAATCTGATTTGCATAACATAGTTTCTATGTAGTTACATTATATCTAACTTTATTCAGATTATTTTGTAGATGAGTTGCATTGCATCACATCTTCATTTGTATGGCACATCATGTAATACATCATTTTATTGAACTATATTTTTTTTCTGACTGAAGCCATACAGTCTGCAGTTTTCATGTGCAGCAAAATATAGTGTTGTTAGCATGAATTTGTTACTGTTTGTAGTCATGACATTGATTTTTTTGTATAAGGCATGTTGATGTTTATAGATTTATGTTTTAACTGTTACCATCTGTAGCTGTAGAAAATATACTTCCAGTAGTCACGTACACTTTGAGCATGTTACTGATACCTTGTAATGAAATGGCTTTTTAATGTGGATGTGGCAGAGGATATGAGGAAGATTATTCTGAAAGGCAACAGAGAGCAGATAGAGGCAGCCAAGATACTACTGCTGGAAAAGGTACAGTTGTTTTCTGTTTATAGGTGTGAATAACATACTGTTGTAGACTTGGTTAAACTGGTAGTTGGTTTGTGAATGAAACTGACACAGGATATTCGTAGGTATCTGCTTTTGTAAAGTTATCAGGTCTCCATTTTCAGTCATGTGATGAGTCAGTTAGATATCATCTGGAACATATCTGTACTTTTTTTTTATAGGAGTTTCATGAATTTATACAGCATTATTATATTGCTTGGGATGTTTATCCCCTGAAGACTGGAAATGTCTTACCTAAGCTAAGCAGAATTGTATGCTGTTAGAATAAAGTGTAAAAAGATGTACTCAGTCTGAAGGGGTTGTTGGTATTGTTTCTGACTCATGCAGTTTGGAGACATTTTACCTAAGTTGAGTAAAATTATGTGGGATTAGCTATTAAAAAAAAAAAGTTAATGGCTGTATCTTGGTTGCTGTATGGTAAAATCATCCAAATTTTTGTTGTCCTTAGTACTGAGACCTGGTGACTTGTGAAATTTAGATACCTTTTGCAGTGGCAGTAAACTTTCTTGATGTATGGGGGACTGTGCTTATCTTAAGATAATTTTTTACTAATGAAATATTGTCTTGTGTAGTACTACTTTGCTTCAGTTTCCATGGGGGGATATGTTTTATGAAATGGGTATGAAGTTCAAGTAAGTGTCCATCAAACCTCTTATGCCACACTAAGCATATGTTTATGATCCATACTACTGTAATGGACTGCATCTTTGTTTCTAAACCTGTTTTGCATGTAAACCATATTGGTGTTTTATGTTATGGTTGTGGCAGATGAACTGGCATAGCATGCTCTGTCAGGCCTACTTTCTGTGCTTGTATTGGCTTGACTGGAGCATGGTTTACATTTTTAATCAGTTGCTGAAGCCTGGTTTACATTTATTACTATGATTTTTATTGTTATGTAATGTTGCCTACTTCTTCCTTCACCTTTATCATTCTTTTTTTGTGTCTGCCCTCCTCTGTTTCCAATTTCTCCCATCATTCATATAACTTTTTATTACTCTTTTCTCCCAAGGTGGCTTTACTTTGAGTGACAAGTCTAATGGCTTCCTGTAAGCCAGGAAACCACATACAACACCAGGTGGTAACCATGTAACCAACTTTTACATGTTCTGTACTTGTCAATAAGTGGGTTGGCTGAGGGTTAGTGCCCCTCTCAGTAACACTAACTCAAAGACAAACAGCCATTTTATGCTGCCCCACTATAGATAGATAAGTAGGTAGATTATTATTATTATTTTTTATTATTATTATTATTTTTATTACTGTATTATTATGATATTTTTAAAATCATCATTCTGACCAAGTTTATAACCATTAGTGGGATGGAGGATATCCTGAGCAGTGTTCTGAGCTCTCACAGAAGGTACAGTTTAGAGGAGAAGGAAAGACCCAGATACTATGCAATTCGGTTTCTTGCTTTCCTGTCAAGACAACAGGTTCCTTGCAATGTGAGTGCTGTGCAGTGAGGTCATCACATCCCTATGGCATTACAAAGATTGGGAACTTCTTACTCCTTACAGAAATCAGTGAGCTTTATAGCTATCAAACCCAGACCATATGCTAAAGATTCCATTCCTCACTTTTTCACCTGCATCTTATAAAATGTATCATAACAACCACTACAGCAGTCATGTAGAGGCAATGGTATTCATTTCATTCATTCATTCATCTAATCCTGTGTTGCCCCATGGGGTGCGTAGGAGCCTGGGGCTAGACAAGTTGGTCCTGATATTTAAGATGAGAGTGAGTAGCCTCACTCATCCCTGAGTGGCGTTACATGTGCAGTTAATCCCAACCACCCATTGGGTTTAAACCTGCACCAGTTCAATCCAGTTGGAGTACCTTAATTACCCACCAAACCGCCAGGCGCCAAAATTTGGTTATATGGTTACCACATAGCATAGTAAATGGTTTCCATTTGTACAGGCTCAGTTTTATAATTTAAGATACACATGTAGCTTCTGACTAGGGTAAAGAGAACACTGTTGTTTAAGTGCCTCCTAAGCTCATTGACTCCATCTTTCCACTTGACAGAATGATGACTGTCTGTTGCTCATGAACAATAAATAGCTCAGTTCATCATCTCTCAGTGTTCTTGGTGTCTTTCTTGTCATGATGTCTTGAGAAAATTGCACTACTTCTCTTGCAAAATTTAGTTATTAGAGGCTAGATGATCTGAACTAACTCAGTTATTTCTTTAACCTGGCTCAGATACTGACGCTGTATGCACTATGGCCTATATGCTCTAGTTTGTGTGTGTATAACTGTGTGGAGGTAGTGGGGTTCAGTGCATACAGAACTTTTAACAGGGTGGAGTGTAAGTGTATTGTCTTAACAGTTCCTCATTCAACACATGCAGCATTTTAAACAGGATGGAGTTGAAAGTTGTGAGCTGGATGTATGTATAAGGTTCAGTAAATGAGGGTTTTGCAGAACTCCAGTTCAACTACATGCATTGTAGTACTTGCTCCATCACAATCACAGGGAAGGTAGCAGCTGTACATCATTGAATCTCATCTATCTCCATAATGAAAAACTATGGTTGGGATTGGCTCCTCTGTTGTTAATTCTTTTTACAAGAGTACTGTAATAATTATGTCAGTGAAAATTTTATGTCAGTGAAAATTGAATATAGTATTGGACATCATAGTATTTTAAAGCATAATAGACTGTGACAGAACTAGTTGCGGAATTACTACTCATTATATTCCTCTGCTGCAGGTTAATGAGGAAGCAGTGATGAGGCAGCAGATTAGTGCCTCTGCTGCCAACATGTCACATAGGGCAAGAGGACGGCAGAACAGCCAAGAGAGAGATCCTTGTCAGGTGTGTCACTGATGTTATTTACATTTTCAGTTGTTGTGTACAAGTATACAGTAACTCCTCCATTTGTGTGGGTTCCACATGCATTGTTCACCTTTTAAGTGAATACTTAAACTCTGTCCATAATTGATATTTATGGCAAAAAATTTGATACACACAGGAAAGTTTCAGAAATCTGTCTCCAAAAAATTGCTGCTGGTCACTGACATTGAAAGTCCCGTGCAGTGATGTTTGTCAACATGGCTGGCAATGTTTATACGCCGATTCTAATACTCTGCCAAGAACCAGGTGACCCTTTTCTCTCATACAACAAACCCTTGCTATAGCAAAGCCTGATAACAGATTTAACCCCTAAAGCGCGGCTGTGTACAGTCGATCCCCCCCGAGTGGCGGGGTTGTATCGCGGTCTGAGTACCTGTAGGAAAATATTCGCCAAAAATCAGAGATAAACCCTAGAACATTATACTTGGTATGGCAGATAGTACTTACATTCAGCTTTCTCCAGAGACAGGTGTTGAGCCTTCATGGACTACCCAAGGACTTGTGGAGACTTGCAAAGTTGGGTAACCAAATCTTCACTTTCACACCTCCAGCAACCTGGTTTCCCCTCTACCACAGCCTCATTCTGTCACAGTAAACTTTATACTACAACGTAAAGGTAGTTAGGAATCTGTATTTGTACAATAAGCACTGAAAATAAGGCTAAAATCAACGGAGCGTACGGCCGACATGCACTGTGGCAGCGGTCTTCCCGTCACTCAACAAACATTGCCATTTTCACAGCTAAAAACATGTATACTACATTATTTTCAATCATATTACTTCCCAAAAGATCACCACGGCGCGCTTTTTATTCTGCCTTACGTCCGCCACTTTATTCTCGTTCCTGTCGGCCGCTTGCACTGACTGGGAAGAGCTAGAACTCGCCATAATCTCACTTTGAAAGCCTGCAGTAAACTGATGCTAAACAGAGGCAAACCGTGAGAAAAAAAGCTAGTGTTACAACTGGGGAAACAAGCGTTTCCTAGTAGCATAAACTGCTTGTGAGAGGAGATCGCAGATTTACAGTTCTGAGCGCTCAGAGCGCTGCCATGTATCACAGCCAGGCTGGCTGGGCCGTGGGGAGGGGGGAGACGGGGGGAAAACGCAATATTTGGCAACAACTGAGGTCAGTAGTACAAAGGTAAAGTATGCTAGTTGTAGCTAGAGGGTGGTGGTACTGATAGACAATACCAGCTGGAGCCTGCTTGCCTGCGGTTATTCAAAATTTACTAAAATCGCAAACGCGACAACCCACCGTCCTGCCCTTATGGCCGAGCGTCGCAAACGCGACGATCCGCGTTTTAGGGGTTAACGAATGCCATGAAGCCCACTGAGCAGTCTGTCAGCTCTGCCTTTCTGAATACCTCTGAGCCCACTAATTAGTTTTTTGGCAATAATAGTCCAAGAACATTAGGTTTGACCTGGTAAAAATTCCTAACAAACTGATTTTACTAAAATTCCCCTGGAATCTGAGTCCAGGAGAACCCTGAAATCCAAGATGGTCCCCATGACATCATTTGCAGCTTTGGAAATATTGACAAATCCATAACTTTTCATGCAGATATTGTAAGTTAATGTGTAATACATTAAAATATATGTTTTCGATCACAAGGAATTAATTTATTCACATTAGTAAGTCTTTCAAGTATTATTTCTATGACAAATTAGTATAATACCATTATCCAGGTGACCCCAAAATAATATGGCTTGAAGTGAATGTTTTATATTTCCTGTCAGTGATAGCTAACCAATCTCTTATCTCAGTCTCAGCTGGCATGGTTACTGAGAAAGATGTAACCTGTGATAAAGCCTATGCCATTGGCATGGCTGCAGCATTTAGTCTAGAGGGCAAATTCCTGCTTTGTGTAAAGCTTAGTTGCAGAGATTGGGTGTCCACTATATCTGGCCCAACAAGCACCATAAAAGTACAAGGACACATCTTTTCATATGCATAACATGTGTTATCAAAGACTCCACTGAAGTGGGAGAGTACTTATGCTGTGAGCTGGCCCAGCAGCCTCCCTCACTGTTTGATAAAGGGGCAGTGAGAAAAGCCAATACAGATATACTAGGGATATACCAGGGCTCTTGCTAACTGCCGATGGTTATGAGCCATTTGGCTCCAAAGGTTTCATATTTACGAGCCAGATAAATTTTTAGTAGCCAAACTGACTACCAGCCGAAATATTTTACGAGCAATAAATATATTTATTTACGCATTGTGACAATTAGAATCATATAATGAGGTTTTAAACATTCACAATGGCGACAAGGAATGACTTAATAATCGATCACAACGTGTTTTGTTCATTTAAGTGAGATTTATTTTGTAGTTTACTCCTCGCCAAAGTGGACATATTTTCTCCTCGCCAAAAGGCGACTTGCATGTAAAATTTGTTCGCTGAAGGGAAAAAATACTCGCATTTGCGAGCTGTGGCTTACCAAACATGAGCCCTGCATACGACAAATTAAAAGTTTGTGCCAGTACTCAAATCCCAGAGATTGCTCAGTTTGTATTAGATAGTGGACACCTCCACACTGTGCTATGGCCCAGTGATACAACGTATGAACAAGTGTGTGACACATATGTAACCTATGTAATGCATCATTATAGTATGGAATCAGTTGTGGTATTTGATGGATACAGTGACGCCCTGATAATGAAAGCTGCAGAGCATGAGAACCATGCTTTGCAATGTACACCAACTGACATACTGTTTGAAAGGTCCATGAAAGCCACTACTACTTAGAAAGCATTCCTTCATAGTCAGAAAAACAAGTCTTGGTATATCAACTTCCTAACACTGGACCTTCAAAACAGTGGGATTGTAGTGAAACAACATAAGGTTGATGCTGATCCTCAGTCTCAGCGGCACACAATATGAGTGAACAGACTGAGAGGTCAGTTCTTCTAGTTGGAACAGACACAGACCTTTTGGTGATGCTGGTGTCACAAGCCTTCCCAAATGCAAATATCCAGATGCTCTGGAGCCGAAACCCAGTCCAACTCTGCGGTATTCAGGCAATACAATCAGCCAATATCAGTGTTAAGCACCACCTCAAGTTTGTACATGCCATCACTGGCTGTGACACAACTTCTGCCATCTGCAGAAAGGGAAGTTAAAAGCTTGAGGTGTTATCAGCTCTGGTGAAGATTGGAGTGTACTGGAAACATTTAAGTTACCAAACAGTAGCCATGAAGAAATATCAAGAACTAGGGAAGCTTTTATTCTGCAGTTATATGGATCAGGAAGAGGAAAGTCACTGGATGGACAGCACCACATCATGTGTAGTCGATCAGTCAGTAAAGTAGCTTTGTCCTCTGTGTTTAAGATAGAATCACTGCCTCCTACAAGTGCAGCAGCCATATTTCGTTCATACTGTACCTATCACACCGTTAAATATTGGATCGGCAGTGAAATGTCTCTATTGGCAGAGACACTGGGATGGTGTTGCTCATAATAAACTAAAAGAAATCTTTCAGAGAGTGGTTGTGCCAAGGGTTCTCCCCTCCATGTCTCGGCAACTGGAGGTGGCTCTTGCTAGGTTTCGCATTGGGCACTCAGCTTACACATGGGTTTCTCATGATTGGTGAGACTCAACTGTTCTGTGATGATTACCGTGTTCTCCTTACCATCCATCACTTGCTGGTTGAGTGTCCAAGTTTGGGGGACCTACGTCAGAGATTCCTCCATTGGCATAAGGGGGCAGATGGTGCCTACTGTCTCTCCTTGATGCTTGGTGAAGCCTCTAGCGATTTTACTTAAGTTTTTAGTTTTCTTCAGGAGGCGGGCCTCCTTCCACTTTTATCAATAATTGATATTTTATAGACTTATTTTTTTCATTATTTTATTCCTACTAACAGATATTAACTTCATTTTGATTATTCACTTTTTATTTGCTGCGTCTTTTACCTTGTTGCCCAGCTGCACATGACCCTGGCAGTTGTGCCACCAGATTTTAATACAATCAATCAATCAGTCAGTGCAATGTCTCCCTTGGAGTGGCACTGGAAAATGGTAGCAACTAGCACATTGGCAGCTATAGAGACAGATAAGCCAGTTGTCCAGTCCAAAGTGCTGTGTATGATCTCCTGTGTTATAGTAGGACTCGCCTAAGTTTGCGGCTGTGGTGTGGCCTGCACCTGTGTACAGTGTTGCCACGTTTTCTATACCGTTATCTCTCTCTCTCTCTCTCTCTCTCTCTCCTGGCGGGAGATGTGAGCCACCCTGAGTACTTTTGATTCTTTTATAAGGTGTTTATAATTGTGCTTTCATTTGTTAATTTGGTTTTGTTATATTTAGTGATATTTATCATTTTTTGTATACGGCGACAGATGACTCGTTATTGCAGTACCATGATTGATTTTCATTCATTCATTCTCTTTCCCCTTCCTCCATCTCTCTCTCAGCCTGACAATGCCTCCACATCATTTCCACACCACCCCTGAGATCAAGGCCACCGACTGGGTGTGGAAGTGTTGCCGCTCGCGAGTGAATAATGTTTTTTTTTTTTACTTCAGTATTGGCATATGCCTACTATTTTGTCCTACATATTAGCTTATGATTATAAATGTGATTATTCCTCGCCCTTAAAATTACGGTAAAAGCCAGTAAATGTGAGCATTTTTCCCTAGCAACACCTGTACAAGCTATGCTTGGGTCTATGGAGGGGTACGTACTTTACCTTAGGCCAGACTGGGTGTGTCAGTATTGCCACTCACAAGAATTATATGAATTATTTCTTTTACTTTGGATATTGGCATATTTCTTCTTTTTTCAGGCTCATTCTCTTATATCCATAACTGTAATATTATTACCCACCCTAAAACTATGCTAAAAAACATTAAAAGTGACTACAATTTCTTTTAGCAACACTGTACAATATGTATGCCATGTTTCTGTGTTACTCTATAAATATTTTATGCATAATAAGATTACTGTTGATTCACCCATCAAAATACACAAGTGTAAGTTTTATTCATCTGAATTTATCGTATTTGTGTTGCCTTGTACATAAATAGCTTCCGTTTCACATCACAAGTTGGGAAAACGTGGCACCATTGTACACAGGTGCGGGCCACACCACAGCCGCAAACTTAGGCGAGTCCTACTATAGCAAGACTGGATGTGGTAGGGCTTGCAGCTGCTGAAAAGGGGGGTTAAACTGCTGTGTTATGTGCAGTCACTATTAGGGATATATATGCTCCAACATCCAAGTTGATTCAGATGTACAGTTACCTCCGCTTCTAACGAGTACAGTGGGTGGTGTGTTTGGTGAAATGTGGCACCACTGTGTTTGTTTACATCGTAGTAATAGCTAGTGAATGGGCAGACCGGGCTGAGCTTCCCTTCTGTTACAGTATCTAGTACCCTGAGAAACAATGTTCTATCAAGTCATACTCTGTCTGCAAATCCAAGTGATTGCCACGTATATATAGTGGAAGGTAGAGAGAAAAACAAATAGTAATGTCATTGGATCCCATTGTTTCTCTGACAGGAGATGACTGTGAGGCGAGGTGGAACGGAGGGGAGGGGGACAGGTAGTGGGGGAACATGTATTGAAACTGTCATGTTTCGTTTAGAAAGATGAAGGGTGTGATTATACAGATGTTCTGAGGTGATCTGTAACTCCGTATGCAATAACGTGTATTGGACGAAAGTAGGAGCCTTAATATTCGTCATACAATGTGGTGAACAACTGTAGTTGAACATAAATTTTAAAAGGTATGATGTCCGGTGTCTCGAAACATGGTTCACTTGAGTCTAGTGAGTGTACGACTCAACTGCTGTAACATTTTTGTGGCTGAACCAGGGTAGCCATAAATGATTCATGATTAAGTATGTGACACAACGGTCATGCCATGTTGTGCATCATGCAGTCCGTTTTATTGTGAGAAAAACAGTCATTATATTCTCAAACCATGGTATAAAAAGATGTCCTGTTGCATAGGATTATAGCTACTTTGAGTGTTGGACAGCTATTGGATTGTTGTGCGAAAATGTTGCGCAGTCACCATACTGATGGATCACGCAGAGGTAATGAGATACTGTATTTGCATAATGAATTCATATATTGTATTATAATAATTGAAATAACTGTGTTACATGTGTCCAGTCCACAAATGATGTTGCTTTCTTCGAGGTGCTATTTCAATAGTGTGGACAGTTGTGACACAATAAACTCAAACATTGATCATTGTATATTATACTCTCTTTAAAACATTCATACATTGGATTTCACTCAAGTATTACACATTCACGGCCTCCACCGCTCCAGACGCATTTTACTCTTTAATCGTGTTTCTACACTCATACACTGTTTATCCAGAGGGAGCAGTTATTTCCCTTACCAACACCAAACAGCACATATGTTGGTGATGACTCTACTTCCACCTGTCCACCTCCTCATTCGTTCCTACTCCACAACAGTCCACTTCCACATACACCTTACCACCAAGCAGTGTGGTCAAGCCCTCCCACCCTCTTCGTTCTTGCAATATTTCCCTCCTCTCCTAATACAGCATCCCTCTGACCAACCTATCCTCAAGTATACCCCTTACCCACCAAATATTCCAATCTATTTCTAATTGCCTTGGGAATATCGTTTTCAGTGTTCAGCGTTATAGGACATGGCATCACAGATATCCGTAATGTCAAAATCTGTTGTCGAACTTGTCATTATGAATCTCGTATGATGGCTCTAAACAACTATACTATAACAACTTTTCGTTTCCCATCTACAATCACCACCACCACAGTGCCCAGTGCATTACACAGCATGATATTTTAGTTCCTACTTCCGTTTGTTCTACGATTGATATACTATGTGTGTCCATTGTCTGTCATGAAATTGCAAGGATGGTATCGGGCCAGCATTCACTGTTACAGAGGCATTTCATTGGTATGGTTTTGATAAGAAAATTGCATAGTCTAGCCTTGTTTGTGCAGGGGTACAGTAATGCAACTGGCTAATCCAGATCTATGTTAACACAGCAGATGACGTTTGCAATGATTGCGTGTGATAAACAGCTATGTAATGAACTGCAACATAGGGCAAAATTACACATGTCTGTCCATTGTCTGCCATTATAACACAAGGTTTTAGTATGTGGCCACGGCTACACGAAATATATCGATGGCGTGGTACTGCTGTGAGAGTGTAAAACTGTATATGGTCTACGTGTGTTTGTTCAGGAAGTCTGGCAATACACTTTACCGACTTATTCGCACTCATACCAAGACAGCATCAAAGGTCGCGGTTCTGGTGACTATACTGACTGACCATTGAACACCCTTTCACCTCCCAGCAGTCTGAATGAGGTCCTGTTTTCAAGCAATAGAGACATTAAGTAGTGCAGTGAACAATGAAATTTTATATGTAAAGTAAGGAGTGTTCCATGCACCGTGTCATCATACAAGCTTATACAGTATAACACAGCCAAGGATAAGCTGGACCTACGGTAGGATAAAGGTTGAGTGCTGCTGGAGCGTCCAAGTAAATGTAAGCAACATTGGTGCACCAGCACCTGGATGGTAAAACCCAACCACCGCGCATAGGAAAAATACCCCAGGTTCTGAAGCTACCCCACGTCATCCAGTAGATTTACACATGGTCATTGATAAGGCTGCAATCTCGTTTTGGTGATGCGATATGATAAGGAAGTCAGTACCATGTCTCATTACCCATCATACGAGGAAGGGCCGGAAATCTATGAAACAGAGAGAAAGAGAGAGAGAGAGTCTCTCTCTCTCTCTCTCTCTCTCAAGTAGCCTGTAAGCAAGGAGGCTTTTTATGTTTGCACTCTCACAGGTGGGTGATATGAGGCTAACGTCACTGTAGAAAGACACCCAGGGAAACAAAGACCACCCTGTCCTACCCTGGGTCTGTTATGTTGTACTGTAGCAACATGTGAAGACAATGGATTGCACCAGTCTGTCTGTCTGTTTGTTAGTCTCTCACCCTCTGTCTTTGTCTCTCTCTCTGTCTATCTGTCTGTCTGTCTCTCTCTCTCTCTCTCTCCCTTTCATAGATTTCCAGCCCTTCCTCATATGATGGGTAATGAGACATGGTACTGACTTCCTTATCATATCGCATCACCACAACGAGATTGCAGCCTTATCAATGACCATGTGTAACTCTACTGGATGACATGGGGTAGCTTCAGAACCTGGGGTATTTTTCCTATGCGCGGTGGTTGGGTTTTACCATTCAGGTGAAGGTGCACCAATGTTGCTTACATTTACTTGGACGCTCCAGCAGCACTCAACCTTTATCCTACCGTAGGTCCAGCTTATCCTTGGCTGTGTTATTCTGTATAAGCTTGCATGATGACACGGAGCACAGAACACTCCTTACTTTACATATAAAACTGCATTGTTCACTGCACTACTTAATGTTTCTGTTGCTTGAAAACAGGACCTCATTCAGACTGCTGGGAAGCGCAAGGGTGTTCAGTGGTCAGTCAGCATAGTCACCAGAACCGCGACCTTTGATGCTGTCTTGGTATGAGTGCAAATAAGTCGGTAAAGTGTATTACCAGACTTCCTGCACAAACACACGCAGACTATACGCAATTTTACACTCTCACAGCAGCACCACGCCATCGATATATTTCGTGTAGCCATGGCCACATACTAAAACCTTGTGTTATAATGGCAGACAATGGACATACATGCATGGTAAGGAAATACTGCTCCCTTTGGATGAACAATGTGTGTGTAGACACACTATTAAATACAGTAGTATAATGCGTCTGGAGCTAAGGAGGGCCTGAATGTCTACTACTTGTATGAAAAACTATGTATGAATGTTTAAAAGAGAGTATAATATACAATGATCAATGTTTGTGTTTATTGTGTCACAACTGTTCACACTATTGAAATAGCACCTCGAAGAAAGCAACATCATTTGCGGACTAGACGCACGTAACACAGTTATTTCAATTATTAATATACAAGATATGCATTCATTATGCAAATACAGTATCTCATTACCTCCGCGTGATCCATCAGTATGGTGACTGCGCAACATTTTCGCACAACAACCCAATAGCTGTCCAACACTCAAAGTAGCTATAATCCTATGGAACAGGACATCTATTTATACCATGCATTGAGAATATAATGACTTTTTCTCACAATAAAACGGACTGCATGATGCACAACATGGCATGACCGTTGTGTCACATACTTAATCATGAATCATTTATGGCTACCCTGGTTCAGCCACAAAAATGTTACAGCAGTTGAGTCGCACACTCATTAGACTCAGGTGAACCACGTTTCGAGACACCGGACATCATACCTTTTAACATTTATGCTCAACTACAGTTGTTCACCACATTGTATGACGAACATTAAGACTCCTACTTTCGTCCAATACACGTTATTGCATACGGAGTTACAGATCACCTCAGAACATCTGTATAATCACACCATTCATCTTTCTAAACGAAACATGACAGTTTCGATACATGTTCCCCCACTACCTGTCCCCCTCCCCTCCGTTCCACCTCGCCTCACAGTCATCTCCTGTCAGAGAAACAATGGGATCCAATGACATTACTATTTGTTTTTCTCTCTACTTTCAACTATATATATGTGGCAATCACTTGGATTTGCAGACAGAGTATGACTTGATAGAACATTGTTTCTCAGGGTACTAGATACTGTAGCGGAGGGGAAGCTCAGCCCGGTCTGTCCATTCACTAGCTATTACTACGATGTAAACAAACATAGTGGTGCCACATTTCACCAAACACACTCATTAGAAGTGGAGGAAACTGTACCATACCTCGGGTACTTGAAAATTCACAAAGTGTTAGGTAACATATGTAGAGTGTAAGGAAGTACACAAACATTATGCATTTGACAGCTTTATTCATACAAGTCCACAGAATGAGCCACGCAGTCATGTAATGATGAAGATAATCGAAAGCTTTTGTGTCATGACGGACTGATTTAACAGTGGTATTGTGATTGTTTCCACATTCTTTAAAAATGATAATTAGCAAGCTTTTTCACTTTTGTAAGTTAACTATTATTCGGTTTTTTATTCACATGAACAGTGTATCCGTTATTTCACAGTTTAATATTCCTACTGAAAAATTGTTCTGACATTTTATATTGAGTAATTAAGGCACTCCTCTTGGATTGAGCTGGTGCTGGTTTATATCCAAGGGGCAGTTGGGGTTTATTGCTCAAGTAATGCTGCTCAGGGATGAGTGTGGCTGGTTACTCTGATCTTAAATGTCAGGACCAACTTGCTTAGCCCTGGGCTTGTACGCTTCTTATGGGGCAGCATAGGCTTGGGTAATGGATGATGATATATTTTTACAACAAAATATTGACATTTCACTCATATGCCCACTTAAAAATGTCTGTAGGGAATTTTAGTGTTTATAAATAAATTCCACATACCGAAAAAACTATAAATACGGTTGTTACACACACTGTTTGATCACTTGATGCAGAGTTATGGATTTTTCAATGTTATCGATATGAAATTATCATTTGGCAGCCATCTCCAATGTCAAGGTTTTCCTGTTCTTGGATTCCAGGGGACTTAAGTACTGTATGTTATTGAGAGCCCCACTCTGAGTGAATCCTGAAAAAATCAGCTTGTTAGGAACTTTTTTTTTTTACAGCTTTTGGCTAAATTTGACCTAATGCTCTTGGACTATGATGTACAATGCCCATTAAACAGGGTGTATCATGAGGCATGTACAACCCCCTCCCCATGTGTGGGGTGACTAAGAACACAGTTACCGAGCATGGCAGTGGTTTTTCCCACCCACTTGATCTAGGTTGGAGAGCTGCTAGTGGGAATAGGTGATGAGTTGGGCTATTTAGGGGCTACTTCTGGTAGAACTGGGTGGGACTGGAGTTGTGGACACACTGTATCGCATGTGATTGGCCTCAGGCTTGCTGCATCTTCTGTTGTGTTCAGACAACCACATGCACATCTCATATCTCACAACTTTGCCAAGTGTTTTCACATTGTGATTTTGAAAAGTGGCTTCTAGTAAGGAAGCTCCCAGCACCTCATCTTCTGAAAAAGCAAGGAGGAGGATTATTACCATTGACAAGCCATCTTTGATGGCAGTGAATATGAATGCTAGTTAACTAAGAATTCAGCCTACAAGAGGAGTATCAGTGTAAGCAGTGTACTGCCATCTGTACAGGTACAGTGTGCAGTACATGTTTCCTTCCTTTTTTACCCCAACCAGGCCTGAAATTACTCTTTCCCTATTGTGATTCTTGATTTGTAATAACAGACAGTAGCAACACTGTAAACTCTTAAGTTATCCGTTTTAATTCAGCCAAGCCCTACGCAGAATAAAGTTAAATCCCGGATATTGCATAGCACCTCTCTGTCGGCTCAACATTTGGCATCAGGCTGGATATTGTGTTACTGTCCGTCTCGACTCTCCGTCTTAAAAACCTACCCATGAGTGAAAGATGAAAACTAAGTACAATATAAAAATACAGTAATGATAAAGTACAGTAACTCATCACCTAACTTAACCTAGATTATCCTGGCCTAACCTAAATTCAGCCAAAATTAACCTTACCTTAATTAACCCATCCTGATTTAAATTCATTTCATGAATTCCTTAGGAATTACAAAAAAAATCACACTTACACAAATTCCCTGTAACCTATATACCGTGAACCGGGGTGAATTCGGACACGGGGTGGATTCGGACGAAATTTGCATAAAAAGATTAAATGCTACGCCGCTGCTAAACAAAGAAAGATATCGTATATCTTTAAACGGGATAATGTTGCATAGGTTTTGTAAAATGTTATGTATAATTATCTTTTTAAAATATTATGTTCCACTGGTGAATATATTGTAATAAAGACAATGCTATTTTTTGGTGAAAAAATGAATACGGGAAAACTTGGTCTGGTGTGAACGAATCATAACAAACCGCACGCTTATACACATTTAGAGGTTTACTTTAACGTCTAACTTGAAGATTGGAACAGAGAAAGGGTTAAAATCTGCATTTTAAATGTATGTAAACATGACATGAGTGAATGTGTACGCATTGTTGGGATTTAAAGAGGTGTCTTCGGACACTGGATATTTCTAGGGTTGAGATCAGACAGCATATCTAATTTGCTTTTTTTATATGTAATAAAACATATTTTGTACAATGTACATAGTCTGCATGCTTATCTTTGTTTTTGCATTTATATAACAGATGAAGTGTGAGATGAACTAGGCCACAATGCCTCGAAATTACAAGAGAGTGAGTGTATCTACCAGTGATGGTAGAAGACACTATACGGTGGAACGCCGTGGCAGCCTTTTAGAGTATGCTAGTGCAGACGTACGTGATGGAAAGTTAAGTGTCAGACAGGCTGCTAAGAAATATGGTGTGAGAACACATATTATTTAAGTTACCATATGGTATGGTACCGGTATGATATCCTTATAGTTCGTCTCCACTCCCTCCTCTTGTTCCTCATCTACTTACCCCTTCCATTCCTAACTCCTGTTTCTCCTTCCCAAGCTCCTTCTCTCATTCCTTCCCAAGCTCCTTCACTCTTTAGCTCTTTCCTTCCCTATCTTCTGTTCCTCCATTCCAAGTTCCCTTTAATTAGGCATTTAAATAGCCGGCACGCTTTAAACCGTCCGGTCAGTCAGTCACAATCGTGCCTTTAACCTGCGCATAGCGTGGGAATGTACTCCCTATAATGTATATGTATAATCAACTAAACTGGGGTTATAAGTCAATGGAAAATTTATTTTTTCATCTATTTTTGCTATATATCACTACTATTTACTTGTAATTTTTCTGTATTTTTTTGTATTTTTTTCAGCAATTTTTTTAAAAGTCGCGCAGTGTCCGAAGACCCCCCAGAACTGTCCAAACATTCAGCTGAGCTACTAGGGGCCCATTTCAGCGCATTTCTAATGAGTGTCCGGGGTCACCCCAAGGCAGTCCGAAGTCTCCCCAGTCCGGGGTGACCTCGGACACCTATAAAATATTTTACTACGTCTAGATGGAGATACTGAGATTATCTAGCTGTTAGATACTTACAGGTTATTGGCTCACGTATGTATGTAATACTTAACATCAGTATTTTGGCCAAAATAAATTGTGTCAGGATGAAAAAACCTTCAAAATCGTACGAAGTCACCCCGGTTCACGGTATATATATACATATATATATATATATATATATTGTTTTGAAAAAGTGTTCCCCTGAACTTGCCTCTGTCCTAGCTAAATTATTCAGACTATGCATACGTATTTCTTTATTCCCATATTCATGGAAAGAAGCCAATATCCACCCAGTTCCGAAGAAAGGAAGTTCGTCTGACCCCTCCAATTACAGACCAATAGCTGTCACATCTTCTCTTGGTAAGGTATTTGAAACTTTAATTAATAAGCATATTGTTAAACATCTTGAATCCAACAACTTAATTAGTGATAGACAATACGGTTTTCGCCACGAAAGATCCACCATTGACATACTCAATCTCTTAACTCATACCATCCATCAATCTATTGATCTCTTTGGAGAAACTCATGCAGTAGCTCTTGATATCTCTAAAGCTTTCGACTGAGTATGGCACCGTTCCCTGCTGTTCAAACTCCCTTGCTATGGATTAACGTCTTTTGTTCCTTTGATTTCTTCTTATCTTAGTGACAGGAAAATAAGAGTAAAAGTTGATGATGTATATTCGAATTTCCACTCAATTAACGCCGGCGTGCCGCAGGGCTCAGTTCTGGCGCCAACCCTATTTCTGGTTCATATTAATGATCTCTTATCTGTCACTCACAATTCCATTCACTCATATGCAGATGACTCAACACTACATAGTTCATTCACACTCAGACATCCATTTACAAAGTCCAATATCTCTACCTCTCAACTCAGTACAGCCATCTCCATAAATCAAGATCTATCTACAATCAGTGAATGGGGACAAAACAACCTTGTCTCTTTTAATGCTAGTAAAACTAAATATATACAGTTTACTAATAGGCAGATATTGCCAGATTCGTACATTACCTTCAATGTTAATAATATTCCCATCTCCAAAAGTATTGAAATTCTTGGTGTCTCACTTAACAGTGCCCTCAGCTGGACCTCTCATGTCAGATCACTTGCTAAGGCCGCCTCAAAGAAACTTGGATTATTGTACAGAGTCCATAACTTCTTCGCCGATGAGCAGTTAGCTATAATTTATAAGAGTCATGTGCCCTCTCAGTTTGAATATTGCTCACCCTTGTGGAATGGTTGTGGAGAGGTTGCATTAAGACAACTAGACAAAATTCAGAATAAAGCTGTTAGAATCATTAACAACCCTGCCATTACATATACACTACCTCCCCTGCAAGTAAGAAGGAATGTTGCCTCCCTTGCATTATTTTACAGATATTTTTTCGGCAAATGCTCAGACGAAGTTGCGTCCATGGTGCCACCTCTCTATGCCTTCCCTCATGCTACACGGGCATCTGGTAGCGCTCATGACTGGAATGTCACTCAACCATATTGCAGAACTTCTGCCTATCAGAATTCTTTCATTCCCCGAACTGCATCTCTCTGGAACTCGCTTCCCCAGAGTTGTTTTCCTCCAAATTTCAACCCACAACTGTTCAAGTCTAATTGTTACAGATATTTTATGAACAGAGGACACCAGTAATCTGGTGTATGGATTATTATTTTTTTTACCCATTTGTTTTTCCTTCCTCCGTTCTGTTATTTAAAAAAAAAAAAAAAAAAAAAAAAAGTATCCATCCATCCATCCAATCTTACGTTGCCCCATGAGGAGTGTAAAACCCCTGAGATTTAAGATGAGAGTGACCAGCCTCACTCATCCCTGAGTGGCATTACATGAGCAATAAACCCCAATCACCCCATGGATATAAGTCTTTACCAATTCAATCCTACTGGAGCACAATAATTACCCACTAAACCACCAGGCGCCAAAATTTGGCTATATGGTTACCACCCAGCATAGTAAATGGTGTTCTTGGTGTACAGGAAACCATTTGGCTTGTCACTCAGTGTAGAGTCACCCACAAGCAGAAGGGAGAAGAAAGAATGGAGGAATGAAAGATAGAAGGGGGAGTGTAAAGTCACCCGTAGGCAGAAGGAAGAGAAAAGAGTGAAGGAAAAAAAGACAGAAGAAAATGGAAGGAAACAAGGATAATATATGTATAATGTATGTATATTAAGAGATACTATCCCTTTTTTTGCTGTTAGATCCTCTGTCACACATGAGTACTTCACTTTTCTGGGATAGTTTCTGGTGCTTGCAGGAAGATCAAGGATGAGCCTTCATGATGTATACAGATCCTGTCACCTTTTTTGTAGTTAGATCCTCAGTCACACTTGAGTACTGCACCTTTCTGATATAGTTTTCTGGTGCTTACTGGAAGATCTGGAAGATCAAGGATGAGCTTTCTTGCTGTATACTTACGAAGTTTATTAGCCCTGTTGCTCTCATTCAGTATACTGTACTGCAGTGGTGTCAAATCAGTCCTTCCCAAGAGCCACACTTCAGTTGTGTTGATCGTCTGAGGGCCAAGTCTGCTTAAACTATAGTATACAGTACAGCAAAGCTGCAGCCTATTCAAATGTTTGAAGAAGGTCGATACGCCTTCTAACCCTTGCAGTGACATTGGCTTCAGCTTAAAATTGTTGATAACATTTGAGTAAAAGTTTCATGACATATGTGTTCACCAGTAAATTATTCAGATGGTATTGTTATCAGTCAGATTAGCAATAAATATTTCCTAACAGTGCTGTAATATTGTTCACTCGATCGTCATCATCATCTTCATCGTCCAATCCTACGTTGCCCGATGAGGAGCATTGGAGCCCGGGGCTAGGCAAGTTGGTCCTGACATTTAAGATGAGAGTGACCAGCCTCAGTCATCCCTGAGTGCTATTACGTGAGCAGTAAACCCAAGCTGCCCCTTGGATATAAACCTTCACCGGCTCAATCCGATTGGGGTTCCGTAATTACCCACTAAACAACCAGGCGCCAAAATTTGGTTATATGGTTACCACCCAGCATAGTAAATGGTTTCTTGGTGTACACGAAACTGGCTTGTCACTCAGAGTAGAGTCACCCATAGGCAGAAGGAAGAGGAAAGAATGAAGGAAAGAAAGACAGATGAGGGAGTGTAAAATCACCTGTAGGCAGAAGGACGAGGAAAGAATGAAGGAAAGAAAGACAGAAGAGGATGGAAGGATGAAGGAAAGGAAAGGGCAGACACCTGATAGCAGCACTACATCGAGTGAGTGGATGGTGATCGCCCCCACCTACCACATAATTATATGACAAATTTTATGATTTCCCATTTGTTATTTTCATAATTTCTTAAGTCATCGCTGACCACTCTTTTCCTCTTTGAGGGCCACAAGTTTACACCTCTGCTGTACTGTTCAGATATGATACCTAATGGTCAAGTAAGTTAAGCCTCTTCAGCTGGACGTGGCTCATAAAGATCTGATTCTGGGAGGTGGTTGGGGTTTATTGCTCACACGTTGTTGCCAAAGGTCAAGCAACTTTTCACTGGACGTAGTAGTGTCCAGACTCAGTAGCCTAGCCTCACACCCAGATGTCCCTTATGAGGAAGTACTAGATTGGATAATAGATAGATGGTTTGGTGCTGCAGTGATTGATTTGCTTTTACAGGATGATTCTCAGATGTTTACAGAAATTTGGAAGGCATGTGCATTCAATAACTCTTTAAACACAATTCTGATATGACAGAATGCCACACTGCCTAGTTTTGAAGCTGGTACTTACTGTATATTGATAGAACAATAAGTTTAAAGTTGACAGTTGCATCATAATTATTTACACTTCTCATTTCTGTTTCATTCAATCAGCCACCTGTTAGCAATGGGACCTTGTGTCAGGAATCACTTTCAACAGGGAGCTGTGAGAGATTCTTGGAGGCTTATATATCAGCGGTTGACACAGCAGCGCACTTCTGGCTTCAGGTGAGAAATAGCACTTGATGGAGGATAATAGCAACTTGCTGTTTACACCATTAGTTTAAATATGTTGTAGTACATGTACTCTTATCATCATTTTACAGTACAATGATGAGTATGATACAGTGTGTTTGCAAAGCACAGTTTTTGACAGCAGTTCTTTATTCCATTATGTGCAGTATTGCATGTTAAAAATGGCTTTAATATTCATACATTGGGCCTTAATAGCATGGCTTGACTCTCAGACCATGCTTCAGGGATAGAGATTACAAACATACTGCATGGTGTATTGTTGGCTTTGGAGTGTAGTTTCAGACATTCTGTATTCAGCCTTCCAGTAATGTGCATATATACAGTATCTTGGGTGCTAGTGATGAGTGATTAACCAATTCAGTCCAGAGAAATATTCTTTATTTTGTTCTTGCCATCTTCAGACAGCTTTATTCACTTAGCCCCATGACTGCAGCAAAGGTGACGAAAGTGAGGCCCCTGGTGCATTAGTCCACCCAAAAGTTACCCATTTTCATTTCAGCAATATATATTAATAAAAAAATAATACATGCACAAGAAAGCTAAACCTTTCTACTTACCTATGAGCACTTCAGTGAATGTCTAGATGCTCCTATGTTGCCGTAGAGATATGTGGAAGCAACGTCATTTTTGGTGTTTTTGTGTGTTGCTGGAGCTGTCTGTCGCCCTCAGCCACCCCCACTGTCGCCCACCATCCTTCACTTCACCTCTGTGCACCTCTATATGCATCACTTAGGTTTGCACCATGGTGTATGTGTCACATAGCACTTTAGTATCATTATTTTAAAGACATTGTAAAATGTAGTAGTGTTATATTGAACAATGAAAAACTAGTCATTGATAGTAAATAATGCTAAACTCAACTAAGTATATTTACGTAGCTTACACCAGACACTTTCATTTTCCAAATATTTTGTTCTCATACACTTATAATTAGTTTCCTTCACATTTACATTTTATGGGTCACTTTTCTAGAAGTTGATGAGTGTGCGAAAGATGTGTTGGGCGGTGTGAGGAAGATTCAGTCACGGTCACGGTAGTGGTGTGCATCATGGTGGTGGGTACTTCCTCCACCTCATTCCCTTCACCATGACTAGGAAGATCACAAGCCAGATCTTCATCCCATCACAACCTTTCATCTGGATCATAAACATCACTGAATTCACTATATTCCTTATCCCTTTCACCAGGACCAAACAGAAACCCTGGATACTTTGAGGATGTAACATAAATTGGGGGTGGTAGTTTTGAGTGTGGTGTGGTTGTTTGTTTGGCACTTTTTTCTTTTGGGGTATGTTCAGTACCCGAGTCACTCATATCACTTTCACTAGCAGGTGTATATATTCTTTTCTGTCCCATATGAAGTGTAGCACCTTCTTTCTTCATTCATACAGGGTGCAACTTTTGAAATAGAATTGTGGATTTTAAAAGGAACGCCGCAGTCTGTCAACAGGTCTTTTCAGAAGGAGCGTCATGGTTAAAGGGTTAAGGGTAGAATATTCAAGTTTCAGGCATTAGATATAGCTTTCATTAACCCCCCTCACTGAAAGATATTTCCCTTAAAATGAATATAATCATCTAATGATAGCAAGAACAACAGAAAAAAAGGAATCAGAACAAAGTGGTTATGAGTGGAATACCATCCATCCATCCATCCATCATCCAATCCTACATTGCCCCATGAGGAGCGTAGGAGCCCGGGGCTAGGCAGTTGGTCCAGACATTTAAGATGAGAGTGAAGTGGAATACCATATTTCAGATTTAATGTACACATATGATGCTGTGCTTTTTGCTGATTAAGAGCTCTTTGTGAACTGGTTCTGAGCTTTGTGAATGTTTGCATATGGTTTCTGGAAGTAATGTACAGTAGATAAGAGTAAGTGATGACTGTTGTGAGTGAAGGTGACACAGCAGTTTGATGTACTGCTGAATATAAAGATTCGATTTGGAGGAAATTTATTAGTACTGTACCTGGGTGTCATTGATAACAATGAGTTATGTTTTAAGGATGTGAAGAGCGGAGTGGCTCAAGAATGAAAAGTAGCTGTTGTAGTGATGACCCTGATACTAAAATGAGGACTAAATACAGAGGCTGCAAGAGGACTGTATAAAGATGTGCTTGTACGCACATTGATGTATGTGTGTGATACCTTGGTATGGGGTGCATGTGAATAAATGAGTGAGAGCTGTGGAGATGGAACATTGAAGAAATTTACTGGTATTTGGATCTGGGTTACATCAGCTGGATAAGATAAGAAACCGGTTTTTTAAAGGTATGGAATTAGGAAGTCTCATGATTACCAGTAGAGGGTAGAAGAGGTTATGCTTAGATGGTATGATCATGTAGAGAGAATAGGTAAAGCTGAGATGGTGAAAAGGGTATATGTGAGTGGTAGAGGGTTAGAGGAAAAGAGAAGGTATGCATAGCTGGTGTGATCATGTTGAAGGAATGGATGAAACTATGATGACTTAAAGGACATATGTGAGTCAGAGTGCCAGTGTAAGGAGATAGTTACAGTTCTTCCACATCACTGGTACAGCTCTAGTCACGCAAGCCCTCTGGCATATTTCCTACAACTACGGTAATTCATTTCTCTCATTCCATTACACCTACCATATAAATGCCATTATCCAGTGGTGGGCAGCACAAACGAAGAAGGACCTTGTGCAAGCGCAAAGCGCAATCCACACTTCATTGCCTTGCGCAAGTGCAAATGCGCAATCTGACAAATATTTAACTTGCTCAATGTCGCAAATTGCAAGTGCAGACCATTTGCATATATTTTGGGGAATTACTGAAAAATATTGAAATATTTAAATAAGACAGCATAACTATGTACTTTTATTTATTACAGTGTTATTATTTTCTATTATTTGTAATTTGCGCAAGTGTGCAATCTAATATTTAGCTTGTGGAATGTCGCAAAGTGCTAGCGTAAATCATTTGCATATATTTGTGGGAATTACTGTAAAATATATATTGGTATAATTAAGTAAATTACTAAATTAGCAACCTGCCCACCACCCGCGGTGACTGAGGTACAGTAGGTCACTGCCCGGGAAAAACAGCCTATATTTACCAAGGCATTGGCACCGCTTCCCGTCCGATCAGCGAAGTTAAGCAACGTTGGGTCTGGTTAATACTTGGATGGGTGACCGCCTGGGAACACCAGATGCTGTTGGCATCCCTACGTGTCAAGTGGGGTTGGTGGAGGATTAGTGCCCCTCCCTGTAAAACAATTAACTCTAAGCCCTTGGCCACCCCATTTGGGATACATGGCATCTGGCAATGAATGAATGAATTGGCAAAGATCACGTGATTACAGTATCATCAACTCTCTTTCTCTCCCCCCCTCTCTCTCTCTCTCTCTCTCTCTCTCTCTCTCTCTCTTTGACAGAGGAGGGAGGGAATGGAAAATAGAGAGAGAGGAGGGAAGGAATGGAGAATAAGAGAGAAGAGGGACGAAGTTTATGCCTTATCTCCTCACTCAAAGGGACGCTTCTTTGCCATTCCCATATTTATACTCTCTCTCTCTCTCTCTCTCTCTCTCTCTTGTCTTGTCAAGACAGTTTATTTAATAATTCAATATAGATATACTATAGCAAATGTAATTCGTTACAAAAAATAAAAAATCATGAAAACAGAGTATTTAAATCATATAGCTGTGGATGTTTGATTTAAATATGTTTTAACGGTTTTTGAAAGGAATTGCATATGCAAATCTTAATAAATAATGTATATTTATTATTATTTAGTAATAATAATAGTAATTTAAAAAATATTAAAAATACATTATCTCTGTTGAAGCATATTAAGAGATGCTACTACCCCCTTCCCTCCTGCCTCCCCCCACCAGGCACCAACCAATCCACCCTCGAGATGACCCCCCCCAGCCTCTCCCATCCATTGTCCAGTCATGCGGGAAGCTCCCAAAACCACGTGTCCCCTGGAAGACCACGTGTCCCTCGGATTGCGCGGTGCGCAATCCACAGGGCAGGTGTGCAAGGCAGATGCACAAGTGCAAGTTTAGTTGTGCAAGTTCAACTAAGTTTGCGCTTGCGCACCTGCCTTTTCATGTGCGCAAGCGCAAAATTGCACATGGTTTCATGCGGTGCGCAATGCGCAAACGATATCACCGGAGCGCAAGGGTGCGCAATTGTGCTTTGCGCAAGTGTTTGCGCACCTGTGCAGCACTGCCATTATCTTCCACCATCCCATTCTTCAGCCTCTTCACTGAATTCGTCACTTCTGCTGTTGCCACATTCTCAGATACAGTCATCTCTGAAGGTCTTGTCATTGATCCTGGCCCTCACCTTCACCTTCAAACACCCACTCCTCCTCACCCTAAGGACTTCACTAACCCATACCCTAACTTAAACCCTCACAAAAAAAAGAAATACCGGTACATTCTCTCGCTCTCTCTCTCTCTCTCTGTCTCTCTCTCTTTTTCATGTAACTGTCTTCTGTTAATGTGGTTCATGGTGGGCTGGGTTTGTTGACACAGCTTATGTGGATGACTGGTGTACCATATTTTTTTGTGTCCTGACAGAACCAGTACAGGTATACGTAATATAATGATAGGGATGCATTGCCAGAAGCTGCATTGTACCCGATTTATCTATCTATCTATCTATATACCTAGGCTGCTTCCCCCAAGGAATGGGAGGTAGCTGAGACAGGACGACACACTCCCCATTCACTCATCCATTCAAACACATTCATTCGCATCTGATTTATCGTAGAACAAATAGTAAGTTATGACGGGTTCAGTGGGGGTACTCTACCAGACATCCAAGATATGACCTTCGAGGGGGATACTTGTGCCTAACCCAAGTCTAAAATCTGTTTTAAAATTGTTCATTGCCATCTAAAACATCACACACTGTCACTATAAACCATTGTTGATAATAGATTATCATGCATAGAGCACAGTGATATTTTAAAGGCACTGTTCTGTAACTGTAATGTATTTTGAAAACAAGTTATGTCCAACTGAGCTTCCAGTCAGTAATTAAGTGCTCAAGGGACTCACTGTTTTAGTTTATACACATCACTCAATTTTTATCACATCAGACTTCTAAAATATTAATTATTTTAGAGTTGTAATGCACAGACCATGTTAAGGATAATGATACAGTATTACACTTTGACTCAGGAAGAGCACCTAGGAGAGTTTTCTTTTGGCTGAGTAAACAATAACTAGGTCAGTTGGTTAAAAGACTTACAGTTTTGTTACCTCTGCCAGCGAAGTGGGAGGAGGTTATGTATTCACCTATGTTTGTCTGTTTGTTTGTCCACATTATAATTTATCTCTGAAAGTTTTCCGTGAATATCAGTTAAATATTGTGGAAGAGTGGGCTATGGGCCAAGAAAGAACTGATTAAATTTGGGGGCAGATCCGGATCCTATGTATCCCGCACAGTACCTCCAAAAGTTCTCAATGAATTTCATTAAAATTTGTGGAAGACTGGGCCATGGATTGGGGAATAATTCATAAAATTTTGGGGCAGATCCAGATCCAATGTATTCCATGCAATATCTCCATGGATCCGGATCCGGAACCTTTTTCATGGCAGTGGCATTGGTGAAGGTACCGTATACGCTTTCTGAGTGCTTTGTAGTATCGTACTGTACTTTTCCACACACATCACTTTTTTTTTTTTTCCCACACTAGAACACAATAGTTAGTATTATTCAGAACTGTAAAGCACAGGTCGTGTTATGGAGTTATTACAGTAGGTGGGGGCGCTCACCATCCACTCACTCAATGTAGTGCTGCTCTTGGGTGTCTACCCTTTCCTCTTCTCCATCCTTCTTTCCTTCCATCCATTTCTGTCATTCTTTTCTTCATTCTTTCCTCGTCCTTCTTCCTACACGTGACGTTACACTCCCTCTTCTGTCTTTCATTCCTTCTTTCTTTCCTCTTCCTTCTGCCTGTGGGTGACTCTACACTTAGTGAAAAAGCCAAATGGTTTCCTGTACACCAGGAAACCATTTACTATGCTGTGTGGTAACCACATACCATATTTCAGCTCCTGGTGGTGTAGTGGATACTTACGGTGCTCCAATCGGATTGAGTCGGTGCAGGTTTATATCCAAGGAGTGGTTGGGGTTTATTGCTCACGTAATGCCACTCAGGGATGAGTGAGACTGGTCACTCTCATCTTAAATGTCATGACCAACTTGCTTAGCCCCGGGCTTCTGCGTTCCTTATGGGTCAAAGTAGGATTGGATGATGATGATGATGATGACTCAAAGAAAGAGGTTAGTGCAGTGTTTTGTGGTTGGTGCCAAGCGATTCTTATATCAAGGTCTTTTTTTATTTATTTTCCTCCAAATTTTTATTAAATCATGTTTGCCAAGAATGAGGGACTATTTTTTTTTTTTTTTTTCTCCCCCAGGGAAGGGGACCTGTAATGTTTGCTCTAATTTTGGCCTCGTCATTTCCATCCATCTGTTTCAGAATATTTTTCTCATGTACTCTTTCTAAGGGAGAACGTACTGTACACGTGTCAAGTGTTCAGATTGACATACACTAAATATTTCATCTTCATTATCATGAGATTTTTACAGGTGGTGGGATCTCGATCAGTACAGCTGGATAAATTGGTAACGGAAATGACAGAGTACTACAGCAATGAGGACAACAGGGAACTGCACCAGCTTGATGAGGTAACAAGGTGAAACAGATGGTCGATTACAGAAAGTTAAATCGAAAGTATTTCTGAATTTTAGCCCATCATGTGTGTTTTGCTGGAGCATTGTTGATGTATTTCCTTATTTTACAGAGAAATAGCTTTGTTCCTTTTTTTTTAGTTCATACCTAGATATTTTTTAACAAGGTTGAGTCAGGCTTGTAATGTCTTACCTTGTGTGACTGTTTTGTCATGTATTTCTTTATATTTATGAATAGTTTTGGCACCCACAGGTTCATCTGGCATGCTTCCAAGAACGTACTGCATTCATAGGAAAACTGCTTTACATCTTTATTCCCATGTCACCATTTGCTTTTTGTAATTTTGTGCTTTGTCCTCTGACCCTTTGCATGCATGTGTTGTGTAGGCAGTCCCTTTTTTCAGTTTTGTCCTGTCCTGTTGTGCATTTGTTCAGCATTGTCATATCTCCTGTTTACTACTCTGTTCCATTGTGGATAAATATATTCATTATTTGGTGGTGGGGTGAGGGTGTAGAAGCTGCAGTTAAGGAGAGAAAGAAGGCGTTTCCATGAATGGAAGAAAGGTGGTAACAAAGAGGAATACTTGGCTGCCAAGCATAGGGCTAGAAAAGAGGTTTACAGGGCAAAATCTGAGTCACAGAGACTTTTGCTTGATAACTTAAATTATGTGGAATGGAAGAATATGATATTTAAAGTGGCAAATCAGATGAAGAGGGAGAATAGGGATATCGTTGGTGAGCAGTGTGTGAAGAATGCTGAAGGAAGGGTGGTGGTGAACAGTGGGGATATTAAAGGCACTTGGAGAGAGAACAACAACCGGTTGTTGAATGAGGAGTTTGACTGGGACGGAAGGTTTGGAGCCAGCGGATCCAGTGTTTGGCCCTTGGCCTTGGATTGACACTCCTACTGTGAGTGGGGCAATAGGCAGGATGCAGGTGGGAAAGGCAGCAGGTGTGTTGGTGTTGACTGCTGAAATGTTGAAAGCCTTAGGAGATATAAGAGTGATGTTAGTCACTGACCTGATAAATACAGTTATATATGATTGGTGAGAGAGTTGAAGTGCCTGGGTACAATGATAGAAAAGAGAGGAAAATGTGCAAAAGAAGTTGAAAGTAGAGTGACACAAGGAAGAAACATAGCTGGTGCAATGAAGGCCTTGATAAGCAACGGAGGTTTGAGTGTTGCAGCTGCACGTGGCTTACGTGGAATGTTAGTGCCAGCTTTAACATATGGATGTGAGACTGTGGTGTGGCATCAAAATGAAAAGTCAAGAGTGAGAGCAATAGCAATGGGACTGCTGAGGAATGTCTGTGGAGTACAGAGGGTGGATAGTATACGAAATAATGTGATTCGTGAAAGATGTGGAGTGAGGAAGTTGGTGGACACCAGAATCAAAGAGAGTGTACTGAGATGGTATGGTCATGTGGAGAGAATGGATAACAATAGAGTGGTGAAAAAGGTATATCTGAGCGAATTTGAAGAAGGGAGGAGGTGAAGTCGGCCAAGGAGAAGGTGGAGAAATGTGGTGGATGAGTGTGTGAGGAAGAGAGGTTTGGAAGTCGGTGAGGCTAGGGACTGACAAGATCTAGCTGGCTGGATGAATGTTTTGAGGAGAAGTGCATGATCAGGGACTTGGCACCCCTTTTTAACATGGCAGCGTCTGGATTGACTGTATCGGACACGGTTATGTGAACTACAAAACGTGGTGAATGTTTTTGGCATATCTGATAGAGCCAGGACTCTGGAGCTTGAATGATGAGTGAATGGAAGCGTGGCCCATTGGATTGGGCAAATTTGGGCTTTCTGGACATTGCTACTCCTCACCCTGCCCAAGGGTGGGAAAGGAGGTCTGGATGATGATGATGATGATGATGATGAATATATGTGTGTTGTTCCAGATGATTGGCTGAAGAGTGTAATTACAGAATCAATCAGCAGACAAAGCCACTGGTCCAGAGAAATTCCTTCAGTAGTACTTAAAAATTGCTCCTCAGTGTTGGCTCCTGTATTAGCAAAATTTTTCCACTTATGCATCTGTACCTCAATTTTTCCAGCCCCTTGGAAAGAAGCAAATATCCATCCTGTTCCTAAAAAGGGGGCAACTTCTGATCTATCAGACTATAGACCAAATGCAATAACTTCTGTTCTCGGTATAGTTTTTGAGACACTAATTAAAACACATAGTCAAGCATCTAGAAATCAATAAATTGATCAATGATCGGCAGTATGGGTTTAGACAGGAACGTTCAACTGTAGATATTCTTTGCCTTCTTACCCGTCAGATTAACAAAACAACAGACCAACATGGTGAAACACACACAGTAGCACATGATATTTCAAAAGCATTTGACAGAGTATGGCACCAGGCCTTATTGTCTAAGATGTCACACTATGGCCTTTCATCACTGGTTCCTCTAATTTCTTCTTACCTTCATAGTAGAAAAGTACGGGTCATGGTAGATGGAATTTATTCTCAGTTTCATTCCATAAATGCTGGCGTGCCTCAGGGATCAGTTTTGGCGCCAACCCTCTTTCTCATACATATAAATGACCTCCTGTCTGTCACGCACAACCCAATACACTCTAATGCTGATGACTCGACCCTTAATAGTTCTTTCACATTTAGTACCTCCTTTACACAATTTGATATTATAAATTCGCAAATAAACACAGCAATTTCTCTGAACCAGGACCATTCTAAAATTAATCAATGGGGACAAAAAAATCTGGTCTCATTTAATGCTCAGAAAACTAAATACAATAATTTCTCCAATAGAAAGAATCCCTCAGACTCTCACATAATTTTAAATTATGTCAGTATTCCCATGTCCACTACAATTGATATCCTAGGTGTTACTCTAAACCCCAACCTAAGCTGGACAACTTATGTTAAATCCCTTGCTAAAAATGCTTCTAAAAAAATGGGACTTATGTACAGAGTTCGTGAGTTCTTCACGGATAAGCAGATGGCCACAATTTACAAAAGTCATGTGCGTTCTCAGATCGAATACTGTTCACCACTGTGGAGTGGTTGCATTGAGGGAGTTGGACAAAATTCAAAATAAAGCCATTAGATTAATCAATAATCCTGCCATAATGCAGGACCCTCCTCCATTATCAGTACATAGAGATGTTGCTTCTTTATCACTATTTTATTGATATTTTTACCATAAGTGCTCTAACGAACTGGCTTCAATTGTGCTTCCCCTTCACATTTTCTCCCAAAATACTTGGGCAGCTGGGAGCGCCCATGAACTCACATTCTCTCCCCCACAATGCAGAACCTCTGCTTATCAAAATTCATTTATCCCCAGAACTACTACTCTCTGGAATTCACTTCCTGGGAGTTGCTTCCCACATGCATTTAATCCTCTCAATTTTATATCCAATTTTATAAGTATATTATGAATGGAGGATGCCTTTAGGCACATGGACTTGTTTTTTATTCCTTTGTTTTTCCTTCTTCCATTCATTATAAAAAAAAAATTGTAAATATGTACAGGGGGATGGGTGATGCCCTGGAAAGAAAATTTTTTAGAGGCATAAAGCTTTTAGACCAGATAATGAAGGTAATAGAGAGAGTTCTAGAAAGTATGATTAGAGAAAGAGTGAATATTGATGAGATGCAGCTTGGGTTTATGCCAGGTAGGGGGACCAATGATGCCATATTCGTTGTTCGACAGCTTCAGGAAAAATGTATAGGAAAGAAAAGGGAACTGTACTTTGTTTCTGTTGATTTGGAGAAGGCCTTTGATTTAGTCCCTAGAGAGGTGGTGAAGTGGGCAGTGATAAAGCTTGGGATCGAGGAGTGGCTGGTTAGGGTGGTTATGGCCATGTATGTGGGTGCTCTCACTCATGTAAGAGTGAATAGAGATTTGAGTGATGAGTTTTCCATGAATGTTGGTGTGCACCAGGGATCAGTATTGGGCCTCTTGTTGTTTATCATGGTACTTGAAGCCCTTTCACGTGACTTCAGAAATGAACTCCTGTGAGAGATGTAGTATGCTCATGATCTGGTGTTGATTGCAGAGAATGAAAGGAAAGTGGAGGAAAGATGTAGGAAGTGGAGAGATGGTATAAGGCACAAGGGCTTGAGAGTAAATGCAGATAAAACAAGAGTGATAGTATGCAGGGCTGGTGGTGGTACTGTCAGAGAAGAGGAAGAGTGGGCATGTGTGATTTGCCATAAGGGTGTGGGAAGTAATTCCATCTTGTGCAGTGTCTGTGATAAGTGGGTACATAAGAGATGTAGTGGTGTCAGAGGTAGATTGCGAGATAATGCTGATTTTATGTGTGCGGTGTGTTGGTGAGAGCAGGTGGAGATTGTCAGGCATGAAAGGATTGAACTTGCTGGTGAGTCTCTTGAGTGTGTGGAAGAGTTTTGTTATTTGGGAGACATGTTATGTGCTGGAAGTGGGGCAGGAGCTAGCTCTGTGGCTAGAGTGAGGAGTGGTTGGAGAAGTTCAGGGTGCTGTTGTCTTTCCTGACATTGAGAGGGCTCTCCCTACATGCTAAGGGATCTTTGTATGCAGCATGTGTCAGGAGTGTAATGCTGTATGGAGTGAGACCTGGGCAGTAAAGAAAGAGGATATTTGCAGGCTCATACGTACAGAAATGGTAATGATTTGGTGGATGTGCAGTGCGTCCCTGAGTGCGAGGCCTGGGAGAGCTTGGTTTAAGATGGAGGAATTGAGAGGTAGGATGGGACTGGAGTGTATTGATTTTGTGATGAGGAGAGGTAGATTGAGATGGTTTGGGCATGTGGAGAGGATGGGGGATAATAATTGGATGCAGAAAGTGAGAAGTGTTAAGGGTAGGGTTGCGAGAAGTAGACCGGAAAAGACCTGGGATGAGGTCTTTGAGTGTGATCTAAGGGATAAGGGACTGAATAGGGAAGCTGCCAGAGATTGAGCAGCATGGAGAATGACCAAGGCTGATGCATCCAAACATGTTAGAGCCTTCAAAAACGAAATGAAATGATTACAGCCTGTCTTCATAACTTAAACCCCACATCCATCCTGTGACTGGGCTGATGTACTTTTCAGTTTGTATATGTTTCCTTTTAAGGGTTGCATATACTGTACCTTGCTAGAGGGGAACAAGTCAAGAGTGAGAGCAGTGGAAATGAGTTACTTGAGAGGAGCATGTTGAGTGACATGGAGGGACAGGTTGACGAATGAAGAAGTGAAGGAACAGTGTGGGGTGGATGTGGATGTGGTTGAGAAAATTAGGAGAAATACACTGAGGTGGTTTGGACATGTGGAGAGACTGGAGAATGAAAGACTGACTGAGAGGGTGTATGTAGGTGAAGTGGAGATAGGGAGAGGGAGGGGAAGATCGTGGAGGGATGGAGCTGAGAAGTATAAGAGGGAGGGGGGACTGAGTTGGGGGGAGGGCAGTCAAATGGTGGGTGACAGAGCGACTTGGAGGCGTTTTGTCTGCAGCCACCCTTTGCGGGATTAGGGCATTGGGTTATGGGTAGATAGGTATAGAATAGCTGCAGTATATTCATGTGTTGGTTAAATATGAAAAGATTAGGAGAAATACACTGAGGTGGTTTGGACATGTGGAGAGAATGGAGAATGAAAGACTGACTAAGAGGGTGTATGTAGGTGAGGTGGAGGGAGGGAGAGGGAGGGGTAGACCGAGGATGAGGTGGAGGGATGGAGTTGAGAGGTATATGAGGGAGGGGGGGGTGAGTTGGGGGGAGGGGAGTCAAATGGTGGGTGACAGAGTGACTTGGAGGCGTTTTGTCTGCAGCCACCCTTTGCGGGATTAGGGCGTCGGGCTATAGATAGATAGATAGATAGATAGATCTTTTTAAAGGTTCCATGTAAAATAGCTGCAATATATTCATGTTTTGGTTAAATAAATTTTGTAGTCATTTTCAATATCATATCCTTTTCTGTATATCTGAATGTTGTTTTTAAATATGCAAGAGTATGTATGTATATATATATATATATATATATATATATATATATATATATATTTTCTCTCTCTCAAATGCAACCTTCAGGTGACAATTTTGGGTTAACAGTAATGCCTTTTTTTTTTTTTCCTAGTAATTTTTGTAGACTTCCTCATAGTTTGTGTTCTTATTGTCATTCATGAATTTTAGAAGCATTGCAGTTGGAGTCAACGCTGATTACCATGGAACTCCTCGTCATTTCTTTCCAACTTGAGTAATTTCCTCTTATTACTGATTATACTGATTATATGTTTCTTTTATTTAAGATATCTCGCCCATTTCATAAGTACAGCTGTTACTTTTCCTTTGTTTTCCAGTTTCTAGTTTAGTTTTTGATGAATTCCCAACCAGAAGTTTCTTTTAAGTAGATAAACACAGTTAACTCATTCATATTTTTCTTTGCATAAATTCTGTCACCCAGTCTCAGAAGATTGGTGAAACATGATTTCTGTCTCTGAAGCCAAGTTATGTATTGGATGATAATTCATGTTTCTTGTGATGATGAACCCAGTTTTTCCTTATTAGTTTTGATGGCTGTGTGATGATACATGAAAGTTTCATCATTTATCTTGACTGTTGTACTCATACAGTAAATTTGTTCCAACATGAACAGTTGATTTCACAGTTGGTTGGATATTGTGTTGAATATGAGAACACTTATACTGCATCTAGAAGAATGGCCTAAAGTCAGCCTGTGGTGTTATATAAACATTCTTTCTGTAACTACAAAGCCTGATAGATGAAGCCTGTGTACATGTACAAGGTCTGTCCAAAAAGTAACCAAGCACATCAACTAGCCAGCTTAGTGTGATCACGATGGGAGCACTGTGTAGCGGTGTCTTTGAGGTTTAGTCAAACACTAGCTGCATCATGCCATGTCACTTTGTCACCGAGGCACACACACGTGAGTGAGCATGTGTTTAGTGCACTTGGTGATTTGTTGCAAGTTGAACAATGAAGGATCTTGAAGAGTATTGTGTTTGTGTGAAATTCAGTTTCAGATTGGGAAAAACTTTTACAGAACCTTTTCAAATGTTGCAACAGGCTTATGGGGAGGATTGTTTGAGCCATACACAGTGTCACAAGTGATTCCAGCAGTTCAAATCGGGAAGATCCACCAAAGACGATCTCAAATCTGGACGGCCTTCCACGTCAAGAGATGACGATCAGTTTGAGAAAGTCCATGCTGTGATGTGTGAAAGTCGTCTCCTTTATGTCTGTGAAGTTTCCAAGGAAGTTGACATCTGTAGAAGTTCGTTGCTCATGATTTTAACCGAAAAAGTTAAGATGCATTGTGTTGCCACAAAATTTATGCCTGAGGAAAAAGAGAACCATGTCACAATCAGCTAGGTACTATTAATTTGTTTGAATGTTGGTGAAAACTTTTTGAAAAATGTCTTAATAGATGATGAAACATGGATGTACGAATACGATGTCAAAACAAAAAGGCAGTCATTGCAGTTTCGTTTTTGTTTTTGTTTTTAAAGGCTCCAACATGCTTGCATGTGTCGGCCTTGGTCATCTAATGGCGGCTCTCCACGCTGCACAATCCGTTGCAGCCTCCCTGTTCAGTCCCTTAACCCTAAGGTCACACTTAATGACCTCGTCCCATGTCTTTCTCGGTCTACCCCTCATAACCCCACCCCCAGTATTAACACTTCTCACCTTCCTCACCCAATTATCATCCCCCATCCTCTCCACATGCCCAAACCATCTCAATCTACCTCTCCTCATCACAACACCAATACACTCCAGTCCCATCCTACCTCTCAACTCTTCCATCATAAACCCAGCCCCCGCAGACCTTGCATGCAGGTATGCATTACATATCCACCTAATCATTGTCATTTCTCTACGTTTGAGCCTGTGAATGTCCTCTTCCTTTACTACCCAGGCCTCACTACCATGCAGCATTACACTCCTAACACATACTGCATACAAAGATTCCTTAGCATGTAGGGAGAGTCCTCTCAGTGTCAGGAGAGGCGACAGCTCCCTGAACTTTTTCCAACCACTTCTCACCCTAGCCACAGAGCTAGTTCCAGCCCCACCTCCAGCACACAACATGTCTCTTAAATAACAAAACTCTTCCACACACTCAAGAGATTCACCAGCAAGTTCAATCCTTACACGTCTGACAATCTCCACCTACTCACCCCGACACGCCGTACACATAAAATCAGCATTATCTCACAGTCTACCTCTGATGGAATATTGTCATGGTGAACCCCCCCTCCCCCCCTCAAAAAAAAAAAAAAAATTCATGTCAGAGTTGCTTAGATGTGAAGGTGATGTTGATCATCTTTTTTGACTGGAAGGGCATCATTCATCATGAGTTTGTTTGATGTGGGCAGACAGTCAATAAAGTTGTACTTGGATATTCTGCAATGTTTGAGGGAGGCAGTGCAAAGGAAGAGGCCTGAGGTGTGGACAAGCAAAACCTGGATGCTGCACTATGACAGTGCACCTGCTCACCAATTGCTCCTTATCTGTGACTTTTTGGCGACGCATAGGATGACTATTGTCTCCCAGTCTCCCTACTATCCTCCCACCCCCACCCCCCGAAGTTGAAATCCACCCTGAAAAGTCACCGATTTCTGATGATAGAAGAGATAGAAGAAAATTCCCGTAGTTCACTAAACATGTTAACTCGATGACTGAATGATGTGGCATGATGTGTCTGGTGTTAGACTGAAGCTCAAAGTCGCTGCTACATAGACTTTCATCATGATCATGCTAAGCTAGCTAGTTAGTGTGATATTTAAAAAGTTCTGTTTCATTTTGGACAGGCCTTGTATAAGAAATGTCTGAACTCACTTTATATCTCAAAACCAGAAATGAAATGGATTGATGTGTTCCAGATTCCATATAATAGCAGTAGTGCATTTTTGTGAGGTTTCTTTTGTAATTTTCATGAGATTTTGGATAACATGATGATAGAGTAATGAATTCTGCCCAGCTCATTACTGTACATAGAAATAGATTTTTACCACACTATTTTTACGTGCATTGCTAGTTGCCAAGTAAGTGAGAGTGGCTTGTGCTTACTCTGTTTGTTTTTACTGCACCCATACTGCATAACATGCATTGCTAATCTCAGGACATGTCATCCCACCCAGCCCCACTATGCAGCACCATCTCGTCCTATCATGCCCACTCCTCTGTGTGCATCCCAACTTTACTTTCACTCTCACATGAAATCCAGAAGAATTTTGTAGCCGAAATCTTTACATTGCCTTCATACAGTGCTATCTTCACAGGGTGTGTTCATTCTACAATGTTCCACTGCCAGTCTCCATCCCAGCCCATCTGTCCACACCTTTGTCATTATTTGAATGTTGATGTCAGTGCATCTGTACTAAAAAAAATGCTAAGGCTATCATATTCAAAACTAGTGTGATAATACATTGTTAGGGAGTTGTTTTTAGGACATCAGTTGATAATGGATGATTTGTGGGAAATTTTCACAAAATTCACATATTCAGATTGTTCCCTTTCCTAGCCATAATTGATCTCATGATCAGTAGCAGTCCACCACTTTGATAATTGAGCTTCACCTCCCACATCTTGACCATTGCATATAAGTTGTACAGCTTGGTGATGTCACCTCCACATCCCCAAAGCAGCTGATTTTTCTTTTCAAGCACAAGTTGAGGAATGATTGTGATGGATTTTCTTAGTACGGAGCAAGATCACCTCTTATCCAGATTCATTGACTATGATGAGATGGTCGTGTTTTCATATCTTTTGTGCATGTGTGTGTGTGTGTGTGTGTGTGTGTGTGTGTGTGTGTGTGAGTAAAATTTTGTATATTTCAAGTACAGAATATAAGTAAGTGTAAATGTATCAGAAATATCTTAGTTTTATATTTACAAAACTAAGTAGCAAGGATGTGTGAATACTTATATATTTTTATACATTGTAGGTGAAGGAGGGGAGCATGGTAGCAGCAAGGTTTCCTCATGACAGCTCCTGGTATCGGGGCCGTGTATGTAAGTGCCAAGATAGAGATGAAGGTACAGCAGAGGAAAAACGGCAGGTGACGGTGTATTATGTAGATTTTGGCGACACAGAGACCATCAGCGGGGATGATGTATGTGAACTACGGACGGACTTCCTCAGACTCGGTTTTCAGGCCATCGAATGCTTTTTAGCCAACATTGATCCTGAGTGAGTGTCATGTGTGTGTGTGTCACTTGCAGAGAAATCTTTACATGCAGATTTATCCACAGCTTTGGAAATACAGTCCTTGATGCCTGTTTTTTTTTTTTTTTTTTTTTTTTTTTTTTTTTTTTTTTTGAGGAAGAAGGAACCAAAGGCCATGAGCCCGCAATAAGAGTTCCCTCCAAGAGAAAAACAAAATACAAGAGAGAGCCAAATTCAAGATCCATTCATTTCGAGATGCCTGGACACACTGTGTTTGAAAGACTGGAGATCATAGGCAGCAGGAAATACAGACAGAGGGAGACAGTTCCAGAGTTGACCTGTTGCATAAATGAAGGACTGGGAGTAACGGTTAACTCTTGCATTAGAGAGTTGGACAGAAAAGGGATGAGAGTTTGCTGCTAGACGGGTGCTACACGCCCGTCGTAGAGGTGGAGGAATGCATGCAGACAGTTCAGAGGAGCAGTGACCATTAAAGTAGCGATAGAAAAGAGATAAAGATGCAACAGTGTGGCGAAGCGACAGAGGTTGAAGGGAGTCAGTAAGAGGAGGAGAGTTAATGAGACGAAAAGCCTTTGACTCCACCCTATTGAGAAGAGGTGTGTGTGGGGAGCCTCCCCACACATGAGAGTTGTACTCCAAACAGGGGCGGATAAAACCCCTGTATAGAGTCAACAATTGTGCAGGGGTAAAGAAAGAACGGAGTTGGCTTAGCACACCCAATCTCTTGGAAGCAGATTTTACAGGAGATGTAATATGATCTTTTCAAGATAAGTCCCGAGTAAATGAAACCCCAAGCATGTTCAAGGATGGTGCAGGATTAAGCCGAATATTATTAAACATTAGTGGGTATACCTGTGGAAGATTTTGACGGGTTGATAGGTGTAAGAACTGAGTCTTTGATGCATTAAAAACAACCAGATTATTTTTACCCCAGTCAGAGATACGAGCCAAGTCAGACATTAGGTGTGCCATAGCCTCATCCCTTGTTTGTTGAAGTAACTGCTGACATGGGCGTTGCGAGAACCGAATGGAAAGGTGAAGGGTGGAGTCATCAGCGTATGAGTGGATAGGGTTAGATGTACAGCTTAGAAGGTCATTGATGAATAGAAGGAAGAGAGTTGGTGATAGGACAGAACCCTGAGGAACACCACTGTTGATAGATCTAGGAGAAGAACGATGGCCGTCTACAACAGCGGCTATAGAACGACCAGAGAGGAAGCTAGCGATGAAGGCACAGATAGAGGGATAGAAACCGTAAGTGGGCAGTTTGGAAATTAAAGATTTATGCCAGACTCGATCAAAAGCCTTTGAGAAGTCAAGTGCAATGGCAAAGTTCTCGCCAAAGTCCCGAAAGGAGGATGACCAGGAGTCTGAAAGGCTAGTGATAAGATCGCCAGTGGAGCGTCCCTGACGGAACCCGTACTGATGATCAGAAAGAAGGTTGTGATAGGAAAGATGCCTTAAAATTTTTCTATTGAGAATTGACTCGAAAACTTTTGAATTACAGGACGTTAAAGCAATTGGACGATAGTTGGAGGGTTGGGAGTGGTCACCCTTCTTTTGAACTGGCTGAATGAGAGCAAACTCCCAGCAAAAAGGAAAGGTACAAGTTGACAGACAAAGGCGAAAGAGTTTGCCTAGGCAGGGTGTAAGCACAGAAGCACAGTTCTTGAGAACAACAGGAGGGACTCCATCAGGCCCATATGCCTTGTGAGTATTGAGGCCAGTGATGGCAGAAAATACATCAGCTGAAGAAATTTTAATGTCAGCCATGAGGAAGTCAGAGGCGGGAAGTGATGAAGGAACAGCATCGGAATCGTCTAAGGTAGAATTGGAGGAGAAAGTCTGTGCAAAGAGATCTGCTTTATCAGTAGAAGAAATAGCTACAGAACCATCAGAGTAGAAAAGAGGAGGGAAGGATGATGAGGTAAAGTTGTTAGAAAGATTTTTGGCAAGGTGCCAGAAGGAGCGGGAAGAATTCAAGTTGGAGAGTTGAGAGCATTTAGTACGGATGAAATTATTTTTAGCAGAGCAAAGAACAGACTTAGCACGATTCCGGGCAGAAACGTAAAGATGATGTGATTCAGGAGTGGGTTGGCTCTGGTACCTTTTGTAGGCCCTCTCCTTGTTGTGGACAGCATTAGAACAAGCGTGATTAAACCAAGGCTTTCTTGCGTTAGTCAAAGGATATGAGAAAGGAATGTATGCATCCATGCCCGAGAGAATAACCTCCGTAATGCGCAAGGTACACTCAGATGGCTCCTGGCCATGGAGGCAATAATCATTCCAGGGAAAATCAAAGAAGTACTGCCTGAGGGCCTCCCAATCCACGACTCCAAAATGCCACAGGCGATGTTCCCTGGAGGGTCCACAGGCCGTACCAGAGTGATAGGACAGGTTAAGTTGATAAGGTTGTGATCGGAAGAGCCCAACGGAGAGAAAAGATTAACAGTGTAAGCAGAAGGATTAGTTGTAAGGAAGAGGTCAAGTTTGTTGGAGCTCTTTCCAAGGCGGTCTGGGATACGGGTAGGGTGCTGTACAAGCTGCTCTAGATCATTAAGGATAGAAAAGATGTAGGCTTGTTCACCAGGTGAATCCGTGAAAGGAGAGGAGAGCCAAAGGTGGTGGTGAACATTGAAATCTCCTAGAACGGAGATTTCAGAGAAAGGAGAAATGGACAGAATGTGTTCCATCGTAGAAGTAAGATAGTCGAAGAATTTTTGATAGTCAGTAGAATTAGGGGATAAGTAAATAGCAGAGATTTATTTAGTTAGAGAATGGCAGGAAAGCCGAAGCCAGAGTGTAGAGAATTCAGAAGAATCGAGTTCAGGAACACGAGAGCAAGATAAGTCGTTGCGTATATATACACAACAGCCACCTTTGGCTTTGAAATGAGTATAGAGAAAGTAGAAGGATACAGAAAAGTGTTTGTTGTCAGTTGCCTCAGACAGCTGAGTCTCAGTTAGAAAGAGAAGGTGAGGTTTAGAGGAGGAGAGGTGGTGCTCAACAGAGCGAAAGTTAGAGGAAAGGCCGCGAATGTTGCAGAAATGAAGAAGAAGAGAGTCAGACAGTGGTTCCAGGCACCTCGTGTCGTCACCGGGAGAGGGGCAGAAGGTGGGTGCATTTGTGGTCCCCCCTCCTGGGGACTCCGAGGCTGGGTGATGAGACGCCATGATTTGTTTTTTGGTTTTTGGAAAAGGAAGTGTAGTATGTACTGTGCATGTAGTTTGGTGTAGATAGAGAAATTTGTATTGGAGAGCATGCTGGCCTACTCTCTGTGTAACTGAGACACTGAAAAAGTTCAGCAAAGGGGGATGGTCAGGAACTAGTCCAGAGAGCTGATGAAACGGGAGCTCCAGCACTCCCTGTCATCAGCTTTCCATCTACCTCGGGAGTACTGCCCTGCTCGACTGGTGCTACAGTCTACTCCACATGTGGTGTGTGGGATACTGCCATAAGAAATACAGTGTGACCTTGTTCTGATAATTCATTGTATAAGACATCCTAGAGGGACCTAGTGCATCAAACTTAGGGTCAGTACACAGTAATCACTCGATTATGTGGATGGTCCATATCTGGATGTTAGACATGTACAGTATATATATACACATGCCATGTTCCCTTTTTGTTGATAAGGGCAAAGGTGTTGCCCCTGGGTACAGGACTTAGGTTTTGGAGTGTGTAGCACTTTATGACTGGATGCCCTTCCTAATGTCTGCCAGTGACCCTTAGTCGGACTCAAACCTACGACCTTTCAGTCAGAGCGCTCTAACCCACTGAGCCATGGCTGTTAGGCCTTGGCTCAATTATTGGGGATTTATTTGTCCATATCTGAACATAAAATTTCCGGCATGGCCAGTTGGATAGCCTACAAATTTTAAAAATTGATTGGGCGTCCAGCCGACCTCTCTGGTCATATGCGGGTAATAGACTGCAACCCACCAGCCGAGCAGAAATGACTGTCCGTGTCACGGGGTTTTTACAATATCACAGTATTTTTAAAATAAATGCTGAATATTATTTAATTGATAATAATGTTCAACAATATTGAAGAGCAGAGACAATGATTGTCTTGCTAAATCAAGCAACGATTCTCTAAGAACGAGAATTTATAAACTTTCTCAACAGTACACAGCAGAGACTAATTACTCACAAATGCTGAATTAGTACTGCTAGCCTCTGGAGAAAGTTACTTCACCCCTGACAATAAATAACTAATACTAATAATAATATCAGGTCCTTGCTGATGCTTAACTCCTGGCACAACGGATTTTAAGTTAATACAACAAGACTGGTCTAAATACCAGTTATGAATAGTAAAACGTCTATGCAAGCTGGGAGCTATATGGAAAATAAGCTTAATTTGGAGAAATGAAACAAGATTTTACTTTACATTAAGCTCAAGAAAAAGAAGTTAAATTTATTGATTACAAAAAATAAATTTAACGTTACATTTCAAATCAAATCAATGAGACCGCACTCACTTACTCACACAAAAGCTAAATACTTACGCCTAGGAAAAAAACATCTTAACTAAACTCTTAAGACTACGAAAATACAAAAAGGAAATACTATAGTCGATGAATGCTTTGTATCACCAAGGTGGGAGTACTGGAGACTGTGATCTTGTGGAGCTTGGGTGCTAGCTGACCTCTCCTCTCACACTTCTGGAGCACAGGACCTCTCTCCGTCAAAGCAACAACTAGACTGAGTAAGTCGTGGGAACAAAAGGGGAGCAGTAGGCCGCATTTATCTAACGGTCAAGTGAGCGAAACGCGCCCAAAACAAATCGCTCGGCGGAAGCACTAATGTCTCACGCAAAGACGATAACATATGACACTGAAAAATTGATTTGACAAAGCTTCCGTCCGAATGAGCGGTTAACTGAACGATAAACAGTGAGTTTTCCACTAATAGTTCGTGGCTTCTCACAAAAGGGTAATGTCGCGAATTTGATTCGTGACAGTCCGCCTCTTCACCGAACGGTCGGAGTCCCTTGGATCGCTGGGAACGTACCAGCCACTGTGTGATTAATACAGACCCTAACCCACAAACTGAGCAAAAATGGCTGTCAGTCTCTTCACTGAACGATCAAAGTCCCCCAGTTGCCTGGATCACTGGGAGCATACCGGCTGCAAGTGAGTTATACAGACCCTAATCCACCAGTAGAGCAGAAACGCCCGTCTGCCTTCTCTCACTATCAAAGTCCTCCAGTCGCCCTTGCATCTTTCCCCCCTCCCCCCCATCCCTCTTCCATCCGCCTCTACACTCAGGACTGCCAGGCGTGTCTCTATCCCCATCCCCCAGCCCTCCCCTACCGCTGTACCCCTGCTGTGTGCACTGCTTGCCTGGCCTCCCACCATTTACC
>NC_137054.1:11236638-11484138 GCF_032717465.1 Coenobita brevimanus | reverse complement strand
TGTGTGCCACCATGTTCATCTAAGAGAGAACCGTATGGAGTGTCCAATAAACACAGTCACAGAGTGGGAACTGAGGCAGAGGCAGGTGCGCTCTGGCAGACGCCGGGGGAACTACTGAGCCAGACACTGCTGCACCACCAGGCTATTCCCTCCCAGGCGGGCGAAACTATTTCTGTAATTTCCATCCAGATGCAGTCATTTTGTCTGGATAAAATGGCAAACTTTATGTATAATGATTTCATACACCCAGATCACAGCGTCTGAATTATGGATCATTCAGATAATGGACGTTGGGTAATCGAGGGATTACTGTCTGTCTGAAGTTCAGTATAATTGGGTTTGTTAAAGTGAGGTCTCACTGTACAATAGGATCCCTCTAACTCAGACCATACATTGCTTGGACAAAAAAATCTGGGAGGACAAATTTGATGTAACTTGGATGATTATGAGTCATATAAAATAACCAGCACATGATTCGGACAAGCACGCTCCTGATTGCAGATACATGTTTAAGGTGATTGATATTCTCTCTACTGTATTTATTTATTTTTTTTACAGGCAAGATAAATATACACTACTGGTATACAGTAAAGATGTCATCCAGGATGGCTTTTGACCCTGAGTCTAAGCCTGCCTCCAGATGTAAAGAGAAGAATCTGTCTATCTGCTAAGAGCTGAAAATCCTTGAAAAGCAAGACAAAGGGGCATTTTCCACCCAAATTGTGATTGAAACAGCATGTCTCTTATATATGGAAAGCCAAAGACAAGCTTTTGAATAATGCAGCCATGGTTGGTGTTGGCAGTGAACAATCAACTGTGAAGCAATTTGGAAAGCTAAATTATGAAAATTTAGAAGAGTCAGTTTATAAATGGTTCTTACAACATTTTTCAGTGGGTGTTGGGGTTAGAGTCATTGAAATTCAAGCAGCCCCTGAAAATCTTGCAAAGCATATGAATTTATGAGGGTACCAATTTAGATTTAGAAAAAGACGTAACATTACACATCGTAATATAATGTGAACAAAACACTTTTTGAGGCTGTTTAAATTTACCTGGTATTTACCAAAACTTAAGCAGCTTCATAATTGAACCCCCCCCACTCCCCAGCCATAGTCTGTGTTTGAAGAGTTATACTGTGTGTATGGTTACAATCTTGATTTTTTTTTTTTTCCCCCACCATAGTCTGAGTTTGAAGGGTTCTACTGTATGTGTGCTAATATTCTTACTTTGTGTGTGTGTGTGTGTGTGTGTGTGTGTGTGTGTGTGTGTGTGTAATTCAGTTTTAACTCTTTAGCCCCTTAACTGTGGTAAAGTCTTTTTAATCATTGGTATGCCCAGAAAATTTTGCTGTACAAGTACAGAGAAAAGAAACAGAGACACGGCCATGGTCTAAACACACAGACACTGGGACATTTTTGGCTGATTAGATATGGTGGGGTGGGTGGGAAAGTGGTAGCACCTTACCCTCATATATCCCCATGTGATGCCTTTTCCTTACTATCCCCATTGTAAATTGTCAGCCAGAAGTGACTTAGTTCTTCTGTGCCTAGACTGAGGCAGTGTCTTTGTTTCTTTTGTCTACGCCTGTACATGTAATGAGCAGCCAAAAGGATAAGGAAAAATTGCTGTATGATCTCTCACTTTTAGGAGTGCTGAGGGAGATGAAGCTGCAGATGCATTTGAGGAGTTGACATATGCTGCACAGTGGCGCTCAGTAATGGTGAAAGTTGTGGGATATCGACAGGAGGCAGGTGGCAACACCGTACCATGTGTACAAATAATTGATACAAATGGCCCAATGGTTAGTATTTGCAGAAGATTGATATTTTTCAGTTGTACAGCTCCCATTAAGTGTTATATTTGACTTGTATTTTGTTATGTACTAGTTATGTAGTTTTGTTAGAAAAAAACAATGATGCACACACTGCAGAAAACAGAAACAACAGACAATGGACATAGCAGAATGTCTGGTGTTTTCCTTGCCTTACTTTGCTGATGATGCACAATATTACTTGCTTGTGATAATATTTGTCTAATCAATTTTAAGTTTTGTTGATATATATGTACCTACATAGAAATAGATTAATTAACCTTAGGCGTCATGATCTGTACAGTATTCATCATCATCATCATCTGGACCTCCTTTCCCATCCTAGGGCAGGGTGAGGAGTAGCGCATCCAGGCAACCTAAGTTTGCCCAATCCAATGGGCCGTGCATCCATTCACTCATCATTCAAGCCCCCAGAGTCCTGGCTCTAACTTGCCCAATCCAGTAGGCCACACGCATCCATTCACTCATCATTCAAGCCCCTGGAGTACTGGCTTTGTCTGATATGCTAAAAACATTCACCACATTCTGTAGCTTCACATAAACATATCCAGTAGAGTCAGTCCAGATGCTGTCATGTTAAAAAGGGGGTGCCAAATTCTTGATCATGCACTTCTAACAACGTTCATCCAGACAGCTTGGTCTCTTGTCAGTCCCCTAGCCTCATCGACTTCCATATCTCTCTTCTGCACTCATTCATCCACTATATCTTTCCACCTTCTCCTTGGCCTACCTTGCCTCCTTCCTCCTTCTGATTCGCTCAGATATATCTTTTTCACCAGTCTGTTGTTGTTATCCATTCTCTCCACATGACCATACCGTCTCAGTACACTACCTTCAGTTGTGGTGTCCGCAGACTTCCTCACTCCACATCTTTCACAAATCACATTATTTTGTATCCTATCCACTCTCTATACTCCACATGCATTCCTCAGCAGTCCCATCGCCACTGCTCTTACTCTTTTCATTTTCATGCCACACCATAGTCTTACATCCATATGTTAAAGATGGCACTAACATTCCTTCATGTACGCCTCATGCAGCTGCAATACTCATGCCTCTGTTTCTTATCAAGGCCTTCATACACCAGCTACTTCCCTTCTTTGTGTCACTCTACTTTCCACTTCTTTTGCACATTTTCCTCTCTTTTCTATCACTGTACCCAGTAACTCAGGTATTTTAACTCTCACCAATTTCAGTCTCTCTTCATTCACTTTGACATCACATTGGGATTCCCCTTCTCTCCCAGTAACCATCACTTTACTCTATTGTACATTTGCTGCATTTACCGGTGTATAGGGCGACTCTTGAACCTCATAAAAATATGCCCTGAATTGGGGGTCATTCTAAACACCTGGTATAATATCCTAACTTCTACATCCTGTGGTTATGGGATCCATAGGTGTGATAGGGAACATCGCCATACTCACCATGACCATTGTTTCGCTGAATATAGTACATATACTGTCAAAAACTGTTGAAATTACTGATGTCATCATCAAACACAACTTGTTTGCTATATGAAGGCAAATTTTTATTTTAAAAATATCTCCATGGATACAGCCATGAGGACATAAGAAAGGTGAGTAACCTGTTGAACCCACACCATGAACACCATTGTGTGTCTCAATCTGAGAACAACCGGCTTGGTTGTTTACCACCGAGCCCGGGGTTGCCAGACCTGAAGTAGGGCTCATTACCAGCACTGATAAACAATGAATGAGGGTGAGGTGTGGATGATTCCAGTGTTGCTGTTTGCTAATGATACAGTATTGTTGCGTGAAGATGAGTGGGAGTTGCAAGGTTTGGTGAATGAGTTTGGGATGGTGTGTAAGAAGAGGAATCTGAAAGTTAATATAAACAAGAGTAAAGTTATGGTGTTTGAGAGGAATGAAGTCACAGAATGCAGTGAGGTTGGATGGTGAGGATATGGAGAATGCGAGTGCATTCAAGTACTTGGGTAGTGTGATGGGTAAGGCTGGAAGTTTTGGGGATGAAGTACTTGAAAAGGTACAGCAGGGAAGGAAGGTTGTTGGTTCACTGAAAGCGGTGATGAGGAATAGGGAGGTGAGTATGGAAGTTAAGTCGCTGCATGATAGTATAGTGATCCCAACCCTGACGTATGGAAGCGAGGCGTGGACCTTGCTAGAGGGGAACAAGGCAAGAATGAGAGCAGTAGAAATGAGTTACCTGAGAGGATCATGTGGAGTGACATGGGGGGACAGGTTGATGAATGAAGAAGTGAAAGAATGTTGTGGGGTGGATGTGGATGTGACAGAGAGAATTAGGAGAAATACACTGAGGTGGTTTGGACATGTGGAGAGAATGGAGAATGAAAGACTGACCAAGAAGATGTATGTAGGTGAAGTGGAGGGAGGGGGAGACTGAGGATGAGGTGGAGGGATGGAGTTGAGAGGTATGTAAGGGTGGGGGGAATGAGTTGAGGGGAGGGCAGTCAAATGGTAGGTGAAAGAGCGACTTGGAGGCATTTTGTTTGCGGCCACCCTTTGTGGGATTAGGGCGTCAGGCTATAGATAGATAGATAGATAAACAACAGTGACATTGCTGTTATTCCAGGTGGATTAAAGTCAGTCCTACAACCACTTGATGTCTGTCTGAATAAACCATTCAGAGACCGCATCCATGAGCATTGGAACAAGTGGATGATTAGCGGTAAACGATCGTATACAAATGGTAGGAATATGCATGCTTTGGGTCTGGATGAGCTGTGATTTTATTATCAAGGCATGTAATGATGTTTCTGTGGAAACAGTCATCAACTCTTTCAACAAATGTGGAATATCCAGTTCAGTGGATGGCATAGAAGATGACATTTTGTGGGTGAATGAGGAAGAGGAAGCCGATGCCGAAGCTACACCTTTGAATTCAGAGTTTGATCCTTACAGTGAAGACCTACAAACTTCAACCCAGGATGAAGTTGATGAACTGATGATGTCAGATGTGGATGATACTGATTTTGAAGGTTTTTAATCACTGACAATTGACGTGATGACTTTAGTAAACTGTAACTTTCCTTTAGCCTATTGTATAAAATTCACAGTAATGTGATTTTAAGTTTTTAATACAGTATGAGTTTATACTTGAATATTAAAAGTATAACCCATTTAGATATCGGAGGTGGCACATGCAGCTTAGATAGCCTGTAAAACCCATAGAAGAAGCTGGCTTAAGGTAGAACCTAACCAAAGACTGTGTTGCTTAGCAGCGTGTTAATAGTATCACTTCACTAGTCAGTGGGAAGAGTGATAAAGGACTGGGGTTACTGGAGCAGCAAGCTTCCAGTGTCTAAAGAGCTGGGGCTCATCTTATGCACAGAGAATACCTCTAAACCCACATTTTGTATGGAAATATTGGGAGTAGTCTTATACACAAATTGGCCATATGCACCAGCAAATACAGTACTGTACTCCTAAGGTACGTCGCTCGCAGACTTTAGCAAAACTGTACTAGTCTACCAGTTGGTATTTGCAAGTAGTACTGCATCATCAGCATACAACGAATTAGAGATATACCATCCATCAACATTCATTTAATGATTGCCATCCCCTTCTCCATTACTTGTGTTTTTACTTCTCTCATCACCCCATCCATATATATGTCGAACAACCATGGGGACATCACACACCCTTGTCACACGCTCACACTGATCGTGAACCATTCACTTAGGTTAGATGCCCATTTACTTTTACACATGCTTCATTACGATCATAAAAACTCTTGATGGCACCTAGCAGCTTACCATCTACTGTACACCGTACGTGCGTAAAACCTTCCACAATCCTTCTCTGCCTACTTTGTCGTATGCTTTTCCAGATCCATGAATGCCATAAACACCTTATGGTCATTCTCACAAGCCTTCTTCTCTATCTGTCTTACCGCAAATGTTTGATCCACACATCCTGTGCCATTCCTAATGCCACCCTGTTCATCGCTCACTAAGACTTCTGATATCTCTCTTACTTTCTGTATAATAATTCTTCCATATACCTTCCCTTCCACACTCAGTAAACTGTGCCACAATAATTCTTGCACTCACTTCACTCACCTTTATTTTTGTATGAGAGTGCAATCACAGCCTTTTTCCACTCTGCTGGCACAGTTTCAGTCATCCTTGCCCTTTTACATATCTCCAGCAAGCACTTCATTCCGCTTTCTCCACTGCCTTAATCATCTGTGCATACACCTCCTCAACCCCAACTGCTTTCCCATTTTTCAGCTGCATCACAGAGCTCTTCACCTGTGCAAGTGACACGTTTCCTATCTGTGCATTCCTTCTCTGCGCACCCCTAAAACCAATTTTACAGCCACTCTGCTGTCTCTATTCCCAGTCATCAGGCTTTCAAAATATTCTTTCCATCTGGTCCTTACTTCATCCCAGTGGGTTAATAATCTGCCACTTACATCCTTCACACTTTCACATTTCTTTCCGCTGTCACTACATATCCTCACCTCTTTCCAGAGTAAATTACCCTTTTTCAGAGTAATTTGCATTAATTTTTCTTCCTTGATCATCATTTACCTTCTTTTTCCTCTTTACTACTCTCATTACATGCATCTTGCTCACAATATATTCAGTTCTTATTTTAATTGAACCCCTGTCCTGTAACCACTCTAGCCACTTCTTCCTCTTTTCTTGCACTGCTGTCTTAACCTCATCATCCCACCATGCTGTACCTTTCTTCTTTGTTGTTACACTTGCCACACCACACACCGCATTTGCATTCCTAACTAAGCAATCCCTGTACAAATATACCTCAGCTTACAAGCATTCAAGATCCGAGCATTTCAAAGATGCAAACACGAAGAAAATAACGATCATTTCACAGGTACGAAAGTAACCACAAAAAACTAATTCAGCTTGCAGCAGCCAGTTGGGATCGCTTTTGAATGTGGCGGGTGACAGTAGTTGCGTGGCGGGTTGCTAGGCGGCCAACCCGCCATCTATTGTTTATGTTTTGTTCACCTGGAGGAGAAAAGATTGCTGCTCATTGTGCTTTTAGTACTCTCACTCCATTTAATATGGCTGATAAATGCAAGCATGTTGATAGTGGTGTTTTTGGCTCATCTAGGAAGCGACGTGCTATCTTTTTGGAACAAAAACTCGAAATAATGAAGCATGTTCAGCCTGTTTCTCCCAAAAATCCTGACTCACCCACTGCTTTATCCTCAATGCATCTTCCAACTAACTCACTCCTCCACCTGCCTCCTCTCACTTCCTGCAAGTCCTGCTATGTCTGCCCTGAGGTGAGCTACAGTAATGTGTATAAAATAACTCTGTTATTGCTTATATCTCATGTATATTTACAACTAACAAAACAAAATGAAATGCATGCCACATCCACATCTTCCCTGGTGGTAGACGTTCCATCATCTTTTGTCAGTTGTAAATAAGCATCGGACAATAGCAGGAACAGAGTTGTGTCTTATACTGTATGTTTTTCATGTGTATTTCTTGTGTTAATTTATGCATTTATCTTTCGTAATACAATATAAACTGCATAAGAACATTTAAAACCTTACCAACAGATCAGTGAACAGTACAGTGTTTTTGATGTTGTAGCCTGTGTGTAGTGCTGTAAGGGATTTTAATTTTGCAAACAAAATCAGCTTGCGAATGGGCTCTGGGAACCAGTTACGTTCGTAAGTTGAGGTACTGTATTTCTGTATGCACTCCGCAGGCTGTCCAAATCCATTTCATTCCAATTCACTGATTCTACCTCCTCCCCTTTGGTCCTGTATTCATTTGCCATTTCTTTGATCCTCAGCTTCTAAACTTTCAGTCTTTCTCCCTGACTGCTCCTGACTCTTGTAGTCCACTTCACTTCTCTCAGCTACCTCCACATCGTCTTCTCACAGCTCTCGTATTAGCAGCCAATCCCAGCATTGACCTTTCTACGAGCACTTAATCAGTCAGACTCGTTTCAATACAATCCATGTTCCCTCTGTACTATGTATATTTATGTGCATCTTTATGTTTGAAATAAGAGTTACAAATGTACAACCTCCTTTACCGACACATATCCTTCAGTCACTTCCCATTATCATTTTCTCCTGGTACACCATTACAACCCATTATGTCATCCTCAGGACCAGTGCCTACTCATCCATTCATATCGCCCATTACGAGCACTTTATAGCTCCTTGGCATTTCTCCCGCTGCTTCATGCAGCTCATCCCAAAGCCTCTTTCTCTCATTCCTGTCATCACACAGTGCATACACTACAGTCACAGCCACTTTCACCTTCTCAAACTTGAACTTGACATACATACATCATTGGATCCTTCCTGGTCTTTTGTTTCTCAAAAGTGCCAGTTCTTCCATTGGGAATTCACTAGCGCTCGACACACATATACATTATTTTTACGATTACAAGAATTGTGACATCTCTCATAGACAGTACAAATTTAATCAGTAAAAAAAATATGAAAGCGACAATAATTAAACCCTATAATAATCCATCATAGTACTCTCACTTTTATTGCCCAGTGCATAAATGTTAACCCCTAAAAGACTGAAGGGACTGGATAGGCAGTGTGTATACCAATTATTCTAATGTTGATAGTGAACCAGACAATTTTTTTTTTCATGTTTCTGACAGCTAGTGAGCCAACATTCTTAACAATTAATTTTTGTCCATTTGAATATGAAATTCTCATAATTAACCAGTTCTAATCATGAGTTTCCGACCTTACGAATAAAGCAGTTCTCATAATTCTAGGAACAGTTCATGTTACATCATGCATTCATTCACCATCTAATCCAGTGTTGCTCCGTGAGGAGTGTAGGAGCCTCGTGCTAAGGAAGTTGGTCCAGATATTTAAAAGAGTGACCAGCGTCACTCATCGCTGAGTGGCATTGCATGAGCAATAAATTCCAGCCATCCCTTGGATATCAACCTGCACCAGCACAATCCAATTGGAGCACCTTAATTACCCACTAAACCACCAGGCATCATAATTTGGTTATATAGTTACCACTGAGCATAGTAAATGGTGTCCTGGTGTACAGGAAACCATTTGGCATGTCACTGTAGAGTCACCTGTAGACAGAAAGAAGAGGAAAGAATGAAGGAAAGAGACAAGAGTAAGAATGGAAAGAAGGATGGAAGAGAAGAAAGGACAGGCACCTGAGAGCAGCACTACATCAAGTGAGTGGATGGTGAGCTCTCCCTTCAGCCACTGAGTTCTTGTTACTGTTTAGCTAAATTAATGCTAAAATGATCCTGTGAAGACTCCAATTTATTCTGAATAATTTTGACAGTAGAATCAACAGCTCATCTTCATCACCGATATCTGCTGAGACAGTTTGTAGGCGACTTGGACCCTGTAGAACATACAGTATTTACGTTTTGGGGTTGGTGCGACTGGAGGTTGGTCACCGTTACCATTGTAACTGATATATTCTCATTGACCCACTACATTCCAAGCCCATATCTCCATGTATTTTTCACTCACCTGTCAGGTTAGAAAGATATATTAACAGCTATGTGGGGAATATAATTAATTAAGAAACTCTGAATTGTTAAGCCAAAAGAAAAAGCAATAAAGCTGTTTAGTTTTATAGGGGTTGGGGAGGAGGGTTGTATGACATTGTCCATCGGAATACATTATCCACCAGTGCCTTGGCTGAATTAAGACAGATAAACAGGGGATTACGTTATAAGTGTTGTATTGGGAAAGGGTAGATTGAGATGGTTTGGGCATGTGGAGAAGATGGAAGATGACATCTGGGTTAGAGGTGTGAACATTGAGGGTAGAAGAAGAGAAGCAGACTGAAAAGATTTGGGATGAGACTGTAGAGTGTGACCTTAGGGTTAGAGGACTGAATAGAGACTTCTAGACATTGAGCAGCATGGAGAGCCACCATAAGATGACAAGACCATTTGAAGCAAGCATGTTTGAGACTTTATAAACAAAGTGATAGGTTTAGCAGGGGTTCAGGGCAAGGCTACTCTTTCAAGATATTTAAGGTGAGAGTGAACTGTAACGCACCTCGAGCAAAATTATGTTGTTAATACTGCATACCTCATCTCTTCCTTTGACCTAAACCCTTATGAACCACATCTTGTTGGAGTGCCATAACCTACATGACAACTTGTATATTTGTTGATTTGTAAAACATTTAAGAGTGATGCAAATAACTGAACTTATATTTTAAAGGGGACAACACAATGGGATAGCTAGCTGTTCAAGTTACTCTACAGTGGGCCCCAGCAGTATACAATTCCAAGATGCACTGTTCTCATTTCTGTCATTGACCTGGTTGTGGCCCATTTCCCAGTTACGTGCTACTGTCAGAACATGCACGGATTGATATCGGCAGAATACCCCAAGAGTGTTTTAAATCGGTTGTGTGGTGACATTATTTGTGACAGTATTGGTTGCTATGAGTTCATTAATATCAGTGTCTTATGTCTGTTTTTTGTTTGTTTAGTAGGGTATATCTTTACAGAGCACATCAGTCAGTGAATTAGAGTTGTATACTGATTTTTAGCAGGAAAATGGTGTTCAGGCTGTCAGTTTGGTTAACATATTACCGTACCTGATAGTCCTGATGGCTTTAAGCCTCATTTATGTCACAGTCTTATATTGGTTTTTACTTTCCTGTAGTAGGGTATGTCTTTAGAAAGCACGTTAGTAGGTAAGTTGGAGTTGTATGTGGTGTTTAGTGGGAAGGTGGCATTTGGCTAATATGGTAGCTGAGTACCATATTTGTTGCTTGAAACATCTATGTTAATGTTTGTTTTACCTCTATATACTGAAGTATGTGCTCAGAAAGCATATCAGTTGGCAAATTAGTGTCATATATATTTTTTTTTTTGAGAGTGGAGATCAGCCTAGATTTTTTTTTTTCTAATGAGGAAGAAGGAACCAAAGCCCATGAGCCCGCAAAATTGTTCCTTCCAAGAGAAAAACAGAATACAAGAGAGAGCCAAATTCAAGATCCGATCATTTCGAGATGCCTGGACACACTGCGTTTGAAAGACTGGAGATCATAGGAAGCAGGAAATACAGACAGAGGGAGATAGTTCCAGTTGACCTGTTGCATAAATGAAGAACTGGGAGTAACAGTTAACTCTTGCATTAGAGAGTTGGACAGAAAAGGGATGAGAGTTTGCTGCTAGACGGGTGCTACACGCCCGTCGTAGAGGTGGAGGAATGCATGCAGACAGTTCAGAGGAGCAGTGACCATTGAAGTAGTAATAGAAAAGAGATAAAGATGCAACAGTGTGGCGAAGAGACAGAGGTTGAAGGGAGTCAGTAAGAGGAGGAGAGTTAATGAGACGAAAAGCCTTTGACTCCATCCTGTTGAGAAGAGCTGTATGTGGGGAACCTCCACACACTTGAGAGTTGTACTCCACACAGGGGCAGATAAAATCCCCGTATAGAGTCAACAATTGTGCAGGGGTAAAGAAGGAACAGAGTCGGCTTAGCACACCTAATTTCTTGGAATCAGATTTTACAAGAGATGTAATATGATCTTTCCAAGATAAGTCCCGAGTAAATGAAACCCCAAGCATGTTCAAGGATGATGCAGGATTAAGCCGAATATTATTAAACATTAGTGGGTATACCTGTGGAAGATTTTGTCAGGTTGATAGGTGTAAAAACCGAGTCTTTGATGCATTAAAAACAACCAGGTTATTTTTACCCCAGTCAGAGATACGAGCCAAGTCAGATATTAAGTGTGCTATAGCTTCATCACTTGTTTGCTGAAGGAGCTGCTGAGATAGACATTGTGGGAACCGAATGGAAAGGTGAAGGGTGGAGTCATCAGCGTATGAGTGGATAGGGTTAGATGTACAGCTTAGAAGGTCATTGATGAATAAAAGGAAGAGAGTTGGTGATAGGACAGAGCCCTGAGGAACACCACTGTTGATGGATCTAGGAGAAGAACGATGGCCATCTACAACAGCGGCTATAGAACGACCAGAAAGGAAGCTAGAGATGAAGGCATGGATAGAAGGATAGAAACTGCAAGAGGGCAGTTGGAAATTAAAGATTTGTACCAGACTCGATCGAAAGCCTTTGAGAAGTTAAGTGCAATGGCAAAGCTTTCTCCAAAGTCCCAAAAGGAGGATGACCAGGAGTCCAAAAGGTAGGTGAGAAGATCCCCAGTGGAGCGTCCCCGATGGAACCCATACTGATGATCAGAAAGAAGGTCGTGATAGGAAAGATGCTTTAAAATTTTTCTGGTAGGAATTGACTCAAAAACTTTTGAGATACAGGACGTTAAAGCAGTTGGACAATAGTTAGAATGTTGGGAATGGTCACCCCTCTTTGGGACTGGCTGAATGAGAGCAAACTCCCAGCAAGAAGGAAAGGTACAAGTTGATAGACAAAGGATAAAGAGTTTGCCTAGGCAGGGTTTAAGCACAGAAGCACAGTTCTTGAAAACAACAGGAGGGACTCCATCAGGCCCATATGCCTTATTAGTATTGAGGCCTGTGATGGCAGAAAATACATCAGCTGAAGAAATTTTAATGTCAGCCATGAGGAAGTCAGAGGGGGGAAGTGATGGAGGAACAGCACCGGAACTGTCTAAGGTGGAATTGGAGGAGAAAGTCTGAACGAAGAGATCTGCTTTATCAGTAGAAGAAATAGCTACAGAGCCATTAGAGCAGAAAAGAGGAGGGAAGGATGATGAGGTAAAGTTGTTAGAAAGGTTTTTGGCAAGGTACCAAAAGGAGCGGGAAGAATTCGAGTTGGAGAGTTGAGAGCATTTAGTACGGATGAAATTATTTTTAGCAGAGCGAAGAACAGAGCACGATTCTGGGCAGAAACATAAGCAAGATGTGATTCGGGGGTGGGTTGGCTCCGGTACCTTTTATAGGCCCTCTCCTTGTTGCAGACAGCATTAGAACAAATGTGATTAAACCAAGGCTTTCTTGCATGAGTTAAAGGATATGAGAAAGGAATGTATGCTTCCATGCCTGAGAGAATAACCTCCGTTATGCACAAGGCACACTCAGATAGCACCCAGCCATGGAAACAATATCATTCCAGGGAAAACCAAGGAAGTACTGCCTGAGGGCCTCCCAATTTTGCAGTTCCAAAGTGCCACAGACGACGTTTTTTTGGAGGGTCTGCAGGCCGTACCGGAGCGATAGGACAGGTTAAGATGATAAGGTTGTGATTGGAGGAGCCCAACAGAGAGAAAAGATTAACATTGTAAGCAGAAGGATTAGTTGTAAGGAAGAGGTCAAGTATGTTTGAGCTCTCTCTGCAAGGCAGTCAGGGATACAGGTAGGGTGCTGTGCAAGCCGCTCTAGGTCGTTCTATCTATCTATCTATTGCCAGACGCCTCAATCCCGTTTGGGGTGGTCACAAACAAATCGCCTCCAAGTCGCCCTGTCCCCCGCCATTTCACTCCCCTGCTCCCAACTCACACCCCCCTCTCTCATATACCTCTCCACCCCATCTCTCCACCTCATCCTCGGCCTCCCCCTCCCTCTTTCCCCCTCCACCTCACTCACATACACTCTCTTCATCAGTCTTTGACCCTCCATCCTCTCCACATGGCCAAACCACCTCAGTGTGTTCCTCATAATGCTTCCTATCACATCCACATCAACACCACAACGCTCCTTTATATCCTCTAGGTCGTTAAGGATAGAAAAGGCGTAGGCTTGTTCATCAGGTGGATCAGTGAAAGGTTAATATCATTATCATCCAGACCTCCTTTCACACCCTCAAGTGGGGTAAGGTAGGGTCCAGTGAGCCAGAAAGAACTTGGTAGAATGAGTTATTAATTAAAGTTTGCCTAGTCGAATGAACCCCACTCCCATTCACCCAGTCAAGACCCAGAAGCCTGGCTCCACATGATAGGCCATGAACTTAATTTGCACGTACCTTTACATTCACCAATCAGACAGAATAAATCTGACAACCGTCAGGTCAAAAGGGGGGTGTCAGACCCCTGTCATATACTCCACATAAAATTCATCCAATCAGCTTGATCTTTTGTCAGTTCCCTAGCTGCAACAGGTTCTGTACCCCTTTTTCTCACTCACTCATTTACCTTGTACATTAAACTCTCAGTTAGCTGTTGCCGCAACATCCAGCCCAATGCAGCATCTGGCACTGCTGGCTCAGCTCTATTAAAGCAATATCTGGTGAAATTATGCAACATCTGGCACTGAAATGGGTCATAACTGGCGGTTGTATGCACTATCCAGCGTTGAGGCTTATCAACCAGCTCGAAAGTGTTAGCCAGCCGGCCCTGTATTACTGTACTGTATCATTATTTTATTGTATTTTATGCATATTTTTCATGTTTTACTTCTGGGAAAGTTTTTAGGATAGAATTTTGAGACAGATAGTAACACAATATCTGGCTCAATGCTGAATGTTGAGCTGATGGGGGATATGCAGTATCTGGTGTTTCACGTTATTCGGCGTAGGGCATGGCTGAATTGCGATGGACAGTTGAGAGTTTCCTGTATATCGACCTTTCTTCTTGGCCTACCACACCTCCTTCCATCTTCTAACTCTCTCAGTTTGTAGTCAACATATTAGTTTTATTATATTGGTTTGAAGGGGCTGAGGTACAGTATATGGTTCTTAGGTACATGCCAGACATCTGTCTATCTGCCTATCTATTGCCAGACGCCTTAATCCCGTAAGAGGTGGCCACAAACAAATCGCCTCCATGTCGCCGTGTCCCCTGTCATTTCACTGCCCTGCTTCCAGCTCACACCCCCCTCTCTCATATACCTCTCCATTCCATCCCTCCGTCTCATCCTTGGCCTCCCCCTCCCTCTCCCCCCCTCCACCTCCACTCTCATACACTCTCCTTGTCAGTCTCTCACTCAATCCTCTCCACATGGCCAAACCACCTCAGTGTGTGGGCCAAACATAACAAAATTGCTTCTTGTTTCAGGGGCCCACTGTTCCTGTAGACATATGGTAAAATTTAGTTTGCCTTTTCCTCAGGATATTGATGTAGCAGAGGAGTTGGTGACGAGAGGGTTGGCAAAGTTTGCCAGTGGAGTGTCTGGCCCTGACTCATCATAGAGGAAGATGCATATCAAGTGGAGCCAAGGTCAGCTGTTGGATGTTAATGGTTTAAGCTGTAAGCAGAACAAATTTTATCATATTTGTGTATTTGTATTAACTTATTAATTTGTCACATCATGTTGTACAAAATCATTGGTGTTTGTTATTAACATACTGTATTCCCTCTCTTTGGACACAGACTTGCAGCCAAAGTGTTATTGTACAAATGTTCTTTATGCTTTCAAACAAAGGAAAAAAGCCAGGGAAGTACAAGAAATGTCCTCTTGGTCTTTTCTGACAGCCCTTCTCTTGCTTTGGATGCAGTTTCATATCCAAAGAATGGTTGTGCAGAAACACTTTGGATGCAACCTCACATCCCAAGAGAGAAAGACAAATTTTTTAATGTGAAGTATATATTGATGGTTGACAATTAGAAATTGATTTAAACTTTATATATATATAATATATATATATATATATATATATATATATATATATATGTTATATATATGTGTATATATATATATATATATATATATATAATATATATATATATATATATATATATATATAAATGAATACTTACAGGGTGAAGTCATTAAATCATCATTCATGATGATAATGTATAGTTGTAGATATATGTAAGTATGCCTTCATGAAAGTAGTGGTAAATAGTAGATATATTTTATGTACAGCATAGCAGTAGTATGAGTTTGCAGAATGTAGTTTTTAGAAATTCATTCACCTACAACAGAGTGAGGCAGCTCAGCAAGTGACATCATTATGTTTATCAAGAATGATCTGTTAAGAATCGTATACAGTATACTTTTATACTGTATATACCAGGTAAAGGGTGTATATACATGAAATATATACATTTTATATACATTATTGATTTACTGGCAATTACTGATACTGATCAATAATTTAGGAATGATCAGTGTTTCAAAAATGGTACAGGAGGCACATTTGATGTATACGAATTTCTTTGGTAATTAATACCTTGAATAATAAGCTTTTATATAAGTAGTTTTGATATTGTAGGATTTTCAGGTTCATATGAAAAAGCATGGCCAGTGTCACATGACGTGTACTTATTATCAATACCTTTGTCACTCCTCACCAGCACTAATTCATCTTGTGAAGAGTCAAAGTATAGTATCTGTCCTTAACCCTCAGACCTTGGGAGTTTTCCCAGTGGCAAGGACATAAGCAGATGAAATATAAAGGCCATTCCCAAAGTGTAAGGGCTATTAAATCTAGAGTTGCTTGTACATTACCTGACATATATTTGTTACTGTGGGTTGAGAGAGTTCCAGCACACTTACTCTTTTCCACACAGTAAATCCTTCTACTTTTTCTTCAGTATTATGAAGAAGTACAAAGGAAAGTAAACAGCAACAGACCTTGTTGTCTTTTCAAGGATTTTTGTTACAGAGGAGACCATAAATATGAAACCTTATTAATTCTATTAATTGAAAAAGGGATAGTGAAGAGAGACAGCCATCCCCTCTCCTACATACCAAACCTTTCAGTGAAAACTGGCAGGGAAAGTGAGAACTACAGTACAATCCCAGTTAACCGGGTGGCTTTGGGAATTTACCTTCCCGGTTACAGATTTTTCCCGTATTTCTGATTTTCAAGTCAAATCTATACAAAGGCTATCACAGCAGTAAATACAGTTCAGGTACTCACCAGTCACATTAGGGGTTACACTAAGAGATTCCGCCTGAAAAACTGCCTTGTAAACACACACCATGGTCATAACGGACGTGTGCAATGTCTAGCAATTCGCAGTACTGCAAATTGCACCAGTCCATTGTTTACCGAATTACTGTATTCATTATATGTACAGTGCTCGTCAGAAGTATTCAGCGTTGTCCGCCGGGCGCGCAATACTTATGGCCCAAAAAGAATCACCCATTTTTGGGGGTAAGAATTGAGCCACAAGTTTGAGCTCCGAGCATGACGTCACGGTAGCCTGAGGCCTTCCGACACGCTGGTTGGTTCCCGCCTCAGTCGCCCACGGGCTGCCTGAGAGAGAGGAACTCCGCCGAGTGTCCCTCTCAAATTGCGCCATTTTTTACCGAGTGTCCCGCAGTGTTTTGGCCTTTAAAACTTTGTTATGGCACCTACCCGTGAACTATCGAGTGAAATCATATCCCAGATCATTGCTCTAAAGGAGGCAGGCCACCAGACAAAGGAAATTAGTGAATTGGTTGGTGTGGCACGATCGACAGTGCGTCGTTGGTGTGCGCGGTTTCGGGAGGAAAACAGTGGTGAAGTTCCCACAAAGAAACCGAGGTCTGGTAGGCCTAGGAAAACTTCCCCAAGGTCTGTTAATGTTTTAAAAAGTGCAGTGGAGTTTAATCCTCGTGTGAGTGCAAGGAAAATTAAGGAGAGCAACCCAGAAGTGTTTGGTGAGGTGTCAGTGAGAACAGTGTCTCGTAGGGTGCATGAGCTTGGTTACACAAGTCGCAGGCCTGTGAAAAAGCCTCTTCTCTCTAGCAGCCAGAGAATTCGTAGGCTTGCCTTTGCTAATAAATATCTAAACTGGGGTGAGAAGCAATGGTTGTCAGTGTTGTGGTCTGATGAGGCAACGTTTAGTGTTACCTGTAACAGAGGAGCACGCAAAGGTAGTGACCCACTTGACCCACGGTATGTAGAAAGCACAGTTAAACATCCTGATTCACTCATGGTATGGGGTTGTTTCTCAGGGAAGGGTTTGGGGAAGCTTGTTGTACTTCCCAAGAACCTCAGAGTGAATCAGGATGTTTACCTGGAGCTTCTGTGTGATCATTTACCAGACTCCTTCGAGCTAACAGGTGCACGAGTGTTTCAGCAGGACGGTGCACCTGCTCACAAGGCCAAATCGGTCACCAATTGGCTTCGTGACTGTGAGGTATCATTCATGACAGACTGGCCAGGAAATAGCCCAGACCTCAACCTGATTGAAAACCTCTGGTACTTCGTAAAGAAGAGTCTCCAAGGGAAGGACGTGAGCTCTCTGCCTAAGCTGGAAGCCGCCATTCATGACTCCTGGGACAAAATACCCCTCCAGCACCTCAGGAGCCTCGCCCTTTCACTTCCAAGACGTCTCAGGTCCGTGAAGAAACGTAAAGGCTACCCTACGAAGCACTAAAGGTAAATAAAATGCATTATTTATATGTTTTTTCAATGTTGAAAGGTTTGTTTCTCAGGAGGGACGCAGGGCGCTCCATACTTCTGACGAGCACTGTACTGCACTCATAAAAATTGAAAAATAAAATAAAGAAATAAAACCTTGAAGATTTATTACTGAACTGATGATGTATTAAGACTGCACTGTAGAATTATCATGACACCTGTGCCCCTACGTGAGTTTGTTTACGTTTCTGACTTCCTCCCCACTTGACCTCCATCACTCCACCCCTCACCCGCCACTCTGCTGTTTTGCAGAAAATAAAATAAATGATGTATGTATGAAATGCAGGCATATTATTTATTTATTTTTCTTCCAATAAAGTAAACTTTCATTCTTATTAACATTTATATTCAGCCATTAGTGTTTTATAATGTTCGCCTTTTTCAAGTCTGTTGCATATGTCCAGCTTCTGTTTCAAGGTAAGCACGATACGCTTACATTTAGTTTGCACTTAAGGCATTTTGGAGTGTACAAATTACCGTCTGTCAGTGGAACACAGTAGCAAGAGAGCTTGTTTACTGTCTGGTGGCAAAATGCAGACTGGTGATTTTTGGAGGGTGTGGAGGATGACTGAATTCAAGTAGGGGAAAGAGGGGGAGAGGAGGGGTGGTTAAGAGGATTTGCTAGGGATTTACATTAGCTGGAAATGCTTTCACCTCGCTTTGTCTGACTTCACCCAGCCTCGCGTGACACGATCAAATGGCGGTTTGGCGGTCCATTCAAATTGGCGCACAGTTATAACTTACTGACATTTTTACCAGCCCTTGAATTTTCCCGTTGTTCTGAGTATCCCGTTTGTCTGGATACCGGATAGCTGGGATTGTACTGTATCATGCAGCATAAAAAAACTGCCATGGAAATTTCATAGAAAAGATCGAAAGAATACACTATAACCTACATATCTTAATCTGTAAAGGAGAAGAAACATTAATTTCATGATACTGCACTATTCCTGTATTGCTCACAGCTTTTCTTTAAGTTGAAGAACCAGGAAGTGAAGGAAGCTTCTTATGTAGACATGTAGAGGGGTGGCAGAATGTGGTGCCATGACTGGGGTGTAACTGAGCAGTATGATTCTCTAGAGAAGAATCTCCTGAAAGTGCCAATCTGACTTCCAGTTTGACAAAGGAACTACTAGGGTTGGGCCAATTAATCAGCCGCTTTGTCGATTAATCGGTAATTGGCCTCTTGATCGATTAATGGGGGCCAGTTAATTGAGGAACCTTAATTGAAGAACCTTATTTCTGTCATTTTTACTAAGTTGCGTAAAATATTAATGTCAGCATGTGAGTATGGTGATGTTACCAAAACTCTGATAACTTTCTCCAAAGCTTTTATTTCAAGCAAGTTCCTATACAAATGTATATTAGTTATTGTACATTATCTGTATTAGTTTTATGTGCTCTTTCTGTTTATTTTTACCATTTCTCATATTACAGAAGAGATAGACAGAACCAAGTTTTTGATCCTGTTATAGTTCTTCATAAAGATCAATACATTTTCTGTACACTACCATGTTTAGTAGCATCTAGGATCACCACAAGAACAAGAAAAATGGCAATTTCTAACAAATTACAATCAGGATGCACAGAACAAGATATTGCAACACAACAAAACTAGATTACAGAAGAGTGGCAGATGACTAAAACTATTTACTCTGCATACAGGAGATGGCAGTTGGCAGTAAACATAATCGAAAATAACATTAAGGTGCTACCAATAATTTCATGAAGATGAATCGCATTTAAGATTTCTTAATAATTTACCGATTAAACAGTATTGGCCGATTACTGACTACGCATTAATCGGTAATTGGCAGAATTGCTTATCAGCCCAACCCTAGGAACCAACAAGGCATAAAGTGTCTTGGAAGTGGAATATGGATATTAAGGCCACAATAAGAGAAAAAAGATGGTGTACGGAATGGAAACGGGGTGGGGATATGGACAAGTACGGTACTTTGTAACCAGACATATGCTGGAAGAGAGCAATATATATATATATATATATATATATATATATACAGATATATATATATACATATATATATATATATATATATATATATATATATATATATATATATATGACTAAGACACTGGCTCAGGAATCCGTTTTAAGCCTTAGATGCTGGGATTTTTTTGGTACAGCTGCCCTATCCATATGACTATATTTCCCAAAATAGCCATTTTTCAAACCTTCATATCTGAGAAAGTGTAGCAGTTAGGGAAACAAATTTAAGACTTTATTGCTCACTAACTCTTCAACATGCAAATGAAAGCATCATTCATCAGGTCTGCAGATGGTCACGTTGATGAGTAAGGAATGAAGATGAGTAGCTTTTGGCACTATAATCAGAATGTCTTCGTGTGTGTGCCCGACTTTGTGTTCGCATCCAACATGATGACTTCTCCACTGCTAGGCAAATTAGACACAGTGGCGTCCAAGGCACACCCTGTGGCACCATCACTGAGCCCTCTCCTAGTACTGTATTCTTGGGCAAAGGCTTGGCAGGGGTGGATGAGGCAAGAGTCCACTTGAGGCGGGTACAGAATTGGACGAGGAGGTTTCAGAAAACATTGTTCAGCACTTAGCTAAGTCACAGAGAAGACTGAGTTACACTTGCATGAGGTGGCAGGAGTCTCTCCCTACCCCTTGGTGACGAGATCAAGTGACGGCCACTTCAAACTGTGGCGGGAACACATATGCGGTTGCTACCAACACCCAGCAGTCTCCATCTACCCCTTTTGCGTCGATCCAGACCAACACCCAGCGCATAGGGGTTAAAGAAGTTAAATAATGCTGCTGGCTGGGATGAAGTACAGTATTTAGAATAGCTTAGAGGATGCAGTGAAAAAACATGTATATTTGTTGGTGAACATTACATAAAGAATGATAAAGGTAGTGTTGTAATCAGTAATGAGGATATCAAGGTTGCGTGGAGAGAATGTTAATTGCATGCTTAATTTACTTATGATTTACTGACTACAGTGCAACCTCGATAGTTTGAATGCCGTAAATTATGAAACCTGTCATTTTTAATTCCCATAATTAGCTCACAAATGACCACAACCTCCAGCACCCAAAACTGACAATAACACTTATCTGGTTCTGTTGACCCTACTATAAAATGTCTCATCACTCATAATAAAAGTTTCCTTCTCCTCGTGTTGTTAAGAAGCTCTTTAATCTTTGATTCAGTTTAAACATTCAGATTTCATCATAATTTTGGCTTAAGAAAAGGTGTCCTAGCTGTACTGATTAGAGCAGTGTTGTGAAAAAAGTATGCAACTTAACAATCCAGCCTCAAGTACAAAGTGTGTGTATGTGTGTGTGTGCAGGTGTTGTGGGACAGTCGTGGTGATGGAAACAGTCGTGTACGACATGAAAATGTGAAAGTATTCAGAAGTTCTGTACAGACTGAAACTAGAATAAATAACTATCTTTGCATGTGTTCTCAAAGTCAATGAAGGTGTTAGAAACATGACAGTATATGACATTACAAAACAATGTGATAAAATTTTTAAGTTCTCTGCCAAGTGAAATTACAGTAAATATTCCTTAACCACAGAACTTCACCACTTGTCAGACGTCATTAATTACAGTGGTCCCCTCTTATCTGCGGAACCGCTGTCCACGGTTTAAGTTACCCATGGTCAACCGAGGTCCAAGAATATTAAATGAAAAATTTCAGAAATAAACAATTCATAAGTTTAAACTGCATGCTGTTCTAACTAACAGGATGAAATCTCGCACCATCCTTCTCCATCCCGCCCGGGACGTGAATCATCCCTTTGTCCAGCTTATCCACGCTGTACAGTACTGTACTGTTATTTTATCAGTTGCAGAGGGTTAGTGAACTCGTCAGTAGACCTGACCTAACCCTACCAAGGGCAAGATGTGGGTGCTCAACTTTGTCACCACACAGTGCACTAGTAGCTACCTGTTGCCACAGAGCACAGTTCTGTTTGTAATTTATCAAAATATTTCATTGCTGATGATTACTGTATTGACAAATTTTGTTTTAACTGATTCTGAAACACAGTATTTTTCATAATGAACAAAGATGTCTGGGAACAACACTCTCATGTGGGTGAGGCACTCACGTGGTTACCATAGCAGCCCCCCCACACCTTGCCATACACCACAATGGTGCGGCAGTCCACTACTGTAAATTGGCTCTCATAATGCATAAGCTTTTCATTCCATTATTACACACAGAGATGTTGCTATTCATGACTGCTGAGTAGTAATTTGTTATGAATATAACCAAAAATATTTGAAGGAATGGTAAACTTGTCGTTTTACCAGCGGACAAAGACGATGTATAGGCTATCCAACGGTTAGTCACTTAATAACCGTCTTGTTTATTAGATCGTCTGTCATGGCATTGCAGTGATTGTGTTCAAGTAACCCTTATTTTACTTCATAATGGCCCCATAGTGATGCTGGCCTTTTTTTTTTTTTTTTTTTTTAACAGAAAAGGGGAGGGAAAAACAAATGAATAAAAAAAATATCCATACACCAGATTACTGGTGTCCTCCATTCATAAAAAATCTGTAGCAGTTGGACTTGAACAGCTAGGTTGAGGTGTAGGGGGAAACTGCTCTGGGGAGGCAGGTTCGAAAGAGATGCCACTTGGGGAATACTGTAAAAAATTTCTGATAGGTGGAAGTTCTGCAATATGGCAGTGTGACATTCCAGTCATGAGCGCTACCAGATGCCTGTGTAGCACAGGGGAAGGCATGGAGAGGTGGCACAATGGATGCAACTTCATCTGACCATTTGCCATAACAGTATCTGTAAAATAATGCAAGGGAGGCAACATTCCTTCTTACCTGTTGGGGAGGTAGTTTATTTGTAATTGCAGGGTTATTAATAATTCTAACAGCTTTGTTCTGAATTTTATCTAGCTTCTTTAGTGCATCCTCCCCACATCCACTTCACAAGGGTGAGCAATTTTCCAGCTGGGAGCGCACGTGACTCTTACAAACTATAGCCAACTGCTAGTCAGTGAAGAAGCTATGAACTCTGTACAATAATCCAAGTTTCTTTAAGGCAGTTTTAGCAAGTGATCTGATGTGAGAGGTCCAGCTTAGGGCATTGTTCAGTGAAACATTGAGAATTTCAAGACTGGGAGACAGGAATATTAGCGGCATTGAAAATAATATAGGAATCTAGCAATATCTGTCTATTAGTAAATTGTATGTATTTGGTTTTGTAGGTGGGGGCACTCACCATCCACTCATTATAGTGCTGCTCTTGGGTGTCTGTTTTTCTTCTCCTCCCTCCTTTCCTTCCTTCCTCTTCAGTCTTACCTTACTTCATTCTGTCTTTGTCCCTCTGCTTACTGGTGACTTTACACTCCCTATTTTGTCTTTCTTTCCTTCATTCTTTCCTAGTCTTTCTGACTCCGGGTGACTCTACACTGAGTGACAAGCTGAATGCTTTCCTGTGTACCAGGGAACCATTTACTACGCTGGGTGGTAACTGTATAACCAAATTATGGAGCCTGGTGGTTTATTGGGTAATTGCAGCACTCCTGTTGGATTGAGGCCAGTGCAGGTTTATATCCAAGGGGTGGTTGGGGTTATTGCTTATGTAATGCCACTCAGGGATATCTGATGCAGGTCACTCATCTTAAATGTCAGGACCAACTTGCCTAGCCCCAGGCTCCTACACTTCTCTTGGGGCAATTTAGGATTGGATGATGGATAGATGGATACAAGCATTAAATGAGACAAGGTTATTTTGCCCCATTCAGTGATCCTAGATGAGTGTTGATTTATGGAGATGGCTGTATTGAGTTGTGAGTCAGAGATATTAAACTTTGTGAATAGGTGTTTAGGTGTGAATGAACTGTGAAGTGTTGAGTCATCTGCAAATGAATGGATGGGATTATGGGTGAGAGAAAAGAGATAATTAATATTAATTAGGAATAGAGTTGGAGCCAGAGCTGATCCTTGTGGTGTGCTGGCGTTATTTGAGTGGAACTTGGAATATACATCATCTACTTTTATTCTTATCTTTCACTCATTGAGGTATGAGGAAATCAGAGGAACAAAAGGCGTTAATCCATAGCAAGGGAGTTTGGATAGCAGGGAATGGTGTCACACTTTGTTAAAAAAGCTTTAGAAGTATCAAGGGCTACCACGAGTTTCTCCATATTGCTCAGTTGGTTGATGGATGGTGTGTCAGGAGATTAAATATATCAGTGGTGGATCTTTCGTGGTGAAAACCATACTGTCAGTTACTAATTAAGGTACTAGATTCAAGATGTTTAAGTATGTGCTTATTCAGTGCGATTTCAAATACTTTACCAAGAGAATATGTAATAGCTATTGATCTGTAATTAGAGGGGTCAGAGGGACTTCCTTTCTCCGGAGTTGGGTGGATATTGGTTTCTTTCCAAGAATTAGGGAACGAAGAAGTACATTTGCATAGTCTGAATAATTTGGCTAGAGCATAAGCAAGTTCTAGGAAGCACTTTTTCAAAACAATTTGAGGAATTCCATATGGGCCAGTAGCTTTGTTGGTTCGGAAATTGCCTAGGATGGATTTCATGTATCTAGTCTATATATTAAGTGGAGGAGTTTTGGGAGAGTCAGGTTCTAGTACTGGGACATTCTGGCTGACTTCCTCTAATGTAGAATTTCCGGCAGATGTACTGGCAAGGATATTCGCTTTGCCACGCGGGTCATTTGCAGTGTTACCGTTGGAAGATTTTAGTGGAGGAATGGGTGATGAGTTGTTATTATTGAAAGAATTGGGAGTTGACCTGAATATTCTGTTGTCATTAGGATTGTTTAGTAGTTTGGATGCTTGGTTGTGAAGAAAGTTTGATTTAGTGAGATTTAATACTGCTTTTGCATGGTTTCTAGCAATTTTGATTTGATCAGTGTTTTTTTTAATTTAAGTAAGAGTTATATGCTAATGACTTTTGGGCCGTTGCTCTGGCACAGTTGCTATCAAACCATTTTGGGGAGTCCGATCTTTTAGTGAACCGTTGACTTGGTGTGAACATTTCCATACCAGCTTGTATTAAGCCATTAATGTGGGACTGGATAAAGTTGATGTCGTAGAGAATACTGACATGGAATGTCAACAAGATAATTTCTTAATCCATCCCGGTATAATGCCCTATCAAAGTGCCATCGGGTCACCCTGACAGGTTCAGAACAGGGAGGTTTGGGGGAATTGACTAATGAGGCTTTTATGAGATTGTGGTTGGAGGATCCAAGTGGTGACAGTACTTCTGTCCTGTATTGATCTGGCTTATTTGTCAGGAATAGATCCAAGAGATAGGCATTACGATCAGAATTATCTGGTATTCTGGTCAGTTGTTTTACCAACTGTGTGAGATTAAACAATTCTGCAGACATCCAGCAATGTGCATCGGTCAGGTTGTAAACAAGCAAACATCATGGCTGACCACCAGCCATGCGATACAAGGCAGTGGTGAAATATGTGTGTATTCATGTAGTTTTGTTAAACATAAATGAATGCAAAGTTATTTTCATTACAACTTATTGCTTGATGTTAAATTTTGTAACTGCACAGTGTTTTAGAACAAGTGGTCATGCAGAAGCTGATGAAATAGAAATATGCAAGAAAAATACTTCGTGGTATCATTACCTTGAGTTAACAGAAATAAAAAATAAATAGTAATGTTATAAAAACATTGAAAAATGGATGCCTGAAGCAAGCTGATTAGCCCATACTTCAATGCTTGTGTCAAAAGCATGTCTAAAACTGAAAATTTAAGACAAGGCAAGTCATGTAAATGCTTTATTTAAAGTTTGAATTTTTCAAAAGTTTGAACAGTATGTGAACACAAATTTTTCAAGTTTTAGAGGTTTCACTGTACTGGGTGTTCCCGTCACAGAAGTCTGATATTACACATTATCATGGATATTATTAAACTAAGTGTCTAATGTAATAAGAATTTGGTAATTTCTTTTTATAAATGTTGGTCATTTGGTGTGATTATTGTTTATGTATTTTTGGCAAACTGCTAATGTAATATAAATTTCTGTAACCCATTCATTACTGTATATGAACATTAGTAAGGGTTAATACTTTTCCATATTAGTGTTGGCTGCACACTACACTGGCATTGTCCCCATACCCCTTTCCAGCAACACAGTGTTACTCTGAGCCAGGGGCAACAGTAACATGAGAGCTTAAAGAATATTGTGTGTTTAGTAGACAGTGCATTTAATGAATGCAAAGTTTTTTGTGACAGTGAATAGACAAGGAGTGCAGAGTTGCAGTGTCTGACATAGAGTGCTGATATTACATCAGCAAGAAATGATCTGTGTGAAAATGCAGCTTGGTTAAAAAATGTGTGATATATTTAGAAAAAATGTCATGTATAATCCAAAGACTCCTAATAAAGCTATTTTATTTTGCAATATAATGTGAACTTTAGTTCCAATACTTTTAAGTCATTAAATTTTCTTGTCTCAGGATTTGATGCCTGATTAACTAGGTACATGTATACTCATTTGGGCCTAGGGTAGGCCTCCCATTATATAGCAGAAATAAAGGTTACATTGATGTTAAAAAATGTGTGTGTAATTCACCGGGTTGGTCAGGATCACTTGATGGTCGTGATCGTCAACTTTTACCCTCCCGGAAGGGAGCTGAGAGCTCATATAGTCTGATCGAAGGGCAAGACTGTGACCTTCACACACGCACACACCCGTCCCCTTGCTCAAGGGGGACAGTAACCATCCACTTCGTCAGTGAAACTTTTCGCAACCTGAGCGAGGCGCGAACTCCCGTCTACCAGGTGGCAGGCGAGAACATTACCACTGTGTGTGTGTGTGTGTGTGTGTGTGTGTGTGTGTGTGCACGCGCGTGCATGCGTACGTGTGTGCGCGCATGCGTGCGTGTGTGTGGTATTATTACTCCTTGTTCCCTTGTCTTTTCATGAAGCGGAGGGAAGCTGAACTGCTTTTTTTGCACTTTTGGCCAGCCTACTTCCATTCCACCTGGACAGCTGGCTCTGTCTGCTTGATGTCTTGCTGGGATGAGTTACAGGTTCATCCTGCTGGATTCCACACATTGTGCAACATCTTGTGACACTCTACCTTTCCTGATGGGCATATATTCTCTGTGTCACTGGTCCCATGCCATGTCCAGTGCAGAGCTATCGTTCAATGCGACCCAGTTTGAATGCCAACCCAGAACTATGCATCTCTGGTAGGGACCTCTGTAGCAACATTCCAGGTGGATATTAACCCCCAATTTGTAGACAGTAGATGATTTTTTTCTAGTCACAACACTCCCCCTTGTACCTGTTGAATGAGTGCCTTGGAATACATGACAGACAACATTATGATGCCAGCAGAAGGCAGTCTGTAGGATTTCTGCCCAGTCTTAATTGTTCCCCCCTTTCAATAGAATGAGTATCTTGGGCTTCCTGATCAGTGTCGTCATGATGCCAACTGCCACTTAGGTCAGATACCAGGAGGCAGACTGTAGGATGCTCTTTAAGGCTTGTAAATACCACTTTGGAACTATTGACGCCTATAGACAGAACCTCTGTTTTTCCTAAGTGGGTGGTAACCCTGTTCTGTAGGCATTTCAGGATGTGTTTTCCAAGGTTAATGAGCACTAATTTTGCAGTTCTAATGGATTTCCTTATGCACATAAAATATAAGTACCTTGTGATCTATAACCAACACCATAACATCAGCAGCTGTCATGATCAGGTGCCAGCAGATAGAGTGCAAGACATCATTCAAGGCTTTTGAGCATGAACTGTATATCCCAAGCTCCTTCTGCCATGATAGAGTGTGTATTTTTCCTGAAAGACATCATGAATGTCTGCACCTTTTGCCTCTTTAACTCCTCAATGGCCGTGCCTGCAGAAATTTCTGTGCTTCCCTGGTCGGCCGCAGGACCATTTTTTCAGAGTTCTAAAATTAGTTTCTTTTTCTTACAGATATGAAGAGAATCATCTGGTGCATCTGGCAATGTGGTTTTTAGCTTCCTAAAGCCATCCTGTGATTTGCTATGATTTGTGGAATCGGATACGTTTGTATGAAGCTGCAGAATGTGGTGAATGTTTTTGGCATATCTGGTAGAGCCAGGATTCTGGGGGCTTGAATGATGAGTGAATGGGAGCGTGGCCTATTGGATTGGGCAAGTTTGTGTTGTTTGGACATTGCTACTCCTCACCCTGCCCTTGGGTGGGAAAGGAGGTCCGGATGATGATGATGATGATGTTGATGTGGAAGAATTCATAAAATTACAGCGCATGTGCCATTAACATATGGGCAAAAATGTCTGAGATGAAGTGACTGCCCTAGTGCCTGGGATGGTAGAGTAGGGTCATGTAAACATACCAGCGACCTTTTTTCCCTTCTCATAACTGTTCACAGGTTTTTATAGCTCGCGCTAACTCAACGTCACCAGTGCCGGTACGGTAAAGGGTCGTTCAACACTGGATTTTATTAAGGGGTTAATCATTATGATACTGACCTCAGGAAATTTATTAGTTGTGGTCAGTGGGGGCGCCCATCATTTGCTCGCTGAGTGTAGTGCTACACTAGAGTGATTCTACATTGAGTGTCAAACCAAATGGTGTCCTGTAAGACAGGAAATCATTAAGCTGGGTGGTAACCTTATAACCCACCAATACGTGTTCCCTTCATGTCAACAAGTGGGTTGGCGGGGGCTGAGTGCCCCTCCCAGAAAACGACTAATTAAAAAGGCAAACAAAATCGCTCTGACCAGGACTGACCAACAGGCGATGACCAAGGACCGTCCAAAGGACATGGTGTGAATTTCAACATGGTGTGTGAAAGGTACGGATGATGTGAAAGAGAGATTGTTCAGGTGCTTGGGGATGCAGCAATGGACATATGTGGATTGACTGAGACCAAATGGTGAGATGAGAGTGGGAGTATGGATTCGGTATATGTGCGGGAGTAGGTGAGAATGAGATGGCAAAAGAAGGTGTTTGTATTTTGTGTGAGGGATGGAAGGAGAACAGAAGAGAGTATGGATCAGTTGGTTCAAGAGTTGTGTGGGTAAGATTGAAAGTAGGAATACAAGTGTGGGTGATTGTGTATGTGCTGTATATGCGCCAACGGAAGACAGTGGGAGCAGAGTGAAAATGAGTTCTGGGTAAATGTGGAAGCATGCATGGAAAAGTTTGGAGGAGTGAGAGAGTGTTTTTGATCGGAGATATGAATGGAAAAGTAGGGAATGTGAAGGTGGATGGAGTCGTTGGTGAGTGGGGTGTGCCTGCAGAAGTGGATGAAAATGGTAGTGCTCTAGTGGACATTGTACAGGGAGATGGTTGGTGACAGCCAATAACCTCTTTGGTCACAAAATGATCCATAAGTATACATGACAAATGAGAAAAAGTGAGCAGATGGAGAGAACACTTTAAGGAATTGTTGAACGTGGAGGATGGAAGTAATGCGAGTATAAGTGGCTGGGGAATGGCTGGAAGAAGGAGGGAGGTGAGAAGACAGGAAGAAATCAGTAGGATAGAAGTTGTGGAAGCAATGAAGAAAGTTAAATCTGGGAAAGCCCCAGGAATTGATGGAGTGTGTGGTGAAATGCTGAAGCATGGGGGAGAGATAGTAGTAGAATGGATGTGGAAGATGTGCAGATTGGCCTGGGAGGAAGGTAGAGTCCCGGAGGATTGGAAGTCAGGTATAATTATTCCCTTGTACAAAGGAAAAGGGGAAAAAGAAGTGTGTGGTAATCATAGGGGCATTTGTCTTCTTAGTATAATAGGAAAAGTGTATGGTAGGATACTTATTGACAGAGTTAGAGAAAGAACAGAGAAATTAGTTGGAGAAGAACAGGGAGGCTTTAGGAAGGGAAGAGGTTGTGTAGATCAGATATTCATTCTCAGATCTTTAGTGGAAAAGTTTCTAGAGAAGGGAAAGAAGTTGTATGCGGCTTTCATGGATTTGGAGAAAGCATATGACAGGGTGGATAGACTAGGATTGTGGAAAGTGTTAAGAATATATGGAATAGATGGGAAGTTGTTGAATGCTGTGAAGAGTATGTACGATGGTGCAAAGGCTGCAGTGCGTGTGGATGGTGAACTAAGTGAATTTTTCTCTTTGAAAGTTGGTTTGAAACAGGGATGTGTCATGTCTCCATGGTTGTTCAATCTGTACATGGATGGGGTAATAAAAGAGGTACAAGGTAGGGTAGTGGATGTTGGAGTGACCCTGGTGAGAGAGGATAGTGTTTGGAAACTCCCTGTACTGTTGTTTGCAGATGATACCGTGTTGTTGAGTGAAGACGAAGGGGAGCTGCAAGGCTTGGTGGATGAGTTTGAGAGAGTGTGTAAGAAACGGAATCTAAAGGTGAATGTAGGGAAGAGTAAAGTGATGGTCTTTGAGAGAGGTGAAGTCAGTGAATGTACAGCGAGGTTGGATGGTGAGGAATTGGAAAATGTGAGTACGTTTAAGTACTTGGGTAGTGTGATGAGTAAGGATGGAGGTTTGGAGGGTGAAGTGCTTGAAAGGGTACAGCAGGGAAGAAAGGTTGCTGGGTCTTTGAAAGCAGTGATAAGAAACAGGGAAGTGAGCATGGAAGTGAAAAAGTTACTACATGACAGTATTGTGATACCAACTCTAACGTACGGAAGTGAAGCTTGGACGTTGTTGGAAGGACACAAGTCAAGAGTGAGGGCCGTGGAAATGAGTTATTTAAGAGGAGCCTGTGGAGTCACATGGAGAGACAGGCTGACGAATGAGGATATAAAGGAGCATTGTGGTGTGGATGTGGATGTGATAGGAAGCGTTATGAGGAACACACTGAGGTGGTTTGGCCATGTGGAGAGGATGGAGGGTCAAAGACTGACGAAGAGAGTGTATGTGAGTGAGGTGGAGGGGGAAAGAGGGAGGGGGAGGCTGAGGATGAGATGGAGAGATGGGGTGGAGAGGTATATGAGAGAGGGGGGTGTGAGTTGGGAGCAGGGGAGTGAAATGGCGGGGGACAGGGCGACTTGGAGGCGATTTGTTTGTGGCCACCCCAAACGGGATTGAGGCGTCTGGCAATAGATAGATAGATAGAGACAAATGATATGAAGGGTGAGTGGTGAACTGAGTGAACGGAAGGCAGTGATTGATTATGTATGTGTGGATTATGTGTACAAATGCGATGGATAAATAGAAACTGAGAGAGTCAGGAGAAAGTAGTCTGTACAAAGAGGGTAGAAAGGTTGCAAGAGGATGAAAAAAAAGCAGAATGAAAGAGAGAAGAGGAGAAGTGATTGGGTAAATATGATTTGAGCAGATGGGGGAGGTGGAAGGTATGTGTGCAAGATTCACAGAAGAAATCTGTCCAGCATGTGAGGTGGTGTTTGGGGTGAAGAAAAGATGAAAGGTGGTGCAAGGAACAGCATGGTGGAATGAAGAGGTGAGACAGGCTGTGGCACAATAGAAGAAAGCTTATAGTGAGTGGATGGGAAGCACAGGTGTGGAGGAAGTTAAGAGACTGAATGGAGAGTATTATGTAGAGACGAAGAAGAGAGGTGAAGAGATACTTAGAATAAGAAGAGAATTGATGAGGAATTTGGAAGGAATATGAGTGTAAAGTGGAGGAAATGTAAGAAAATGTTGTGGAAGGAGGTAAAGAGAGTTAGTCAGGGTGATAAGGTAGGGGAGTGAAAAATGAAAATGGTAGATTGCTAATGGAGAAGGGAGAAAAAGTGAGCAGATGGCTAGAACACTTCATGGAATTGTTAAACACAGAGAATGAAAGTATTGCAAGTATAAGTGCCTGAGAGGAGGAGGGAGATAAGGGAAGAGGAGATCACTAGGATGGAAGTAGTGAAAGCAATTAAGAAAATCAAAATGGGGAAAGCCCTAGGGTTTGATGGAGTGTGTGGTGAAATATTAAGGCACAGGTGAGAGATGGTAGTGGAGTGGATGTGGAAGATGTGCAGATTGGCCTAGGAGGAAGGTAGAGTCCCAGAGGATTGGAAGTCAGGTATAATTATTCCCTGTACAAAGTTAAAGGGGAAAAAGAAATGTGTGGTAATCATAGGAGCATTTGTCTTCTTAGTGTAATAGGAAAAGCTTATGGTAGGATACTTATTGACAGAGTTAGGGAAATAATTGGGGAATTAGAGATGAACAGGGAAGTTTTAGGAAGGGAAGAGGTTGTGCAGATTAGATATTCATCCCAAGTTCTTTACTGAAAAAGTTTCCAGAAAAGGGAAAGGTTGTATGTGGCCTTCATGGATTTGGAGAAAACGTAATACAGTGGAGAGGCAAGGAATGTGGAAAATATTAAGAATATATGGAGTAAATGGAAAGCTGTTAAATGCTGTGAAGGGTATGTACGAGGGCATTAAGGCTGCAGTATGTGTGGATGGTGAACTGAGTGAATTTTTCTATCTGAATGTTTGATTGAAACAAGGATGTGTCATGTCTCCATGATTGTTCAGTCTGTACATGGATGGAGTTATAAAAGAGATACAAGGTAGGGCAGTGGATGTTGGAGTGACCCTAATGAGGGAGGGCAGCATGTGGAAGATTCCTGTTTTGTTGTTTGCAGATGATACTGTATTGTTAAGTGAACCAAAGGGGAACTGCTAGTCTTGGTGATTGAGTTTGGGAGAGTGTGTAAGAATCAGAATCAAAAGGCGAATGTAGGGAAGAGTTAAGTTGTGGTCTTAGAGGCAAATGAAGCCACTGAATGCACAGCGAGGCTGGATGGTGAGGAAATGGAAAATGTGAGTGCACTTAAGTACTTGGGTAGTGTGATGAGTAAGGATGGAAGTTTAGAGGATGAAGTGCTTAAAAGTGTACAGCAGGTAAGAAAGGTTGTTTCTTTTAAAGCAGTGATATGGAATAAAGAAGTGAGCATGGAAGTAAAAAAAGATGCTGCATGATACTGCAGTATTGTGATCCAATTCTGATGTATGGAAGCAAAGCTTGGACCTTGTTGGAAGGACACAAGTCAAGAGTAAAGACAGTGGAAATGAGTTATTTGAGAGGAGCATGTGGAGTTGCATGGAGAGAGAGACCGACAACTGAGGAAGTGAAGGAGCATTGTGGTGTGGATGTGGATGTAATAGAAAGAGTTAGGAGAAATACATCGAGGTGGTTTGGCCTTGTGGAGAGGATGGAGAGTGAGAGACTAACAAAGAGAGTGTGTGTGAGTGACATGGAGAGGGAGGGGGAGACCAAGGATGAGATGGATGGATGGAGTAGCAAGGTATATGAGACTGAGAGAGGGGGGTGTTAGCTAGGGGTAGGGCAGCAAAATGGCAGGAGACAGGGCTTGTGGCCACCCCTTACGGGGTTGAGGTGTCAGACTGTAGATAGATAGAAATTTATTAGCTCACCTCCTAATCACTGCAAACCAACTGGAACTGTATGTCTTGTGCCACTTGAGTTTCTATCCCAGCTGCCTTGGGTCTACTTGCTGCTCCCATTTACAGCATTTTGGACACTCTGGGTTCCTACTTTATTTCAATTAAAAACCTTTTTTCTTCGACAACTTTGAGACTGGGATTCACCGTTACCACAGTAGGCAGGGTGCATGCAAGTGAAGGTGAAGGAGTGGATAGAAGAAAAAGTGAACCAAATTCTGCCCAGTTGGCATTAAATAGCATGGAATTTTCAACATTCCTCAAAATTCTTGTTGGAACCCTCAGCATGTTGCATGAGGAAAGAGTAGGTTGTGCTCATGGGTTACCAGTCTGGCCAGTTGTGGGGACCATGGCAGTTTGGCACCCCTCCCAGAGTGTGGACCTATGTAGAGGCAGAACAGCTGCTGAGCTGCAACTGCAGATGTGGGAGTGCAGTTGTTTTGTAGTGGGACTGACAGCCATTGTTTGATGGCCTGACATTGAGCTGAGATTCTGCCCTCTCACAGTGTTACCATCCCTTCTTGAGTAGGGTAGGAAGTGTATGCTCAGAGCTTGGTCACTGCTTGGGTTATTGACTGGGCCTTTAGGCTCTGGGTTCTGCCCACACGATCTTTTCTTTTTCTATTGTGACGATGAGCCTTTTCTTTTCCGCATGTGATTATGGAAGTTGTCTCCAGTTCCCCCTCCCCCAGTCCTGTTATGTTTTGACCCCAGTGACAACGTCGGCTTCTCTTCATGGTACTTCTGCGACTCTTCCGACTATTTCTCAGCCTTTACTCACCTCTACTATTTCGTCCCACATAACTATGCCAGCTTCTGCCTCACAGTTCTTTATGTCTACAACTCTGTCCACCTAGTCGTCATCTTCAGTAACTGGAGCCTCTAGCCCCTCCTATGTCTACCCTTCCTGTTTCTTCGGCTTCCATGTTCCTTCCTCATACTTCTTCCCTACCAACAAACCTTGTCTTGTCCACTTCTTTTGGGGGGACCCCAAACCTAGTCCCAATTTTTTAACACCACCTTACATACAGATGACCTCTAACTTCACCTCTCTCTGTTATGCCAAGTAGGCACTGATGTCACATTCTCTGTGCGACCCAAATGGCTCCCATCATAAAGTGCTCAGTGCCAATCAAGCAGAAAAAGTTGTCTTCAGTTGTTCCCTCTAGTTATCCCATTGCAGTCTCTCAAGATGGCCCATTAAATTCCTCTGCAGGTACTCTCCATCTACTGTCCATCTTCCATCTTTTTTGTCCTTTGGTGATCAAAATTTTGCTGACTCTTGTGATGATACTGGCTTCATTCAATCCAAACATCGTCACACAATTTTCTCTCTGCATTATTGTATTATCCCTCCCTGTGGATGCCATCAAGCAGCCAGCTAACATTGCCAAAGTAGTTTTTGACTCTAATGATCTTCGCCCTTCTGTCATTATTGGGGTCACTGTCCTCCCTGGTGAAGAATATGTTCCTCCCCCTCGTCAGTGCACTTCCTGCTGGTGTTGTGGCCACCCAGCCAAGTACTGCTGGTCACAGGCTGTCTGTCCTAACTGTGCTTAAGCTGGACACACTTCCTCCACCTGTACTTCCAGCTTCCTGTCTTGCCCAGACTGTGGAGGTAACCATTTAGCTTCCTCCTGGAAGTGCCCTGTCTATATTTTTGATGCAGGAGTGTCTTGTATTCATTGGAAAACGGGTCTTACTCTGGAAAGCCCATCGCCGAGCGCATCACTCTGGTTACTCCTGGTATCTCCAGTGGATGCGTGCCCCATAGTACTCATATGTCACAGGTCTCCAGCTCTTCAAATGTCTCAGCTTCAGTACCTATATCCTCTTTCAATGCTCCTGTGTCCTTTTATGCTTGCTTTTCCCCTTTTTCCTCTCTTGTTAGTTCTCCTCCCTGTTCCCCACCTTCCCATTCAGTATGTTCCCGGTCTTCTCCTCATACTAGCAGAATGTAAGTATCCCAGTTTGTCTTTGTCTCATATTCTTGGTGTTCTCCAACCCCCTAATCTTCCCCCTGTACTAGCAAAACATAAGTGTGCCTGTGTGTCTTCTCTGTCTCATATTCTTACCCCCCCCCCCACTGCCCAGCCTACCCAACGCTCCCCCTCCTCCAATCAACAGTGCCTTAGGGCTTTGTCACTGGTTTCCCCTCAGCCTTTGTCTTCTCCCATGGAGGCAAAATCTTTGCAAAATACAGTATCCTTAACTACTGTCACGCTACCTCTTCCTTGTGTACGCTTATCACTGCGGAATTACATTCCCCTCCCTTCTCCCCACTCCCTCCTACTCCCATTCTCCCTACCTCTCCTGAGCCTTCCCCTGCTATCCTTCCATTTCTCCTGAGCCTTCCTCTCCCATTCCTCCTGCCCCTCCTGAGCCTTTCCCTCCCATTTCTTGAGCCTTCCCCTCCCATTCCTCCTATCTCACCTCAGCCTTCCCCTGCCACTCCTACTTCCCCTCAGTCTTCCCCTCCCATTCCTCCTACCTCTCCTGAGCCTTCCCCTTCCATTCCTCCTACCTCTCCTGAGCCTTCCCCTCCTATTCCTCCTACCTCTCCTGAGCCTTCCCTTTCCATTCCTCCTACCTCTCCTGAGCCTTCCCCTCCCATTCCTCCTTCCTCTCCTGAGCCTTTCCTTCCCATTCCTCCTACCTCTCCTGAGACATCCCCTTCCATTCCTCTTACCTCTCCTGAGCCTTCCCCTTCCATTCTCCCTACCTCTCCTGTGCCTTCCCATCCCATTCCTCCTACCTATTATCACCTCCCCCTCCTCCTTTCTTCTGTTTTGCAGTTCATGCTCATTACACCCTCCATGTCCTCTCTGATTGCTTCCTTCTTGATTTACTTATGCCTCCTGGTTACTCTCGCCCTCAACACCGTAAACAGTGACAGTGCTTCTCCCAGACTTTACTCCCTCATTCCTCTGTTATGGCACTTCTTCAGTGGAATGTCCTGGCTATACTTTTCTTGGATTCCCTCTTTTGTATGACACTGCTCTTTTTATCTGTAGTGATGTTTCTTTAAATCTCTTTTCTTCACCTATCCCTCATACTTTTGCTTGTTTTTCTTCTCCATTGGATCACTGTTAGCACTCTCCATTTCTCTCCTTCTGTACCTTTTGATTTTCCAAACTATGCCTCACCTCTTCTTTCTCTTTCTCCTCCGATTCTTTTTCTTTGTGATTTCAGTTGCCGGCATTCCCTATGGGGTGACTCTGTGATCACCACTAAAGGATGCTGTTAGAACAATTTCATCTAAAGATCTCTTCTTCCTTAACAGTGGCACCTATACTCAGTTTGACCTCCATACTTGCTCCCTCTCTCTTGCTTTGATCTGTCTTTTTGTTCACCTTTGATTTCTCTCGATTTCCAGTGGTTGGTATTGGAAAAAAAAATTTTTAGTTATAACTCACCTGTCAAACTCATTCTCGCCTCCTACAGTCTTCTTCCTTGTCCCCTCCATTGGCAGTTCCATGCTGTTGAGTTGGAGTTTTCTTCCCTTACAGTGTCTCCTCTTCCTCCTCCCTCTTTTTCTTCTCCACAAGATATATTGTCCTTCTTCATTGTCCAGGTTTTAAGTGTTGCTCTCACTGCCATTCCTTGTGATATGCGACCATCAACTGGCAAACATGTTCCATGGCAGACTTCATCTTGTTCGTGTGCCCTCCATGTGAAACATGCTGCCTGAAGGAGTTTTCATCGTAAACAGCCACACCTGATCAGTTTCAGAGTCTCTGCATACAGTATTTTGTCGAGTTTCTGCTGCTCTCTGTCATACCATTTGTCAGGCCAAATGCTCTAGTTGGAGGAGCTGTGTTCTATTTCCAAAAATTTACCTGTTGTGGCAGTTTGGTCCCAACTTCTTAAGATATCAGGTAAACATTTCTCACCTTGAACTCCAGTTCTTAATATCAATGGCTGGTTCCTGGCTGATTCTTCTAAAGTTGCGGATGCATTGGGTAATCATTTTCGTCTTATTAGTAGTGGGTCTCATGTGTGTCAGGAGTTTTATCATCTTAAATCTGATTCTGAATCCATCCCAATCTCGTGTACTTTGTCAGCTGAGGGAGTTCTTAATCATCCTTTCTTTGTGACTTGTTGTCATCACTTAAATCCTGTTAAAATACGAATGAAGGACTTGAATGCATTCATTATACTGTACTATGTTAAAACATCTCTTCCATGTTCTTTCTTTTGGTCCTCTGTAATAAATTTTGGACTGAAGGTTTCTTTCCTCCTGTTTGGCATATGGTAATCATCCTCCTGTTTCTTAAACCTGGTAAACCTGGTCACCATCCTCAAGATTACCATTCCATAGCCCTGACTAGTTGTTTATGTAAACTTCTTCAATGGTTAATCACTAATCAACTCATGTGGCACCTTGAATCCCATTGTGTTCTTTCCCCCTTACAATTTTGGTATCACGAAGCATGCAGCACCTTAGACTCCTTGGACTTGAATATTTTACCCGCTTTGCTTTTTCACTCTGCCAGTCGATCGTTGCCTTTTTTTTTTTTTTTTTTTTTTTTTTTTTTTTTTTTTTTAAAGGCCTGCAATACTCCAGAGAAGTATCATATTCATCTTGTCTTCATTTCCTTGATCGCATAGTAACATACAGTAGGTGTTTCTCTTAAAATTGTTTTCCCTCAGAACATTTCATATTTGTCCAAGAGACCACTTTTCCTATGCCTTTCCTCAACATGGAGATGTCCCCCAGAGCTGCATCTTCAGTACAGTACGACCCTTTTTCTTATAGCTATAAATGGCATTGTCCCTTCTCATCCCTCTTTTGTTTTGGCCTCTCTGTATGTTGATGATTTTGTCATTTATGCGACACATTCAGACCTGCCTAAATCTTGGTTCCCTACTTCAGCCCACCGTTGATACTGCGTCAATGTGAGCCACTACTCATGGCTTTTGTCTTTCTACCTCTATAAGTCATACCGCAGCAGTCTCTTTACCTGTATAACACCCCTCTTCCTTGCTGCTCCTCTACCACTTTTCTAGGCCGCGTCTTTGATTCCTGATTGAATTGGAATGTATATGTTTCTTCCCTTAAGTTTTCTACTCATCATCATCTTTGCTTGCTGCAAATACTGTCTCATCCTTAATTAGGTGCTTATCATGTCACAATTTTTCGTCTTCACTCTGTCCTTACTCTATCTAAGCTTGATTTTGGTTGCAGTCTATTCTTTTGCCTCCATTCACACTCTCTGGAAACTAGATTCCATTTGTCATACTGGTCTTCATTTAGCTATTGGTGCTTGTCAGTCAACTCTCTCTCTGCAAGTCATTGTGCTGAATCAAGCATTCCCTCCCCCCCCTCCCTCTCTCTTATTGTTATTCCCTTTTCACTAATAAGTCCTGTGCAGATCTCCTTCAGTTTTCTACTAGTAAGATACCCCACCCTCCTAGCCTTCTCCAATGCTCATTCACCTGATCTTCTATCCTCTTCCATTCCCCCTTCAAGTTTCCACCCTTCTTTGGTCTGTTGCTTTCTCTTTCCTTCTATTTTTCCACTTTATCCAGTGTCCTTCACACCCTGGCTTCTGTCTCCTGCTATGGTCTGACCTTTTTTTCTCCCTTTATCCAAGTCTCTTCCCCCAGATACTCTTCGCCCCTCTTTTCTCGAAAATGTCCCGTCTCTCTTCTGCCACGTATATCTCTACTGATGGCTCCAAATTTTGTCGTGATATTGGTTTTTTATTGTGTTTCCTGACTTCTTCCAAAATACTTTTCCTTCTGTTTCAAGGATTCTCACTGCATAAGTATATTCTATTCTTTTTGCTCTTAAATCACTTTCAAGGTTCTTTTCATCCACATTTGTGATCTTTAATTCTCTTAGTGCTCTCACTTCCTTACACACTTCATTTTCCTCTTATCCTTTGATCACCAAAATTCAAGAGTGGCTGTCCCGTCTTTCTGTTGGGAAGTAAGCAGTTCGCTTCTGCTGGGCCTCTAGCCATGTCGGGATTACTGTTAATTAACAAGCCAACTCACTGGCACATTCTGTTACTCTCTCCGCTGGATACTCTTCCTGTCCCATTCCTATTGTTGATTGTTTTCCTCTTCTGAGCTACCTCTCCTGTGAATGTTGGCAATCCTTATGGAACCTGCAGGTTAACAACAGACTTCATATTAAACCCTCGCTTCTTCCCTGGCTCACATCAACCCACCCCAACCGTTGGTGGGAGACTATCCTTGCTGATCTTCACTTAGGTCATACCCTGCCTCACTCTTGGTCATTTAATGAGCCATGACCCTCATTCCCTTCATTCACACCGTATCTGCCCCATGATTATTCATCTTTTTCTTGACTCTAGTCTACACTCCAAGACTGTCTCTCAGCTTTCCCCTTCCTTTCCTTACTGTGTTGGCCTCCACAGCTTACTGACTTCCTTAGTGACTCTCCCACTGTTTGTATTTCCAGTATTATAACCTTTCTAACTGCTCTTCATGTCATACCTTTAATTTAATTACTTCCCCCATTCCCTTCTACCTTAGTTTCGGATAGCCATATTATTGCTTGACGCTAGCTCTTCATTATTCCTTCCTTCCTTCACTGGAGAAAAGCTGGGATGCCAAGCCCATGTTGTACACTCCATGCAAAATTCTTCCAACCAGCACAGAATGCTGTTAGTTCCCTACCTTGGAATTGATGTAAAACCAAAAATAGTGATGACTGTATACCCCATTTAACTAGGCATGCTGGCTGATAATTTATCTAATTTTTATTTTTTCTCATTATATCTCGATACCATCTCACCCATTCTTTGGTGGGGAATAATGTTGGGAAAATTATGCTGATGCTGGTAAAACTTGGTGGGTCCAATCCCAAATGATTTCCATAAACGGCTTCTTGTGACTTCAGCTTAGACGGCTTCTCCTGGTCCCAGAGATGAGAAGTGCAGTTTCTCTGTGTATTTTCTAAATTCTAAAGAGGGAAAGCTAATATGTGTACATGACAGAACATAAGAAATAAGATGCCTTCAACCTCCACACATATCATGCAGAAGAGGATTGGGAGATGGATTGGAAGGAAGGCCAATGAAGTGTATCATTAACCCCCTGAATCCAGGTGGCATTCTTTTTTAGATTTATTCTTGCTGACAGACGATTTTATTTGTTAGGTAAAAGCTTGTATTGAAAGGGTATAGTAATGCTGTATCTAAACTGTCTAGTTTTCAAAGTCTTTCCGAAGCCAGATACAGTTAAAGCACTAGGAAATGGCAAATAAAAGATGCAAAAGATGGCCCTTGGCTCATTAGGTTATCTGATATTAAAATATATAGATACAATACTTACTGTACTTAACAGGAATAAAATAAACATGTATTAGTAAAAAGGTAATTTTTTACAATATTACAAATTTCCATTACAATTATGGTTATGTGACTATGCACATCTCATACTCCCTTTTACATACAGGAAAATGTGAAAATATAAGCAGACTTTAGTAACAAAACTATTGCTATTACTATGTTATTTTGACAAGAAAAATATTATGATAAATTCTCAGCTGTTACATAGCATTACCTTGCCTTAAATTACCTGTATCCACAGATTATGGAAGTATGACCTGGATGACTTCACAACTTCAGAATAAATCAACAACTAAAACATGCCAACATGCTTACTGTGTTAAATGATACTGTGCTCCTTTCACATGCCTCTTTCAGTGTTGCAGTGTTACTCCAGATAGCTGATTTGGAATATCTACAGTGGATTAAGACATGGGAAAACCCCTCACCTTACATGGTAGATGAGCCACTGTATCTTGAGTGATTTATATGACCAACTGAGATCATCAAGAATCCTGGGAGCAACCCCAATGACACAATGAATACAGCATTATCAAACCTAAATACCCTGTACCATGTTTGTCAGCTGCACCTGGCTTCATCTCATGGCATACAATCTTAGAAAAACACTGCAACATGTATATGTATGCAACCTACTACAAACAGTAAAGGGAACTTTACAAACAATACTTATAGCCATATACAGGTACTAAACTTCTAACTAAACAGTGCACCCAGTTCTTGCTCCAAAAGGAGTAATGCTTAAACCAACACTACAAAAATATAATTTCTTTATGCACAAAAGAAATAAAATAACTTCTGACCATTAGATTCACCAGACAGTCATACTGTATATCTGTCCAGGGTTTTGTGAGTCCTAGACCACACTCATAACTGGCTCACTATCAGTCAACAATAAAAATAATAATAATATATATTTGCAGTCCTCAAAACTCTGGAATGTGTGCAGGAATAAAACTACAGTACTTTATATGAAAAGTTTTTGACATGCATCTGATTCATAACTGAGGACTTATAATAATAATGGTTACCATCATAAATAAGTACAGAAAATAATCATTATGGTTGTCATAAATAAATAAATCTGACAATAACAATTACGGGTAGCTTAAAGTGAAAAAGTTATTAATTATAAGCAACTTAATGATAAATCAACTTTAAATGAGGACTAACTATATAAGCTGCTTTATTGCTTACAACTTTGAACACCTGGTAAAAGCTTAACCACTGTGTACTAAGTTTTCTGTGTAATCCTAGAATGGTTACTTCAGTTTTACTTTGCTGTCTGCAGTGTTAACATTGAGATTTACTCTTTCCTGCTGGCATATGTATGATATTCTCTTTGTTATCTCAAGAATATTTAATTTGTGACTTTTTTTCTTTTCTCTTAATCACAAACTACTAGCAGCTGATACTTCAGTTGTCTTTAGGCATGCCTAAAAAAAAGGGGGAGTGGGGTTATTCCCCTAAAGAAGTATGAACAGCTATTCAGCATTCTTGGCTAGAATAAAGGAAGCTAGACCTTATTAGATCATATAACCCTGCTAGGTGACAGGAGGGCACTACCCCTCCCAGCATGGCAGCTACTAGGCGTGGCTTGAACTCACAACCCCCCAGTCCCGAGTCCAATGCTTTACCACTGAGCTACCCTGCCCCCCCTCCTTCCTGGCTAGAGCCATTAACCCCTTCGTGGCCACCGGCGTCAAATGACATTTAGCTGATAAATGGCTGCAGGAGTTGTTTGAGTGCGGCTTATAAAAAACAGCGAAAATTTTGGGGAATTGAACGAACATTCTGAACGTCTTCAGACTGACCTACACTACACCCCCATACATCCCATCAAGCAGTTCAGAGCCTGCTGCTGTGATGAGTGGATTTGCGATTTTTTTCACTCATGGCCATGTCTAAACAAGCACAACTACACCCATTATCTCAACCCACACAGAAAAAATAATTTTTGTCCTCCCTTGCAAAACACACACAGCCACCCTGTTTACGATGAATAAATGCAGGTATAATAAAAAAAGACATGATAATGAGAGAAAAATACATTTCTATCTTGGTATCTTTACCAATTTGCTCAGGTTTGTTGTACTGGTTTGGATTATTCGATGCAGTGCGACTTGTAGAAAACTATGAAAACTTTTGGGAAGTGAACAAACATCTGGGACATGAGACTGACCTTCACTTCACGCTCTCACACCCCATTTGTCAGTTCACCACCTGCTGCCGTGATGGGTGGATGTACGATATTTTTGCTTGTGGCCATACCTAAACACACATGGTTATACCCATTACCTCAACCCAGACAGAAAATATCATCTTTCTCCTCCCTTGCAAAACACACACAACTACCCTGTTTACGATTATAAGTAAACACAGGCATAAACAAAAAGACATGAAAATAAATGAAAAATTAACTTTTGTTTGTTATCTTTACCTGTTTGCTCATGTTTGCTGTACTGTTTTGAATCATTTTACATATTCTTTGCCTTTTACAAATATAACAGGAAAGTTTTCCATGTTCATGTGATGCTTTCATGGGTGGAATGGCCTCCTTTCTCTTCCTGCTAATCAGCTCATGCGAGGTGCAAATGGCAGGTCGTCTCACATTTCAACCGTCACTGTCCAGCCTGTACACTCAAGGGATGACGTTTACCTCATTTAGGTCAGAAAACGGAAACTCTCGCCGCCCTTTTCCAACAAACTCCACCACCCAGACTACAAAAATAAGTTGATACTACCATAAACACAATAAACACCGAAAAATGCACAATAAATTCATAATTTTTTAAATTCAAACCTCACATATTTTGTGCTGAAAAACTTCAAAATACACATATATAGTTATTTCACACCTTTCCAGTACCACTAACAATGTTTTTAGGTTAAAAAAAAAAAAGTGCAATGTTGCATCAGCAATACCCACGTCCAACTAGTATCAGCTGCCTAAATTTATGTAACTTCCATGTTTGATTGCACGCCACAGGATGGGTGTAGGAAGCTGCAAGTTGCACTGCCAGGTGCATCAGAACTTCCTCTTCAGTATGGGGGGGGGGGATCAAAACTTCAGAATAGGTCCCAGCGTTGGCCAGGCACGCAAGTAAAATTCCGGACCTACGGCCACGAAGGGGTTAAGGGAATGTGTAAGATGGGAATGTGTAAGCAGAAGACTAACTATCAAACTTCTTTCACATGGTGATTTCATCTTAAATACACACTCTTCATTTTCTGGTCTAGGTGTGGCACTACATGAATGAATGGAGATGTCAAATGATTTTGAAGTGATGAAGTAACTGTGATGCATGAACATCAGAAACTGGAGCTAGGTCCCTAGTTCCACAGACACTGTCTCAGGATCATGTGTGACCAACCGTACCTACATACAGTGATCCCTTGGTCTTGTGCACTTGGTTGTAATCGTTTTCATTATCACTGCAAGATGAAACCTGCACTCCTGTTGTTATCGTGTTTTTTGGCTCAAAAACTTTATCATGCATGTGAGCTGGTTTCTGCCAACAATAATGGTACAGTGTCAGTGGTTTCTGATGGCTCTGAGGGATTCAAAGATGAGGCCTTATTCGAGGACTTGATATCAGATGGTAGAGACCTCAAACTCTCCACCCCCTTGCCTCAGAACCATTTACCTCAACCCCATCTCAGGTCTCTGTATGGTATGTGTTTCTTCCAATTTTTGTTCTTTTATCACTTTCTATTAAACTATGCCCATGTATGTTTCTGATACCATAACAGTTATGTATGTATGAATGTACTTGGATCAAACTTATCAAAGGGAAACATTTGGGCTTGCATTTGGGATACCTGGTACCAGTTAGGATACATACTATTGGTCCTGTGCTTTTGTTATCGCACAATTTTGTACTTAAGTGCCATGTGCGATAACCATGGAATCACTGTATTAGCTCTATCATGTGAATATAGCAGGACTACATGAAAACCCAAATGGTAACCATTTAACCCCTTAAATCTAGGGGACATCCTTTTCAAATTACTCCTGTTGTTGTCAGATGCTTTTATTGAACTTAAAAAGGACATACCATACTGAAAGGGCTTTTTAGCTCTCTCCCATTCTTTAGATACATGGGACATCCAAGCTTTAAAGCACAACCATTCTTTGAATGGCCTGAGGCATCATACCATAGGTGTTGACTGCTAGGCAGATGTGGTGCACTGGAGGGGGGGTGGAATGGAAAAGCTGTATCTAACCCCACCAAATATTGATTCTAAGCTCAATAAAATTGTCAGGTGGCAAGAATAAAATGAAAAAATGGCATCATGGAGCTCAAATTGGTGTTAAATTTGTGGGAGTGGTGGAAGTGAGTGAAATGCTACCATCCATCATCTTGCACAGACACTAGACCATAAACTATCATGACTGCATGCCACACTCAGATCTTAAGTCTGATAATTTTGTTAATTAACAATGTTGCCTTTTCAGAAATATATTCCACAATAGTTGCACAATGCTTTCCCATGGATATTTTCTCTTTAACCATCTTGAAATGCAAGCCCTAAAATTTGCTTCCCTAGAGACAGACAGCATTTACTGCACTTTTCAGGGATTAGTAATGGTGCCTACTTCTTCCTTTACCTTATTATTCTTTTCTGTGTCTGCCCTCCTCTCTTCCTACTTCTCCCATCTTTCCTGTCACATTTTATTACTCTTCTTTCCTTTTCAGGTGGCTTTACATTTAGTGACAAGTCTAACGGTTTCCTGTAAGCCAGTAAACCATTTACAATGCTGGATGGTAACCATATAACCAACCCACGTGTATGGGTATACATGGCGAGTGATGAGAAGGGTGGGTGGTGAACTGAATGAGAGGAAGGCAATGATTGATTATGTGTGTGTGGATGAAAGGATGCGAAGATGTGTAAAGGATGCAAGAGTGTATAGAGGTTGGGGAAGTGGACTTTCTGACCACTACTTGGTGGTGGCCAGAATCAGAATGCAAGTAAGATGGAGGAATAGAAGAAAGGAAAGACGAGAGGAAGGAGTAGTTGCAAGAAGAGTGGAAAGGTTACAAGAGGATGAGAAAAAGGCAGAGTATAAGAGAGAAGTGGAGGAACAATTGGGCAAATATGAATTGGAGCAGATGGGAGACGTGGAAGGTGTGTGTAAGATATTTACAGAAGAAATATGTGCAGCATGTGATGTGGTGTGTGGAAGGAAGAGAAGACGGAGGGGGGGTGCAAGGAACAGCGTGGTGGACTGAAGAGGTGAAACAGGCTGTGGCACAAAAGAAGAAAGCATACAATGAATGGATGAGAAACAGGGGCATGGAAGAAGTTGAGAGGCGGAAGAGAGAGTTATATGTGGAAAGAAAGAGAGAGGTGAAAAGATTAGTAAGAGAGAGTAAGAAGAGAGTGGATGAGGAATTTTGAAGGAATTTGAGTGTAAAGTGGAGGGACTGTAAGAAAATGTTCTGGAGAGAAGTGAAAAGAGTAAGACAGGGTGGAAGTGAAGTTAGCAGGGGAGTGAAAAATAAAAATGGTAGATTACTAGTGGAGAAGGGAGAAAAAGTGAGCAGATGGAGAGAACACTTTAAGGAATTGTTGAACGTGGAGGATGGAAGTAATGCGAGTATAAGTGGCTGGGGAATGGCTGGGAGAAGGAGGGAGGTGAGAAGACAGGAAGAAATCAGTAGGATAGAAGTTGTGGAAGCAATGAAGAAAGTTAAATCGTGGAAAGCCCCAGGAATTGATGGAGTGTGTGGTGAAATGATGAAGCATGGGGGAGAGATAGTTATAGAATGGATGTGGAAGATGTGCAGATTGGCCTGGGAGGAAGGTAGAGTCCCGGAGGATTGGAAGTCAGGTATAATTATTCCCTTGTACAAAGGAAAAGGGGAAAAAGAAGTGTGTGGTAATCATAGGGACATTTGTCTTCTTAGTATAATAGGAAAAGTGTATGGTAGGATACTTATAGACAAAGTTAGAGAAAGAACAGAGAAATTAGTTGGAGAAGAACAGGGAGGCTTTAGGAAGGGAAGAGGTTGTGTAGATCAGATATTCATTCTTAGATCTTTAGTGGAAAAGTTTCTAGAGAAGGGAAAGAAGTTGTATGCGGCTTTCATGGAATTGGAGAAAGCATATGACAGGGTGGATAGACAAGGATTGTGGAAAGTGTTAAGAATATATGGAGTAGATGGGAAGTTGTTGAATGCTGTGAAGAGTATGTACGATGGTGCGAAGGCTGCAGTGCGTGTGGATGGTGAACTAAGTGAATTTTTCTCTTTGAAAATTGGTTTGAAACAGGGATGTGTCATGTCTCCATGGTTGTTCAATCTGTACATGGATGGGGTAATAAAAGAGGTACAAGGTAGGGTAGTGGATGTTGGAGTGGCCCTGGTGAGAGAGGATAGTGTTTGGAAACTCCCTGTACTGTTGTTTGCAGATGATACTGTGTTGTTGAGTGAAGACGAAGGGGAGCTGCAAGGCTTGGTGGATGAGTTTGAGAGAGTGTGTAAGAAACGGAACCTAAAGGTGAATGTAGGGAAGAGTAAAGTGATGGTCTTTGAGAGAGGTGAAATTATTGAATGTACAGCGAGGTTGGATGGTGAGGAATTGGAAAATGTGAGTACGTTTAAGTACTTGTGTACTGTAGTGTGATGAGTAAGGATGGAGGTTCGGAGGGTGAAGTGCTTGAAAGGGTACAGCAGGGAAGAAAGGCTGCTGGTTCTTTGAAAGCAGTGATAAGAAACAGGGAAGTGAGCATGGAAGTGAAAAGGTTACTACATGACAGTATTGTGATACCAACTCTAACGTACGGAAGTGAAGATTGGACATTGTTGGAAGGACACAAGTCAAGAGTGAGAGCAGTGGAAATGAGTTATTTAAGAGGAGCCTGTGGAGTCACGTGGAGAGACAGGCTGACAAATGAGGATATAAAGAAGCGTTGTCGTGTGGATGTGGATGTGATAGGAAGTGTTATGAGGAACACACTGAGGTGGTTTGGCCATGTGGAGAGGATGGAGGGTGAAAGACTGATGAAGAGAGTGTATGTGAGTGAGGTGGAGGGGGGAAGTGGGAGGGGGAGGCCGAGGATGAGATGGAGGGATGGGGTGGAGGGGGGAAGAGGGAGGGGGAGGCCGAGGATGAGATGGAGGGATGGGGTGGAGAGGTATATGAGAGAGGGGGGTGTGAGTTGGGAGCAGGGCAGTGAAATGGTGGGGGACAGGGTGACTTGGAGGCGATTTGTTTGTGGCCACCCCAAACGGGATTGAGGCGTCTGGCAATAGATAGATAGATAGACAGATAGTGTGTGCATTCCCTATGTGTCAACAAGTGGGTTGTCGGAGGGCTCATGCCCCTCCCCATAAAATAACTAACTCAAGACAAATGGCCACCCCTTACATGATAATGGCATTTGGCTATAGACAGACAGCTAGAATTATTAAACCAAATACCTTGCATTCATACAGTAACCTGATCAGTTATAATGAAATTACTTATTCTGACACTAAACGGTCAAAATCAGTGTGAAATGATTTATTATGCCACTCATACCAACACTAATCACTCATAATTTGTTACTATGAAATTAATCACTTAAATTATTATGAAATCACTTATACCAGCAATAATCAGTCATAACAAATTGCAATGAAATTATTCATCCCTTCACAAATCAATCACAATAAACTATTATCAAATAACTTTATAAAACCATTGTTTATGTGTCAACCAACACACTCATACTTCCTCTTATTGGTAAACAAATGTGCTAACAGAATCACTTTGGTAACAAAATTATTGTTTATGGCTAAAAACTGGATCCTTTTCTTCAGGTTGTATTTGTCTGTCAGATCTGAAGGGTATTATACTGTATTTGCTTATATCAGCCTTGCATACATGATGGCAGCTCTCAATACTGCACTGTCTCTAGTAGCATTTATATTACATTTCTTAACCTTGAGATTATAGAACTGTGTAGTACCTCACCCCACTGCTTCATAGAACTACCTCCTGCAGTTCTACTTTTCACATTCACACTTGTTATTTTGTTCACCAAATTTTCATTCTTCATCACTCTGACACATCCAAATCATCTCAGTTTTCCCCTACACACACCAGATCAATGCATATAGTTATCAATTGACTTTAGCTGACACTTTAACAATCCTGTCTTTTGTTAGGAAGTGATTAATTAGTTTGGGCATTTGGTTATGCTTCCAGTCTGTACAAAACCTAAGTTGTGCCATGGCCAACTCCAGTACAGTATAGGATTTCCTTAACCCAACAGCTGCTACATATTTCATATGATGAAAAACATGTAGGTGCAACATACATCATATGATCAAATTTTTTTCAAATGGGCACATCCAATCTGTACAAAACCTAAGTTGTGCCATGGCCAACTCCAGTACAGTATGGGAGTTCCTTGACCCAATAGCTGCTACATACTTCATATTATGGAAAACATGTAGCTGCTACATACATCATATGAGCAATAAATATATATATATATATATATATATATATATATATATATATATATATATATATATTATTTATATATATATATATATATATATATATATATATATATATATATATATATATTTTCAATAGGCATATTCTGTAATGCCGTTTGGCATCTTAACTGACCTATTTCAACCACCACCCATGCATCCTCAGATTTTTCCTATTAACTAGTATGTCATTACTTCACCATGGCTGAACTGAGGTAAATAATGAACTCATATGTCTTCCCTATACTTTTCCAGGGATTCTTTCATTTCATATGAGCAAAAATTTTTTTTTTTTTTTCCCCCTCATGGAGGGATAGATCAGGAAACCTAATGCTGCAGTTATTGGGTTAAAAGGCAGTATGGCATAATTTTGACTGAGTGATTACAGATTTCTTGGACTGAGAGAGTTAACTAGTGTAATGATACCAACTTCACCCTTCACAGTGGCTGTCATCAGTTGAAAAGTTTACGACACGCACTGGTCATCCCTTTTTTTAAAAAGCTTTATATTCACAAACCTACTGAAATTTCTTGGAGATTAAGGATTAAAAGTTGTATCTTCTTCCTTCAGTTAAATGAAAAACATGACCACAATTCCCCACCAGTGGAAATGAAAGGGTGTTGGAATCATCAGCAGTCAGTAAAGGTTAATTCTGTAATTTCACGATTAGTGTTCTTTTTAATGAGAATGTGCTAGTGGTTTCCAGCTGTTGTAAACTGACTACAGTAACTTTAGACTAAATTGTTTACTGATTGTTACATGTTTCTAGATGCCTAGTGGACTGGTGATAAGAGTTCTTGATTTAAGGCATTGGTTGTGCTACATGTGCAATGGCCTGAATCCTCTAAAGGTGGGTGGAGATTAAATCATGTAAAATGCAGTTAGCTGAAGGGTATATTGATCTATTCTTCAACATTCTTGACTATGGTAGCTCAGCCTCAGGCCCCTATGCCCTAATGGAGGTAATATGGATTTTGCTATTACTTTTTTTTCCCCAATTTCAACCTGTTATATCACACAAAAATAACCAAGTTCTTCAAATTTTGATTTACAGTCCACTTGAGAGCAAATTACTGAATATTCATCCAACCTAAAGAGGTTTTAAGTCATGCACATTATGATAAGTAAAGATTTATCTCTTAGTATACATGATAGATCTTGCTAAATTAAATATATGATGGCACCTTATCAGCTTCTGATATGCTGAGTGACCTTTATACTTTGTGGTATTTGGGAATGCTCTTAAAGAATGTCAGAACACAAAGCTGTAGGGAGCGGAAGATAACATTTCTGAGGGTCAGCAGGAAATTGCAGATGAGAATGATGATGACCAGGACAAGGGCAGTGAGGTAGAGCCACAGCTGCATGAAACGTGAAGGCAGCCATAATACTGCGTACTGCACCCGACCTGACAACTCTGTGACGGGAGAGGGAGGGGCAGAGTTTGTAACAATAAACAAATATAGGTTCAAGTCATTATCACCATCATCATCATCTCTTTTCCACTTAAGGATAGAAACAGAAAGTATGAAAATGGGAGAACTGTCAACAATAATGCCCAGTGAAATGAATCAGACAGCCATGCAAGCCCCCAAGAATCATGACTCTGTCTCACCAAAATTCAAATTTTGAATCTGGGCCTCCTTAAAGCCTGGAATGTGGAGGGTCTGGTAACTAAACATCATACCCCGTCCGCTAGGACAGTTGACGTGATTTGGCAGATGCTCTGAGTAGTACTTTATGTTCCTACCAAAGATTACTGTATGGAATCATACACTGTACATGGTTTAAGGTCATTACCATATGTTCATGTTGCTCACCCCATTTTTAGGCAGGGTGAGGATGTTATGCCCTTATGACAACATACTGCCTGAAGACAACACCTATAGTAAGTTTATGACCAAAGTAACTGATGGTCCGGCCTCCCCAGCTCCATATGGAAGAGGTCTCACACACACACACACACACACACACACACACACACACATAAAAGGGCCGTGTTGCTTGTTTGTCCTTCAATCACGGCCAAACCAAGGGCCAGAGACCCCCAGACCCATACATATTCTGAATCTGGGTGACCCAAGGATGGTTTTAGGAGGGTCAAAATTCAAATCTGGGTCATGTGAGGTCACCAGTAGAGTGTTCACATTTTTGGCTCAGGCAATGCTGGGTACCCCTGCAGCCCAGTTTTTGGCATGGAGATTCACATGGCCTCCAGTTCAAACATACGCTATGTGAGGTTGACCTCCAAGGTCATTTGAGGTCACTGGTTGGAGGTCAACTGAAGTCACTGGCTGGAGGTCATTTGAGGTCACTGGTAATATACGCTCGAACGACTGGACTCAGCAGCCCAATTTTTGGCAGGAAAACTCATGTAAACTCCGGTTCGGACTTAGGCTATATGAGGTTGACTTCCAAGGTCATCTGCGGTCACCGGTCAGGGGTCATTTGAGGTCACCTGTAATACATGCTCGAACGACTGGACCCAGCAGCCCCATTTTTGGCATGAAAACTCACATGACCTCCAGTTCAGATATAGGCTATGTGAAGATGACCTCCAAGGCCATTTGAGGTCACCAATCGGAGGTCATTTGAGGACACTAATCAGGGGTCCTCTGAGGACACCGGTCAGAAGTCCTTTGAGGTCATCAGTCAGAGGTCATTTGAGGACACAGTCAGGGGTCCTTTGAGGACACTGGTCAGAGGTCATTTGAGGACACAGTCAGGGGCCCTTTGAGGACACCGGTCAGAGGTCACTTGAGGTCACCGGTAATAGTAAACAAGTGCGCACAAATTCTATGGTTAGTCTGTGAAAGCTGTATAGAAAGTTCCTGGACCTCTTCTAATCCCTCTTTAAAAGCATGAGTGGTACATGGTCTTTCTGGAGTAGAAACACTGAACAAGAACAAATAGAATTAGAATGTTTGTCTTTCTTTCTCAGGCAATGCCAGGCACCCCTCTGTGTGTGTGTGTGTGTGTGTGTGTGTGTGTGTGTGTGTGTGTGTGTGTGTGTGTGTGTGTTTTAAATAACAGAATGGAAAAAACAAATGGGTAAGAAAAAAAATAATCCATACACCAGATTACTGGTGTCCTCTGCTCATAAAATATCTGTAACAGTTAGACTTGAACAGTTGTGGGTTGAAATTTGGAGGAAAACAACTCTGGGGAAGCGAGTTCCAGAGAGATGCAGTTCGGGGAATGAAAGAATTCTGATAGGCAGAAGTTCTGCAATATGGTTGAGTGACATTCCAGTCATGAGCGCTACCAGATGCCTGTGTAGCTCGAGGGAAGGCATGGAGAGGTGGCACCATGGACGCAACTCTGTCTGAGCATTTGCCAAAAAAATATCTGTAAATTAATGCAAGGGAGGCAACATTCCTTCTTACTTGCAGGGGAGGTAGTTTATATGTAATGGCAGGGTTGTTAATGATTCTAACAGCTTTATTCTGAATTTTGTCTAGTTGTCTTAATGCAACCTCTCCACAACCATTCCACAAGGGTGAGCAATATTCAAGCTGAGAGCGCACATGACTTATAAATTATAGCTAACTGCTCATCGGCGAAGAAGTTACGGACTCTGTACAATAATCCAAGTTTCTTTGAGGCAGTTTTAGCAAGTGATCTGACATGAGAGGTCCAGCTGAGGGCACTGTTAAGTGAGACACCAAGAATTTCAATACTTTTGGAGATGGGAATATTAGTAGCACTGAAGGTAATGTACGAATCTGGCAATATCTGTCTATTAGTAAACTGTATATATTTAGTTTTACTAGCATTAAAAGAGACAAGGTTGTTTTGTCCCCATTCACTGATTGTAGATAGATCTTGATTTATGGAGATGGCTGTACTGAGTTGAGAGGTAGAGATATTAGACTTTGTGAATGGATGTCTGAGTGTGAATGAACTAAGTAGTGTTGAGTCATCTGCATATGAGTGAATGGGATTGTGAGTGACAGATAAGAGATCATTAATATCAACCAGAAATAGGGTTGGCGCCAGAACTGATCCCTGGGGCACGCCAGCGTTAACTGAGTGGAAATTCAAATATACATCATCTACTTTTACTCTTATTTTCCTGTCACTAAGATAAGAAGAAATCAAAGGAACAAAAGATGTTAGTCCATAGCAAGGGAGTTTGGACAGCAGGGAACGGTGCCATACTCTGTCGAAAGCTTTAGAGATATCAAGAGCTACTGCATGAGTTTCTCCAAAGAGATCAATAGATTGATGGATGGTATGAGTTAAGAGATTGAGTATGTCAATGGTGGATCTTTTGTGGCGAAAACCGTATTGTCTATCACTAATTAAGTTGTTGGATACAAGATGTTTAACAATATGCTTATTAATTAAAGTTTCAAATACCTTACCAAGAGAAGATGTGACAGCTATTGGTCTGTAACTGGAGTGGTCAGATGAACTTCCTTTCTTCGGAACTGGGTGGATATTGGCTTCTTTCCGTGAATTTGGGAATAAAGAAGTACGTATGCATAGTCTGAATAATTTAGCTAGGACAGAGGCAAGTTCAGGGGAACACTTTTTCAATACAATTGGCGGAATTCCATCTGGGCCTGGAGCTTTGTTGGTAGGTAAATTGTCTAGGATGGATTTTAGGTATCTTGTCTGTATTTTAAGTGGGGCAATTTCGGGAGAATTAAGTTCCAGTACTGAGACATTCTGGCTGGTATCATCTATGGTAGAGTTTCTGGCAAAGGTTCTAGCAAAGATATCTGCTTTCCCACGTGGGTCATTTGTAATATTGCCATCTGAAGATTTTAGTGGGGGAATGGAAGATGACTTGTTAAAGTTATTATTGAAAGAATTAAGAGTTGACCAGAATATTCTATTGTCAGTAGGGTTGTTAAGTAGTTTTGATGCTTGCTTTTAAAGAAAGTTTGATTTAGATAGATTTAATACAGCTTTTGCATGATTTCTAGCAATTTTAAATTGGGAGAGTGATTCAGATGTTTTTGATTTTAAGTTAGAGTTATATGCTAATGGCTTTTGGGCTGTTGCTCTGGTACAATTGCCATCAAACCATTTTGGAGAGTTTGATCTCTTAGTGAATTGTTGACTTGGTATGAATAAATCCATACCAGCTAGTATTAAGTCGCAAATATGGGATGGGGTAGAATTGGGATCACCAGAGAAGAAAGACTGCCATGGAACATCAGCAAGATAATTTCTAAATCCATCCCAGTCTGCCCTGTCAAAGTGCCATCGGGTCACCCTGACAGGTTCAGAGTGGGGAGGTGTAGGAGGGTGTATATATATATATATATATATATATATACTGTATATATATGTGCTAGGTGCTATTAAGAGTTTTTATGATGGCAGTGAAGCATCTGTAGGGGTAAATGGGCATCTAAGTGGATGGTTCACAATCGATGTGGGCGTGCGACAAGGTTGTGTGATGTCCTCATGGTTGTTCATTATATATATATATTTGTGGTTAGTGGGGGCGCTCACCATCCACTCACTCGATGTAGTGCTGCTCTCGGGTGTCTGCCCTTTCCTCTCCATCCTTCTTTCCTTCCATTCTCTTCTGTCTTTCTTTCCTTCATTCTTTCCTTGTCCTGCCTACATGTGACATAACACTCCCTCTTCTGTCTTTCTTTCCTTCATTCTTTCCACTACCTTCAGCCTGTGGGTGACTCTACACTGAGTGACAAGCTAAATGGTTTCCTGTGCACCAGGAAACCATTTACTATGCTGGGTGGTAACCATATAACCAAATTTTGGCGCCTGGTGGTTTAGTGAGTAATTATTGTGCTCCAATCAGATTGAGCTGGTGAAGGTTTATATCCAAGGGGTGGTTGGGGTTGATGGCTCATGTAATGCCACTCAGGGATGAGTGAGGCTGGTCACTCTCATCTTAAATGTCGGGACTAACTGCCTAGCCCCGGGCTCCTACGCTCCTCATGGGGCAATGTAGGATTGGATGATGGATGGATGATATATATATATATACTGTATATATATATATGGATGGGGTGATGAGAGAAGTAAAAACCCGATTAATGAAGAGGGGGATGGCGTTGGTAATGAATGGTGATGGATAAAAATCTCAAATTTGTTGTATGCTGATGATGCAGTACCACCTGCAAATACCAGACAAGACCTTGGTAGACCAGTGCAGAGTTTTGCTGATGTCTGTGAGTGTCTTGCCTTGAGAGTAAATGTAGAAAAGAGTAAAGTGATGGTTATTGAAAGAGAAGGTGACTCCCAGTGTGATGTTACTGTGAATGGAGAAAGACTGGAATTGGTGAGAGAGTTAAAATACCTGGGTAAAGTGACAGAAAAGAGAGGAAAATGTGCAAAAGATGTCAAAAGTAGAGTGACACAAGGAAGGAAAGTAGCTCGTGCTTGGCTGTGATAAAAGACAGAGGCTTGAGTGTTGCAGATGTGCGAGGCTTGCATGAAGGCGTGTTAGTGCCAGCATTAACATATGGATGTGAGACTATGGTGTGGCATGAAAATGAAAAGTCAGGAGTGACAGCAGTGGAGATGGGACTGCTGAGGAATATACTGTATGTGGAGTACAGAGAGTAGACAGGATACGAAATAATGTGATACGTGAAAGATGCAGAGTGAGGAAGTGGACACCAGAATCAAAGAGAGTGTACTGAAATAGTATACAGTAGTTATGTTGAGCAAATGGATAACAATAGTGGTGAAAAAGGTATAATCTGAGCAAATCTGAAGGAGCGAGGAGGCAAGGCAGGCCAAGGAGAAGGTGGAGGGATATGGTGGATGAGTGTGTGAGAAAGAGAGGTATGGAAGTTGGTGAGGCTAAGGGACTGATGAGATCAAGCTTGCTGGATGAATGTTGTGAGAAACGCAGGATCAAGGATATGGCACCCCTTTTTAACGTAACCTTGTTTGGACTAATGCCATCGGATACGTTTATATGAAGCTACAGAATGTGGTGAAAGTTTTGGGCTTATCAGATAGAGCCAAGATTCCAGGGGCTTGAATGATGAGTGAATGGAAGCATGGTCTATTGGACTGGGCAAACCTGGGTTATCTGGACAATGTTACTCCTCACCCTTCCCTAGGGTGGGAAAGGAGATCCTGATGACGATGATCATCATATATATATATATATATTGATAGATAGATAGATAGATAGTTATATAGCTATATATATATATATATATATATATATATATATATATATATATATTATATATAGATATATAGATAGATAGATATATATATATATATATAGCTATATATATATATACCTATATATATATATATATATATAGATAGATAGATAGATAGATAGATACCTATATATATATACCTTTATAAATATATACCTATCTATCTATCTATATATATATATATATATATATATATATATATATATATATATATATATATAAATATATACCTATCTATCTATCTATATATATATATATATATATATATATATATGTATATATATACTGTATGTATATATATATATATATATATATATATACACAGTACCCTTGCATCCAGTACGGTATTTTTGTCAGACAGTACTGCCGTACTGGGCTAAATCCGTACTGGACAAACAACAGACCTTATGGGAAGAATAAATAATGTCAGACATGCCTTGAAGAAGTCCCCCCAAAATTCAACTTAACTACATTTTGACACAACCAAGATTTAACAACCTTTAAGGTGAGTGGCGATGGGCTTGGTGGGGAATGGGCAGGGGTTTCCAAGGCTGTAGGAGGTCCTACTGACCCCCTGGAGGAGGGCCATCAGGATCCTGAGGCCACTCTGCCTCAACCTCCCTCATAAATCCCTCACAGTCACACATTGACACTTCGTCGTCAGGGGGAAGTGCAACACTTTACTGCAGTTTGACTGGCACACGTCATGACTCACGAGGAAGGCATACTGGACTGGCATGGCAGTACTAGGGAAACATTCCTCGGTGTTGGCCATCTTCCCGTGCATGCGGGGTAACAGTACTGCATGCAGCATGCCAGTACTAGAGAAGAACTCCTCAGACTTGGCCCATTTTGTGCAGCTGATCCATACTATGCCAACAGATCTGTACTACATTTCCCACCCACCCCACCCTCGACCATGCTGGACGAAAATAGTACTGGACGAACGCTTATTGGACGTGAGGGTACTGTATATATGTACTGTGTATGTACAGTCATGGTCATAAATAATCACCTATCCTCTGGTACCCTGTGCCTCAGGCTGGCTCCTTTATGTGCGACAAGTCACATTGGAGTAAGAGGGGCTGAGAGGGAGGTGCCAGGGAGAGAAGGGAAGGTGGGTGGGGGAATGAGTGATGGTGCAGGGGTGGAGTGAGGGAGGCGAGGGAGAATGAAATGCAAAGTGATGGTCACATAATTTGTCTATTTTCTTTCATTTAGGGCATGATATAGAGTTACCTTTCATTAGATAATGCTGCATTACACCTTGCATAGCAGCATCAGGTAAAAAGCTTTAGATAGGTGGTGATATCAAGGGCTGGCTCATGAGAAATATACTGACGTGACAAATCGAACATTAGTGCAGAGCCATCGAGACTGTGTGGGCCCAGTTTGTCAATGCGTGGAAGCCAGAGAACGAGATGACATGGGCCTGCCTCCTCCAGCATTCCAAGGACAATCAGGAACTGCTCAGACGAAACCAGCAAACATCAACAACATTGTTTCCTTGGTGCCACGAAGACTGCAAGAGGTTATTGAGGCAAAAGGGCAACTGGACTACTTACTAAGGAGTTGCTTTGGCTTGAACAATGTTGATACACAGATATTTTTTGGAAGGTTGGGTAGGATTTTGTTTCATTTTCCTTTTAACAGATTATGAGAGATACCATTATTATATCCACCCAAGTGAACAGACATCAAATTTATTTACCTTTTATGCAAAATTATTTTAAACAGCCATTTCATATAGAGATGCCATAAAATAGTGTACATGACACTGACTACAGAGGGAGTGTATACCAATAGGATGATCGTATTTACTGTGGACACAGCCATGTCAAAGGATGCATATGATATTTAGTTCCAAAAATTGATTACATATGAGGGCAGAGGACGTTTCTGACACAAACATCACGGAAGTCAAAGCCATCCAGATTCCATTCTCCGTCGGAAGTCAAAGGATATGTTAAACGCTAATATCTGGCTCCGCACTAATGTTTGATCTGTCAAATCAGTATATTTCTCTCATGAGCCAGCCCTTGATATCACCACTCTAAAGCATGTTATCTGATGCCATAATACAAGATGTAATGCAGCATTACCTACCAAATAATATTATTAATGCCTTTATATCACGCCCTGAATGAAAGAAAATAGACATTATGTGACCACCACTTCGCACTTCATTCTCCCTCCCTTACCTCCCCTTCCTCCCCTCCCTCACCCCATCCTTGCACCATCACTCGTCCCCCCACCCACCCCTCCTTCTCTCGCTGGCCCTCCCTCTCAGCCTCTATTACTCCAGTGTGACTTGCCGTGCATAAAGGAGCCAGCCTGAGGAACGGGGTACAGGTGGATAGGTGATTATTTCTGACCACGACTGTATATGTATATGAGGTCTCTAAAACGAAACTGAACTTTTTAAATAGTGCACCTACTAGTCGGCATAGTGTGATCACAAATGGGATCACTGTGTAGCGGCAACTTTAAGCTTTAGTCGAATGTGCATCATGCCACGTCAATTAGTCATCGAGGTGCACGTGCTTGAGTGAATGTGTGTGCAATGCACTTAGTGCTCTCTTCTATCATCTGAAATCAGCGACCAATCTACAGTAGATGGATTTCAACTTGGGGGGGATGGGGGGGTCCGCAGGAGCCAAATTCAGACAGTACGGTGGCTGGGGGATGACTGTCATCACATGCATTGCCAAAGGTCACAGATAAGGGGCACTGTGTATATAGGTGCATTGTTATGGTGCAGCATCCAGGTTTTGTTTGTTCACACCTCGGGTCTCTTCCTTTGCACTGCCTCCCTCAAATGCTTCAGGACACCCAAGTAAACTCTTAATTGACTGTCTGACCATATGGAGCAAACTCATGAATGACACTCTTCCAACAAAAAAATAGTTAATATCACCAATACATTTGAGTGACTGACATTTTTTATTTATTTATTTAATTTTTTCCCAGGTTGCGATGACGATGTTCTAACCCACAGCGGCAACTGCCTTTTTGTTTTGACATCACAGCCATACACCTGCATCACCTGTTATGAAATTTTTCAGAATATCTGCATCAACATTCGAACAATGAAACAATTTCTGACTGTGACACGTTCTCTTTTTGCTCACTGGCCAGCAGAAGCAGCACAAATTTTGTGGCAACACAATGCACCTTCTGTTTTTCAGTTAAAATCATGTAGCACGAACTTTTACAGATGCCTTTTCTTCAGATACTTCACTGACAGTCAGGTGATGAGTTTCACAGATCACAGCAATCACTTTCTCAACGTACCGGTAAATGTCATTTCTTGACATGGAAGGCCATCCAGATTTGAGATCGCCTTTGGTGGATGTTCTTCCTGATTTGAACCACTGGAACCATTTGTGACATTATGTACCGCTCAAACAATCCTCCCCGTAAGCGTGTTGTAACATTTGAATTCTTGCATAAAAGTTTTTCCTAATCTGAAACAGAATTTCATGCAAACATGTTGGTCTTCAAGATCCTTCATTGTTCAGCCCGCAGCAAATCACCAAGTGTTCACTGACACGCATGTACCTCAATGACTACTGTAAATTACATGGCATGATGCAGCTAGTCACATAAAGAAAAGCAACCTTAAATGACATGAGGCACGTCGTTTTCAATCTGGGGACTTCCCCCCCCCCCCTCCAACTACCCTATATGAACTCGGCAGATCAGGCATCAGACAATATGCTTTATCATTCTTAAGTGAAAAAATTTAGTAATGCCTGATTCAAATCTTTGTCTTATACTGTAAAAGCTCCCTATAATAACCTACCTATAACAGCAAGGCCATATCCCATGGATTTCTTGCCCATTCTATACGAACAGGTAGGAACGGTCAGCTCATGGAGACGGGGACCACTTCCCTCAAATTCCCATATCTGTTGGTTCTCTTGTAGCACTTCAAAGGTTTCTGCACGTCCATCTGACTTGCTTCCCGCAAAATGGAACGACTCGTGCTCATGTCCAGAGAAGATGAATGATGGATGTTGCTCCAAAATTTTCTGTAAATATGGGCACATGAACACAGTTTACTTAGCATCTGCAAATCATTATATGTGAAAGCCTCTGATATTGCAAAAATTCATTTTATGGGAAAAAAAAAAAAAAAATTCCACTCAAAACTTTCAATTGTGCATTTATGTTTTTTAATACGATAAAGACTAGCAGGAACGGGAACATGAGAATGGCAGCATATGACATTCTTACAACGTATGCTTTAACCTGTCTATAAGATGTCTGCTGTATACTGCTGGGGCTCTTCAAACTATGGTAATTATTATTAAAAAAAAAAAAAAAAAAAAAAAAATCAAATTCATCTTTCTCATATGAAAAATGCCTTGCCATGATTGTATGACTTCATGTTAGTAATACTGTATCCAGCATTTTCTCAGCTAAGTGACATCAGTCTTCTTAAACTAACGATTATCAATAAAACGCAATGAGTTCAGATATTCATACAAAGAAATCCAAGAACTATTCAACTAAATTTTTCTTTCATTAAATGTGTTGATTAAATAAAATCCCTGATTAGATTATAAATATTTTCCAACACATAAGCACGCTTCTGCTCCAATAACTTAATTAAACTAAGAGTCACCTGTACAGTGCATGATACAGTTATGTAGTTGTTACTGAAAGCCAAAATTACACATGCAAAAAAAGAGGTGGTGGAAAATGGTACCTTGCAGATACAGTAATTATTTTTTCTTCATTGTGAGAATTGTCATGAAGATCATTACCTGTAAACTACCTTACTTCTCATCCCTTTCACTATGAAGGCATCTTGTTTATTTTGTTTAGATTAATGCCAGACAGTTTTATTTAGCATGGGAAGACCTCTCATACTAAAGGAACTGATGATGTGTAGGAACTTTTCTTGTAAAAAAAAAAAAATGGTAGGGGTGGGGGGTAAATGCAGCAATGCAAACTAATAATTTTTCCCCTCGATACAGTGGTGGCAGAAGCAACTTATAAAACTGTCTCGGCTCCTTACAAGAAACTCTCCAGGATACATCTCAAACCAGTCACTAACTGTGGTAGAGCATGAATCAAAACTCTTTTAACAAAGTTATATATAATCTCCCTCATGGTTTCATGAAAGAGTTTCTGAAGTAAGTGCCCTCTAATTATTTCCTGAAACTGAGAGTGTACTTCATCCCTTCAGCTTACCTGTAGTGTGAGGGTAGAAAAGTGAAATGTGTCAATTGGAGGAAATGGACATCAGAAGACTCCTCCAGCAGATATACTGTAATACTATGATGCATCCACCACCTCCAAATGGGGGAAAAGTTGGTTTTGGTTAAAAAAAAAGAAAAAAAAAAGAAGTAAACTACCAGAGGTGTGTCGCACCCTAGGAAGGATTCCATGCGTGGTGGCATACAAATCTGTCATTCTGTAAACCTGATCACTTGTCTAGGATACAAGTGCAAGCCCAATGAACATTCTTGTAGCTTCAAGGCTAGTTACAAGTCAGGCCTCCCCTGGCAGCTGAAGAGTGCTATTGTAGTTTCAGAACCGTACAAGAGACGAGCCTATCTTGGAAGCCGGAGAGGACATCAGTGCAGTGCCACTTCTTCACTGAAAGCTCAGGTATACAAGTCTGTCCAGAGAATATCCTACCCAGCTGCAGAAAAAGTAAGTTTACATTCCAGTTACCTCATCTGAAAAGTTTCTATAGACTACAGATCTGTTGGTCATCCTGACAACCAGTATAAGGCTTGGCAAGAAGTGCGATGAGTTGCAACCCTCTACCCAGCTTGTCTGTGGCATGCATACACAAATGTTTGTTTGTTCGTTTATAAACGCTCCAACATGCCTGTATGCATTGTACCTGGTCACCTTATGAGGCTCTCCACACTGCTCAGTCTCTGGAAACCTCTCTAGTAAGTCTCTCATTCCTGAGGTCACACTGCATGACCTCATTCCAGGTTTTTTTCAGCCTACCTCTTGCAGTTCTATCCTTGGCATTCACACCTCTCACCTTCTGCACCCAGTTGTCATTCTCCATACTCTCCACATGCTTAAGCCATCTCAATCTACTCCTCATCACAACAATAATACAATCAAATCCCCTTCTTTATCTCAACTCTTCATTTGTACTCCTAACCCTTCCTCGCCTGTCATTCAAGGATGCACCGCATCATCATCATTTAATCCTGTGTTGCTCCAAGAGAAGCATAGGAGCACGGGGCTAGGCAGGATGGATCTGACATTGTAAGATGAGAGTGACCAGCCTCACTCATCCCTGAGTGACATTATGTGAGCCATAAACTCCAACCACCCCTTGGATATAAACCTGCACCAGCTCAGTCCAATTGGAGCACCTTAATTACCCACTAAACCACCAGATGCTATAATTTGGTTATATGGTTACCACCCAGCATAGTAAATGGTTTCCTGGTGTACGGGAAACCATTTGGTTTGTCACTCAGTGTTGAGTTACCTGTAGACAGAAGGAAGGAAAGAAGACAGGAAAGGGCAGTCACCTGAAAGCAGCACTAGATCACGTGAGTGGATGGTGATCACTCCCCACCTACCACAAAAGGATGCACAACACATCCACATAATCATTACCAGCTTTATATTTGAGCTTACGAATATCCCCCTCTCCAACTGCCCAAGTCTTGCTTTTACACAGCAGCTCACTCGTAACATATGCTCATACAAGAACCCTCTCAGTATCAGGAGGGGCAACAACTCTCTGAGTTTCTTTCAACCACTCCTTACCCTCACCACCAAACTAGCTCATCCTCCACTTTCAGCACATATCATGTCCCCCAAATAACAAAACTCTTCCACATACTGAAGAAACTCTCCAGCAATATTAATCCTTTCCCACCTCTCTGCTTCTGCATGCTCTTCCCCACACACCACACACACAAAATCAGCATTATTTTGCAGCCTACCTCTAATACAGTACCATTACGTCTCTTATGCACCCACTTACCACAAACACTGCACAAGATAGATTTACTTCCCACATCCTTGTGGTAAACTGCGCTTGGCCAAACTCTCTCTCTGCTTTGAGAGTACTGCTATCTGTCCTATTTTAAGGGAAAGTATCATGGGGTGACATAGACAAAGTCTAGATAGGACTGATCTGGTGCAAGGAGCTTAGGGTGATACTCCCTAGCCAGATTATAAAAGCAAGCTGCATGGTGAGTGCAACTGCACCACAACAGTTCGCAAAAAGCACACAAAGTATTGGAAATGGTCACATACTCCTTCAATTGTGAAGGGTTATTGAGTTAATGATGATATCAAACTCATTTTAAATTTCTCTCTCAAGCTGAGTAAGTTACTGAAGGTTGCAAGAATAAAATAAGAAACAAGATGTTATGTTAGTGTAGCAATCCCTGAAGGATGAAATCACATGACATAAAAACGGAGGAGCAAGCATGAAGAAGAAAACGGAGAAAACAGTTGTGATGTGGTGTACATGTATGACACTGAAAGATTGAAGTACAGTTTAGCTTTGATAAACTGGCATTTGATAAGCCAGAAAAGCTATGCTCTTGCAATGTTTAAAACATTATTCAGAATATCTTGTCATACACGATACAGTAAATGCTAAGCTGAGGTGCCCACCACACCTCTGTCACCTACTATAATTGTTTCCACCAATGCCTTTATATCAGTGGCACTGATATAGCTGGGTAGCTCCAATGCCTGGTTACAATAAAGTTCTCAATTCCCTCTGAATTCCCCAAAAGTAGGATAGTGGATTATAGGAGAATGACAACTTCAGCCAGCGGTCCACTGGGTTCATGTCTGGTTGAGCCTGGGGCCACAACAAGAGCTACAATGTCACGTGTCAATCCTTGCCTGCAAATTTGGTAGTTTTCATAAAAATAACAGCACTGTACTGGTTCGCTGTACACAGATACTGCGTGGGTGTATAACTTTTTAATGTAGTATGATTGTGGTAGGAACTACCCGAAGGACAAGTGCCTTAGTAAGTCGAAAGGCTTGAATCATCAAGGCTTTACGTTTGCAGCCTTAGGAACATGGTGGCTAGCAGCCTGCCTGAGAGGTATCCCTGGCATGACACTAAATACATTTCACAGAAACCATGGGTAGGTTTTGTATGACTTTTCATGCACAATGGAGTTCTTGCATACCCTTCTCTTACAGTTAGTGACAGGTCATATGATGTTCCTCTCCAATACCAAAAAGCTTAATGACAGTTGTATGGCAGCAGAGTGATCTTCCTGCATCTTAAGGGAAAAAAAAAAAAAAAAAAAAAAAACAGACTTAAAGCTTACCAGTAATCCAACAAAAACTTTGTTCCAACTATTAAAAAAAGTTGGACACATTGCATTTTAAAGGTAAGGGGTTCTATGCTAGAGACAAATGTACAAGAAAAGGACACCACATCAGTTAATTCCTGCAAGACAGCCCCCCCCTCAAAAAAAGAAAAAAAAAAAAAAAAAAAAATGCATATCAGTTCTACATACCTTCCTTGAAGGGAAAGGAATACAATCTGAGGAGAAAATGTAATGTAACAGAAAAAGAATAAAATAACTGATCAATTCTGTGGCAAAGAAAGTGAAAATTAGATAGCTGATAAGCTGGAACACCTTTGAAACAGAAAGGCAACAATACTGTGAAAAGATAAGCTGGAGTAAAAAAAAAAAAAAAAGACACCCTGCTAAGAACAGCTAAATGTGACAAGTGCCCTCCCTCCCATGAGCTATATTGTGTGTACATGTACATTGTTGTATCGTTTATAAAGGCTCCAACATGCTTGCATACGCCAGCCTTGGTCACCTAATGACAGTCCTCCATGCTGCTTGATCTCCGGCAGCCTCCCTATTCACCTGAGGTCATACCCTATGACCTCGTCCAAGGTCTTTTTCGGTATGCCTCTTGCAACCCTACCCCAAATGTTCACACTTCTCACCTTTCACAGACAGTGCTATTAAATATGTACATGCAGTACAAATACCCTGAAATGCCATGGCAGTTATATATCTCCCTCAATGGGAAATCTTTTGACAGGGTTGCTCAAAGGCATGTCTAAGGATGTTCTTCCTTAAATAATTTGAAAATTTAGGTTTGAGTTCAGGATCATATCTACATCTTTAGCTTGAGATATTATAAAATTTCTGCATACAGTATACTGTATTGCTCCCAGTGAAACTAAAGGCATCCTACACATGACACGTAACAGTGCAAAAAATAAACATACAATAATAATAATTAGTTGCAGGTCAGTTAAATTACAAAGATACAAACAGTGTACAATTCTGTGAATAAGTGATAACTGTAATGGTAAAGAACAGCCAGTCCCATAATACCCCTTGTGAGGTGCTGGAGCCTAAGGTTGGGCTATTGTAGTCCACAATGTTTAAGGTGACTAGCCTATGCCCCTGGTGGCATCATATGGAAGAAAACATTAATCCACCTTTTGGAGATTCAACAGCAATGCACAAAGCACATGACTTTCAACCCACAGGTGTGTCAGACTACCAGTCAATGCTTTGAGCAAATGTGAAGACAACAATATCTTTCACTTGCACAGCTTTTAATTTTATCTTGATAACAGTAGAGGTAGATTAGCAAATTCTCTCAAACTTATTAAAAGCCAAAGTCATTTTATGTGTACTCTCTTAGACACTGCAAGGAACAGAGGAAACTGGGATATATGCTGCCAGTCATGTCCTGAAAAAGGTCAGAATATGGCTCTGGATCTCTCCATCCTAGGTAAATATCAAGAGTAGATTAGATTAGGATACTGCATATTGACACTGGTGTACAGCTAACTATATAAAATGGGTAAAAATTATTAGTATGTTTTTCTGTAAAATGCAATTGCAGTACAACACACACATTAGGAAAAAAGAGAGGGCATTACTACTTCTACATTCTTTCTATAGATGGGAGTCATGTTATTTAAAAACCTTAGCATCAACTGTATAATGTGCTGTGACTCCAAAGGAAGGGAATAAGGTATCTACTGTACAGTGTTGGTTTTTTGATTACACAAGGAAGCTACATCACATGAATTACAAAACTGGAGGAAAATACTTTTATTACCTGATGCATCCGATGATTTATTTTCTATTTTATTCTCGTTACCACCAGATAATTTTATTTACAAGAGAATTTTCGAAATGGAGGGGGTAAAATACCAGCCGACCTTCTTTAACCCCCTTCATTACTAGTGTGCTCACCTAAACTGAATAATACAGTCTGGCAGTTGCAAGAATAAACTACAAAAAGATATCATCAGACCGAAGAGATTAATATTGCAGACCACTAATACTAAATTGTGTACCTGGGGATTCCCTGAGAGGTGCATCTGAGAATGTTAATTTCTACACATGATATATTTAGTCATTCATTATACAGCAAAAATACTGTACAAAACATAGGTAAAACAACTATGGGGTATGAAATCAGGCAGTTTGTGGGCAACAAGACAGAGGCAGGTTACCAGTCATAGCACAAAACTAGACTGGCAAGCCTTCATGCACACACACTTAAAGTCCTGGAAATACCAAGTGAGGTGAGACGAATTCCAACTTCCCATTCCCCATGATGCTCAAACAGATGATGTTGCACTCAGCTTGGGTGCATGAATGGCAGTTCTGGAACATTTCATTAAGTGCCATTTTAAAACTGAAGACTATTCTAATGGAATACACTAAGCTAAAATATTTACACTCTTGATGTTTCATGAATAATGACTCAGTGGGACAAAAAGGGTAACTAAATTAATAGTAAGAAACTGTTAGAAAGATAAAATGTTAACAGCCAACCCCACTTTACCCCTTCTGAGGTGTAAGGGCTTGTGGCAGGGCTACCGTAATCCAGTACATTTAAGGGTACAGTATATGACCAACCCATTTCCCTGAATGGTATTTCATTCATTCATTCATCTAATCCATTGCTTCCCCATGAGTAGCGCAGGAGCCCGGGGCTAGGCAAGCTGGTCCTGACATTTAAGATAAGAGTGACCAGCCTCACTGATCCCTGAGTGGCATTACATGAGCAATAAACCCCAACCACCCCATGGATATAAACCTGCACTGGCAACAAACAAACAATAATGAACTCTGCAAGATGATAAAAAACATCCATACATTAAAACCATACACCTTCAACCCATGAACTCATACTCAATCAAGATGATACCTTCCCTTGCAAAAAGGAGCAAGTTTATGCTGTTGATGGTAACCACAAAATACAATGTATTTATCAACCATAAACCAAATCATCATCATTATCATCCAGATCTCTTTTCCCACCCTAGGGTCGGGTAAGGAGTAGCAACGTCCAGACAGCCCAAATTTGCCCAATCCAATAGGCCATGCTTCCATTCACTCATCATTCAAGCCCCTGGAATCCTGGCTCTATCTGATATGCCAAAAACATTCGCCATGTTCTGTAGCTTCACATAAACGTATCCGACTGAGTCAATCCGGACGCTGCCACGTTAAAAAGGGTGCCACATCCCTGATCATGCACTTCTCCTCACAACATTCATCCAGCCTGCTCGATCTCTTGTTAGTTCCCTAGCCTCACCGACTTCCAAACCTCTCTTCCTCTCACACTCATCCACCATATCGCTCCACCTTTTCCTTGGCCTACCTCGCCTCCTCCCTCCTTCAAATTCACTCAGATATACATTTTTCACCACTTTATTATCCATTCTCTCCACATGACCATACCATCTCTGTACACTCTCTTCTATTCTGGTTTCTACCAACTTCCTCATGCCACATTTTTCATGAATCACATTATTTCGTATCCTATCTACCTTCTGTACTCCACATACATTCCTCAGCAGTCCCATCTCCACTGCTCTCACTCTTGACTTCATTTTCATGCCACATCATAGTCTCACATCCATATGTTAAAGCTGGCACTAACGCTCGCTCATGTAAGCCTCGTGCAGCTGCAACACTCATGCCTCTGTTTCTCATCAAGGCCTTCATTGCACCAGCTACTTTTCTTCCTTGTGTCTCTCTACTTTCGGCTTCTTTTGCACATTTTCCTCTTCTAACACTGTACCCAGGTATTTCAACTCTCTCACCAATTCCAGTCTTTCTCCATTCATTGAAACATCACACTGGGAGTCACCTGCTCTTTCAATAACCATCACTTTACTCTTTTCTACATTTACTTTCAAGGCACGACGCTCGCAGACATCAGCAAAACTCTACTAGCCTACCAAGTTCCTGTCTGGTACTTGCAAGCAGTACTGCATCATCAGCATACAACAAATTTGAGATATTCCATCCATTACCATTCATTACCAACGGCATCCCTCTCTCCATCACTCAAGTTTTTACTTCTATCATCACCCCATCCATATATATATTGAACAACTATGGGGACATCACAAAACCTTGTCGCAAGCCCACACTGATCGTGAACCATTCACTCAGATGCCCATTAACATTTACACATGCTTCACTACCATCATAAAAACTCTTGACAGCACCTAGCTGCTTACCAGCTACACCGTACATGCGCAAAACTTTCCACAATCCTTCTCTGTCCACTTTGTCATATGCTTTTTCCAGATCCATGAATGCCATAAACACCATATGGTCCTTCACTAATTGCTCTGAACTTTTGGTCTCAATATTTGCAGTGAGACCAAAAAACACAATCTCACTAAATAGAGAAAGCACAACAAAGTTCAAGGCCAAAGGAAATACACTAACACCCTCTTTACTTTACATCGGGTTCTACATGATATAAATAATTTGAAAATACAGTTGAGGCATTCAAAAACAGCAGGATCAGACCAAATACCAAACATTTGCTTAACATGCCTTGGCCCCATAACAATAAATGATAACATTAAAATTTATCACATTTCCTTGAACTGCAACCAAATCACAGACTACAGACCAATGTCATTACTCTGAACATCATCCAAACCCATGGGATGATGTTCTTCATAACATTATCCTATTATGTTCAACTGCTTTAGTCTCAACATGAATTCTGAACACCACACACTTTCCTAAGTTCACATAACTTATTTTGGATGGACTCAACAGAAATCCATTTCTGGTTAAAGCTGTTTTTGCTATAATTCACAAAACAGAGCTTCTGATACTGTACCAACATGTATCAAGAAGATACTGGACACAAACCACTGCCCTATTTACCATAATCTGAGTACCGTATGGTACTTCTACAAACAAATTCCAAAGATACAGCATTTTCAAAAAACTTAGTTTTCATATAAGGGTTTATGGTCCTGCATGTACACTTACTATGGCACTCATCTACAATAACCCACTTATTTTTTTCTCTAAATTCCCAGCAACAGGGCTGCACTCTTTGCTGTACCATGCAAATGCATGCCTCAAAAGTACGAAGTGATTTTTTACATATTCACATTCCATTTACCCCATGATCAATGACCTGCAGTCAGTGATTATATAAACTAATGTGCCAGCATATTCACTAATTGCTCTGAACTTTACATACCAACATGTTTTACGTGGTGCTTGCCAGAAAGCCAACATATTCAGGCACTGTATAACCAGACTAGATTAATCACATGCTCTGATTGACCTCAAAATCTGGTATTATGTGCCAACCACAGCCCAAAGCACAATTTCTCCCACCAAAGCATTCCATTTAGTAGCAATGTAGAGATTTGTTATGGTATCAGATTTCTCCCAGCAATATGAATTTACTCATATATTCCATCTGGATTTAAAGTAGGTGCAATAATAGTTACACAACTACTGTACACATATTTCACAAGAACAACAGCCAAGGATGTGAACTAATCAAAACAATACTGTAGTTACCTCTTTGATCTTGGCTCTTGTCTTGGGTAGGAGAGGCATGTGAGAGAGAAGGATACGTATTCTTCCATCCTCCTTGGGCAGTGTCCCACTGGCTATATCATAGTCATCCATCACTCGTATCTGTGGCAGCCATTAATAAATAATTTGATGAATGGCATACATAGTATCTACAAAGGTGCTATTTCATGTATTAAATTATGTGAATACTGTATATAGTTGACCATTACTATTCATTGGGTACAATATTCAGCATTGTACATACAGTAAAACCCCACTATAACAGACTAATTGGAGCCCAAGCCATTCCGAAAAAAGAGAATTCTGATAACAGTGACATCCAGACTTCCCCCTGCTAACCTGGACTTTTTCTGATACATCAGACATTAGTCTGGATCGCACCAACAGTTTTTAAACTGTTTTCACTATCACTGCAGCACTGTACTGTATTATACCTTCACTACAATAATCGGATGGCATAATATCTTTCCTCTTCCTTCTGCCTACAGGTGACTTAACACTCCTTCTGTCTTTCTTTCCTTCATTCTTTCCTTTTCCTCCTGCCTGTGGGTGACTCTACACTGGGTGACAAGCCAAATGGTTTCCTGTTCACCAGGAAACCATTTGCTATGCTTGGTGGTAACCAAATAACCAAATAATGATGCCTGGTGGTTTAGTGAGTAATTATGGCACTCTGATCAGATGGAGCCAGTGCAGGTTTATATCCAAGGGGTGGTTGGGGTTTATTGCTCATGTAATGCCACTCTGGGATGAGTAAAGCTGGTCACTCTCAACTTAAATGTCAGGACAAACTTGCCTAGCCCCTGGGCTCCTACGCTCCTCTTGGGGCAATAGGATTGCATGATGGATGGATGGATGGATGGATATAATATATATAAAGTGCCCCTCCCTGTAAAACAATTAACTCTAAGCCTTTGGCCACCCCATTTGGGATACATGGCGTCTGGCAATGAATGAAATGAAAATACTGTACTGTAGACTGATAAACATCTTTTATTTACCTTATTGTGGTGAACATAGCTGACGTGGTCAGGCAGTCCCGATTAGAATTTAGTCTGGTAGCTCCCTGATTCTGATAAAAGCGAATTCTGGTCTACTGAAGTCCATTATATTGAGGTTTCACTGTATAATAATAGCTACCTTATGCACCCAAGGTTCTAACCTTCACTTTCTACCCACTTCTCAAACCATCCAACACAAATGTCGTTATAATGTTTAAATACAGCACCTGCACTATGGCCACAGCACATCCAAATTTTTAGTCTGTTATTTTAACCTAAGGATATGGAAACCTTGATTTAGTCTCAAAAACTCAATTCTTATGCCATGTCCATGCTCAGGTCTCTTTTCCATATGGCTTAAAGCCTACAAAGTACAGGTCACTCTTCCTTCCTAAGCCACACAACCCTCCATTTCCCTTTAACATTTCCCTCTTTTTTTCATCTCTGCACCAAAGTACCTTTTGTACTGTACTGTATCATTTATAAAGGCTCCAACATGCTTTGCATGTGTCGGCCTTTGTCACTTAATGGCGGATCTTCACGTTGCTCAATCTCTGACAGCCTTCCTATTCAGTCCCTTATCCCAGAGGTCACACTCTCTGACCTTATCCCAGGTCTAGTTTGGTCTGTCTCTCGTAACTCTACCCCCAGCATTCACACTTCTCACCTATTGCACCTAACTGTCATCCTCCATCCTCTCAACATGACAAAATCATCTCAATCTACCCCTCCTCATTATAACACTAACACATTCCAGTCCCATCCTTCCTCTCAACTCTTCAATCACAATCCTGGCCCCCAGCCCCCCAGGCCTCGCCTTCCACGACTCACTACACATCCATCTACCCATTGTCATTTCCGTATGCTTAAGGCTATGAATATCCTCTTCCTTCATTGCCCATCTCACTATGATACACCATTACACTTCTAACACATGCCGCAGACAAAGATCCCTTGCCACGAAAAGAGAGCCCTTTCAATGTCAGGAGAGTTAAATGCTTCTTGTATCCTCCAACCACTCCTCACCCTAGCCACAGAGCTAGTTCCAGTCCCACCTTCAGCATGTAACATGTCCCCCACTTAACAAAACTTCTCCACACACTAAAAAGACACTCCAGCAAGATCAATCCTTTCACAACTAATGATCTCTACATGCTCTTCCTGACACACTGCACACACGAATTCAGCATTATTTCACAGCCTACCTCTAATAACACTACATCTTTTGAACACCCATTTATCACAAAACACTGCACAAGGAGGAGTTACTTCCACAACCTTGTGGCAAACTGAACATGGCCACACTCCTGCTGCTTTAGCAGTACTGCCATCAACCCTGGATATCATCACTTTTGTTTTATCTGCATTAACTCTCAAACCCTAGTGCCCCATTCCATCTCTTTACTTTTGTTTTATCTGCATTTACTCTCAAACCCTAGTGCCCTATTCCATCTCTCCATCCATCATCCAATCCTATGTTGCCCCATGAGGAGCGTAAGAGCCCAGGGGCAAATTGGTCCTGACATTTAAGATAAGTGACCAGCCTCACTCATCCCTGAGTGGCATTATGTGAGCAATAAACCCCAACCACCCCTTGGATATAATGTAGAACTACATATTATATAGACAGATAGATAAATAGATAGATAGAAGCAGGGAGTCAGATGATGAGAGGTGTTGTGTCTGCGAGAATCGAGCAGTGCTAAACATGCTTACACACTCTGACGCGAGGAATGCTTGATAGGCACACGACAGCGTCTAGTGGCCATATACACACATACACACAGGCTGCGAGAACTTTCCATCCACGAGGAACACACGTGACACACCCCTGCTACACCAGAATTTGGGAAAGAGAGCTCAGACGGAGATTAGCCACAGAAGAGGCAAGAGAGAAGTAGACAGGCCTCAGAGGAGACAGGTGACGGGAGAAGGGCTTGGCAATTTGAGAGAGAGAGAGACAGATAGCGAGACAGGGAGGTAGCTACCCGGGACTTATACTCGTCCGTGTGAGAGACTTGTTAATATTTCCAAGACAAATAAAAATAGTCCCATACTATTCTTTACCTCTCCTGTCACTACATGACATTTGGTAGCAGCGAACGTATACGAACCTCGTCTACGAATCAACATTAAATTCCTACAAAATATCAAGATTGAAAACAAGAATATCTCTCTCTCAATCAACAACACAACCAGCTCCTGACGCTTCTCTCCATCCAGCCCCCTCCGTCTCCCAGATCATCATGCTCATGCAGAGGTCAAGAGATCACACGACGCCTTGCAAGTAGTTTAACAAAATATTGATACAATATTGCAATTTCTACGACGAATCAGCGAGCTACAACCATCTACAATCAACTACAATTAACAACTCTACGTCATCTGTATAATCTTCTACACGCACCTACAAGAAGCGGCAGTCTTCATCCTACAACGAGTAAATCACAAGAAAAAAGGACCAAGAATACATCAAGAAAGAAAGAAAACAAACAAACAAACAAACGAAAAGTGAGAGACGACTCACAACTCATAACCACCAGACCTCACTCTCCTCTCTCTGCTACATCCACCCAACCCCCACCACTTACGCAGGTGTGAAGAGGTCAAGACACGCAGCAAAACACCAAGTCCATATTCACAACTCGTCTTACTCACCCGTCTTCACTCAAGTTACTCATCGCTACTCATTCACTCACCACAGCTACCAGTGTGGGAAGCCGACGTCACCATGTGCTGAGACGACAACACGCCAATCAACCCGCGAAGGACAACGCTATCACCACGTGCAACACCACTCACACCATTTCCACCACGGTAAAAATTAGTGAGTTACATAGTTACTTCATTTATACAATACACAGTGATAGACAATAAGCTTCTGCACAAACATATAAAACGTGCTGTATAGTTACAGCTTAAATACACATACTTACTTCAGTTATCTGCATAACTCAAACACTAAATAATCACCAACGATAAATATTCTACACTGTATATATTCATTCATTTATTATAACATTTATTTACTGCCAAAGAGTGTTACCATTTATACCTACATAAAATACGTGTCTCATACATACAGCTATACATTATTACATCTACAAAGTAATAAAGAAAATATACCATCACAGTTACTCATTGAGCGATTAAAAGAACTGTATTTAACATTTATTAATTAAAGCTACCTAGTGGAAACATATAAATTAAGTTACAAGGTAAACTAGAAGAAAAAAAAAAAATGGCCAACACAAATGCCGTTAGCAAAGAGTGAACTTCTTCAACACAATCGTGAAGACAATGATTTCCACACAGTGCTGACACACATATTACTCACGATAGGTACAGGTGAACAAGTCAGTGTGTATAGTTAATACTGTATATAGTGTATATATTTTTTTTATAAAATAACAAAATATGGGACTATATAATATCATTTTATAATCTCTGTGCAATATAAACTAAACTTTAAAAAAGTATCCCAAAGAAATTAGCCAGTAATTATGCAACCATGAACAACATGGAAAAAGCGTACACAAGCAAAGAGAAACAAACTATAGAAAATCAATACAAAAAAAAAAAGAAAAAGAAAAAAAAAGAAAGAAAGAAAGAAAGAAAAGTAAGAAAGAAAAAAGAGAAATAGAGTAAGATCACATAACAAACAAATTAAAATAAGTGTAAGTGTTACTACATATGTCAAAATACCACATAAACTACAAACAAAAAAGCAAATTGTTGTCTCCACAAACAAGTGGCATGACACATCATCACTATCATCGACCGCAGCATATGTTAGGACTGCAGTTATTACAATTATGTTACTCCATATTATAATTATGTAACTACAAACAATATGTACCAATTTATGTAACAGTTGCATTAACAAGATGTAACTTTTATGTAACTTTAACTACAATAATGTACTTACAAACGATATGTAACAATTATGTAACGACAAACGATTGCATTATGTTACACTAACTACAATTATGTACCTACAAACGATATGTAACAATTATGTAACGACAAACGATTGCATTATGTTACACTAACTACAATTATGTACCTACAAACGATATGTAACAATTATGTAACGACAAACGATTGCATTATGTTACACTAACTACAATTATGTACCTACAAACGATATGTAACAATTATGTAACGACAAACGATTGCATTATGTTACACTTTGCCAATTATGTAACAGTTGCATTAACAAGATGTAACTTTTAAGTAACTTTAACTACAAATATGTACCTACAAACGATATGTAACAATTATGTAACGACAAAACAGTTGCATTAACAAGATGTAACTTTTATGTAACTTTACCTACAATTATAAGGCCAAGACACTTATATAAGGCCAACACAATTATGCATTAACACAATATTTTGTAACAATTCATAAAATGTTACAATTATGTGGTACCACAATGTTAGTACAATATTATAAGTCATACAATTATAGCACAATTCTGTATTACCAGTATCATCATACAAGTTAGGTGAAATATTAGACATTACTAAAGTGATAACTCAAATATGTAATGTATAACCTAGCAGTATTACCATTGCACAATTATATGCATACGTCTGTTGTACATGCACGTCTTACAAAGTGTTATACAACAACCATTGCATTTATTCAAATATGTATACAACTTGTTTAAAATGTAATATTACTGAATAATCACTATTTACTATGAATAATATATGTATACAATATTCATACAATTATGTTACTTTACAATATTGTATATTTCACTTAATTAGCTTATAAGTTCATTATACTGTAATGTATATGATATGTATTAATATGTTATGACTATTAAATGTCAATGGTATGCCATTTTTGCGCGGCCGAGCAGTATGTAGAACTACATATTATATAGATAGATAGATAAATAGATAGATAGAAGCAGGGAGTCAGATGATGAGAGGTGTTGTGTCTGCGAGAATCGAGCAGTGCTAAACATGCTTACACACTCTGATGCGAGGAATGCTTGATAGGCACACGACAGCGTCTAGTGGCCATATACACACATACACACAGGCTGCGAGAACTTTCCATCCACGAGGAACACACATGACACACCCCTGCTACACCAGAATTTGGGAAAGAGAGCTCAGACGGAGATTAGCCACAGAAGAGGCAAGAGAGAAGTAGACAGGCCTCAGAGGAGACAGGTGACGGGAGAAGGGCTTGGCAATTTGAGAGAGAGAGACAGATAGCGAGACAGGGAGGTAGCTACCCGGGACTTATACTCGTCCGTGTGAGAGACTTGTTAATATTTCCAAGACAAATAAAAATAGTCCCATACTATTCTTTACCTCTCCTGTTACTACATGACAATAAACCTACACAGGCTCAATCCAATTGGAGTGCCTTAATTACCCACTAAACCACCAGGCGCCATAATCTGACTATATGGTTGCCACCCAGCATAGTAAATGGTTTCCTGGTGTACAGGAAATCATTTGGCTTGTCACTCAGTGTAGTCACCCACAGGCAGAAGGAAGAGGAAGGAATGAAGAAAAGAAAGACAGAAGAGGGAGTGCAAGGTCACCCATAGGCAGAAGGAAGAGGAAAGAATAAAGGAAAGAAAGACAGAAGAGGAATGATGGAAGAGAGGAAAGGGCAGACACCCAACGCAGCACTACACTGAGTGAGTTGATGGTAAGCATCCCCACCACTTCCTAAATCTCTCCTCCACCTCCCTTTCATTCTCTGCAATCAACACCAAATCACCAGCATACAACATCTCCCATGGGAGTCTATTTCTGAAGTCAAGTGAGAGGGCTTCAAGCACCATGACAAACAATTAAGGGCTACAGGTACAATTTTCAACCAAATCAATTTGCTCTCCATTCACCAACCCATCACACAGAGAGACACCTTCTCTATCAACAACCATCACTGTAGCTACTCTCAAGTATATTAAGTTTCAGTCACTGACATTCACAAACATTGTTTTAAAAGGGCAACACTTGCCTGTATGAAATCAACAAACTTGAACCGAAGGGTTGTGGTCTGATTGAAGAATGAGAAGAACCTTTGGACCTTGTGGCGAGTGATTGGGTCTGTCCCTTCTCCTCCAATATCATTGTCGCCTGGTACAAAGATTGCGTGCTGGAAATGAATGGCAGATCAACCCTCAGATTACGTTACTTCCCTCGTGCCACAGACCTCAATATTCATGTGAATCTAGTATTTCCACATAATCAGCCAGGGGATTTTTTATTACCACAAAATGACCAGTGCAGTCATTTCTCAGATACCTCCAGAACCTACCAGTACTGTAAATGAAATATATCTGTAGTATGTTGGCTTTACAAAAAAACTTTTTCTAGCAAAAAATGGCTTCTATTTTAGGGCAGAGAGGAGCAGAAGGGAAAATCTCAATAATGTCCAGATGAAGAGAAAGGTGTGTCCACTAAATTATATGAAACACCATTCAAAAATTTTCTTTGGAAAACAAGATATAATTCAAACCGTATCAAGGTAAATCATATCTCTATCTACCTATAACAAGACACCATAATCCAATAAGGGGTGGTAATCTATAGCAAGACACCATAACCCCATAAGGGGCAGTAAACTATAGCATAACACCATAATTCCGTAAGGGGTGGTCTTTTGTCTTTGAATTAATTGTTTCACGGGGAAGGGCACTAACCCTTTCCCAACCCACTTGCTGATATGTAGCGAACACATATGGGTTGGTTATATAGTAACCACTCAGCACTGTAAATGTTTTCCTGGCTTACAGGAAACAGTTTGGCTTGTCATTCAATGCAAAGCCATCTAAAAAGGAAAGAAGAATAAAAAGTGACAGGAAAGATGGGAGAAATACGAAGAGAAAGGGCAGACACAGAGAAAGAGTGATACTGGTGAAAGGAAGAAGTAGGCAGCATTACATAAAGTGAGTGGATGATGGTCGCCATCACCTGCCACCTGCTAATATATCTATCTATCTATCTATAGCCCGACGCCCTAATCCCGCAAAGGGTGGCCGCAGACAAAACGCCTCCAAGTCACTCTGTCACCTACCATTTGACTACCCTCCCCCCAACTCACCCCCCCCTCCCTCATATACCTCTCAACTCCATCCCTCCACCTCATCCTCGGTCTACCCCTCCCTCTCCCTCCCTCCACCTCACCTACATACACCCTCTTAGTCAGTCTTTCATTCTCCATTCTCTCCACATGTCCAAACCACCTCAGTGTATTTCTCCTAATCTTCTCAACCACATCCACATCTACCCCACAACTGTATATATATATACTGTATATCGGCCTTGGTCACCTAATGGCGGCTCTCCATGCTACATGATCTATTGCAGCCTCCCTGTTTAATCCCTTAACCCTGAGGTCACACTTAATGACCTCGTCCCATATCATTTTCAGTCTACCCCTCATAACCCCACCCCCGATATTAACACTTCTCACCTTCCTCACCCAATTATCATCCCCCATCCTCTCCACATGCCCAAACTATCTCAATCTACCTCTCCTCATCACAACACCAATACACTCCAGTCCCATCCTACCTCTCAACTCTTCCATCGTAAACCCAGCCCCCCCAGACCTTGCACGCAGGGACGCATTACATATCCACCTAATCATTGTCATTTCTGTACATCTGAGCCTGCGAATATCCTCCTCCTTTACTGCCCAGGTCTCACTAAAATACAGCATTACACTCCTAACACATGCTGCATACAAAGACCCCTTAGCATGTAGGGAGAGTCCTCTCAATGTCAGGAGAGGCAAGAGCTCCCTGAACTTCTTCCAACCACTTCTCACCCTAGCCACAGAGCTAGCTCCAGCCCCACCTCCAGCACACAACATGTCTCCCAAATAACAAAACTCCTCCACACACTCAAGAGATTCACCAGCAAGTTCAATCCTTTCACGCCTGACAATCTCCACCTGCTCTCCCCGACATGCCGTGTACATAAAATCAGCATTATCTCGCAGTCTACCTCTGATACCACTACATCTCTTGTCTACCCATTTACCACAAACACTGCACAAGATGGAATTACTTCCCACGCCCTTGTGGCAAACTGCACAAGGCCACTCTCCCTCGTCTTGGACAGTACCGCCACCAGCCCTAGATATTATCACTTTTGTTTTATCTGCATGTTAAGCCCTTGTGCCCCATACCATCTCTCCACTTCCTAAACCCTTCCTCTGCCTCCCTTTCGTTCTCTGCAATCAACACCAAATCATCAGCGTACAACACCTCCCACCCGAGTCCGTTTCTGAAGTCACATGAGAGGGCTTCAAGTACCATGATAAACAACATGGGACTCAAAACTGACCCCTGATGCACACCAACATTCACAGAAAACTCATCACTCAAATCTCCATTCATTCTTACCTGGGTGCGAGCACCCACATACATAGCCATGACCACCCTAACCAGCCACTCCTCCAAGCCAAGCTTTCTCATTGCCCACTTCACCACCTCTCTAGGGACTCTGTCAAAGGCCTTTTCCAAATCAACAAAAACAAAATACAGATCCCTTTTCTTACCAATATATTTTTCCTGAAGCTGTCAAACAATGAATATGGCATCAGTGGTCCCCCTACCTGGCATAAACCCAAACTGCATCTCATCAATATTCACTCTTTCTCTTATCATACCTTCTAAAACTCTCTCCATTACCTTCATTATCTGATCTAAGAGCTTTATACCTCTATAATTTCCTCTTTCCAGGGCATCACCCTTCCATTTATACACATTTACAATTACACTCTTCAGCCAATCATCTGGGACAACACTCATAAATAATCATATTTATCAGGTCAGTGACTAACCTCACCCCTATATCTCCTGAGGCCTTCAACATTTCGGCAGTCAACCCAGACACACCTGCTGCCTACCCCACCTTCATCCTGCCTATTGCCTCACTCACAGTAGCAGCATCAATCAAAGGCCAAGGGACAAACATTGGATCTGCTGGCTCCAAACCTTCCCTGTCCCAGTCAAATTCCTCATTCAACAACCGGTTATAATGCTCTCTCCATGCATCTTTAATATCCTCACTGTTCACCACTAACCTTCCTTCATGATTCTTCACACACTGCTCACCTATGATATCCCGATTATCTGTCTTCATCCGATTTGCCACCTTAAATATCATATTTTTCCTTTCCCCATGATTTAAGTTATCAAGTAAAAGTCTCTGTGATTCAGATTTCACCCAGTATACCTCTCTTCTAGCCCTATGCTTGGCAGCCAAGTATTCCTCCTTGCTACCACCCTTCTTCCATTCCTGGAAAAGCCTTCTTTTCTCCTTAATTGCAGCTTCTACACTCTCATCCCACCACCAAGTTACTTTATGTTTTGATGGTCCTCTTGTCCAACCACACATTACATCAGTAACTCTCAAGAGATTGTTCTTGAGGGCTCTGTACTGTTCATTAAAACCTCTGTCTATGGCTCCCTGTTCAGCCACCACTCTCCTCATCTCGCTATAGAAGGCATCCCTTACTACTTGGTTTTCCAGCTTCCATATTTTCCTCCTACGCACATAAGTCCTCTTTTTCATTACTTGTTCTTTAAGCACCATATCACAAATCAATAGTTTGTGCTGCTGCACACACTCCTCACTTCCTATAATTTTAACATTCCCCACTAACCTCCTATCAGCCCTCCTAACCAGAAAATAATCTATCTGACTGCTATTTCCCCCAGACTCATACATAATTAACCTACTCTCTCTTTTCCTAAAATATGTGTTACATACAATCATGTCCGTTGCCTCCCCAAACTCTAGTATCTTTTCCCCTTCTGCATTCATTATACCATACGCACATCCCCCATGTACTCCTTCATAACCTTGTGCCGCTTCACCTACATGACCATTTAAGTTTCCTCCCCAAACCACTATCTCATCATCCCGCATACCACCTACTACACGTATTAAATCATCCCAAAATCTGTCTTTCTCTACTTCATCCAATCCTGCCTGTGGAGCATATGCCAATATAATTGCAGTTATCTTTCTATATATACACATATATGGAGCCTCTGTGGTACAGTGGTACAGTGTGTGTGTTCGTACACTGAAGAACGAGGGTTCGCGCCCCACTAGTGTAATATATATATATATATATATATATACCCAGTATATACACACACACTCAGATATATATACTGTATATACTGTATTCACATATATATATATATACACACTGGTATACCCAGCACACACACACACACACACACACACACACACTATACAATATACAGTAATACCTCGATATACAGTACGATACTCCTAGATACGATACCCCAGCTTAATGATGGGGGTAGAAATAGCACCATACCCTGCCTAACGATGGCCAAACCTTGGTTTAACGTTGGGTTTTTATTTTTTTTACTGATTTTGATGATATTTTAGACTAAAATTGTGTGTTTAGGTTGATTTCTAAACTGTTTTTAGACTTAGATTTATGTATTTTAGCCATAGGTGGGGTGAACATTGTCATTTTGGGGTACAGTTTACTAAGCTTGATTTTTTTCCAGACATATTTGATGATTTTCAGATCTCATTTGTTGGTTTTAGCAAGTTATTTGCAGGTGTCTGGCTTCCATTAGCTTCTTTTACAGCTGTCAGGCTATTTAGACTGGCTTTAAACTTGTTTTGGGGCTCATTTGGGTGGGTTTTGGACTTGGTTGGGGGGGAACCCAAGGCTGAAAAATGCATCCCATTACTTTACATGTTAAATCTACCCCGATATATGATACTCCGCCTAACGATGGGTTTTCACCTAACCAATTGCATCGTTAAACCAGGGTATACCTGTATGTATATATATATATATATATATATATATATATATATATATATACTGTATATATATATAGGCTATATCAGCAGCAGCAGCCATTACAAGTCCACTGCTGAATAAAGGCGTCCCCCAACCTTATCCACGAATTACTTGACTGAGTCAATCTTTGCCACGTTTTTCCCTGCAAATTTCTCTATCTCATTCCTCCACCTCCTGTCTGGCCTTTTTCTGCTACACTTACAATCTCTTGCTGTCCAGTCAGTTAACCTCTTGCTCCATCGATTATCCCTTAGTCTTGCTACATGGCCTGCCCACTTACATTTCTGTTCTTTTATAACTTCTATAATATCTTTGACTTTAGTCTGCTCTCTCACCCAAGCTGATCTTTTCCTGTGTCTTAATGATATTCCCAACACTGACCTTTCCATTGCTCTCTGAGAATGAATTAATTTATTTTCCATCGATTTTGTCAGTTTCCAAGTCTCACAACCATAAGTCATAGCTGGAATTATACATTTGTTATATACTTTTCGTTTCATACAAACTGGCAAGCTATTTTTCATAATGTCCCTATGTTTACCAAAAGTTTTCCATCCAATTGTAATGCGTCTTTTTATTTCGCTATCATTATCTTTCGTTAATTTTAGTAGTTGTCCCAGGTAATTGTACTCCTTGACTTCTTCAAGAATTTCTCCACTTATTCTGATGACGCTCTTTGGTGTCTGAGGATTAAACATTACTTGAGTTTTACTCTGGTTCATCTTTAGCCCTACCTTTAGACTTTCTCTGTTCAGATCATTTATCATTTCTTGCAATGTCTCTGCTGTTTCTGAGATTAGGACAATGTCATCTGCAAATCTGAAATGGTTTGGCTTTTCTCCATCTATGTTCACTTCTTTGTTTTCCCAGTCTAGCTTTCTGAAAATACTTTCTAGGAATGCTGTAAATAACTTTGGTGAAATTGTATCTCCCTGACAAATGCCCTTTTCAATCTTAGTTTTTTCTGAGTCCTTATGTAATTTAACTGTATCATATATATATATATCCATCCATCCATCATCTAATCCTACGTTGCCCCATGAGGAGCGTAGGAGCCCGGGGCTGGGAAAGTTGGTCCTGGCATTTAAGATGAGAGTAACCAGCCTCACTCATCCCTGAGTGGCATTACGTGAGCAATAAACCCCAACCACTCCTTGGATATAAACCTTCACCGGCTCAATCCGACTGGAGCACCTTTATTACCCACTAAACCACCAGGAGCCAAAATTTGGTTATATGGTTACCACCCAGCATAGTAAATGGTTTCCTGGTGTACAGGAAACCATTTGGCTTGTCACTCAGTGTAGAGTCACCCACAGGCAGAAGGAAGAGGAAAGAATGAGGAAAAGAAAGACAGAAGAGGGAGTGTAAAGTTACCCGCAGGCAGAAGAAAGAGGAAAGAATGAAGGAAAGAAAGACAGAAGAGGATGGATGGAAAGAAGGATCGAGGAGAGGAAAGGGCAGACACCCGAGAGCACATATACATTATATATATATATATATATATATATATACAGTATATAACAGACTAATTGGGGCCCATGCCACTTCGAAAAAGTGAAATTCTGATAAATGCGACATCCGGACTTCCCCCTGCAAACCTGGACTTTTTCCGATATGCAGTATCAGACATTAGTCCAGATAGCACCAATGGTTGTTAAACCATTTTCACTACCACTGCAGTACTGTACTGTACTATACATTCACTACAATAGCCAAATGGTATATAATATACTGTATATAACAATACTGTACTGAACACTGATAAAGATGTCTTTTATTTACCTTATTGAGGTGAGTATAGCTGAAGTGGTCAGGCAGTTTGGACTGCATCTGGTTTTATCTGACTTTTTCTGATATGTAAAAATTTAGTCCAGTAGCTCCTCGATTCTGATAAAAGCGAATTCCGGTCCATTGAAGTCCGTTATATCAAGTTTTTACTGTGTACTGTATATATGTATATGTACACACACACACACACATATACAATATATATATATATATATATATATATATATATATATATAATTATCATCCATCCATCATCCAATTTTATATCGCCCCATAAGAAGCGTAGAAGCCAGGGGCAGGGCAAGTTGGTCCTGACATTTAAGATGAGAGTGACTAGCCTCACTCATCCCTGAGTGGCATTATGTGAGCAATAAACCCCAACCACCCCTTAGATATGAACCTACACAGGCTCAATCTGCTTGGAGTACCTCAATTACCCATTAAACCACCAGGCGCCATAAGTTGGTTATATGGTTACCACGTAGCGTAGTACATGGTTTCCTGGTGTACAGGAAACCATTTGGCTTGTCACTCAGTGTAGAGTCACCCATAGGCAGACGGAAGAGGAAAAAATAAAGGAAAAAAAGACAAGAGGGTGTGTAAAGTCACCTGTGGGCAGAAAGAAGAGGAAAGAATGAAGGAACGAAAGACAGAAATGGAAGGAACGAAGAGAGGAAAGGGCAGACACCCAAAGCAGCACTACACTGAGTGAGTGGATGGTGAGCACCCCCACCTACCACCAAAACTGTGTATGTGTGTGTGTATATATATATATATATATATATATATATATATATATATATATATATGTATATATGTATATATTATATATATATACAGTAATCACTCCAATATCCGGATCAATAGAGCCATCGGTAGGTTCGGATATTGGTTTTGTCCGGATCTTGGGCCCCAGCTTATGGACTTGTACTTACGGACCCTAACACAGAGAAACACCTATACAACTCCCTCCGGACATGCATAGCACCTATTTAACACCCAAATCACACCAATAAGGCACATAAATGACTGAAATAAATGCAATAGACACATAAAATGTGGGTTTAGAAGTATGTTCATACATTAATAAACATTCTGGTACTTATGGACTCTAACCGAACCTAACCTAACCGAACCTAACCGAACTCTGAAAAACACATTCCTACTGCACATGCATGAGGTAAGTTTAGTATGGAAAGAAGTACAGTATGACACTTTCTGGTAAGTATAGTATGGGAAAAAATACAATATGAAACATTCTGGTAAATATAGTATGGAAAATAGTACAACATGAAACATTTTGGCTACTTACAGCAAGTCCCTGGCCACCTCGATGAATAACCGCCTCCTCTCGGACTCTGACAGTAAGAACGATTTCCTGAAGCACTTGCACTACACTCTTCCTGAAGTCTTGCACTGAACTTAGTCACTAACACACAGAAGTCCGTTCTTTTCACAGTGTTCACTTTAGTCCAAATAATGTTCCATTAAATTTAAGTGTTGCACATTAACTTTTCCCAAGTTTTTTAAGTTTCCAAAGCCAAAACAAAGAAGGTTAGTTACGTTAAATTTCTTTTCTACTTAGTCTTTTCTCCCAACTTGAAAACCTTAACACAACACACCGTTTTTTTCACTGCACAACACTCAAAATTCCCGTGTGGTCTAGTGGAGAAGTTCTTGCTGTTTATTCACTGTCAGAGCCCGAGAGTATCACTGGCAGGCGTCCAAGGGGTGCATCGGTGGGTAGTGGTGATGGCGTACCGACTACAGAAGACTCTGAAGACAGCCGCAAACTCACGTCGAGCGGTGACTCCACTGTAGCTGATGTGCTGGGCTGTGGCTCGGAGCATGAGGGCCTGTCTTGGGGAGGCAACGGAGTGGAACCAGGGCTTGGCACAGCGGGGGTCACGGGCCTGAAAAAACTGTCAATCGTTGACTGACGCAAGGACCGACGATTCTGGCGATTGATGATGCGCTGCCGGAAAGCACGCACTTCCTCCACGAGTCCCAAGGGCCCCATCTCCCTGTCGCAGTCCGGGTGTTCCAGGTAGTCTAGGACGAACTCTAGATGTTCCCGGAGTGCGCTCAGCTTGGGGATGGCTGGAGTAGTGTCCTGCTGGGCGGAGTCTGCATCATCATCGCCTTCGTCGTCGGAATCTTCAAGTTCGGGACTGACACCAGCAACCGAAGACGCGATCTCGATATCAGACAACGTCTGATACCCAGGATCGCCCTCGTCGTCGTCCAACCACTCACGAACATCGTCCACATCAACATCGTCGCCGTGCGTACGTAGCCGTGCATGGAAGTCATCCACGTCAAACCCTAGGAAATCGTACTCCACATCTGTTCCGAGAAGCAGACGAGACCAACCATTTTCAAGAGTTTTCACAGGGACTTCCTTCCATGCACTAGCCCAGTTGTACAGCGCAGACTTGATGTTGTAGCGGCGAAGGTTTTCCAAAGTCCGCTTGCCTCGAGTGTCACGTCCTTCCCTGCGCTCGTCCTCGTCCTCGAGAACCACCATCACCTCGTCCAGGAACTTCCGACGGTACAGGCGCTTTGTTGCCACGATCACTCCTTGGTCCATTGGTTGAATGAGAGCAGTCGTATTAGGTGGCAGAAACATGCACCTAATACGGCCATTCTCAGCAACCAAGTCCTTGTCGCACGGGTGGGCAGGTGCATTGTCGAGGAGAAGGAGAGCCTTTACCTGGTCGCGAGGAATTCCCAGTGTCTTCGTCTGGTAATGTATGACCTCCTTGACGAAGTGATGGTGAAACCAGTCTTTGAAAATCACAGCTGTGAACCATGCTTTCAAAGAATGGTACCATACGACAGGAAGGACATCCATCACCCCACGAAGGCACCGAGGCTGCTTTGCACGGCCAACAATAACGGGCTTAAGCCGGTGCATGCCGTTAGCATTGGCACAACACAAAGCAGATATCCGTTCCTTAGAAAGCTTGCGGCCAGGTACACGCTTCTCCGTCTCATCGGCGAGAGTGTTCGTTGGCACCGAGCGATAGAATAGGCCAGTTTCGTCAGCGTTATAGACTTGACCGAGAGTGAGGCCCTCCCTGTCGATCAAGCCTTTCACCTTGTGCCGAAACTCGTCCACTCCATCCTCGTTAGCGTCCAATGCTTCGCCATGTGCTTTACGGTTAGTAAGGCCATGTCGCAACTTGAACGCGAAGAGCCAACCCTCGGATGCCTTGAAGTCTAGGGCGTCGTGAAGCCTTGCAAACTTCTCAGCAGCAGCCTTCAGCTCCGTTCCACGTACCATCACACCAGCTGCACGTTGCTGTCGATACCAAATCAACGTGGAGCGGTCGATCTCTGCATACTTGGGAGTAAACATAACCTTCCTCTCCACGTTGCGTTTGCTTCTCGACGAGAAGTCAGCCGTGTACTGCATGAGCTTGTCTCGGGAACGCTTGATATCAAACAAAGTCGACCGGGCCAGGTTGAACTCGCGGAGAATGCGAGAGGAAGACCAACCCGCATCAACCTTCTCCAATATCTCCCGTTTCTTCTCCAGAGTCAACACCACTCTCTTCCTTTTCTCAGGAGGCGGGGCCATCATCACACACACTAAGAGTAGGGCAGAGAGCAGCAGGAGGCCTTGCAGCAAGTACGGCACCACCACAAAAGCGAGCACGTGGGCAGCCATGACGAACAGCGCAGGTCCAGTCGCGGTGAGAGACAGGCGGGAAGTGGGGATGATGCAGCGGCGCTCTATCGGACGTCGGAGGAATGACGAACCAAAACAATGCTCTCACGCGGCGCGCGCGGCAAGTTCAAATTACGGACGGCAAAAAATCGGTTTTTTTTCCAATTTTTTTGGATTTTCGGACCATTTTGGGAATGTTTGATCCCAGGACGATAAGGTTCGGTTAGTGGGGATGTTCGGTTATTGGGCGTCCGGATATTAGAGTGATTACTGTATATATATATGTATATATACAGTGCTCGTCAGAAGTATCGAGCGCCTATGGCCGGGCTCGCAATACTTATGGCCAAAAAAGAATTACCCGTTTTTGGTAGTAAAAATTGAGCCAGAAGTTTGCGGCGCTAGCATGACGTCACGGTAGCCTGAGGCCTTCCTACGCGCTGGTTGGTTCCTGCCTCAGTTGCCTACAGGCTGCCTGAAAGAGAGGAACTCAGCCGCGTCTCCCTCTCTTCTGGCGCCATTTTTTACCAAGTGTCCCGCAGTGTTTTGGCTTTCACCACTTTGTTATGGCACCTACCCGTGAACTATCGAGTGATCTCATATCCCAGATCATTGCTCTAAAGGAGGCAGGCCACCAAACGAAGGAAATTAGTGAATTGGTTGGCGTGGCTCGATCAACAGTGCGTAGGTGGTGCGCGCGGTTTCGAGTGGAAAACAGTGGTGACGTTCCCACAAAGAAACCGCGGTCTGGTAGGCCCAGGAAAACTTCCCCGAGGTCTGTTAATGTTTTAAAACGTGCAGTGGAGTCTAATCCTCATGTGAGTGCAAGGAAAATAAAGGAGAGCAACCCGGAAGTGTTTGGTGAGGTTTCTGTGCGCACAGTGTCTCGAAGGGTCCATGAACTTGGTTACACAAGTCACAGGCCTGTGAGAAAGCCTCTTCTCACTCGGAACCAGTGACTTCGTGGGCTTGCCTTTGCTAACAAATACCTTAACTGGGGTGAGGAGCAATGGTTGTCAGTGTTGTGGTCTGATGAGGCAACGTTTAGTGTTACCTGTAACAGAGGAGCACGTGTGTACCGGCGCAAAGGTAGTGACCCACTTGGCCCACGTTACGTGGAAAGCACAGTTAAACATCCTGATTCACTCATGGTATGGGGTTGTTTTTCTGGTAAAGGTTTGGGGAAGCTTGTTGTGCTTCCTAAGAACTGCAGAGTGAATCATGATGTTTATCAGGAGCTTCTGTGTGATCATTTACCAGAGTCCTTCAAGCTAACCGGTGCACGAGTGTTTCTGCAGGACAGTGCACCTGCTCATAAGGCCAAATTGGTCACCAACTGGCTTCGTGACTGCGAGGTATCATTCATGAAAGACTGGCCAGGAAATAGCTCAGACCTCAACCCGATAGAAAACCTCTGGTACCTCGAAAAGAAGAATCTCCAGGGGAAGGACCTGAGCTCTCTGCCTAAGCTGGAAGCAAACCATTCGTGACTCCTGGGACAAAATACCCCTCCAGCACCTCAGGAACCTCGCCCTTTCACTTCCAAGACGTCTCAGGTACGTGAAGAAGCGTAAAGGATACCCTACGAAGCACTAAAGGTAAATAAAATGCATTATTTATATGTTTTTTCAATGTTGAAAGGTTTGTTTCATACGAGGAACGCAGGGCGCTCCATACTTCTGATGAGCACTGTATATATATATATATATATATATATATATATATATATATACACTCAAACCTCGAATTAAGGGAATAAATTGGGAATGAACTTGTCCCTTACTTGAAAATGTTCATTGTTTTACCACATACAGTATAAAGAAAATCTTATTATGAAGTACAATGATTGTTTCAATTATCTTACTGATTTATATGATTAGGAATATTACTTTACAGGTTCTGTATAAAGAAATCTATTAATGTTTCAACAGCGGACTTTTTGAATGGTCCTGTCCATTTGTGAGGTAAAATGTGAAGTTCCTTAAATCTGAAATCCCTTAAATGGAGGTCCCTTAATTCGAGGTTTGAGTGTATATGTGTGTGTGTGTGTGTGTGTGTGTGTGTGTGTGTGTGTGTGTGTGTGTGTGTGTGTGTGTGTGTGTATACTGTATATCTAAATTATTGTGGAATTCCAACAGATAATTACAGTACCTTCACATAGTCTGGGATATGTAACAGCTGTTTGAAGTGACGGAGAGTTGAATTAAAATCACCATCATTGAAAATACTGCCATCATTAAGAAGGTCGCCAAGAAAAATAACAATGTCTGGTCTTGTCTTCCATAATGCAAGATGAAAACCTCGGCTAACAAATCTGAAATGCAAATATCCCTTTAACTCCCTAACACATACACACATCATTGCTACAACTCCCAATCTGTTTCATTAATAGCCTTTTAGTGTGGAAAAGTGACTGATATCTTCCCCCTCCCCCTTTACAATGCCTGTTTTTCACAAGAAAAAATATGGTACATGTATGCTGGTTCCCTATTTTTAACAGTTCAGTTCTGTGCATTATTGACGAAACTTGCAAATCGTGGAACTCAAACAATATCTTCAAAATTTTATATGGGTTTGAGAGAGGTGCTGTAACTCAACTTTCTTTGTAAAGTTTTGTTAAAGCCCTCCCTGGGATTTAATGATATATTAGTCATAGAACGATGCTGCTAGGTGCCATCAAGAGTTTTTATGATGGTAGTGAGGCATGTGTAAATGGACATCTAAGTGAATGGTTCACAATCAGTGAGGGCATGCAACAAGATTGTGTGATGTCCCCATGGTTGTTCAATGTATACATGGATGAGGTGATGAGAGAAGTAAAAACATGAGTAATGGAGAGAGGGATGACACTGGTAATGAATGGTGATGGATGGAATATCTCAAATTTGTTGTATGCTGATGATGCAGTGCTACTTGGAAGTACCAGACATGAACTTGGCAGACTAGTGCAGAGTTTTATTGATGTCTGTGAGTATCATATCATGAAAGTAAATGTACAAAAGAGTACAGTGATGGTTACTGAGAGAGAAGGTGACTCCCAGAGTGATGTTACAGTGAATGGAGAGCGAATGGAATCGATGAGAGTTCAAATACCTAGATACAGTGACAGAAAAGAGAAAATGTGCAAAAGAAGTGGAAAGTAGAGTGACACAAGGAAGGAAAGTAGCTGGTGCCTGGCCTTGATAAGAAACAGAGGCTTGAGTGTTGCAGATAAGCGAGGCTTACATGAAGGAGTGTTAGTGCCAAATTTAACATATGGATGTGAGAATATGGTGTGGCATGAAAATGAAAAGTCAGGAGTGAGAGCAGTGGAGATGGGACTGCTGAGGAATGTATGTGGAGTACAGAGAGTGGATAGGATACGAAATAATGTGATTCGTGAAAGATGCAGGGCGAGGATGTCTGTGGACACCAGAATCGAAGACAGTGTACAGAGATGGTATGGTCATATAGAGAGAATGGATAACAATAGTGTGGTGAAAATGGTATATCTGAGCGAATCTGAAGGAGGGAGAAGGCGAAGTAGACCAAGGAGAAGGTGGAGGGATATGGTGAATAAGTAGGAATATGATGAATGAGTGTGTGAGGAAGAGAGGTATAAAAGTCGGTAAGGCTACGAGATATTGAGCTGGCTGTATGAATTTTGTGAGAAGAAGCACACAATCAGGGATTTGACACCTGTTTTTAATGTGACAGCATTTGGACTGACTCTACTGGAAGCGTTTATGTAAAGCTACAGAATGTGGCGAAAGTTTTTGGTGTATCAGATAGAGCCAGGATTGTGGGGGCTTGAGCAATGAGTAAATGGGAGAGTGTCTCATTGAACTGGGCAAACTTGGGCTGTCTGGATGTTGCTACTCCTCACCCTGCCCTAGGGTGGGGGGGGGAAGGAGGTCTGGATGATGATGCTTGAAGTGCCCAATTCTATTCCTGTCACACTCTCGTTTTACACTTCTTTTATCTTTCAAGCCATTCTACAATACCTAGTGTGCTTATCTGCATGACAGAGGTGGGGAATGGTAAGGAAGAGGGGGTTGCAACCAGTAAGATACAACATCTGTTGAATGCCTTCATAAGCTGTGGACATAAAATGTGCTTCTGCCTAGGTAAAAATGTAACTTAATTGCTCCTTGCGACTCATTACAGCAACTTGGGAGTTAAATATCAGTATGAAACATGATTCAAGATTTTTGTACCGTACCTTCTTTCTTCCCCCTCTACCCAACTTTTTTTTTTTTTTCTTGTTTAATAAAGTCACATGTTTCCAGCCCTTGGACTTGAGTTGAAGAGTGACACAACTAGAACTAGAAATTCTTGTTTACAGTTATATTCAGCCTTCCTTAAAATATCTACAACAGTACGAGTTGGGTAAAAGTCAAGTATCTGCACGTCAGAATAAAGCTGACAATACAACTGGGTATGACTTAACTATGAAACACTCAGTAAATGGCAACATCCACCTATGGGATTAAAAAACAATCTTGTTTTAAACATAAACAAACCTGTCAGCATCCCACACAGTAACCAAGTTGACTGGAAAGGCAGGCTCAGAATCTGACTGTGAGCTAAGTATCTGTGGGTCTGCAGCAAGAAGAACTCGTACACTCTCTCCCTGGGCGCTCGGAATCACTGGCCAGTTGGCAGCTTGCACGGCGTATGAGAGCCACTCATTTACAACCACCACAGACACCAGCACTATTGTAATGAGCCATTTCTTTGAGACCCTGAAAAGCAGAATGTCATAGAGTTAATGCATATCGTACTGAGATGCAAATTACATGTACTATTATGCAGCACAATGTACAGATATTTACAAATGTACGTTTTTAATTACACCATATACTGAAAGGATATGAGAGAAATGTAGTCCACAAGATATATTCTGGGTACAGACAAAAGATTATCAGGTCATATAACAAAAAATCAAGTGCACAAAAATCTCATACCATCCAGGAACTGAAAACAAACCCATGGTGACTTAACATCAGTCACAACCCAGTACCAGGCATAGTAAAATACTGTTTCTGACTCCTGATGAGAGTTCTGTGGCAAAATTTGTGTACTAAGAAACAAAAGTTCAAATCACCTAGTGCACCAGCTATGGTATTACATATTCTCAAGAATCTTTATTAATATTTTACTACACAGGCAGGGGTCTTTCAAATTTCCTATTGAAATGGGTCTATCAAAGGCTAATTGCTATGCTTCAAGGATTACCAGCTACTAGGCATTATTAAAAATTTACCTCTGAAATATGTAAAGATTTATAACCTATATCACATGCAGTCCAACTTTTCTTCAGTGAAGTTACGACCTGGAACTAAGCTTGCTGCCTAACTCTCCTAATAAACATTTTACTTTTGGTGAGATATTCAAGTGCCTTATGAATGTCAGGTTAGGTTGATTAGGCTGGGTTAGGACAGGTTGGGTTGGATTTAATTTTGGTGTGACAGGTACCAGTACTGGGGCCTTTTAAGGTTAGGCTTAGTGCTAATCCTGATGGTTAAATCACAGGGGTGGAGGAGGGGTTTGAGGGTTAAAGCTCTCATTAGGCTAGGTTGACTAGGTTAGGGTAAGGTAGGTTAGGTCAGGTTAGATAATCAGGTTTCTTGTAGTTTTGACTGGGTTATTTATAGTTTTAAACTCCATACATCTGAGTATGACACACTCATTTGGAGAGACTGTCAGTAAACATGCTGCTGCAGGTGTCCAGGCAACTTCCTTATATATTGTACTTAGTACTCCAGAAGGGTACTAGTATATTTTGTTTATCCTATTCATTTTTGTAGTCTGAAATCAATCAGCAACTATCTGTGTTGCATACTGTAATAAAATTATTTTCCTTACAAATGTGTGCTTGTAAGAAGACACTAGAACAGCTGCACCATGGTGGTAAAAGTTACTGCTGGTAGTTCTCTATGCTAATGTAATGCCACCAAGTGAGCTGGATGACCATCTACTCTTAACTCATAGTCCGTGGCTTGGGGAAATCAACTACCGTACCTCAAATCATAAGTTTCTTCAACTTATTTTTTTAATCGTACAAGCTCCCAGCGAATGTGATGAAGTTCTTTTTAAATTGTTAGCTTAGTACATACCACTGTTTTGCCACTACAGCTTCCCAAAGTTACATGTTTCTCTGTAAGCTGAAAAAATACCCAGCATATATATTTTATTCAGTAATACTGATGACCAGAAATATGAACATCAGGTGGAAGAGGATCCGCTCAACTATATGTATGCAAATTTCCATGTTAATATCTACTGTACTTTAACAATAACAAGTATCAGTAAAAATTATATATACAGTATATGATATAAATAAATAAATAAAAAACTGGATGTACTAGATGTGCAGCAGTGTGGTGTAACTGGTTAGTGCATTGCTCTGGAAAGGCAAAGGTGCAGGTTCAGGTCCTGCCAGTGGAGGCCTAGGATTTTTCTGACCTTGTCAAGTGATCTCCACTCTGTTGCATCAAGTTTAGGTGGTCCTCTGTTAAGATATGTTACACTCAAAGCCAGGTCCTCTCTTGAGAAATAGTACGTTTCAGTAAATGTAATGAGCAAGTGTAACCTAACCTCACATCCCAGCACCATGAAAGGTTAGAATGGGACTGGCTATTTCTGTATGTTACTACAGTACTGAGGTAGCAGTAGTACCCTTCCTTGTGGACAAACTGCATGAGTTTCCATTAATAAATGATGAAAATTTTTAACATGGATTACCCCTAATAATTGTAAACAGTAGTTTATTTATGACATACGGACTGCAGAAATAACATTTATGTTATTAAAGATTACATAATTCATTTATGACACCCAAATTCTGTGGAAATAACTTTCATGTTACTCAAGAGCACGAAACATTACCGTATGTCAGTGTGGCATCCTACACAGGGCAATGGGTTGATTCAGCCCAGAAACTCATTCATCCCCAAACTGCTCTGGTTAGGTTAGGTTAAGATGAATTCTATCTATCTATCTATCTATCCATCTTTTGCCAGACGCCTCAATCCCGTTTGGGGTGGCCACAAACAAATCGCCTCCAAGTCGCCCTGTCCCCCGCCATTTCACTGCCCTTCTCCCAACTCACACCCCCCTCTCTCATATACCTCTCCACCCCATCCCTCCATCTCATCCTCGGCCTCCCCCTCCCTCTTCCCCCCTCCACCTCACTCATATACACTCTCTTCGTCAGTCTTTCACCCTCCATCCTCTCCACATGGCCAAACCACCTCAGTGTGTTCCTCATAACGCTTCCTATCACATCCACATCCACACCACAACGCCCCTTTATATCCTCATTTGTCAGCCTGTCTCTCCACGTGACTCCACAGGCTCCTCTTAAATAACTCATTTCCACTGCTCTCACTCTTGACTTGTGTCCTTCCAACAATGTCCAAGCTTCACTTCCGTACGTTAGAGTTGGTACCGTATCACAATACTCTCATGTAGTAACTTTTTCACATCCATGCTCAGTTCCCTGTTTCTTATCACTGCTTTCAAGGAACCAGCAACCTTTCTTCCCTGCTGTACCCTTTCAAGCACTTCACTCTCCAAACCTCCATCCTTACTCATCACACTACCCAAATACTTAAACGTACTCACATTTTCCAATTCCTCACCATCCAACCTCGCTGTACATTCACTAACTTCACCTCTCTCAAAGACCATCACTTTACTCTTCCCTACATTCACCTTTAGGTTCCGTTTCTTACACACTCTCTCAAACTCATCCACTAAGCCTTGCAGCTCCCCTTCGTCTTCACTCAACAACACAGTATCATCTGCAAACAACAGTACAGGGAGTTTCCAAACACTATCCTCTCTCACCAGGGCCACTCCAACATCCACCCTACCTTGTACCTCTTTTATTACCCCATCCATGTACAGATTGAACAACCATGGAGACATGACACATCCCTGTTTCAAACCAACTTTCAAAGAGAAAAATTCACTTAGTTCACCATCCACACGCACTGCAGCCTTCGCACCATCGTACATACTCTTCACAGCATTCAACAACTTCCCATCTACTCCATATATTCTTAACACTTTCCACAATCCTTGTCTATCCACCCTGTCATATGCTTTCTCCAAATCCATGAAAGCCGCATACAACTTCTTTCCCTTCTGTAGAAACTTTTCCACTAAAGATCTAAGAATGAATATCTGATCTACACAACCTCTTCCCTTCCTAAAGCCTCCCTGTTCTTCTCCAACTAATTTCTCTGTTCTTTCTCTAACTCTGTCTATAAGTATCCTACCATACACTTTTCCTATTATACTAAGAAGACAAATGCCCCTATGATTACCACACACTTCTTTTTAAGATGAATTATGTCACATTAAGTTATTAGGTTAGCTTAGATGGGTTGAACAACAAGTGAAAGATTGACTTTGGAGCTGAATCAATCTGAAAGTCTGACAAGATATATGGCCACTTGTTGAGGTCTGAATGTAAAACTTGAGGTTGTATTGTTGATACTTCAAAATTATCCATTTCTGCACCTTTTAAAAGCTATCACATTGAAAATTACATTATAGTTCACTGAGAAAAAAATAACTGTAAATTGTATACATGGGCGCTCCAGCAGTTTCATCTTGCTTGTTAACTGGCAGGCCCAGGTTTCATTCCTGGAGGTATGAGGCAAAAAATATACCGTATCTCAGCTTTAAGCATTTTCACTTTAGCCTTATAACAAAAATAAAGAGGATGTAGCAAGTATAACTCTGAGCAGTATTTACCTTATTTGAAAGCGTACGTCCAGAAGTCTCATGCCTTTACATTCAATATAGCAATAAACTGCAGCATTAGTACAGAACCTGCAAATTTAATATTAACCTTTCAGCACATAGTACATATATGTTCTTCACCCAAAACCTTGATTATGCAGTGTGTTGTATATAGCAACGGTTTCACTTCCATTCTACCAGAGCTGGGCACTTCCACAATCACTTCTGCAAACCACAAATTCTGCATTGCTGAAGTGAGATTTTGCTTGAAACAAATTTTACACAAATTTGCAGTTTTGTGTTTGCGGAAGTACTTCCGCAAAAGCGAACCTTTCTGACCTCTGAGAATTTTGAGGAGTTTGTTTTTATGAAGGGCAACATGGACCTGCTCATGATGGAGTTGTATGACTGAAGAGTATGGAGGTTAGAGCCAAAAAATAGGGGTAGACTGGTGTGTCAACTTGTCGAGTGTGAGCTGTGATGTGTAATAATTTCATTCATTTATCTGTAATAGTGAATGATATACCCTTGTTTTGTAGCAACAAGTCTGATATACAGTACTAATACATCATCATCATCCAGACCTCCTTTCCCACACTACTGAGGGGCAGAGTGAGGATTAACAACGTCCAGACAACCCAAGTTTGCCCAATCCAATGGGCCACACTTCCATTCAGTCATCATTCAAGCCCCCCAAATCCTGGCTCTATCTGATATGCCCAAACCTTTCACCACATGTAGTAGTTTCGCATAAATGCATCCGATAATACATTTATTACAGTACTGTATATTTAAATATCTCATAATACTTAAAATATAAATTTTAGTTTTAGTACAAATATAGTTTTATATATCTCATTTAGTAGTACAGACAATTTCCAAATTCCATACAGCCACTTACTGCTAGTCAGAATAAATAAAAATATAACTGTAATGGATGATTAACTACAGGTAATTTTTAACCCCTTGATTAGGAAAAATATCATCTTAAACTTAATAAAAATCCTCTAATGGTACCCAGATTAAAATGAAACTGATGCTGTGGTACTGAAAGGAATTAAAATGGTCTGTGTTTGCAACTGCATTTGCGGAGCTGCAAATTTCAAGTTTGCGGATTTGTGGTGTCGAAGGAAATGGTTCAAGTTTGCGGATTTGCATTTGCGGAAGTGAATTTCCGTTTGTCGTGCCCAGCTCTGCATTCTACAACCACGACATTTCCGGAACATTGGACTCCATTTGATAGATTAGGACACCTTTAACTTATGAGTATACAATAAGCCACTGTTTTTTTTTCTCTCTTTCCAAAGTAATTAATACTGCCAACTACCAAAACCCAATTTTAAAGATGTCAACACGAATGCTTGTAGACTGTGTCCCTCGAAACGGGTGACAGATTAATACACCTCACATTCACACCAGTTTGCCAGGACAGTTTCCTTTCCGTGCAACTATTGTACAGTCCAAACTATCCAAGTTTAATTTTCACAGAAGGCAACAGACAAATTTTCCTTTCTTCTACAGGTGCCTGGAATTTAGACATCAGTCGATAACGCCACTGTTTCCCTAGAAACAAGCAACCCGATGACCCACCCAACCACAACACTATCCCCTCTGAGTTTGTTTACAAGTTTGCATGGTGTTTTCTAAATTTACCAAATATAAAAATCGACATTGTTTTTACTTAATTTTATTAAAGTCAAGTAAATTGTGCTTGATGAATATTGATGGCTTAACCAATGACTTACATTAAAACTATCCCTTGTATCCGCAGATCCGTGTACGATTATTTTTTTCAAAATCGGCAGATGAGTCTTCAAATAGTATCCCTGATATTTCTTTTCGTGATTATTTTTCTGCTGGTTATTGAAACTTACATAGAATTTCATTTATGTATATAGTAACATATATTTGAGACATGTATATTGAAAACAACACAGTCGTAAATATGATGTCTTAGTATTTGAATGCCAATGGTAATGTCTAAATGCCAAATATTGCTACATAGAATAACTATAAGTAAGAAACGAAGGATACAAAAAGGCTAGCTTTAAGTAGGCAGCCAAAACATGACATTACCATCTTGTCTGAATGCGACACCTCTGGTTTTTAAAGATACTATTTGATTTTAGCGCGCATGGGCACAGACTGAGCATATCACGTGACTAGATACCTGCATTGATTGGCCAACTTGGCGCATGCGCACCACTCATTCAGAGATAGAGCTGTTTACGCCATTTTGGTGCGGGTTCGGTTCAGTGTAGTGAAGATCGGCTTGAATCCAAGCCATCTCTGTATGTGGGTGACTAAGAGGATTATATATTAGTTAAAACATGAGTTCTAACGCCAACAACACCAGCAAGGTGTCTACGACGGATAGGGTCATCAAAAGTAAGTACAGATGAAGGTGTTCTATAGCTAGGAGAAATACTGGGTTTCATACACCAATGGCGGCAAAACGTCACCTCCCTGTGAATCTCGCTGTAACCTACAAGTGGTGGAAGACACACTGAATAGTGCCATATACTAGTGGAGTTACTTCTGCATGATGTATATGATACAAAATATTACGTGTGTATTTAATATATATTGGTGTATGCAGAGTAGATATTTTGTCGTCTGCTTGGCATTCCTATCGAAAATTCGTCTGCTAGGGCCAGCTGTTGGCCTGTCAGGTGCACTTCTCCTGAAACGGAAGTAGATCATGCAATGATACTGCGATATTCGTAGAGTCACTTGATTTCCCTGGATGAGCTCTTATAAAAAACATAAGCTGACAACTTTTATATTTCAGATGCTCGTACTCGGACCAAATTGCAAAGTTGCCAGCGGTGAATTATTGCCACAGTCCATGATATTTACCTCGAGCCGTAATTTTACTCTGTAGCAGAAGGATGTGCCCGAGTTATATTTACCTACGGAGGAGGTTTACTGTAGGAGATGGGAGTGGAAGTGGGCGTGGTAGTCAACGGTGGTAACTTGTAACGGATTCTCGGCAAATGGTAGTTTTGTTGGGGAAGAATGGGTCACCTGCCCGTAATACATACACACAGGCACTTTTTCAGAGCAATAATGGTTTTCATGTTCTTTGCAGGTGTGGGGAACAGTACTACTAGATAGTTACTGCCGTTAGTAATAGCATACCGGTATCGGTACTGAATGGTGATACAGGCGAAACAGGATGAATTCGGAATGTGATGAGTTAAACATTTCATAGGAAAATAATGTTACCGATATTAATTACTCGTATTATCTGTGAGTTATGGACAAAGTGAAATAATTTTATATGAATATTTTTGTAATGTTTATCCTATTGCATTACTGTGCGTGACACGAAAACTCGCTGTCATTAATATGCAGGGTTTTTTTTTTTATGAAAATGAGTTGCGTAAGCAGTTAAAGTAATTTTTTTTGTATAATTTTCGTAATGCTTTGTAAAATATTGACAGGTACACAGTGCCAAAAGGTGAAATGCATTGCATATCTTTGTACAACTGCATAAGAAAAATAATAGTAGCCTGGCGTGGTTTTATTATTACACATTTCCGCCGAGTATTGTAATTCTTTTTCATGTGTTACTTCCGTGGGTGTAGGCGATGTTGCGGTGTTGCTGTCATGTGATCTGTGTACAACGGATCCGAGCCGAGGAGTAGCTTGTGCTGACTTCTAGTGTGTGAACACACGAGTTTATGAATGTGGCAGTCTCATATTATGCAGCCGTGCAGATTTCACAACACCTTTTCCATTGCAATTTTGTGCACATAAAGCCATATCCTGCTGTATGGTATGTTATTGGTGCAAATTATATAGATATTAAAGTTATAAAAACAGTATAGGTAGCTACAGTAGAATGTTGAAGGTGTAATACGTAAATTAAATCGCTGCGAAAGAGGTGCTGTAAGCCTCCTTTGCCATAAATTACTCGTAGATTCACATGCGTTTGTTTACACGGCAGTTGTCTGTTTGCGGTCGAATACGAGAATTCTCACCCACTTACAAATATTTTGATTGGTGTAATGTTGGCTAGTTTGACTAATATTGCGTTGTTGCTCATGTTCATAATATTCTAATACGGTAACCCTCTTACATGATTGCATAGGCTACCGGAACGTTATCTTCTTTGGTTTTCTTGTTTAATATTAAATTCAGGTGACCAGATTTAAAGCTTGTTTTAGACCAAACTGAACTAGCTACCTGGTCCGACTGTGACTGTGCGTCGGTCCTAACGTGAGCATCTTTAGGACCAAACCGTGGCAAAGATGGAGAAAAGGGAAGTAAAAGAAAAAAAAAAAGTGCAAGACTAACGGTGAGGCCTTGTTATGTTTGGTATAGATAATACCCGGTATCAATAAACATGTTGCGAAACTACTCATAGTTTTATCCATACTGACGTGCGACTGTTATTACACACCATACTTGAAAGTAAGGGTCAGTACTTTTTAGGAAAAAATCTTCATATGGTGCCAAACTTAGTCGAAAAAATAATGTTCAGAAGCCATGAAGAGGAAAACTTACAGCAGCCATGAAGAACGAACGGAGCTTAACCCTTCATTCCGAGGACGTCTTGTTTGGGTTTATTCGTGCTTCGACAATTTTGTTCAGTTTAGGGGAAATCTCATGTAGTGAAGTGATTATAGAAGTCTCCCGTAAGTGGAATAAAATAGTAAAGGAACAGGAAGATTAAAGTGCAAAATGACGTTTTCGTGCTCCCTCTGTAACCCCGATGTTTTCGTGCTCCCTCTATAACCCCGACTGTGAACACTACGACAGAAGTATGGTACCGTAGATAGCCTATTTAGGTAGGCTACAGTATCGGAATCTTGTTACGTTCATCTTATTACAAATTTAGCTTCGTATTATCGAAATCTGAAGCTTTGCGTTTCATATATATATATATATATATATATATATATATATATATATATATATATATATATATAAAATATGCCTGTCTGGGCCAATATATATATATATATATATATATATATATATATATATATATATATATATATATATATATATATTATGCCTGTCTGGGCCAACACACACTGTAGCAGCTACATTCTGATATCTTTGGAATGTGTTTTCTTTTTAGACCTCCACCGACTTGGATATTTTCGATTTTGAACGTACAGGTTCTTCCCTTTCCATACCTTATCTTTTAACCTGCTAGTCAATTTTTTTTATTACCCTTATTTTTCTCTTAATTTGCCACCTTAATCATTCCTTTTTACCTTGGCTGAAGTTAACGAACAAACATCTCCCTTTCCTAATGAGATTTTTTTTTTTTCCGGAATAACCAAGAGAGGAGATCGCTGATTCATTCCATATTTGTCGCTCTATCTGGAAAAAACTAAAATAAGGTATGAGTTACGAGAAGGATGGTTAGTTTGTGTGTCCTGGCATTTGTGTGCATCCACTCTCGCACTTTAATCAGTAGAGCCAGGTAATTCATTTGTCCTAGTATGAAGTTAGAAGCTCAGAGTTAAACACACACACACACACACACACACACACACACGTTCTTGCAGCATAACCAAATGTTATTAAGTGCTGACCGACGAGCGTTCAGACTTCAGGGTAGTACCGAAAGTAACGTTACTTGTTAGGTTACTGCCATTTCCTGAAGTTTCATTCGGGAGAGTAGTGCTCTACTGTAAATTCTCTCTCTCTCTCCACGTGAGGTGATTACAGCTACGTATTTAATTTTACATTTCGTGGATTGTCAGTGATTAAACTATAACTGTATACCGGTACACTAGATACCTGATCTGTACTGTATGTTCCTACCGGTATTTGATTTTGCATGTGATAATGGTCGTCACTTAAAATATAACTACCGTATAGCCTGCATGCGGTACCGTACACTGCGGTACGGTAAATGTGACCTTAATCATTCATTGGAGCACTTACCGAGATTTATTTTTCACGAATGCATTAAAGTGACAAAGGACAGTGATGCACATTTTTATTCAGTCGATTATTTGTATTCATTTGTGGTGGGCGTCACGGCATTTGTTTTTTTGTTTTTAGTACTGTAGCCCAAGCGTTATGGATTATATAGGTTGTTTAGAAATGGAAAATGGTGATGGCCGGTTCTGAAGTGAAGACACCACAGTAGTATATTGTATTGTGTGAACTTTGATACTTCGCTACTCTGTTGAAACAAAAGGAAATGGACATGGCATATTAGGTCGAGTCCACACGTGCCCTGGAACATATGTTGGCAACACAGCTGGCAACATGTTTGGGTACATGTATGCAGCAGTATTTGGGCAGATGTATGCAAACATGTTTCCATGTAGCTTCGAACGCTGGCAGCAGAGGCGATGGGTCAAGTGTGTCCATACCAGGCAGCTGTTTCATCATGATGTTGCCAACATGATCTGGACGCTGCTGTTCCCAACATGTTTGCAGCGTGTTCGTTACTGTGTTGCTTTCAAGCTTCCAGCACTTTTTCGAGCACACGTGTGGACTGGTCCTTACGTAAACAAGTCGTACCGCATTATCGTATGAGCTCTGACGGGGTTAAGCCTAACAGCGTACCTTGGGAAACTTCAGATGAACTGTTGCTTACTGGTTGGTACGGTACTAACTCATTCTGGCCTGATATGGACTTAGCACCTTTAGGATAAGGGTTCTACATACATAGCCTAGCCTGTACCAGTACAAAATTCTTATAGACTCGTTTTTCGTGTAGTCTGATTCAGTATTTATTGCAAATTTTATAGGAATACTGAATTACTCTCCACCATGTGTTATTTTGGTCAGTGAAAACCTTGTGTTTAAGTGTGAATGAACTATAATTATGCCTTAATCCTTTCTTCCATCATCATGCTGTCGGCTCAGTAGTTGTAACATGGCAATTCGTAATTATAACGTGGCATTATAGAAATGAGCACTTCAGCGGTAAGTCATTACTGCCCGTATGCCACCAAGCTCCAGCACTGAAAAATCTCTCTCTCTCTCTCTCTCTCTCTCTCTCTCTCTCTCTCTGTGCGTGCGCGCGCGCTTGGGGGGATTGTGCTTAGAACTGTTTAGATCTCCCCGGATAATAAATTTTCGTGTGGGGGAGGATTACTTTTTAAAACTCCCCGTGTTTGGTGGTGGTCTGTGCTTTTCCACTTGGCTTCTCCGTGTTTACGGCTGGTTGTTCAACAATTACAGTATTTTAATCGTGTGCCCATTCTCTCCTTGTAGGCCACTCCAGACCTACATCATCGATATAATTTCATTTATTAGGCGAATCTTTATCAAAACAGCCCTTTTAAATAGGACAATTCGAATAATTTACCCCCTTTATATTGCTCTTTCTGTTACACTTTTTGTATTCTGAAAATTCCTGCTGTATGGCTGTCATTTTTTTTGTGTGTAATCGATTTTTCCCTCTGCAACGACCCTTGGTAAATAAGCAACCGGTAACACGATTACCTTGTAATTAGTTTCCCCTTTAGGCTATTATTATACCAGTTTGTGTTCTGAAAATACGTGTTGTAATGCTATCGAGTTTTACGGTTGCAAGTTCTTTGTCACACCGGACCCTGGTAAATGCGTCGATAACGGATAATGAAAGCTTTTACTGTGTGCTAGTTTTACTCGTACAGTATATATACTGTACTTATGTAATGCTCTGGTAACACTGGTACCGTAGATAGTTTTTTACAGTGGTTCGTATTCTGGAAACGAGCCCAGGTACGTTGAAAACAATAATGCACGATACCTTTCACACTTTCTAATCCCCCTCCTTTGTAAGTTTTGTATTCTGAAAGCGTCCTATGGTAGTCTTTTGTAATACGATATTTTGTGTTCCGAAAACGCATCGATGCGAATAATTTAGCGCTCGTCCCCTGTCCCAGTTTTCCCTTTTGTAGTTTAATGTTGCATTCTGAGAGCGTTTTTGTATAACCGTAATTTTTTGTAATGTTTTGTTGTGTAAACGCTCTTGATCACTTAGTGCGTCAATACGAATTCCATTTACCTTACCCTTTACTTTGTCCCAGTATCCCCTTCCTTTATTTCGTCCTCCGAAAACGCCTCTCGATAGTCTTCTGTAATGTTTTGTATTCTGAAACCGCATGGATGCGAATAATTTAACGCACCCTCTCACTTTGTCCCAGTTCCCCCATCTTCTGTAACGTCGTTTTGTATTCTGAAAACGCGCCTTGATATTAAAGGTGCTTGTATCCTCGCCTTCATTAAAAGTGGATTTATGGGAAGCCGGCACGCGAGTTTTAGTGCACTGCCCAACCCAAAAGACCAAATGTATTTCGGACATTTTTGGTGCCTTGAGACGATTTTATTCAGCATGTCGACTTTTTAACCCTTTTCAGTATGGTGGCTTTTTCTGCCTTGAGACTTATATAGAGTACTGTACATTACGTACCAGTATACGGTATTACGTATTTACTGTTAACTCTTTTCAGTCTGGTGACCTTTTCTTGCTGCCTTGAGACGATTTTATTCAGCTCATATAGACTATTAATACCTTCAATCAGTGACTTCTTTAATAGGCTACTTGCTCTCTCCAGACGATTTAATTCAGCGTATGGGGAGACTTGGAGCTGGAGGGAATGTTGGTCAAACTTCATTAATACCTTCGGCACAAGAGATCTTTCTTGAGTTGAATAAAAATGTCTGAAGTTGAGCAAGAATAAAATAAAAACGTCATTGGAGTTAAGGGGTTGATTTTAGCAGTCCGGTGACATTTGGTTCTGTTCTTGTCCCCCCCCCCCCCCGACGATTTCCATTCAATGTACGGAGGATCGCGAACTGAAAGTGTTCATGAAAGGTATGTTAACCCATATAGCCTAATTTCGAAAATCTCTCGAGCTTAAGAGGCGTCTAAAATTAGCAAGGGTAGGCTAATCGGAGTAAAGGGTCAAGTAGGCTAGCGCGAAGGCCGTACCGTATTCTATGCGGCATTGTACACCAGTAAGCCTCGTAGTACAATTACACATTAACATTGTTATTTTGATTTTAATATCGATGTAGTTTGTATATGACAAAGTGTACGGTATTGACGTGGAATAAACTGCTAAAGAATACGAGTAAGTGCTAGGACCTTGCCAAACCCTGACTGCTGTGACGTATTCTAATTTGTCCTTACTATCTCCATAGGATTTTGTTCATGTTAGGAGAGTACGAAATTGAGAGATTAAAGATAGCCTTCATTATCCCAGGCGCTACAAGACTTTTTTTTATTCTAACTTGGTGTACAGTTGCCATCTTTCTGTCTTGGATGCTGGGTTGTAACTGTAGACCAAGTAGAATATGATGTTAGTCACAGAAAAGTGCTATGGAAAGGATCTAGGGCCATGAGTAGGCATGTTGTCTTTTTCTACCACTGAATTACTCGAAATAAGTTACAGAAAAGACGAAAATCTGTGCTAACTTAGGGTGAAAGAAACAGAGTTCTTATGATGCTGTACTTACAACCTTCTAATGGCATTACTTGAACTTGGATATTATATTTGCGTTAGTGTCAGACGATGTCATTCGGCTAGTGAAAGTTTCTGCTGATTAGATGGCTCAGAGGATAATCTAACCCTGTCATTGCGCTAGCCTGAAGTTCTGCTGTTTGTTTTTGTAGGTGCCTAACGATTTTTTCCCGCAGATATACCGTATTGTAGCCGACTAATTAATCCCCTCAGTAGTGTGGTGTCTTTTTTCACTATATTCTTTCAGTTTCCAGACGGTCTTGTTCATCTTCGGAGGAGAGAGAGAGAAAGAGAGAGAGAGGGGGGGGAGGAGACTCGTGACGGGATTAAGAAACCAACTTTTCTCACCTGACTTAAATGTTCCGTCTATCTGTATTGCTGAGCTGTAGCAAGATGTATATTAACACTAGAGTATGTTGCTAGGCACGAAAAAGTAATGTGGAAAGATGTAGAAAAGTACCATTGCCCTTCAGACATTGCGTTACATGAAATAAGTTGCAAAAGAACGAAATTCTAAGCCAAGTTAGGTAAAATTATTAGAGGTCTCATTTATCCCATTCACTGCTGCTGGACTCCTCAAAGCGGAAGCAACTTGTCAGGTGGTAGTAAGAAAAAAAAAATCCTCTAGTTGAAATAATTAACCCAGTCACTCAGGTTTTCTTTTATAATACTTTCAGACTATATTATTCAGCTTGAAAAGGACTCCGTATTGAAGGGATTTATGAATATATCAAACCCATTAAGCCCGAAAAAGTCTGGCATAATTGTCCAGAAATTGCAAGAATAAAATTTAAAATACGTCATATGAATGAAGGAGTTGTATCGAACCGCCAAGAGTTAGGTCAGGTCAGGTCAGGTCAGGTCAGGTTGTTTGTTTGGTTACGATAGGTGAGGTTAGTTTGGGTTAAGTTTAAGTTAGATTAGATACAGTACTACATACAGTGTTCTTATAACGGGATTTTTTTTTTTTTGATGGGGGGAAGGGGGGATATTTTTTCCGTGCTTTGTTTTTATGATTACCGATACATAGCCACACATTAAAGGACATAGCCCGTTTGGTTGCTCTGTGTGTGTGTGTGTGTTTAGGATGTCCTGATCCATTCTCTCTCTCTCTCTCTCTCTCTCTCTCTCTCTCTCTCTCTCTCTCTCTCTCAGTATGCAGACTGCCGTTATAAGACTTCATTTCACGATGTTCGTCTTCCCATTGTGATGTTGGATTGAAACGAGAAATCTCGGGATGTGGAGTAGATACAATATAAAAAAAAGCTACAGAATTTTAAAAGTAGATATTGGTAAAAGGTAGAGTTAAGGGGTTATGCCATATTTGAGTACCCGGTACTAATTTTGGACGACATGGAGTTAGGCGTATGAGCTCGCTTAAATACGTGGACCAATGAGTAGAGGTGGGTTATGTGCGGGTTAGCGCGCGCGTGCGTGTGTATGTGTGTGTGTGTGTGTGTGTGTGTGTGTGTGTGTGTGTGTGTGTGTGTGTGTGTTTTAATCTTGTTCATTAAGCCTCCTAATGAAAGAGTGTGGTATAACTTGACGGTGAACTAGTTAATTGATTTCCTACCAGTACATACCGGTACCTGTCTTGTTTAGGTGTTAACGTGAAGGTTGAACACGCCATTTGTTAGCGTATATATGTTTTATGCATAGGCTATATAAATTAAGCGCTTTTGTTTTCCCGCCTCCATACACACGCTACTTAAAGGTCAAAGTTGTCAAACTATTGCCGCCTTGTCAGGTCGTATGAAATCTGATGTTGGACACTGAAATATAAAAAAAACTGACTGATTTAATCAGAGCTGTTGAGTCGGTACCCAAAACACCCGACTCCGACTCCTTGATTTCTTGTGTGTCCAACTCCGACCCCTTAGACTTTCTCTACCGTACATTAAATTTGCCATGATGGGTCTTCACTGACTTGCACATGCTCCAAATTCCCACCTCACAGTTAGATGCACTGGGAGACGTCACTTTGTGCTATAACCATTTCGTTCCAAGTAATTTCGTGTGAAAGAAACTCACCACTAGATTCTAGAATCAAGAAATTATCCAGACACGTTCACTAAGTGGGAAATCTGCTGATCAACGTGTTTGTTTACATTGTTCTCTTCGTTCTGTCGACAGATTGCAACACCTATGTTTATGATCACCAAACGAAGAACTGGAGAACAACAAAGTCCTAAATGATATGTGGAAAATAAGAGAAAATAAAAAAAAGAGCAGCAGCAGCAAGAAATAAAACAGAAGGAGCTGTTGTTCGAAACGCTATAGCTCCACATCACATCTACAGTACATTATGTTTAAAATTCCTTTACTGGTGGTTGGAGTCGGAGTCGAAGTCAGGACTTTTTTACCGACTCCGACTCCACAGCCCTGGATATAATGGACACAGAAATATCTCTGAAGCTTGTGACATGTTGAACTCAGAAATATTAAACGCTGAAGCATCTGATATACAGTAAGGGTCACTGAAACACCGAAGCCTTGTAGCAATATATATACCGTATATATATATATATATATATATATATATATATATATATATATATATATATATATATATATATATATATATATATATATATATATATAGTTTCCGACTATGGGCAAAGGCTTCAGGGCCCATTTCTCGGGGCAGTGGCTTATCCCAAGATCCATTAGTCGTCCTACCCCTCCACATGTCACCACTTCGGCGCTTACACCCACCGTCCGTACTAAATACATGCTAGGGCTGTCTTATACAGGACTGGTGTATTGGTATTTGCAGGGGAACTTTTTCATGTCGGCGGGTCGTCTGGTAGATCAGGAAAGTCTGCTTTTATGAAATTCAAATCCTTAAACTGTTCCCTGCCCCAGCCGGGATTCGAACCTGGGTCCATCAGGACTGCAGGCCGCGTTTATACCGATTCAGCCACCGTTTCCCCCACGTCATATGACGACATAACGGATACTGAAATAAAGCACTGAAGCTTATAATAGGTGAAGCTCTTAAGCCATTGATATTTCAAATACCGGTACTGACGTCATTGAGAGCCTCTGATTCTGAACTGAAATAAGAAACTGAAGAATATGATATAATCTGTGCTGAACATATCCTCCTAAGTAGTACATCCTCTTGGCATTTAATTTTTTCACCCACCAGATAATTTGATTCAATTTTGGGCGTGGGAGGCGTGTCGTAGTGAAGGAGCCGAACACACACGATCTAATCCCAGAAGTACGCTGAGGCTGTTACATTTTATTCCGTCTGGTGATTTTATACATCATAGGGAAGACCTCGTAGTGAGGGGGTTACTAGAAAAGACTACGGTAATTGAACGCTTAACGAATTAAATCTCCTTGCCCGAGAGCAGATGAATAACAGCTACCGTAGCGTAGCTATTACTTTTATTTCATGATGAAGTGGGCTATATTGCTACCACATCTGATCATTCCAAATTTAATCATTTTCCTACGTAATAACACGTAAACGCGTGGCAATGGCCTGTAACTAATAATTTATATAACAGTGGAAACTATTGATAAATGTCGTAAAGCTCACCTTTTTACATGTATATATATACATGTACTGTATATATACAGTACGTGTATGCGTACATATGAGTATACATGTAGCCTGTACTCTCTCTCTCTCTCTCTCTCTCTCTCTCTCTCCACACACAGCCGCTGCTTACTCTGCCCATGGTGCTGGGTGGCTTAAGAGGTCAAAGGTCATCCCAGCTGCTGCCTCACTTTGCTCTTGGTTAGGGCTAGTGACACTCTCTCTCTCTCTCTCTCTCTCTCTCTCCTAGGTATACTTTTTTTCTTTAACATCTGTTTGTCTACCTGATTACTGGAGAATTAATGGAAGAATCGTGGTATAAATTTGAGGATATTATTACCACAACCACCACCACCATCATCATCGTCATCATCATCATCATCATCATCATCATCATCATCATCATCATCAAGGTAGGGTTTGCCTGTACTCTATCGTACAGTTAGTCTTTATCAAGATTCCCTGTTTCCTGGATTTAGTGTACAAGGTCAGTTATCGATAATCTAATCTGCAAGTGTTCGGACAGTACCGTACACAAGACTGATTGATGGAAGAACGACTGATTGATGAAGAGGAGACATGGTGGCGTTATAGTAGTGTGAGATTGGTTGATGAAAAGGACTTGCGAGGTTGATTGGTTGGTTAATAATTCAGGTGTGTGATTGGTTGGTGACAGTGACTACGAGGTATAATTGATTGTTTGGTTAACAGAAATAGACGACATGAAATAAAGATCGATTGATTGTTGATTATACTGTACATAGCCTACTGTACCGTTAATCCTTAAGTTTGAATGACCACACGGGATTGATTGGTAAATTATAGATCTGGCTGGGTAATGCCCTGCACAATTAATTTATGGATTAATAATATGAAGATCTGGGAGCCTAATACACGAGATTGTTTAACTGATAGAATATAGATCAGACGACAATAACTGACACGATTGCTTAATTTGATGAAAAAGACTTGGTGGCCTAATACACCTTAGATGCGATAGGTCGGAATATGCAAGATTGAATGATTGATAATATGTTTGAATCCACAAAATAAATTGATCGATAGAATATAGATCTGGCGGTATAAGCGAAATTGTTTACATGTTGGACAGTACATGAACAACAAGAAACAACACCACGTCGACCGTCTGTCCTGTGGATGTCTCGCTCGTGGGTTTATATTGTGGCGTGGTAAAGGCAGCAGTGGCGAGAGTGAGTGCAACTGTACCCCCACCCTCCTTCCCCCTCTGCACACCCCCTCCCCACCTCTCCCTCCCTCTCTTGCGACCTTGACTTGATGGTGGTGTGGCGGGTGGGAAGTGACTAGCTAGAGGGAAGGTGTTGTGTGTTGTTATGGAAAATGGGGTGGATTGTGGAAGGTGTGGTGTAGTGTTGTATCGAGTAGGCCTATGTGTGAGTTGAACAGAGAGAGAGAGAGAGAGAGAGAGAAACACACGTACAGTCCTCTGCAAAAGTAATGTTCTCCTGACCTACAGTGATTCATAATATCATGTTAGTTTAAAAGTTGTATGTAGTCGTCATATTCTGTTTTGTTAGCTGCGCTCATACCTTTAAATAACCTACTCCTTACTGCCTAAACTAATATAATGTTTCGAGCTATTGATGGAAAGGAAAGGAACAGAACTTTTGTAGGCAACTGTGCACTCCTAAAAGAAAAAAAAGTGTTGTGCTACTGGGTTCGATGAGCTAGTTAAGGAAATGAGCAAATTCCTCAGATAGATCTCTTGGGTTCGTACCTTAGACTGTATAACATCGTGTGTCGTGGCTTTTTATGTACTTTTAAAAGATTAAATACCATGAATAATATATGCACTACCATTACACGGTAGCACGTGTATCACAAGACTTCAAGTTGCGGAATGCTAAGTGCTGTAAGTGGCGTGATTCTCTCTCTCTCTCTCTCTCTCTCTCTCTCTCTCTCTCTCTCTCTCTCTCTCTCACACACACACACACATTTTTTAGGAACGTAGAAGATAAGGATAACAACGTAGCTACCTAGGGGGGGGTATGTTGATGAGAGAAGCGGATGTGTGTCAGGGGAGGGGAGGAGGAGGGGGATATAGTAGAAAATGTGGCTCTTTTTGTTTTTGTCTTTTTCCTTAGTATCATTGATTATATTTGCATTTTCTTTTTTTTTTAATGCTTGCTACAACATTTTCTCTCTCTCTCTCTCTCTCTCTCTCTCTCTCTCTCTCTCTCTCTCTCCATTTTTCCACCCGATTACCTCTTCGTTCTCTTTGTTTATCCTACCTCCTTTGTTTCTCCAATTTCTCCCTTCTCGTCTGATTTTAGCTGTCCCTTTAGTTTTGCCATTTTACTCTTTCTCCCTTATCGCGTCCTGGTTCGTCCCCATCCTTTCCACCTTCCCCTCTCTTTTTCACCCCTTCCACTTCAGTTCCTAACCATCTCTTTCTTTTCTTCTCCCTCGCTGCTCCCAGATTCACTTCACTTCCTTCAACCACCTCCTGCCTCTTTCCATTTTCTCCACCTGAGCAATCCCGCCCTCTTTTGTTTTTCTCCTACCTTTCATACTTTTCTTCTGTGTTCTTGTTTTTCCTCCTACCCCCTTTTTCCACCTAATATTTTCTAGTGAAATAGGCTCGTTTATGTTTATCTCCTTCAAGCTGTAGGCTATCTCTCCCCTCTCGGCCTTCGTACTTTTGTACCCATTCCACCCCCCTCTCGTCCTCTCTCCTTTTCTCCTATTTTCTCTCTTTCCTTCCTCTACCTATCTACTTCCTCCTTTCACTTCTGTCCTTCCTCCCTGCCTTTGCCTTCTTCCTCTCTTCCCTTCTGTCCTTCCTCCCTGCCTTTCCCTTCTTCCTCTCTTCCCATCGCTTCTTCCACCCTTTACGTTTCTCGTTGCCTTTCTCTCCTTTTCCTTCTCTCCCCAACACTTCCTTCCATCCCTGGAAGCAACTCTCGGGTAGGCTAGCTGGCGTTTAATGAGAAGGGGGAGAGGTCTGCTTTCACACCTTATTTCCCCTTCCATCCAGCCCTATCATCATCCACCATTCCCGTCACTCGTTTCATCCTCTTGTCCTGCACCCACCCACTGTTTTCATCCACCATCATTTTACACTCCCCGCCCCCATCTTTATCCATCATATCTTTTGCTCCTTTGTTCCTCTTGTCCTTTTATACCCACCCTTTATCACCATGCACCATCTTTTTTTCACTCCACCCACCCTATGTTCATCCACCATCTGTTTCACCCCCTTCTCTCTCTCTTTCCCCCCTCCCACCCTCCCTATCATCATCCAGCATCTTTTGACACTCCACCCATCCCCATCTTCATCCACCCTCACTTTCATCCCTTTCACACTCTTGCCCCCCCCCCCCCACTCACCTCCATCATCATCTGGCATCTCTACATTCCATTCACGAACCACATTTTTTACCAAGTTCTCCCTTTCTCCACGCGGTAATTATAGGCCTGCCTCGTCGTTTCAGCTCGACCCTTCCATCCATACTTCGTTCCTTTTTACTTGTGTTCTGAACTACAATAATTTTTTTCTCCGTCTCTTTTTACCCGTGTTCTAAACTATTATTCTGTATATAATTTTTCTTCCCTTTTTTCCCGATTCGTCATCCTAATACGTACACGTTATCCATCCCTTCGCCCTCATCTGAAAAGGATGAAAGTGATGGTGGATGAAGATGGGGGTGGGTGGAGTGTCAAAAGATGCTGGATGATGATAGGGGGGGAGGGAGAGGGGGAAAAGAAAGAGAAGGGGGTGAAACAGGTGATGGTGAACATAGGGTGGGTTGAATGAAAAAAAGATGGTGCATGGTGATAGAAGGTGGGTATAAAAGGACAAGAGGAACACTAGAGGCAATGGGCATAAAATAATTGGCAAACGATTCCAGTCGCATGAAGCTAAGCATTTCTTCTTCAATAGAGTTGTAAATATATGGAATAAATTGCCCTCCAACGTAATAGATTGTAATACAGTACAAACCTTTAAAGGTCGCCTGGATAAGTATTTGGCATCCAACCCCCAGCTTAATATGTTTACTCCTGAGTAAAACACTTGTGTATGTATAATTTCCTGTTTTATTTTATTTTATTTTTTGAGAGCCTGGATCAATTTATTAAATGCAAATATAGGATATGCACAGATAGCCCTGAGTTAACGGTCACTACTCATACTTTTGACCTGTGATGGGCTGTTGATCACTGAGGGTCCCTGTTAGTTACGTGATCACCATCGGGATTTTTTTTAATGTACCACGGGTCACTGCTTCAGGAGGTGACTTGTTTGCTTGTCCCGCATGGGAAAGTTCCTAGTCTCAGTGGAGTGAATGGAGCTGGGGCCTGATTGACTGCTGCCTACCTTAATAGCGTCAGGCAAGGCTGCCACACCACCCCTGAATATCCACACTGTGCACTGTGCAATTTCCACACTGTGTCCGCAGACGCCCCGTCAACTCAGCGTACCCGTACAGTGACATGCATTAGTTATTTATTTATTAGATTATTCATTGTACTTTACTAATTTCTCTTTCAGGTTATTCATACTGGTAGCTTATAGATAATGTATTATAGAATGTAGCTTTTCCTTTTCAGTCTTTCCTATGAAATTTCCATGTCAGTTTTTCCATGCTGCGTGGTGGTTTTTCTCACTTTTTCTTGCCAGTTTTGGCTGGAGGGTTTGGAGGCGGGGGGAGCCATCTTGCTTTACTATCCTTATCCTTCAGCATGTAGAGTTAGATCTTGTAGTCATAGTCTACTCCGAACCAAACAGCCTCGAAAGGGCCATAAGGTCTGTTGCTGTTTGCTTTCCTTTGTACTCCTTTATACTCCCCATTCCTCCTTTCTCCCCTCCCCCACTTCCCATTCATCTTTACCCTTTCTCCCCCACTTGACCTCAGTCCTTTTTCCCCTGTCCTCCCCTGGCCCTCCTTACGCACATCATCCACCCCTCCTCTTCACCTTCCACTCCCCGTTCTCCTCTCTCCTCCCCACTTCCTCTTCATGCCCACATCTCCTCCCATTTCGCCCAGTCCTTCTTCCCCTTTTCCATACCCCCTCCCCCACTTATCCTTGTTCCCCACTCCCCCCTCCCTCACTTATCCTTGTTCCCCACTCCCCCCCATCCTTCCTCCCCATCATTCCTTCCCCCACTCCTCCCTATCCTTCCTACCCTCCCCTCCCTGTCCCTCATCTTTCTTCTCCTCCTTCCCCCCTCCCCATATTTTTCTTCCCCATCCCCGTCCTACTACCCACTCCACCCCACGCCTCTGGATGGAACGCTCGGGTGGCTGGCGTAATGAGGAGGGGGGAGAGGGTGTGCTTTCACTAACCTCCCCCCCTCCCTCCCTCACTTCTCATTCACCATTCTCTCTCTCTCTTTCTCTCTCTGACACACACACACACACACACACACACACACACACACACACACACACACACACACAGCAATAGGTCCTCACCTGCAGCAGTTGCCAACCTTTTCTCTTATATTATTGGAGGTGACTGCAGAGGAGAGGAGAGGTGAGGAGAGGGAGAAAAAAAAAGAGGAGGAAACAGGGAAGAAATGGGAAGTGTGGATGATAGAAAGAGCTGAGGAAGGAAGTGCGAAGACTCATTAGGGGACGAAGGTTAGAGGAGGGACACTGATTTGAAAAAAAATGGGAGGGGGGGATGATTTGAGAAGTTGTCGTGTGCTGTAGGCACTGTTATCATTATAATAATCACCATCCCAGTTTCTCATTGTTAACCATATTACAGGTAGGGTCAGGGCGAGCATGATGATAGCGATAACTAAAACGGTACGGTAGGTACGTTATTAGCCATTAAGTAAAGTAAGTGATGAAAATAATAATAATAATAGTAATAGTAATAATAGTTTCAGTAGTTGTAGGAATGTCTGTCGCTCCCTTTGCCAGTATCTTCATACCAACTGCCAACGTAAACACTCAGCCAAACCAAACCCACCTCTACAACCACCACAATTGTTGCTTATTCACCATTTACTCAAGGTATACAAATACAATAGTTATTTGTTTACCATGAGCTACTAAAGAATACAGTCGTTACTTGTTGTTCACCATTCCTAAAAATATACAAAGACTCGTTTATTATTTGCCATTAACAGAGATACGTACGGGACCGTAAGTACAATCATTTGTGCATACTGAAGATACAGAAATGCAATCGCCATTTATGCACCGTTACTAAAAATAGAGAAATGACGGCAGAAACTGCTTCTTTGCAACATTATAACCATGCATTCAAAGTAGCTAACAATATTGATAGCTACACATATTGACGCCACACCAAACATTCTCTGTACTATGATTTCTCTCTCTCTCTCTCTCTCTCTCTCATCAGTTTTATTCGACTTAGATGGGACATTCCAACTGAATGGGTTAGATAAACCCCTCTTCAGCACCTTCTTTGTACCACTACCACAAGCTGCCACCACAGTACACATTCCTCTACCACAGTAGTATACCGTACGCTACCACTACTGTCCTCATTCCGCCACAGTGCACATACCACTACCTCAGTTTACATGCTACCACCATTCGGCCACAGTGCCGCCATACCGATGTCCATTTTAGTGCCGTCTACTCTGAAAGCCACGACAGCTCCACCACAGCAATAACTGCCAGCGCAGGCCTCACCTCCTTCTCTCAGTTTATCTTTGTAATACCGGTTTTCCTGTACCCACCGGTTGTTATTTTTGTTCGACATTTTTATTTGGATTTTTAGAACTTAGGATTGGGTGGTATTTTAGCGAGTGTTGTTGACGTGGTATATACGGGTATTAGAAAGTACTGGAATGGGTGGTTTAACTCGTTACTACGATAACGGTGTTTATTTTTTTCAGAGGTACTTTCGGACTGTCATTCACGTCCAGAATGGCCTTTCAGAGTATCTACACTTATTCTTGCAGCTACCAGACCATCTAGCGTACCATATTAATCTCGTGAAGGACATGGCTTATTGAAGTTAGTCCATTGACAGGAGAAAAAAGGTTAATGGAAGAATATCTCATAGCCTACAGTCGTTACAAAGGTCACATTAGTTACACTTCAAAGTTTATATCCTACGACCATCATTATGCCTGGCGAAACATACCCAAGGCATAATAAATAAATAATAAAACTAAATAGATAAAGTGTAGCTCAGGAGGGGGTCTAATGGTCTTAGTGTTTCAAGCAAGCTCCTTCATAATAAACAGCCAACATGTACTCTACGTCCTTGTGCCACATTGTTTCATACGTCATCCTCGCGATTTTTTTTTTTCAGTGTGTTGCAAGTACACCGGATGGGCTATGTAATTGTTGTCTCGTTATTGTAATGGTCTTAATAGCCTGTTTAACCCAGCTGTGGTCGTTGGCGCAGCTTCTTTAGGTTAGTTGTAATCATCTTCATGGCTTGTTTATTCGTGTTGTTTTGCATGCCTTGTTTGAAATGATAATAATATTCATCTCTGTCGCACTTTAATGACTATATACTAAAATGTTGTCTGTGCTTATCATAGTCAGATGTTGTTGGTAGCGTGAGCCATCATTACATGTATATATTTGTTAGTTGTTCAGTACACCGATTCTTGGATAAACTTTTAAGGGCTTGTTTTGGTATGTTACTAGAGTGAGAACGCATGGGATTGGTATTAAGTTCATAGTATTTATAGACTAACCTACGATAATTGATTTTATAAGCCTAATTATCTGGCAGTGCTGTTGTTATTTTTCTCCTTAATAAAACTTCTTCACATTGCATTGTGTTGTCATGCATGGTGCAGCTGTGTTTTGCATAGATAGTTGATTTTCTTGCGTAAGTGGCAGATTTCCTCTGCATTTATGGTTGTTGTTACCCACACAGCGTCCCAGTTGCATCTGATTTCCAGTATTGGATGTTAAGGTGGTAGTTGTGTTGTAGTTGAGCTTGTGCTGTTGCTATGTTTTGCAGTTGTAGCTTTTGTGTTCTTCTTACGAGCGAGCGAGAGAAGCCAGCAAGCGTAGCGAAGCTATGTTTACTCTCAGATGAGAAATGAGCGGCCCGACACGACACGGCTCGACTGCGATGGTTTTCAGAGGCTAATAACTGTTCTACTGTATGAGACAGAGAAGAGATTCTTTCAACAGGTGGTAGATACATTCAGTAAATTTGGTTTTAGCTATATACCGGTATATACTTATGAGACCCAAGAAACCCTTGGAATCCCAGCTTTCCAAGGGAATGTATCGAGGACTTCAATTGACATGCTTCACTGAAACCGATTTAAAGCACTGCAAGTGACACAGGCGAGGTAGGGGAGAGAGAGAGAGAACGTGAAAGTAAATATTTTAGTTCAATTATTCTTCTGTTATTGTTCAACTACCTCACCAGAAATATTGAAAGTTTGCATCAAAATGAAATTATGACCATAGGCGTATGTACAAACAAACGCTGGGTCGCACGTCACACGCTCACAAAGTGCACGTTACTGCCAGGTGTCTTGTGTAGCTGTAGTTGTGTTGTGAAATTGTAGTTGTGTCATGTCATATAACTTTTAGTCTTGTTGTGTTGTAGGAATGTTGGAGGGTTAGAATTGTGCTGTTGTTAGCTAAAGGGTTGTTGGTAGCTAGAGCAGTACCGGTATTGTGTTGTGGGATTGTTAATACTAAATGTGTGTGTAATTATATTTAGAGATGTAGATGCCAGTGCCTAAAAATATTGTGGGTTGAGGTTGAAGCTGATAGTATTAAAAATAAAGAAAATAAATATGGCAAATAAATAAAACCCATTTACTACAGACGCCACGTTAGCTGATTTGTTAGTAACAAGCTGAGATGTTAGTCCAAGATGAAACTGGTTCTGATATTGACTTGCATGGTGAATGAATTTAATTGTATCGTTAATAGTGGTAAAGAATTGTGATGATAATAATGTTGATGGAAGTAGTATTTAAGAAAAGATGTCGCTTATAAGTTGGCCCGCTGCATTACTGATGTGGTTGCTGTTAACCCTTTATGGGCTATGGGTTTCTCTTAGCTGCATGAAAGTATTTGACGAAACCAAGAATTATATACCGTACCCTAGGCAGGGTCTCACCTTCTAAAGAGTCACTTGTGATGAAACGGGCGGGACGATGACAACGACGACTACGAAGACGACGACGACGATGATGGACGTCGTAGTCATAGAGATGTGCTGTGTGATTTTGTGGAGGCGTGACAAATGGGGTTGTTATTAATTGGGAGAATACTGACTACAATAGCAATTAAACGATGATGATGATGATGATGGTCTAAGTCAGGGAGAGATTTGGCGTGAGAGCTTGTGGAGGCATGAAAAATCTGGCTACTGTGTGCCGCCGCACATTGCCCTGAATATTTCTCGCTCTTCTACGGATTTTTTTTTTTCTTCCTTGCCTATTTCCTGTCTTTGTCTCATCCTCTCTCACCTTTATTTTCTTTCTCCTTCTGGGCTTTGGGTCACCCTGTCTTCTCAACACTCTCTTAGCGCTACTTTTTCCCTCCAGTTCGCTCAGTTCTCTCCTTTATTTTCCATCATTTTCTCTCTCTCTCTCTCTCTCTCTCTCTCTCTCTCTCTCTCTCTCTCTCTCTCTCTCTCTCTCTCTCATTTTTCATTTTATCTTCTTTACCTCCTTGGACTCTTCTTTCGCCTTTGACTCCTTTCCCATTTTTTTCCTCCCTTTCATCTGTCTCATTAATTTTCCTCTCACCTCTTCTCCCCTGCCGGCTTTAGTTGGAGGGATTGGTGGGTGTGGGGGAGCTTTTTCTTCGCTATGGACATATTTGTCTCATTGAACAGATACCAGTGCCAGAGTCGGAATAGATAGCATCCAAAATATCAATAGGTCTTTGTTTACTACCTACTTCCATTGTATTTATTCCATTTGTACTGCCGCTGACCTTTCCCTCACCCTCTCTGTCACCTTAACAAATAGCCTGGAAACGATCGCTCAGTCTCTTGCACTTTGCTTTCATTGTACTCCTCTTTGTATTCCTTTCTACTCCATCTAATCTTTCCCTCCCGCACCTATCGCCTTTCTCCCGTTGCCGGTACCGTATCAAGAATACTGTCGCTGTGTGTATATATTGTAAGGCTTCCAGGTTCCAACTCCTCTTTTCCTTCCCATCATATTTCCTTCATTATTTCATTTGCTCTCCCTTCTTTCTTCTCTCCCTCCTCATTCTTTCACCTCCTGTCTGTTCTTTCCATTCTATCACTTCCTTTTTATCAGATTCTTCTCCCCCTCCTCCCTAGTATTTAAGAGTGTACGGGATGCCATCCCACTCCTTTTTTCCCTGCCTGTCCTTTCCCTGCCTCTTTACCTTTCCGTTCCCTCCCTCATTTCATTCTTTCCTTCTTTCTCATCTTTTCACACCCCCTCCCTTTCCACCCCTTACCCCCCTCCTCCCTCCAGTATTTAAATGTGTAAGGCTTCCCACTTCTCTCTTTTCCTTCCCCTCCTGTTTCCTTATCTCTTTTCCTCGTCTCCCTTCTATTCATCTCACTCTCTTCTTCCCAGCTATCCCTCGCCCAGTCTTCTCTCCGGTGTAAGGCGTACCACCCGTCTTTTCCTCTTCCTTTCCTCCTTAATCGTTCCCTCCCTCCCCCACCTCTTTATCTTCCTCCTCTGTCCCTCCCTTCTTCACCCTCTCTGCGTCCCTCTCATCTCTCCTCCGTCTTCCCTCTCATCTCTCCTTCGTCTTCCCTCTCATCCCTTTCACATCTTCCCTCGCAGCTTTCCCTCTTCTTCCCTTCCAGTTCTCCCTCTTCTTCCCTTCCATCTCTCCCTCTTCTTTCCTCTCATCTCTCTCTCTTCTTCCCTTCCATCTCTCCCTCTTCTTCCCTCCCATCTATCCCTCTTCTTCCCTTCTGTCTCTCCCTCATCTTCCCTCCCATCTCTCCCACATCATCCCTCCCATCTCTCCTTCTTCCCTTCCATCTCTCATTCTTCCCTCCCATCTCTCATTCTTCCCTCCCATCTCTCATTCTTCCCTCCCATCTCTCCTTTTCCTTCCCTCATCTCTCCTTCCTCTTCCCGCTCATCTGTCCTTCCCCCCCATCTCTCCTTCCCTCCCATCTCTCCTTCTTCCCTCGCATATCTCCCTCCTGTTCCCTCCCATCTCTCCTTTTTACTTCCCATATCTCTTCTTGCCTTCCATCTACCCTTTTCCTTCCCATGTCTCTTTCTTCCCCCATCCCTCCCTCTTCCGTCTCATCACGCCTTCTCATCTCTCCCTCTTCCCTTCCATCTCTTTGTCTCCCCCTCTCACCCCCTCCCCATCGTGTAAGTAAGGCTTCCCTGTGCCCCAACAAGACGACTTGACCCACTCTTTAGCGGCTGGCAGGGTGACTGACTCCCGGAATGGATGTTGTTGCATAAGTGTTGCACGATGGATTGATGGCCTGTGATGAAGGATTGGTGACTGGTGAATGGATTGGCACTTGAAATGGTCAGCTGTTGCAGGATGGAAGAGTTGGCTTGTGTGGAAGGAATTGACATCGTTGCATAAGTCTGTTGAACGGTGGACCGACTGGCCGCCCTGTGTTGAAGGATTAACGTTTGATGAACTGATTGGCACATTTCGATTACATATGTGTATGGTTTTTGTAAGGTGGATTGATTAGCATGTGTGGAGGGAATGTTGAATAGTAAACTGATTGGGTCTTGAAGTGAATAGTTGTATAGAGTTCTTGCAGGGCGGCATGATTGTTTTGTGTGGAAGTGTTGCAGGATGGATTTTCTGGCCTGTGTTGAAGTATTGATGATTGGTAAACTGAACACCAAGTGGAATGATTAGTTGCTGCATAAATCGTTGCAGTGTGTGATAGAAAGATTGGCTTGTGTAGGAGGGTTGGGCGTTGCTGCAGGATGGATTGCTGGGTCTCAAAAAAGTGATTGTTGATAGATGAACCTGATGGCCAAGGGAATGAGTGGTTTTTATAGCATCTGATGGAGTGATTGACCGGTTGTTATAGTATCTGATGAAGTGATTGACCGGTGTGGAAGGACTGGTGTCCGATAAACTGGTTAGAACCGGAAATGGTGAGTTGTAAGGTGTGAGTGACGTGACGTGTGTGGGAGGATTGAACGATGTTGTAGATTGGTTTGGATGAATTGCTTGGCTGTTGTGGAAGGACTGGTGACTGGTGAACTGATTAGCACTTGAATTGATTAGTTGTTGCTTAGAGTTGTTGTATGATACATTAATTGGATTGTGTCGAAGGATTGGATATTGCAGCAGGATTGATGGATTGACATGTGTAGAGGGATTGGTGACTGGTACTCTGCTTGGCATTTGAAATGGATGGTTCTTGGTTATGTCTGATTGGCTTCTGTTGAAGGAATGGTGGCTGATGAACTGATTGACACATGAAACAGTTGACAGTTGCTTAGGGTTGTTGAAGAATGAATCGGTATGTGTGGAAGGATTGGTGCCTGAACAATGGGCTGTTTTTTCATTGGCGAAGAAAATTGTCTTGCGGTAGGTAGATAAATTACGTGAGTCCTGAGGCGCCGTTTTGGGGTTTAAAAGGATCAGGCTTATGCTCTGGTGAACTGAATACCACAAAATGACTGATTGTAACATTTGATTATATTTCTCGTGATGTGATGGCATACGTTGACATATTTGTTATATTTTGTGTACTTTAACTTGGTGTGGTACGGGCGACCATCATCCAACGATTTGATATACAGTAGGTATAGTGCTATCTACCTCTCCTTAAGGTGACTCAGCATTGAATGACAAGCCTGATGGTTTCTTGTAGCCTAGAAAATAATTTACAACACGTGATGGTAACCATATAACTGGATGATGTGGAGCCTATAATGATGCCATGTTAACTGGGTGGAGATGCAACTGCGGCGTCCATCCAGGAACCAAACCTCCACACTTTTCCCCGCGCCTCGCTGCGGCGCCCTCCACCGCAAGGGAACATCGGTTCACTGCACGGGATGGCCCTGCAGGGACAGTTGCTTGCCTACAGTTAATGGGTCTACTCGGCCAGACAGATCAGGATTAGGCCTACTCTGCTAGGATAGGATACTACCGTACTGCTTTGACTTGCCGGTGAGTTTGTCCTTTTAAATCTTATTTCCATAACTCGGTGGCAGAATACGATACTACAGCACAGCATCCTTTTCGTAGCACTTTTTAGGGATTAGTACTGTGTCATAGTGTTACTCTGGCATTACATCGAAGTACTGGTGTTCGGAATACTCTGACATTACATCGCAGTACCGATGTTCGGTAAAGAGGGATAGCAACTTTAGGCCAAGTTAAAGTTAAGAGTCCATAGTTGTTGATGTTCATGTTAACTCGAATGAAGGTGGACTCATCAGAATTGCAATAGCTGTTGTGAATTGGCTAGCACACATACTGTATTGATCAGGCGAAGAGAATGTTAAGGGAGGCGATGAGTAATGTTGACAGATAGGTGGGTGGGTGATTTGTCTGGACGTTGACTGCTGTATTGCTTGACAGATCATCTACGTTCCGTCGTGCATGATAGACCTATCTCATCTTATGCCCTGCTTTTCCATCTTGTCCGCTTCCTCCATCTCCTACCCCTATCTGCGTCTCCTCCGCCTCTTCCATCTCTTTCCTCTCTTATCCTCCCCCCTTCTCCTCCTTCTCCTCTTCCTCCTGTACGTCCTACCCCCCACCTCCTCCTCCTCCTCCTCCTCCTGGGACCAGGCACTTTTATGATCATTTTAACACCACCTGACCCTGGCCGCCTGGCACTATGTTGACCCTCACAATTTGGCACTCGGGATCCCACGTCTGTGTCACTTAAGTTCGCAATCCCTATGCATATTAGCTTGGCACGCGACCCTACGGCGAATTTAGGGGTGTTTCTAGCTTTTCCCGTGGCAGGTTTTCGTATTATTTATATTTGGGCCAACAATGCCACTCTCTCTCCCCCTAACCCTTCTTCCTGTATAGCTTCTGCGAAATTGTCTTTTAGATGTGGCGACCTTCAGCTAGCCACCCTTCTTGCCTGGCATCCTCACTTGGACCAATTTGTAACTTTGGTGTTGTTTAGCCATGTTTTCATCATCGTGCTATTCTCTCTCTCTCTCTCTCTCTCTCTCTCTCGTGGATGTACGGATGTGGCACCTTGTATCGTCCTTTCTCGTACCTTACCCTTCTACACTTTCTTTTATTATTCATTTTCTTCATTTGCACATTTCTCGTCCTCATTTTTTCACTTTCAGCAGACCTTTAATTTCATCGACGTGCATCAATTTTCATTTTTCCTGTTCTGGCATTTTGCCCTTTATAGATATCGGATTCTGTGTATTTTTCTTCTTCTTTTTCCCCATTTCATATCTTCCTCCTCTTCATTTTCAGCTTCTTTCTTCTTTTTTTCCCCCCTTTTCTGCTTTCCTCGTACGCTTTACCTTGTTTTTCGTCCTTCATGTTCACCTCCATCATTTTCCTTTCCCTTGTATCGTTCTTTCCATTTTCGGTCCTTTCTCTCGTTTTCTTTCCTCCTTTCCTTGCATATTTTATCTTGTTCTTCGTCTTTTAAATTCACCTACATCATTTTGCCTTCCCCTGTCCCTTCTCTTCATTTTCATTTCATTTCCTCTTTTCCTTGCACATGTTACCCTGTTCTTCATCGGCTTTCATATCCACCCCCACCATTTTCCTTCTCTTGTATCATTCCCCTTGTCAGTTTGATTTCCTTCTTCCTCTCCTCGCGCTGTTTACTTTGTTGTCTGTCCTTGTATGCCTCTCCCCTCCCTGCCCCGCATTCCTCACTCCCCCACGCTTATCTAGGTCGCTATAATTCCTTTGTTTTTGCACTTAAATAATGAGCATACTAAAGCACGTTTTATAATGGAGCATTTTTTTTCCCCTTGTATTTCACGCTTTTACCCTAATGACGTTGCTTTTATGGTGCTCTTTAATCCCTTCCCAGGTCATTTTTGTTTTATTCCATTTCCTGCATTGAGATTTTGTTTTAGGGGAGAACTTTAATAGGTTAATGGTGGCTGTACGTAACCCTCTCATTTTAAAAAATCCTCCCTGAAATGTTATAGCTACGGTGTGTGTGTGTGTGTGTGTGTGTGTAAGCGGAATGCAGGTCACACGCTGAACCGCCACAATCCAGTGACATGTGTTTCATCCTTGCTGTCACCATACCTTTTCATTCAAGTTTCAGTGAACCTCGGTAGACTATATCTGTCCCCCCTTTTAGTTCGAAAAGTCTATCCTACCCTGAATAAAATAATCTGACGGCAAAAAAAAAAGTCTGGTATGACGAAATTTCATGACTGTTGCTTGCCTTGTATAAGAATGCATGTATGTGTGTTAACCCCTTTGAATCCAGGTGACGTCTGTGTTAGTTTAATCATGCTGTTATCGAGTTATTTTATTCTGCTTAGGAAGGGCCTCTCGTATGCTAAAGGATTATTGACGCGGTAACTGCCCTGTGCAATTTGTTATTTTGTCTGGAATTGAATAAAATAGCCAGGGGATGGCAAGAATATGGTTAGACAGCCATCCTTTTGCATAGTTGGTTCAACTTCTTGGGTCATTCATTGCATAGGTTCACAGTTGTATAGTGTGCAGGGTTGTACATTCACGCTCCAGCGTCTGTGTGAGGGTTCTGGACTTGTTTTTTAATAAGTAAAGTAGTTTAGTATTTTTCCTGTTCTGCCAGTTCAGTGGATTTTTCCTGACTTGTTACCTTTTTTCCCCGGATGATTGCTAGTGTGGCAATGTCTTAACACTTTTATCTCGAGGACCTCATTCATACGGGATTTTATATACTTGTCAATCATTAAACGATTTTATTCAGCGTAGGAGAGTCTTGGAAATGAAAGGGATAGGTATTGCTTTATGTTGTCGTACCAGGAGTTGAATTTTTAAAGATGTCATCGTAATGAAGGGGCTTATAACACCCGTCATTGTTGGTTTTATTTTAGACCAGTATTGCGACGCGATGAAACACATGGGGATTGGAGGCTGACAAAGGTTGTGCAGAGGTGAATTTGGTGGGAAGACCAAGAAGATGGAAGAATATAAAGAATTGTTGCTGCACCAGACTTACCGTATCTAGACGTGAACCCGGTGGACTGGAGGCCAAAGTTGTCTCTATTCAGTCCACCATCCTCCTTTCGGGGGATAAGGAGGGAAGTGAGGGACTTCTGTATAATCTAGCATTGGAGCTGCAGGTTGTGTTGGTCACCACGTGAAGGAGTCCCCTTCCAACACCTCCCGATCCCGATACGAGAGATGGAAAGATACAAAGGCTGTATCACTACCTCCTGTTGGTCATGAGTCGTTTGGCCGTGGATTATTAATAATAAGTTTCAGTATAGATTTGGAGGCGAGTTAATCGTGGCAAGCCTTGATGAACTACAGAGCGCTTGGTAAAAAGTTTAATTGTTGGAAGCTTTGAGGTGTTACGAATCAGTGGTCTTATTGCAGGAATGTTGTTTGTGGTTCAATTAGATGTTGAACCTTGGAACTAGGCGTCTGGCAATGAACAGGTACCGGTTCATGTTGCAGACATCGGCCAGTCGGAATGAACGTGTAACCTTGTTGCAAGAGGATTGTAAGACTGGGTGTTTAAAAGTCAGTTGACTTGCTGTGGGCTCCTTGGCATTATGATTGTGTGTGTGTGTGTGTGTGTGTGTGTGTGTGTGTGTGTGTGTGTGTGTGTGTGTGTGAGAGAGAGAGAGAGAGAGAGAGAGAGAGAGATCCTTGGCATTATGATTGTGTGTGTGTGTGTGTGTGTGAGAGAGAGAGAGAGAGAGAGAGAGAGAGAGAGAGAGAGAGAGAGATGTGGGGGACTTGTTGCATGTAAGTCGTGGGAGCAGGATGAACTCTAGTATTGTGGGTCAGCTAATATACAGGTTCCGAGGCAGTATAAGTGTGTGTGTGTGTGTGTGTGTGTGTGTGTGTGTGTGTGTGTGTGTGTGTGTGTGTGTGTGTGTGTGTGTGTGCGCGCGCGCGCGCGCGATCTTATGTGCGTTTGAGAGGACCTGTTAAACTTGCAGGGATGTTGCATGTATGTCATGGGGGCAGGATGGTGATGAGGGAGTGGAGGATGGGATGAAGGAGTCTGGGGAAGAGGGAGAGGAAGGGGTGGAGAAGGATTGTAGAGGAGAGGAAGCGGAGGGTAGAGGGTGGAGGAGTGGGAAGGGAGAAGGGCAGGATGGTGATAGAGAGGGGGTGGTGGAGTGGGAAGAGAGGAGGGAAGGATGGTGATTGTGGGACGGTGGTGGAGTGGGAGGGAAGCTGTGGTTGTTGGAGGAGGCATCAGGAAAGGGGGGGGGGAGGAGGGATGGTAATGGTGAGCAGTTGGTGGAGTCAGGGGATAGGATGGGGGGGGGACAGGATGGTAATGGTGAGGGAAGGGATGGAGGGAGGAGTCTAAGAGGAGTGGGAAGGGAAAGGAGTCTAGGAGAGGAGTGGAAAAGGATAAAGAAGTGTAGGAGAGAGAGGTTGGATGGGGGAGTCTAGGAGAGAAGGATGGGTGGGGGTGAGGGAGGGTGGGAGAGAGAGAGAGAGGGTAAGGTGGAGTGTGGGTGCCGGTGGTGTTGCAAGTACAGCTGATTCACCACCAGTCATCCTCGACCTTCTCTACCGACATACACTTTTTTTTTTCCTCTCTCTCTCGTCCATTTCCCCCGGAGTTATTGTTTGATATCTACATCTTGCTCATGAATTTTCAATGTTTTTTCAAAGTTGTTTTTGCTGGATAATTTCTACGATTTGTATAAATGGTAAAAGATTCTTTATATTACCTGTTACGCATGCTCTCGATGGCATATAATTCTTGCCACCAACAGATGAATTTATTAAGCTTTGTTGGGACTGTTCTTAGTGAAGGATTTACTGGAGATTTTTTAGCCTGTTCACCACATGGGGTCTTACCAAATCTGAATTGGTCCATCTGGCGGTAGTAAGAGTGAAAGAAGAAGAAGAAGAAGGCATGGAAGTGCAGGAGTTAATGGATGCTGTTGGTCCTTTTTTTTTTTTTTCCACTTACGAGGGATACGTCCAAAGGTACAATTGTTATGCGGTAAGAGTATGGAAATATGTCAGCTGGTGCGTTGTAAGGACGGGTTTAACCTGTTTTTACCCACTTCACAGTTTCGTAATGTTTAAGGCCCGTTTTGTCAGGAGCTTTCGAGATTTTGGAACACCTTTTCCTTAGCTATTTAACTTGTATATTACACCTTTATCCTCTTGTACAGTACTAAGGCACACGGTCGTGTGTGTGTGTGTATATATATATATATATAGGTAGATAAGTGTAAATGAAAAGAGTATCAGCATGTAATAGGCTTTATAAATCGATTAGAAAATGTGTAACGAAGCCTTCCAAGCTACTATAATTACAGTCCTGAGAGTTTGATTCTGAAGGGTGGCGTGTTTGTTGAGCCGATGTTTACGTAGTCTGCGGCCCGACTTTGTGTATTTTTATAACAAAGTATCTTTAATGAGCTTATAATGTCTCCAAAGCTTCTTAGCAATTGTTTACCTCCCTGAAAGCCCCCCCCCCCACACACACAATTTTTAAGGCCCCTCTCTTCATTAGCCTCTGGGAAAGTGGTGTATAAAGGTGATCGTAGGAGTAGTGGTGAAAGTAGTAGGGTCATTGGTAATGAAAATACTCTGATAGTGATAATAATTAAAATGATAATAGAAATAATAATGTAAATTCAATTACATTACAAATCATGATAATAACTAGAGGGGCACACGGTGGAACGCATCTCTCCAACTTTATTTCCAAACCACCCTTCATAATGGGTTAGGGTTCCTCATCATTGATTATGGTTTCGCAAAAAGTGTTTTCCGGATCCAGAGTCCGTAACACGATCCGGATCGGTCCCAAAAGTTAATCGATTGTTCCCTGTGACATGGGCTATCTACCCACCAAATTTGGTCCAAATCACTCCCTTAGTTTTTGAGGACTCATGCTAAGAGAAAAACATTCTAACAAACAGGGGTGAAAACATACTCTCCTTGTCGGGGAGAATAATAATAATAATAATTATGGCGGTGATGATGATGGAATGTTAATAATAATAGTTGTAGTAGTAATAGTAGTAGTAGTAGGCCTAGTTGTAGTAGCGGTAATAATAATAATAATAATAATAATATGTAGCTACTTATTTTTTTACGTAACTCTTGGTAATTTAAACATACACGCTAGTATACAAGAATTTTGCCTGATTCATTCAGAATACCGATATGGATGTATAAGAAAGTGGAGTGTGCTTTGGAACACTTAGAGAGAGAGAGAGAGAGAATGTGTAGCTGTTCATAGGTAGGTTGTAGGTTATCATAGGTACCTACATAAAGCCTTTGAAACAATGTGGAAGAATTCTTGTACTTTTATTTTGGTGCCCTAATATATGTCTACTAAGGTACCGTACCTAAATTTGCTAAGTGAATATGGTGACAGACGTTACTGTATTGAAGGGGTTGTGATTACTATTTGATTTGAGATTAAAAGTTGATGAAATCGTATAATGATAGCCTGATTAAATAAAAGTCACAAGAAGAGGTATTATTACCGTTCGAATAAAGATGTTTTCTGTTGCATAAAATCATCTAGTATTAGCAGGATTACAGTGAATTAAAGTAATCGTACCGAAAGGATTAATTACTGTAGTGCATGAGATCTTAACGTATTTGCATAAAATTCAGTGACAGCATTATAAAAAAAAAATCCGTATATACATTTATTTTCACGATTACAGCAGAGCATGCGGGTATCTGCCACTTGACTCTAGAGATTAGGCTGAGCTGATAATGGTGTTTTTGATGGAAAATGTTAGCTTTAAAAATGATGGCGACTCGATTTCAGTTAATTGATTTTAGTATTTTTGGACCCCCGTGACGCGCGGGAGCGATATTTGCTGGATGGAATTTGCGTAATGTGAAAGTAAAATGTGATTATATAATTGCGGTTTGTTGGGAGTTGGGTGACGTCATGGTTATTGACTATTGGCCTAGGTGGTGTGTGTGTGTGTGTGTGTGTGTGTGTGTGTGTGTGTGGAGTATGTATAGTCGGTGATGCTGTGTGGGTGAAATAAGGTGGTTAGACTCCTGTGTGTGCTGCTACTTGACGTTGTGAAGTGTGATGGTGGTGTCTATGGTAAAGTGTCAGGAAGGGGAGCATGGCCGGTGTTGAACCCAGACAAGTGAGGGGAACGAGGGGAGTGGAGGAGAAGGGGTGGGGTAGAGAGGGCATTTGGAGGGCTGGGAGAGGGGGGGAGGGGAGGCTGCGGGGGTTGGTGTGGGTGGGCAGGTGGCTAAGGGAGAGGGGTTGGGTGGGGTTGGCTCGGTGTGTGTGTGTGTGTGTGTAGTCATTGGTGTGAGCGGATGAGGATGTGGATGGGTGTAGAGGACAAATTAATATCGTGTTGTGAGGGTAGGGGAGATGGCTGAAGTGCCAGTGTGAGGAAGAGGGGATTGTAGAGTGAGAGATTGTGTGGTATTGTTGGCTGGATGTGTGTGTATATAGCCTATGATGTTGATGCGAGTATAGCTGTTGTTGCAAACGAATGAAAGTGTGGGTGGATGCACAGGACGAAATATTGGTGTTATGAGGAACGATAGCCGGTGTAAGGTCAGATGGGGTGGTATGAGAAAGACTCTGAGTTAGTGTGAGGGAAGTGTTGGTGTGGTTGTCTGGAGGCCTACTGGTATATGTTTTACTGTTGGTATTATATTAGACAGGGCAGTGTAAGAATAGCATGGTTGGTAAAATGGAGAGTTGGCTGGATGTTGTTAGTAAATAGTAATGAGTGGATACTGTTGTTATGATTGCACTGATTACTGTGGTGTGAGACTGTGAGTGTTGAGTGTCGTTGATGTGAGTGGGCGTGGAAGACAAGAAGATTTGATATAAATATGTGGGAGGGTGTGAAGACAATGAAGACATGGTTTGAGTGGGTGTTTACGGGGTGGGCGTAGTAGAGATGTTTGGGTAAATGGTGAGGGTGTGTGTGTGTGGGGAGAGGGGGGACGATGTTTTGTCAGGGTAGTGTATGTGTGAGGGGACGGCATGAAGGTGGTGAAGGTGTGGATGTGAGGAGGCAATGTAAAACTGATTTGAGAGTGGGGATGAGTATGATAGTGAGGGTTTGCATGTGTGAGGGGGACTGTAAAGGTGTTGATGGGTAAATGTGAGGGTTTACATAGTATGGGATTGAGAGTGTGTGAGTGTCAGATTGAAAGCGCATTGCGAAGGTGTGGTTGGGTGAGTTAGTGATAGGGGATGGTGTAGGGGTGTGGGTGAAGGATGGTATAGGAGAGTGGGTGCTTGGGTGTACGTGGATGATGTGGGCGGGTGTGGGTGAGAGGATGGTGTAGGAATGTGGGTGAGGGGATGGTGTAGGGGTGTAGGTGGGTGTGAGTGTGAGGGAGTAATGTAGGGGTGTGGGTGGTATAAGGGTGTGGGTGGCTAGGATGAGGAGTAGTGCGGGTGGGTGAGGGTGGAGTGGGGTGGGTTGTGAGAGCTGGGTCACGACTGACTGTTGAAGCACCACTCTGGCTTCTTGCGACTACTTTGCTCCTCTTCATCATATTTCCTCTCTTGTCTCACTTCTTCTTCATATATCCTGTTCTGTGTCGCCTACTTTTGTTCTTCATATCTCCTCTCGTCTCCTGTTCTTCATATCTCCTGTTCCTCATATCTCCTGTTCTCTCTCTCTCTCCTACTTTTGTTCTCCATAGCTCTTGTCTTCTCCACTCTTAGCATTTGTTCATTCTTCCTGTCTTGTATAATTATTATCTTATCTGTTGTTCATCATTTGTTTTCCTCCGATTTTTTTTTTTTCTTTTTTTTTTTTTTTTTTGCGTCCTCCTCTCCACTTCTTTTTATGTACTGTTTGCTCCCGTATTTTCTGTTTTAACTTGTCTCCTTCACTTCTTCGTCTCCCGTCTCCTCTCTTTATCTCCTTATTGCTTACAGTAGTTTCCCTCCTGCTTTGTCATGTAGCCTTTTATATTTCCTTTCACTTCTCATTCTTCCGGTATTAAGCACCGGTATTCTTTTTCGCTGAATAGTATAACCACTGTCTTCCATTTCTCTTTCTTATTTTTCTTTTGTGCCATCATTCATTAGGCCACATTTCTCGTAGCTACCTTTCTTTTGTATTATTTCTCATGTGCTTATATTACTCTACTGATGTTTATACACCATTTTATATCTTCGCCCTTTTCACAGATTTCCGATCATCATATTTACTCGTATTTATCGTCATCCCTCCTCTTCTACGATGCATTCTTTCATTTTTATACTGTCTTGTCTTACACTTATTCATTATCCCGCTTCATTCTTGCGTCTTTCTCCTGCTTCTTCATTTTTTTTTTTCATGTTTTCTGTGCCAGTTCCGTCCATATTATGTGATCCTCTCTCGTGTTGCCTTATTTATACATTTTGTATAGAGATAAGGGGATTATTACGAAATTGGAAGTGTGTGTGTGTGTGTGTGTGTGTGTGTGTGTGTGTGTGTGTGTGTGTGTGTGTGTGTGTGTGTGTGTGTGTTTGGCGAGAGTCTGAGGTACGTGATAATAGTGTATGTTTTTTCTTTCTGGGAGTAGATTTATGGGGGAGTCTTTCTTTAGCCTCCCGACACAGCTACCACTACCACCATCTCCGTGCCTTTCCCACTACCACCACCACCACCACCACCACAGTCTTCCATCTCGTTCCATTTGCCCTCCCCACCGTTATCATCACCTTCCCCTCTCCTCTTCTTCTCTCACTACCTTCACTGTTATCACATTGTTTTTTCCACTGCCGCCACCACGAGCATTCATTACCTAAACCATTATCACCTTTATCCCCAGCAAACACTGCCACTACAAGATCACTATACCATCACTCTACCGCCACCATCTAGCTGGGTTATTGATGGTGGCGAGGGATATAAATTTCACTCCTGCCCCCACTTCGACAGCTGTTGTTTCTTCTGGCTCTCTCCTATTATTATTGTTATTGTTTCTTGCAGCAGCAGCAGATCGGCTCAGACGGTCTCCTTGGCCTGCTTGGGAGTGGAGGGTGTTAGAAGGGAAGAGAGGTGTTAAGGGGAGAGGAGGAGGAAAGATGGGAAGGTGGAATGTGTTAGAGGAGGAAAAGGGAAGAGGCCAGCAGGAGGGGATGTTGTGTTAGAAGGGGAGGATAAGTTAGGAGAGGGGAAGGAGGAAGACAGGATGTGTTAGTCAAGAAAATGGGGTTAGAGAGGTGTTAGGGAAGGGAGGAAGAGAGGATGCGTTAGTGGAGGGAAGAGGGGGAGGGAGTAATTGTACTACAAGAGGAGAGAGAAAATGTATCAGAGGAGTGGGAGGAATGGGGGGAGGGTATTAGAGAAGGGAGGAAAGGTGTTGGAGGAAAGGGAAAGAGGAGGGGATGTGTTAGGGGGAGGTAGGTTTGTGGAAGAAAGAGATGTTTGGGATGTTATGAGAAAGGGAAACAGAGGACAGAATGTGTCAGGAGAGGGATGTTGGTGGATGTTAGTGAAGAAAAGGGGAGGGAGAGTATTATAGATGGAGGAGAGGATGAATTCCCGAGAACGGGAGATAGGGGGTTTGTCAGACGGGAGGATGGTAGGGGGGCGGGAGGATTCATGAAGTGGAGAGGAGGAGGAGTTACGAAGGGAAGAAGGAAAGTGTCAGAAGGTAAGGAAGGAAGCGTATAAAGATGGTATTAAATGTATAGGAAATGCCCGTAAAACTGGAGAAGAATGGAAAGAAAGGGAGAGGGCAAGCATGTCAGTGGCCTGCAACATCTTGATCGTCTCTTACCCCTAATCCTTTCATCCCTCCTGCCCCTTCTACCCTTCACCCCTGCCACTAGTTCTCTTATCAGCCTTTCTTCCCTCGTAACATTAACCCTGATTCGATCTTTATTACGGACATTTATTTCCCTCCTTTATCCACTAGAAACTACAAGGTTTCATTCTAGCCAACCCTGCTGATCTTGCTTTACGTGTCTACTCTGTGCCGATTTTAAGTACGACACGTCTCCCCAACACTGAGTTAAATCGTAGTACAAATATAATGAATCCTTAGTTAATCGGAGTACTTTATGGACAGTACTTCTAGGTATCCTTCTCTAGCACCTTTCTAATATACATATCATGTAATCACCATCCATGCCTGATGGAAGAGGCACAAAGCTGTCAGATGGTGATGATAGGTGCGGCCAAATTGTGTGTTTAACGGTCAGTGGTTCCTTACACCACCTCGAATCCCCCTTTTTTGTTGTTGTTATACTCCATTTCAGAGATAAGAATTCGCACTTCAACTCCTGCCAATAATCTCTCACTCTTTCTCCAGCACTGCATCTATAGTACTCTCCATATTAGTATTATAATTGCAAGTGAGAATTATTGTGAGGGAGTATGGGCAGCCTTGGAAGGGTCGTGGCTGAGTATAGTTCCAGTGGACTGTAATTTGTGTTAAGGCCTAGTGAGAGCCTATGAAACTAATCAACAATACTTAAGTCCTTGGAACGATTGGAATCTGTCGTCATTATGCTGGAACCACAAACATGTATAAGGATTGGACGGCAACTGTACTGTCTCAAGGTTTGACGAATGTATAAGAGGAAAGTCGAACCACCTGAGACACGCATTAGTAGTGACAGTATTCTTGTGGTTTTCGCCAGTTTTAAATATTCTTGAGACGTTACTGTGAGAATGCCGGTAGTTATTTCATTGACTGTACATGTGAAGGGCAGTTCGTTGTTTGGGTTATCAGTCAGTCAGTCGGGTAATTGGTTGGTGGTCGCTCAGTCACGTAGCTTGAGATTTGATTAGGACTGGCGCTCCATACCAGTATGTGCTAATCAGTAGTTATTGGTTTAGTTCGTCACTGGTTTAGTTGGTAATGTCAGTCAGTAACCAGTTTCCCAGTTAATTATTCTGTTTACTGTTACTCGCATTTTTACTACCACAGATTATTATTTTTTTTTTGAATTCTTGTTACAGCTAGAAATGTTTAGCTTAGGACAAAACTCGCGCAGTGAAGGGGTAGAAATCCTCTTTACTCGTTTCAGTACAAGGAAATCCTATTACAATATATTCTTGGAGCCGCCAGTCATTATTAACCAGCTTTGGCGTTCTCTTGTAGTGCAGTTCAAAATTGTCTTCATTGACCTTAGTGGAGGAATTAGACTGACTTCATTAATTTTTCATTACAAGGACGTACATAGCATTATATTCTTCTACTCTGTTGTTTCATAAGGAAGCACAGAATAGATATGTGCTGAATGTAATAGTGCGGCGGAAGGAGGCACAGAATAGATGTGTTGAATATAATAGTTTGGCGGAAGGAGGCACAGAATAGGAAATGATGTCATGGTAGAGAGTGGGTTAATAGGACTAGTAGCCCAAAATGCACCCACTACGTGATTTTGCCGCTTTGAGCACGGCGGTGGGGAATAGAGGTCGCATCAAAGGCGCTTGTTCTGTTTTGAGCCACCAAGGTTGGCTGGGGTAGCAAGGCCAATTCAGTGTCGCACCTTTGCTTGCTGGGTTCATGCTTGTGGTTGTAGGTGGGTTGTGGTGGTAGGTTGCTGGTTGGGTGGTAGAAGGTTGAGGGTTGGTACCTTAATTGTTTTAATAGGTAAATCGGATGTCTACTGTATTTATGACATTCGTTAACTGAACATTTTACTGGTGGATTTATTTCCGGGTTTTGCTTGATAGTAGTTTTGTGTGTGTGTGTGTGTGTGTGTGTGTGTGTGTGTGTGTGTGTGTGTGTGTGTTAAGCAGATAGGCAAATAGATATATGGATATTCCATATCTTACATGACTTAATGTTAAACTTCTAACTTTCACTAAGTTCAGATACAAATATCACATCAGTTTTCAGGATTTAAGTCATCAGAAGACATATTCGCCAAAGTACAGGATACACACTCACAGATTTTTTCTTCCATCGTTTAAATGTTACTCCTAACTTACGCATATAGGCTGTTGCTCATGAATCTGTAGTTGTTTCCCACCGCTACACGCGCAGCAGCACCTTCCTGCTTGGCACCTGCATAATCACTGCCTCCCACAAAATCTCCCACATGCCATTCTGACGTCCCATATAGATTAACTCCCATACTTCAGTTTATACTCCGTGAATTTACCCATTCTTATACTTGCCCGTAATGTATGGGCGCCCATAAACATGCACACGCGCGCGCGAGCGCACACACACACACACACACACACACACACACACACACACACACACACACACACACACACTTCCTCGTCTTTTTTCACCTTTTAAGCCCACAGACACTGTATACGTGCAACTAAGCACCCACTCTGACGTCCCATTATTAGCTTTGAAAAAACCCACGTGGACATCAGATTCGGCATCTCTCTTTCATGGCCTACATTATCAGCTCTGCCTTGCTACTCTTGGCGCTTTTATCATTCCCATACACGCAGCTAACCATCCGTTAATTTCTGACGCTTCATATAGCTTCACTTCCATACATTCATAAACTTGGGCCTTTATACTCGAACCTTCAGCCATCTCTCTCCCTCGCACATATTCCTCGCTACATGTATCTCCTGCACAGTGCTTTATATGTCTTTCACATTTCTTCATCTTTCCCTCACACATTTCTCGCTTATACATCTTCATCTCTCCATCAGGCATCATCTCTCCCTCACACGTCTGCATCTTTCCCTCACACGTCTGCATCTCACCCTCGCACATCTTCATCTCTCCCTCGCACACATTCATCTCTCCCCCGCACATCCTCTTCTCTCCCTCACACATCCTTCTTTCCCTCCCTCACACATCCTTCTCTCCCTCCCATACACATCCTCCTTTCTCTCCCTCGTACATCCTCGTCTCTTGTCAGCATTTCCTTGCTGCATAGTGGTCCTTCTCACTTTTTTCCTGCCAGCTTCGATGGAGGGTTTGGTGGGTGGTGGAGAGCCTTCTTGCATTACTATCCGTACCTTCAATTTGTACAATTAGGTATCATAGTGATAGTCTTCTCTGTATCAAGCAACATCGAAAGGACCATTAGGTCTGTTGCTGTTTACTTTCCATTATACTCCTTTGTACTCCCTCGTACGGTACATCCTCATCTCTCCCTTAGGTATCATCTCACCTTCGTACGTCCTCATCTCCCCCTTGCACATGAAAGCGCTCTAACATTCCCCTAGAAGCAGCGAAGCACCCTTTCCCACGGCCATACACTCCCCTTTCACCCCTTCCCCGGTCCCCCCTACACTGCCATAAAACTCTTGATTGCCTCCCAGCCCAACACATTTTCAAGGCTGTTTAACCGAGCCAGGGATTCGGCAGGTGTTTTTTTTTTTTCTTCAGGTAGTGTTAAGAGTAGTAATAGTTGCAACCTCAGTATCATCTGGACGTGAACCCGGTGGATTGCAGGCTGAGGTTGTCTTTCTTCTGCAGTCTTCTACCATCCTCTTTCTGGGAGGATCAGACGCCCCTCATTCCCCACCTTAATCTCCGAAAGGAGGATGGTGGAGTGCAGTAAAAGGGTTTGAGAGCAACACACGTGATACGCACCGAAAGGGGGTTTGCCTCTCAGACGGGGGGGGGGGGGATTCTTAGTATAAAGTAAAATCGTCTGGTGTTATCTAAAATAAGTCGCTGATGCTTGATGGGTAAGTGAAGTGCATAATAATCTAGCAAAGATGGGGTGGCAGTTAAGAGTCTTTATTAGTTGAAAGGGTGAAGGAGGATGCGTTTTACTTAAGGGAAGTAGGGGAAGTAGCTTTTGAAGCACCGTAGCTAAAACCCTTTTGATGGAAAGAAAATGTAAGGCAGGGAAAGGAAGTAAAAAGAAAGGTAGAGCAGATGAAATGGTAACCCATAAAAAAAAGAGAAAAAAAGAAAAACAAAGGTCGGGAGAGGAGAGATGAAAGGGAAGATAGGATGGTAAAGATTAAGAGAGATCGAGATAAAAGATTAAGACCAGGAATAAAGAATAAAACTGGAAATAATATGGAAGGTGAAGGAGAGACGAAAAGGAAACGTGGAGCAGGTTAAGGAGCAACAAAGAAAGGGGAGGAGAGGGTGTGTGATAAGGGAGGTAGGGTGGTGGAGATTAAGGGAGATTGAGATGAGAGATTAAAGTGTAGGGGCGAAGGAGAAGTGGTGAGACGGTGGCTCTTGGGAGAATAATGAAGTAGGACAGAGGGAAGGGGAAATTTGAGGGGGTGAGAGTGGAAGAGGGGCAATAGGAACGAAGGAGGGTCGAAAAGAATAAGGGCGTAGGTAGATGGTGTACTGGATAAGAGTATAAGTAAGTGAAATTGGAATTAAAGAAAGTTGAAAAGTGTAGATGGATAGGTAGACGAAAATATGATGAATAAGAGTATGAAGAACTACCGATGCATTAAATAAGTAATTAACCATCTCCCGTTTGGAACATAAGATAGGCCCATTATATTTCAGCTAACTGGAGACAATTTATTCAGGTGGGACCTAGTCTTAGAAACTTTAGTTAGTGAGAAGTTACGGTGTAGCGGATAAGAAGCAAGGGGGTTGATGAAAAACCAGTGAAACTGGAGGAACTATTGAATAAGAAAAGGTAGGCAAGCAAGGTGAAAAATAGGAAATATGTGTCGGGAGGAGGAAAAAAAACATATAATTATGACATCCTTGTTTGGATCTAATGCAGAGTGTTCCTAGTCATGCCCCTACCAGTCTCTTTCAAGCTGAATAAAATCGTCTGGTGGTAGCAAGGATAAAATATGTAAGCCCTTCTTGTACCGAAGGGAGTTAAGAAGGATCTAGGAGTAAGAGGAAGGGAAGGGAAGCAAGAGGAGTATGAGGGTAAAGGTAATGAAAATGATGGTAGAAGCAGATGAGATCAACTGGAGCAAGAGCTCGAGGGGGAAGAAGTGTGAAGGGCGAGAGTGAGTGAAGGGATATAAGGAGATTTGGGGAAGGGACTGCAATAAGCTGGATGTAAATGCGAAAATGAGACAACGTAATAATTCGGACAAGAGACAAGGGGATGCGGAGATTAACAAACCCTTCCACTTATTGTATTTTTACTAGTTCGAGACTATTAAATTCGATTTCGGATCAGGGAGAAGAGCCCAGAGATTAGCTAACTCTTCCAGTGAGACGACTTCTTTATTATTGCTACCTCCAGGCGATGTAACTCTGCTTCGGTTGAGAGACAAGGGGTTCAGAGATTAGCTAACCCTTCCATTGATATTACGCCTTCGGTATTATTCATGCTACCATCTTACTCTTCGATTCAGCTTCAGAAATACTCCAAGACGGTTTAAATTCAGGCAAAGGAAATGTCCTGAATGGATCAGCAAGTTTTTGTTATTTCAGACCCACTGGGGAGAGAGAGAGAGAGAGAGAGAGAGAGAGAGAGAGTTGCCAAACGGGATGGTTGATTGAACACGGAGAAAAATCAAGCAAATTTCGTGGAAAAATAAGATGTTAGATTAATTTGTTAACACCTTCACTTACGCTTGCTCATATACTCCCAGACCTTCTCTTGTGTGCAACCATTTGCATAAGCAGACACAGGCGCACGCACACACACGTTCATGCACAACCATACCCACATGCACACTTGTTTAAACACTCGCTCACACATTCACGCCCTCTTTCTTCTAACATCCTCTAAATACACTTGCACCCCTTTCCACACACACACACACACACACACACACACACACACACACACACACACACACACACACACACACACACACACACACACACACACACACACACACACACACACACACACACACACACACACACACACACACACACACACACACACACACACACACACACACACACACACACACACACACACACACACACACACACACACACACACACACACACACACACACACACACACACACACACACACACACACACACACACACACACACACACACACACACACACACACACACACACACACACACACACACACACACACACACACACACACACACACACACACACACACACACACACACACACACACACACACACACACACACACACACACACACACACACACACACACACACACACACACACACACACACACACACACACACACACACACACACACACACACACACACACACACACACACACACACACACACACACACACACACACACACACACACACACACACACACACACACACACACACACACACACACACACACACACACACACACACACACACACACACACACACACACACACACACACACACACACACACACACACACACACAGTTGCACATAGTCACACACACTGACACACTGACTCAGGAAGCCTGGGTGTTGGCTATCAGAGGGAGCATCCGGCCCTCCTCCCTCGCTGCTTACCTCCCTTCTCCCTCTCCATAACCTCCGTTCTCTCTCCCTTACTGCCTCCGACCGTCTCTGATTCCCCCACTCCTCCTCTACTTCTTTCCCTGCCTCTGCTACTCTTTCCATCCCCTTCCTCTTCATTCCATCCTCCCCTTCTCCCTTTACTGTTTTTCTCCCTGTTTCCCTCACTCTGCTGCTTTCCTTCCCCTCACCCTCCACTGCTTTCCTCCCTTCCACCCTCCACTGCTTTCCTCCCTTCCACCCTCCACTGCTTTCCTCCCTTCCACCCTCCACTGCTTTCCTCCCTCCCACCCACTTCTCCGTGCCCTCCCTTCTCACTTCATTGCTGTTGTCCTCCTCCGTCTGCCTTCCCTCCTACCTTTTTAGCCCTCTCTTTGCTTTCTCTTCCTTCCCTCGCTACTTTCTTTTTTTTTTTCCTCCTCTCTCTGTTACCTTCTCTTCCTTCTCCACGCCGTTTCACCCCTTCTTGCCATGCTATACGTACTCTTCTTCATCCTTAACTTCTCCCTCCTGACATCTATCCGCAAGTCATTTCCCTTTTCATCATTTCTCCCCACAGTTAAAGTCTTCCTATAATATCCTCCGCATGCCACTCTCTCTCTCTCTCTCTCTCTCTCTCTCTCTCTCTCTCTCTCTCTCTCTCTCTCTCTCTCTCTCTCTCTCTCATCTGCCTTCACCTCTGGCCTCCCTTGAAGCCATCCTATCCCCACCTTATCACCTTTTCATGCCCATTTTCATCTATTTCCACCTTCCATTTTCTCCACTTCCTCTCAGCCATACCCTTTTTCTCCTTTGCCTTTACCTCTGCCCCCCCCCCCAGCCCCTTCAAATCTCTCTATTGTCTCCCTGTCACCCTCTACAAAGGACCTACCTACCCATCTTCATCCTTCTCTTCTCTCCATTTCTTTTCTTCTTCATTATTTCTCCCCTTTCTCATTCTTCTCCTGCTCTTCTTCCCTACTTTATCCATTCATTCTTGTCATTTCACCCGTCCGTTCTTCCTTTCTCTCCTCGTCATCTCTCTTTTCTTTCCTCACCTTTTCGCCCTTTTTTTCCACCTCTCCACCCTTTCCTTATTTTTTCTCGTATATTTTCTCCCTTTCTCTTATCGCTTATCTGTTTTCCTGTCTCCCATACCCCCGACCTTTCCCTTACCTTCACCTCTGCCCCCGTTCGTCTCTATATCAGCTTCTTATCACAGTACCCTTCCCCCTCCCCAGTTTCTTGCCTCCTTCCCCCTTCCCTGTCACCACTCCTTCCCTTCCACCCTTCGCCATCCGCCTCCCCTTCTCCCCTTGCTCTTCCATTTCATCTCTATCCCCCTTCCCCTACACCTTTCTATCCTTCTTCCCCTACACCTCTCTATCCCCCTTCCCCTACACCGCTCTATCCCCCTTCCCCTACACCTCTCTGTCCCCCTTCCCCTACGCCTCTCTGTCCCCCTTCCCCTACACCGCTCTATCCCCCTTCCCCTACACCTCTCTGTCCCCCTTCCCCTACACCTCTCTATCCCCCTTCCCCTACTCCTCTCTATCCCCCTTCTCCTACACCACTCTGTCCCCCTTCCCCTGCACTTCTCTATCCCCCTCCCCCTCCACCTCTTTATCCCCCTCCCCCTCCACCTCTTTATCTCTTCTTCCACTGTATAGCAAGTCATCCTAGTAACTGTCAGTACATTTTAAACCTTTCACTGGTATGTTGGAATTTTTCATTCTTGCCACCACCAGACTTCTCCAATCTCATAGCTAACGAGAGAGAGAGAGAGAGAGAGAGAGAGAGAGAGAGAGAGTTCATAAAGTTTGCTTTAAATCCCCATTTTCTAGATAATGTCTGATCTCGGTATCATTAGTGAAAAACGGTAGGTGTCATCGTACTGAACGGGTTAGCTTCTTCAATCCGGTGACGTCTTTATTTTATTTGTGGTAATTCATGACGATTTTATTCTATTTAATCCTCACAGACATTTAAATTGTAAAGCTGTTTCAGTCCATCCAGCCATAATTAGCACTAGCAGGTGTGATGATTTGGTTAGGTTAGTTTTGATTAGTTAAAATAAGGTTATGCTGTTCGAGGTTAGGTAAGGTTAGATTTGGCTTGGATTGGTTTGATTTGATTGGGTAAGATAATGGAATGCTTCATTATGTTAAAGAAAGTTATTAGGTTACGTTTGGTTTGGTTAGGATGTCTTTCCGCGTTTCTTCCTTTACTGTCATTAATGGGTTGTCACTCATGTTGCCCGAGCAGTCCACCTTATACCAAATGTGTGGCCTGTTAGAATCCATTTATGCTATGTTACAGTGATTATGTTGTCTGCTTTCGCCTTTTCTTTTATTCAAGTAACTTTTTTGTTTAGATATCCTCTTTGTGGAACTTGCCGTTTCTTACTGAGAGCTGGCTTTAGGTTTATTCTTAGAGCTTTGCACGCTTCAGGTTTCTCATAAGTTGAACAGGAAGGACACACTGATAATCCCAAGTTTCGTGTCGGAGAGAAGAGCAAGGTATTTTTCATAACGTTAGGCTACTGTTGCTCTTTACTGAAAGCCATTAAGTTTTATCCTGATATTAACTTGATTTCATTGTCATAAATTGATATTGTCAGACTGCTTGTTTCGAAGGTGTCTTTTTCGGTATTTTCTGCATTTCGTCCTTTCATGCTGGAAGAGGCAGAATATGGGACTTAAAACATGACTTTCATTTTTATATTATATGAATGTATTTCAGCTTCCTTTTTCTAATCAGCAGTTACCGCATTGTTGTGGCTCCTCCCCAAAAACACCTTATAAACAAGCATCAGAGCCAGGGTCTCTGAATCGTTCACTGTTTGCTAGTTCCTCTACCATGCCAGTCTTCGTGTATGTAAATGTGGTAGGCATGCAGTGAATACCCAGCACTGTTCTTGCGTCACACTGCTGCCCCTCACACAGCACACCATGACCCGTATTCTTGTAGGATAAGGAAGCTTCCTGGCACCACTTCCTGACTGGTTTATTTCTTCATACGCCTGGGGTGAAATTCTCAGAGATACTCACGCTCAGTACCCCGTCGGAACTTTTTTTCTTTTTTCAGGAAGAACTAGTACGATCGATTCCCCGTCGAAACTTACATCAAACTTTCCACAGGCAGAACTAGACAAGGGAAGGCATTGCATGCCTTTCCTTGATCATTCTGGAAAAAATAATTATATCCTGCTGTTATTTTTATGTTGTGATTTAAGATTTATTTATGAAGTTATAATAGGTCAAAGAGGAAGATTCATTAACCCCCTTGGCCTTCTTGCATACGAGTACAAAAAATGAGTTAGGACAGGGAATTGATCGTAAATGCGTTTGTGTATCCCGATCCTGGTTGATATGTTCGTACAGCTGTATTGTAGGTGGCATACAAACGAATTATAAGCTCTACCGTAACGTGCTAGATAAATCGCCAAGGAAGAGGTTCTACAAAGCCTCCTAAGCCCACCAGAATACGACCTTGTGATCCATGCCACATACCACCCATGGCTTCTCCATCGCGCTGTTGGAGATTTCGTAACGCCTCTTCTTTAGCGATTTATTTTCCACAGCATAACTTTCTCTTTATCTTATGTAGGCCTGGTTTACGTTAATGTCGTGCAGGAGGAATATGAGAGTACAATGTGCAAGGTAAATCGCTCAGGAAGTGGCAGCACAAAATTCCGAATATAGCTAAAAATAATGCCTTGTGGGCCCTGTTAGCCTCCTCAGTCCGATTACTCATGTTTCGTTTCTGGTATCTCAGACGGTTTTAATCAACATGGAGTAGACTTTTGGAACTAAAGGGATTAAATATAGACCACTTATCCACTCCACTCGCTATTAGAGGCACGGTACCGTACTTCCCAAAGTCAGTCAGAATCTGGAGACAAAGAATAAACAATGAAAAGTTTCCCGGGGTTGAAGGCGTGAACTTCCACCAACACGACATTATAACTACCGGCACCCTCGCAATACCACCACTACAGCTAGGCCACTGACAGTACCATTACCTCCTCCACCATCACTACAACCAGACCATTACTAAAGTACAACCATACCATAACTACCATTAAAAGTTACGACACTGACTCCCACTCTGCCACCACACCACGACCACCACTACACATACCCACTACCCTCACTACACCAGCACCTGTCCCCTGGCTGATAACTCTGACATCCGTCCCTTCACTGGGTTGTGTTGTCTTTCTTTGCCATCCCTGTCCTGTCTGTATGTGGCCACGATTCTCTCTCTCTCTCTCTCTCTCTCTCTCTCTCTCTCTCTCTCTCTCTCTCCACTGGTACGCAGGTTCACAGCTCCTCCCCAACTGTAGGCTCTCTCTCTCTCTCTCTCTCTCTCTCTCTCTCCACTGGTACGCAGGTTCACAGCTCCTCCCCAACTGTAGGCTAACTGCTCTTAGTCATGAAATGTCAGGTGATGCCAAGTAAGTCGTGATATGCCAAGTGTTAACGTAGCCTGGGTCACTGACCTTAACACCACCACTATTTCGTCCCCTCCACAGTAGCGTCACTGCTTGCACCGTCACCGTCTCCACACTGTTACATACGCAGTACAGTAACACTACTGCTTTCATTGTCACCATGACGTCACATTCACCTGGTACATCCTTCCCCCCCTACAATAACACCACTGCTTGCACTCGCTATCACTTCTGCTGTTACATGCAGTGCCGGTATAACATGCACTTTCACTTTGCCAGTTTGCCTCTGCTTCTTTTGTCCTTGTCCAACGTAATTCTGTTGCACCTATACTACTATTGGCTAAACTTTCCCATGATGCTTTTATCATTACCTCTTGTCACAAGCACATTTATTTGTAGGTTTACCATGCCTGTCCCCATTTCTACTTTAGTTTGAATTTATTTCTACAAACCGCAATCACCTGTTGCTTGTTGCACAGTTATTGCCTTGCTGCCACTATTTCCACTACACTCATTTTCACCAGCGACAATTTTCATTACCTTCGTATTCATCATCAGTTTCTTGACCCTCATCGTCATCAGTTACTTCTCATTTTCACTAGCGCCATCTTCACCTGCACCCATTTCCACTACCCTCATCTTCACCATTGCCTGGCCTACCCTTGCCTGTTCCTCAAGTTATCACCACCTCTGTATTGACCACCCTGCCAGCACGAACACCACAAGTCACCTCACCATCATTGGCCATTAACATCACCCTTCTAATCCCTCCAGCACTGGCCCCCCCTCCTCTGTACACCACCTCTACCCTTCCCTGTACCTCAACCTTCCTCCTGCACCTTCACCTCCTCTCTACACCTCTACCTTCCCCCTGTGCGTCTATCCCCTATCCTACACCTTTACCTCCCCCTGCTACTCAACCTGCCCCCAGCATTTCTACCTTCCCCATTTAGCTCTGCCTCTCCTCCCCCACCCCCTCTGGTCCGTTCATCCGGTGTCCCCCCCTCTCACTTATCTTTATGGTCCACCTAGCGTCCTTCACCGCTGCCCATCTGCACCTGCCACTATCCGTTCTACCTATCTGACCACTGTGCTGCTGCCCTACCAACCTGACCGCTGTCCTGCTCTCTCTACCTGCTTTACCGCTGTCCTGCTCTCTGCCAGTCCTTCCACTCATTCTCTCTGCCTGTCCAACCACGGCCCTCTCTGTACCTGCTGTACCACTGTCCTATTCTTGATCTTTACCAACCTAATCTCTGTCCAGCCCTCTACGCCCTACCACTGCCTTGCTCTCAAAACCTGTCCTACCACTATCTTGCTCTTTTTCCTTATCCTCTTCCAGCCACCCCGCTGTCCTGCTCTCAACATGCTGTCCTACATTTTCACTATCCAATTGGTCATGCTGTTTCTTCCTAGTCGTCATGCTCGCCTTGCCTTTCTGACCACTGCCGTGTTGTCTGACGCTCTAAGTCTGTCATGACTTATTGTTGTTGTTTCTGCCTATCAGACTACTCCATCTCATCCTACCTGTATATGTACCTGCCTCCCCCAAAACAGCCTGCTTTGCTTCTCAGATTACTTAGGCTAATCATTATAAGCCATTTCCCAACACGCGCGCGCGCGCACACACACACACACACACACACACACACACACACACACACACACACACACACACACACACACACACACACACACACACACACACACACACACACACACACACACACACACACACACACACACACACAAGCACCGTATTTCCATAATTTTTCAAAGATCATTTAAGTTTCTTCCTTCTTCTGCCTCCTTTATCAGTGGATGCGTCACGTATTTCTCCGTATTTATATATTATTTTAATCATCATGTATCCTCAGCGGGAACAAACATACCCATATTATTTTAATTTGTCATTACTATCCCCTTCTGGCATTAGTTACCCCTCCTCTTGTGCCTCGTTTACTCACCATATATTTATTTAATTTATTTATGTTATGTACTTAACGTACTAGTCATGATCCTATATCTTACGTCATTCTGTCCATACTTCTTCATATCCATCATTGCCATCCCTTTTCGCCATTCGTTACCCTGCCACGTAGCTACGCCTCTTTTACTCACCATTTACAGATTTATTTATTTACGAGTGTGTAGTTACTTTTCATGGTCTTATATCCAATCAGCAGTCATTTTACCCATATTTTTTCCGTTCCCAACACTACGATCAGCCCCTCTTTACCACCGTTCTACCCATATTTGCTTCATATACAGCAGTGCCATCCCTCTGTTCCCTCCCCCTTCTCCCCACCACACACCGTTACAGTACACAGCTCCCTTTCATTAACCACATCCCCCCTCCCTCCATACCCTGTGTCTCCCTCCCCATTCGCTCACTCCTTCTGTCGCCCATAGTGTCGTAATACCCTCCCCCCATCCTCTATTCCGCCTCACTCACAACTCCCTCATTCAGCTCTCTCCCATCTACAACTCTCCTTCATCTTCCTCACAGTCCCCTTTCACCCACAATCTCTCTTACCCTTGATCCTCCCTCACAGATTCCACCTTCCCCAGAGCCTTCTTCACCCTCACCCGTCTTCACTTTCCCTCACTCCCTCTTCACCCCTCCTCAATCCCCTTCATCCCTTCTCAATCCCCTTCATCCCTTCTCAGTACCACTTCATCCCTCCTCAATTCCCCTTCACAGTCTCAGTCCCCCTTCACCCTCATCCTTCTTAACTTTCCATCAGACCCTTTTCTCCCTTTCCTCAATCCTCCTCCTCCCCCAACACCCTCCCTCCCATTGCGTTGCCACATGGGGTCCTCATATCCCAGAAATGTGTACAAAGTTTTCCTAGTTTGTGTGGGAGACGCCCGGGTGCTGGAGACGCATTGTTGTGGAGGAGCGACGGGAGGGGAGGGAAGAGGGGTTGGGGAGGTAGTGAAGGAGGGGAGGAAAGGAGGTGGGGAGGTAGTGGAGGGAAGAGAGGGGGGCGGCAAACGAAGGAAACGAGGAGGGAAAAGATGGTTCAGAGCCTGTGGGAAAATGAAGGGCGGGAGAGGGAAGGAGGGGCGGTACGAGAGTTGGGGGAAAGAATTATGAAAGTGAAGATGGGAGGAGGTAGGGAGTAAACGGCGAGAAAATGGATTGAGGAATGTAAGGGAAGAAGTGAGGTGAAGGGGAGGGGCAACATTAGAGTTTGAGGGAAGAAGGATGGTATGGGACTTGGAGGGAAGTGCTATGGAGGAAAAGTATGAGGAGTTATGAAAGATGATTTATTATTATTATTGTTATTATTATTACTTTAAAGGAAAGTATAAGTGTAGTAGACGGGAGGGAAAGATTGTTTAGCGTCTGGAAGGATGAAGAATGATGGAGGATGAAAGGACCGTTTGATACTGATAAAAGACATGGGGAGGAAGACAACTACAAGGAAATACTGTTCTTGAAGGGCGATATAAAGTGCGAGTGTAGAGGGAAAGATGCCTTAGTTTAGAGGGTCTTGGGAAATAATGAAGATTTTACCACAGTCAAGCGAGTTTATATAGCTTGTGAAATGCCCCTTACGATGAAGCAATTAATTAAGGTATTATCTAACCCCTTCACTACGGAGAGAGAGAGAGAGAGAGAGGATAAAACCCCAAAATGAGAGAAGTGGATGCAGCATCTTCTAAACTTAAAGAGTAATATGTTGTTTTGTTTACGAAAAAGCGCCTTGGAGCCGTCAAGGGCCTACGAGACAATCTGCCAAGAGTGTGGGTGTGGCTGGAGGGGGGGGGAGGGGTTGTGGAGGAAGGGGGAGGATAGGGGAGGATGGGAAGGAAGGGGAAGGGTAGAGAGTAGGGGAATGTAGAAGAGAAAAGAGGGATAGGGGAGAGTGAAAGGAAGAGAGGAATAAGGGGACAGTGGGAAGGAACAAGAGGGGTAGGGGAATGTGGGGCGTATACTGAGATGGTAAAGGGATTGGACGAGGGTGGAAATAGTATGAGGGGGATTAGTGATTGGGAGGGAAGGGAAGGATGAAGGGATGGTGGTGGGAAGTAAAGGAGAAGAGAGAGATTGAGAAGTAAAGTAGAGAGGCAGAGAGTGGCAGGGTAGTGGTAAGGGTTGGGAAAGGGGAGGGAAAGAGGTTGGTGGGGAGGGGGGGAGAAAGGGGAGGACAGAGAGTGGGAGAAGAAATGGAGATGTTGGTAGGAGAGAAGGGGAGGGGTAAAACGTACGAGAGGCTGAGGTGGGGGAGGAAGGGAGACTAGGAGGAGTAGTTGCTGAGAGAAGAGTAGGGGTAGAGGCTAGAGGAAAAGAAAATGCAGGATGTAAGCGATAATGACAGTTAGGAACATGGCGCGAGTTTGTAGGGAGGAGAGATAGGAACGGTGGTGGGAGAAATGTGATGGTATGAGGATAAAGTAAGAAACTCAAGTGAAAGTACATTGAGTGAGGGGGTAAGTGATTGGAGGAGTGGCAGTGTTTAGGTGGTTGAGTGAAAGTGGGTGAATGACTGGGAGAGAATGAATGAGAGTGAATGGGAAAATGAGAGTGCATGGGTGGATGAGAGAGAGAGAGAGAGAGGATCGGGAAACTTAAGAGGATGAAGAAGGGCGTGAGATTTTGACGAAAAGCCGAGGATTATTCAGACAGAGAGAAGATGAGGTTTTATGTCCCCGTACCTGACGTTAGAATGATAATGGAATGATAGAAGAGAGGGGAGATAAGATTTGACGTCGACATGCTTGACATCAGAGACATAATGAAAGAATAAAAGGGAGTAAATTATAATGAAACAAGGGAAAGGATAATCATAGAGATCTGGATGAAAGTGTCAGTAAATACGATAAATTAAGTGGAAGAGGAAAAGTAGATTGGCGAAGTAGGTAAGAGGAAGAAAATAAAGATACTTGTTGGAAGGAAAATGAGAAGATCTGAAGTAAACAGAGTAGTAAAGAAAGTGATAGGGGAAAATCTTATAACGGTGAGATAAGATGAAAAAAAAAAGGGGGGGAAGTAGAAAAATGAGCTGCGTAACAGTTAGGGAGAATTGGTGATTGGCGAGATTGAAAAGAAAAAGATGGACAAAGTAAGGAGAGGAAAAAATAAACATATTACGAGTGAAGCAAGGTGTGGAAAAGAAAATAAGAAAAGTTACGTAACAGGTAGGGAGACTAATGAAAGAGGGTGAGGAGATGACAAAGGTAAAAGGGAAGAAGGCAGTGAAGGTGAAGGGAAGAGAAGGGTGGCAGGTGGGACTGTAAGAGGTAGCAGGGGGTAGGGAGAGGAGGAGTAGGAGGAGGATGGGAGATGGGAGGGGGTGAGGAGGAGTTTCTCATTTACTAAAGAGGAGTGGGAGTGGGATCGAAGATGGGGGAGGTAAGGAAAAGGTAGTAGGTCGTCTAGATAAGGTAATGGGAGTAGGGAGGAATAGGACAAGGAAAGAAAAGAATATAGCGAGACATGGTTTATTGTAGGAAAATGTACAGTGCCCCAAGAAAGTATCCGTACTTAGGGGTAGATAGTTTTGAAATCATACGTTCACCTCAGGCGTGTTTCAGATCACATCGTTGGTTTTTCAGTTTGTTTCCCACATAGTTGTTCTGATACTTTTTTGAGGTACTGTACAAGTGACAGGGAATGAAGGAATAAAAACAGGGTAAGAAAAAATTAGAGCAAGTCGAGGTTTATAACAAAATGGAGGAAAGGAAAAGGTAAAATGCAGAGAGGATTAAAATGAGATCATAATTATAATTAGAAAATAGATGAGAAGAAGTTAAAAAGCAGGGAAAGAATAAATTAAGGCCAGACATTTGGTTTATTATAAAAAAAAAATAGATGAGAGATACAGAGGGGAGGAAAAGCAGGGTAAAAAAGATTCAAATGTAGCACAGTGTTTATCAAAGAAAGACTAAGCTAAAATAGTGCAAAACTGCATCGGAAAAAAAAAAAAAAAAAGGATAGTTTAAAATCATTAATATTGAAAAGGATGTCCGAAGAAGGGAGAAGAGTCGTGAGAGTAAGAAAATGTAGTAAACGACGACAAGGAAAAATAATAAAAAGAAGTGAAGGATGTAAAATTTTCAGAGTGTTTATTGCCGTAATTACCGGGACTCTTATCAGTGTAATTAAGCTGGTAATTAAAACGAGACAGGTACGAGATAATAGTATATTTAATATGGCGTCAGAAAGAAGCTAGCTAATTCTCTCTCTCTCTCTCTCTCTCTCTCTCTCTCTCTCTCTCTCTCTCTCTCTCTCTCTCTTCCCTGTTTATCAAACGATTTATATAACTTTGGCAAGAACTCTTCTTAGTGATGGGACTAAGGAGGGCTGTGTCTAACCACTTCTGTTTGGAAAGTCTTGCATAAACTGAATTAAAAATATATGATGTATGAAAAGAGCAATAATTGGATTGAAGTGCCTAATTGTCCAGGTCTCATACATATCATCACTTGCATAATCCATTACCATAGGTCATTTCAAGCTTTTAATCATCCCTCTTGGTTACTTGTCAGTTATGTTCACCAGTTTTTCACTACAGGCTTTTCATTTTACATCGTACTTTTCTATATTTTTGCACTCCCTCCGTAATTAATACATTTCCTCCCACGTTCTTACACTCCCACTTTCTGACACTCACACCGACCTTCCCACACACACTCACTTTCCCACATTCCCTCCCTCATTCTAACAGTTCTTCAAACTCAGAGTCGAAAATCTTCCCACACTTCCTCTCCTTTTACCACATTCCCTGCCACATTTCTCTTCTCCCTTCCGACTTTGCACAGCTTCTCCCTCATTGCCACACTCCCTCCCGCCTTCCCACACTCCCTCCCACATTCCTACACTCCCTCTCACCTCATATTCCTTCCCAACTTCCCATCTCCCAACTATCCCTCCCACCTCCCCACAATCGCTCCCACCTCCCCGACCATCCCTTCCAACTTTCCTCAAAAGCCTCCCACCTCCCCCACGATCCCTCCAGCCTCCTCCCACCTCCCCCACGATCTCTCCCACCTTCCCCACGATCTCTCCCACCTTCCCCACGATCTCTCCCACCTTCCCCACGATCTCTCCCACCTTCCCCACGATCTCTCCCACCTTCCCCACGATCCCTCCCACCTTCCCCACGATCCCTCCCCCCTCCCCCACGATCCTTCTCGCCTTCCCACAATCCCTTTCGCCTTCCCACATTCCCTGTCACCTTCCCACATTCCCTCCCACACCACCCTGTTTCCCTCCCTCACACCCTCATTAATTCTCCCTCACCTTTGGTAGGACAGACGGCACTTGGTCAGAAAGATAATATTATGGCGTCAGAAAGAAGCTAGTTAATATCCCCCTCATCCCAGTCTCTCTCTCTCTCTCTCTCTCTCTCTCTCTCTCTCTCTCTCTCTCACACACACACACACACACACACACACACACACACACATTCGATTATCCAGCCCTGCAGAAATTGGGGGGTGAAATTCTCCATTACGAAAAACAAGAATTGTTTACTAATTGAAAGGTGTAAATGACGTTCACTTTTGATTCATAAACTTTTTTTTTTTCCATGACGGATGTTACTGGGAGTTACTGTGCTTTTTTCCAGTGTTTTTATTTCTATGATGTATGTCCGGGGTTTATTTTTTGTTTTCGTGTGTTTTTTATATGTTTGTGTGTTTTTCCTTGTGTGTGTGTTTTTCGTGTATTTTGTCCTTAGATGTGTTTTTCCTGTGATGTTTGTGTTTTTCCTCGTAGTGTTTTTCTTTGTGTTTTTTCCCAATGACGTGTTTGTATATCCTGTAGTCTTTGTTGTTATTTGGAACTTTGATGTAAAAAAGTAATTGTTATTTGTTTCGGAGTAGATAACTGTGTACTGTTCGCCTCAGTTTAAAGGGATTTTTTTTTTTTATGGCTTTCTGACCATTTTTATTCATATTTGTATTTGTAATCTGCTTCCCAGTCATGCCCTGAAATATAGCCTTTCATTTTATCCCACTCCCCATGGCGATTACTCTCTCTCTCTCTCCTGACAATTTTATTTAACTTGAGCCCCATAGCAATGAGAGAAATTACTTGAATAACCCCTTCTGTTGGAAAGTTTCTTAAGGAAAAAAGAAAAACTCATTGGTAGCAGAAAGAAGAAACCAGTAATCAGTAATGGCTTTCCAATACTAAAGGAGTTTTGGTATTTAAGACGCATATTACACTTCCTTGTGTGTGTGTGTGTGTGTGTGTGTGTGTGTGTGTGTGTGTGTGTGTGTGTGTGTGTGTGAGAGAGAGAGAGCTGTTAGCACTCAGTTGGCAGAGGCTGTGGCAGGTGGTGACACGTTTGGCAGCAGGACTGGTGGCAGAGAGGTAGTGGGCACAGCGTCATGGGGCCGTGGCAGAGATGGCAGGGTTGACGATAGAGGTGGTAGGGGTGTTGGCAGAGAAATGGAAGGCGTGAGGTGTGGGGATAGAGGTGACGGAGTGGTGAGAGAGGTGGCAAGAGTGGTGATAAAGATGGCAGGGGTGATGTCGTAAGTGGCAGGGGTGGTGCTTGAGATGGCTGAAGCGATGGTAGACAGGCGGTAGGGGTGATGGCAGAGAGATGGTAAGGTTGGTTCTATGAAAAGGATGGATATGGTAGCAGGACTAACGATTAGAGGATGGCAGAGGAATAACTGAAGTGGTGGCAAAAGAATGACTGTAGTGGTGGCAGAGAAATAACTGAAGTGGTGGCAAAAGAATGACTGAAGTGGTGGCAGAGGATTAACTAAAGTGGTGGCAGAGGAATGACTGAAGTGGTGGCTGAGGAATGACTGAAGTGGTGGCTGAGGAATGACTGAAGTGATAGCAGGGAGATGACAGCAATGGTGGCAGAGATTTAAGAATGGTGGCTGGAAGATGAGACGTATGATGGCAGGACTGGGAAGGTAGGTTAGGCGGAGGGTGGGTGGTAGGAGGGGAGGGTGAGATAGAGGTGGTGGCAGGGCGTTGACTAAGGATCGATGCTGGTCCCTGGCCTCCACAGCTTAAGGAGAGCGGCGCTACCACCACTGCCACCACCCGTAACCCGCCACCAACACCACCACCACCACCACCACAACCTGTACTACTATCCACCATTGTCACCACTACCTTCACCACCACACCACTGACACGTCTTCTACCTTCACGACTACTACAACAATCACCCTGCATCACTAGCACCACTACCCTCGCAGTTACCATTACCGTTATGACCACCTTGCTATGGTGTTGGTTCAGAATAGTTATCACTCACAGTTACCGGTACTCAGATGGCCGGTAGGGTGGCTGGTGTTTGCTCTCCATTTGTACCACTACCACCACCAATAGTCGTAACTCTCAGAAATCCAACCCTGTCACTGATACCACCACCCACCACTAACACCATCACCGCTGCCACTATCTAACATCCAGCATCACTAAATTCCATCACCACAACCACTAAATTCCATCACCACAACCACTAAACACTATAACACCATCGCCGCAACCACAAACAACCACTACCGCTAAATTCCATCGCCACAACCATCATCATCATCACCACAACAACTAACACCGTCACCACGACCTCTAAAACCATCACCAAAACCACTAACACCATCACCGCAACCGCTTAACACAATCACCACTTCCACTAAACAGTCACCACCACCACTAACGCCATCATCACAACCACTGCCCACACCCACTACTACCTCCACCACCATGAATCTCAGCTACTGCCCTTTCCCTTCTCCATCCAGTCTCCGGCTTGACGCTTTGCTTTTCCTGTCCCGTCTCAGCAGTTTCCTAACACCATTCCTCATTTTTCTGTACAAGCTTTTTTCTTTCGTTCTTTTTTGTACCATTGTAGCATTCTTAAGTACGTCCCTCAATCTTTTCCTCTCCTACCCCAGCACTTGATTGGTCCTTTCCCCCTTTTCCTGTCCCGTCCTAACAGATTCCTATCATATCCACAGCTCTCCCCCCCTCCCCTCCTGTACCCTGGGCAAGGTGGCTCAGTGATACAGCGCCTGACTCGAGAATTCGCTCCCCGCCCGGGTAGCTGCCCTGCCGGGAGAGGTAGCGTTCTCCCGTCACCTAGCTGGGCTATACTCGTATGATGTATCAAGGTCCAGCTCGGGGAATTCATTCCCCATAAAAAAAAATAAAAAAAAATCCCCCACCCCCCCGATTTTTTCCCTGTGCACCTTTCTCTTTCTTTTCCATTTCCATCCTAACATATATGCAGTAAAGTTAATCTGTCATAACTTCTTGTTGCAAGACTGGGTAGGTTTTCTTGTCATATGCCAGGACTTATGTTTTAATCTCCCTCCAGCTCTTCGATCGTTCTCTTCCTGTCGTGTTAAAGCGTTTTACTGATAATATTTTTTTCTTTTTCGTTGCCAGATTCTTTGCCTTTTCTTCTCCTTATTTTAGTTATGTCTTTTTTTTCCGTTATATCATGCGCCATTTCTGTGTCGACTTTACCCCTTTTCTCCTTTTGCCTTTGTTTTCTCATTTTCCTGTCTCTAGTCCCTCTTCATGTACATTTTTCCGTGTTGGTTTCACTCTTTATTAATTTAACTTTTTCCCTCTTCGTTTTCTTACTGGAATTATAATAGAGAAATTATTTTTAGAATTTTCCCTTCCCTTCTCCCTCACTCCTTCCCCTTTAGGTTGTGTGTGTCAGTAGAAGTTGTTAGTCTGATTGAGCGTCTCATTTTAAAAAATCCATTTAATTCCTTCCTCAACTTTAGGCGTTGTTCTGTCCCACCTATGCATTATTTTCCGATTTTTGAAAATTTCTCTTCATATATCGTAGTTCTGGATTAGTATAAATATGAGAAATACTGTGTATGTTTGAGTGCTCGTTCTTCCTCTAATTCAGCTTCAGTCGTCAGTTTCGTTTTCCATCCCAGCCATAGCCCTGGCACGCAGTCCATTTAAGGGTGTTTTTTGATACCGTTTATTGTCTTCGTTCAAATTCAGTTATATCCCAGAAATATTTCGATATTCATGTAATGTTTCTTCAAATCAGACTACTCCAGTTTCAGGTCCCGCCATAAGCATACATTCCTGTAGGTATCTTTCCTTATATCTTCTTTTCTTACTCGCTTAAAGGCCTGTAATAAATGCTGGCAGCGTTACAGAGAGTTAAGACAGTGTTTGAAGGTAGGAGTGTATGGTGTCTAAATGTTGATGGGCGGTGAGAGATTGATACGAGTCAAGTGTTGATGTGGGTTGATGGATTATGTCTGGTGGTGGACAGGGAGAGGAAATGGCAGAGTGGATAGAAAGAAGGAATAGAAATTAAGGGATGGGAAGGGGAGATGGAAATGAAGAGTTAAATTATAATAGGGTATAATATGGATCGTTGGCATATTGATACAGGTTGGTTGATGAAGAGCGTCAGGTGAACAGGGAGTGAAATGGACATACCTGATAGAAGGGGGAATAGAAATGAAAGGGGTTGATGGAGGATGATTGATGGATAGTCAGATATTATGGCTTGAAAGATAAACAACCTGCGGTAGATAGAGGGAGAAACGGGCTAAGCTGATAGAAAGATAGAAATGAAGGGACCTGTAAAGGGAGACGAAAATTGGTGGGAGTTAGAGGGCAGGGTAAAAGTTTCAGGTACAATTTACGGTGATAAGCTTTTCACTTATACTGGACACTCCAAAACGATTTTTCCTTAGCTGGAGAGGACCTTTTGAGGTTAGAAGGAACCTTTATCAGCTCTCTTGCTGTGATGAGTGAATGTCGGCCAGTCTTGGACGATTTTTTTATCAACTAAGGATTGAAGGAAGTACCTCGTCGTGAAGGAAATAGAAGGAACATCCATTAATCTCTTATTTTCAGGACGATTTATTTAAAATTTGGCCAATGTCAGCGATATATTGCAAAGTTGGGAAGGACCTCGTAGGAAAGGGCTCAGAATAAGGAAAGCACGATTATATATATATATATATATATATATATATATATATATATATATATATATTGTTACATAGCCTATGATTTCATCATCCTTTGTGTAATTTTAACGCACAGTATGCTGCATGTTTGATCACGAGCGTGTTCTGCCTCAGTTCCCCCCTTCTACCGTTATAGTAGAGTAAGTCGTCATTTCTGGAGTTCAGAGCAGGATTGTCAACTCTTTGTCCCCATGGCTTCATTTGCGCGTCCTTCTTACAAGTTGTATCAAGCTCTGCCGGCCCCTATATAATGAGCTCAGTCTCTGCATCATTGCCACTTAGATCTGCTCCTCATTTTGTTCACATCTCTGTCCTCCCCTGTACAGATATTATTATTGTGAGTGCTCAAGAAATCTCCAAACATCTAGCAGCTGTGTGTAATTTGAGTATAACTGTTGTATTTTTTCTTGTACTGTGTAGCATAAGGTTAATTCTTAGGCCTAGTGAGGTTTTTGATTGATGTTGGGTTTTATGTCAGTCATTTTTGATAATAGTTTGTATCTGTAATAATTTATCTTGCATTAACTGAGCATTACCTGGTGTATTTTCATTTTATCAGGGCTGACTTAGATAAATTTACTCTCGCTAATTTCGTGTTAACAGAGGCTATTGCAGTTAACCATATATTTAACCTGTTTATTTGCCATTACATTATCCTTATGAGTCCTGAATGTTTTGTTGTTAGTTTGAGCATTAAACTTTAACTTGTAATTTTACCTAACTCTTTTGTTTTGAACCTGGAACTTTACGGGACAGTAGTGACTCTTCGTATTCTCACTTAAAGTGTACGTTATCTTTCTCTGTTCCGTAACAATATATATATATATATATATATATATATATATATATAGTAGATAGAGGTGATGCCACTGTTAGCCGAAAATAGATTTAGGGAAGTGTCGCCCATATATAGTGAAGAGGTATGAGTATGAGGTACGGTACCGTAGTACAGGAAGGTATGAGGGGGCTTTTTTGTGGCTTCTGGGGGGGAAGGGGGGGAGGGCGAGGTGGGGTGAGGTCGTGGTCGTCTACTTACCCCTCAGCCTCGCTACTTACTTACCTTTCCTTACCTCCCTTTCCCACCTTTACCTACCTACCCCTACTCTCCTTCCCTACCACCCCATCCCACCATTCCCTGCCCACCCATTACCCTTACAACCTCTTTTCTTCTTCCCCCTGCTTACCTAGTCAAATACCTGCCCCTCCCATACGTAGGTATCCCCTTATCTCCTGCCTACCCCTTTCTACCTGTTAGCCCTCTCTACCTGCCTGCCAGCCTGTCTACTTACCTACCTTTCCCCCCTTCCCCATGCCTCCTCCTCTTCACACACACACACACACACACACACACACACACACACACACACACACTCCTCGTGTCACACCTCACGTCTCTCTACGTCACGTCTACGTCACATACTTTTCTTCTTCCTGAAATTCAGGTTTGTGTCGAAGTTATTTTTGTTTGTGGGAATGAGATCAATGTGTTTAGGCCAACTACTGGGCTGTTATTAAATGACCACATAATTATTTACCAACTCATTAAGCCGTTTTTATCAAAAAAAAGAATATGACAAAATTATTACTGAACAGTATACAGTGTCATCGTCGTAATGTCAGTCGTATGTGCTCGTATATTTTCTCTCCGCAGATATTCAGCAGTTTCATCGTGAAAATGTTAGCCTTATGTGTTTGTGTATTTTCTTTCCATAGTTATTTAGCAATTTCATCGTCATAATGGCAGTCTAATGTGCTCCTGTATTTTCTCTCCTTAGTTATTTAGCAGTTTCATCGTGATAATGTCAGTCTTATGGGCTCGTGTATTATTTCCTTAGTTTTTTAGCTGTTTGATCGTGATGATGTCAGTCATTTTTTTTTTTTTCTCGTTATAACATTTTCAGCTAGATAATGTCAGGCTTATCTACTTGCGTATTTCTTTAGTTTGTTATTTAACGTAGCTATATCTTTTCACCTCTTCATCTGTTACAACGAATCTCTCTCTCATACAAGATTTACTGGTGCTCATTTTTTTTTTAGCAATATTCCTTTCATCGCGTCATCTTCATCATCATCATCTCAGTTATTTTAGTTCGATTTCCGTCACAGAAAGGTTTATATAGGACTTAATAGGTTTGCTCCGTTGGTTGCAGTATCGGTTATTTCCTGCCCTTACGGTGCCGTCTTTCCAAAATCTCCGACTTATCCTTTGCCCCAGCCTCCACACAGATCTTTTATCCTCCTTTTCTCGTTTGTACTCCTTTCCTTTGGACTCCATTGCACTCCATATCTCCATAGTCTGCCTTATCCTTTCACTCCTCTCGGTTCCTCTTTTCTCCTTTATTCTTCACTTCTCGCTCTGTCATCCACTTCAGTATTTTTCAGCTTTCACCATATCCTTTTCGTCAAGACATCTTTTACTTTTTACATCTTTAACTTGTTTTTTAAATCATCTCCGCTTCACTCAGGCTCCTGTTGTTTTTTTTTTTTCTTATTTTTCCTGCATCCTCCTTCTCCATTTTCATCTTTTCTCTTGCGTCTTTTCCTTCATCTTCTATGCATCTCACTGATTAATTCATTCCAACTGTCCCTCTTCTCTCTTCCCAGCCCATTTCTTATTTAACGGCGCGCGCGCGAACACGCACGCACGCACGCACGCGCGCGCGCACACACACACACACACACACACACACACACACACACACACACACACACACACACACACACACACACACACACACACACATCTTTACGTTCCGGTTCTTTTTGTACTCTTCAGTATTTTTTTTTCTCTTCCAGTCTTTCCTCCTGTTTATTTTTACAACCTCTTTACCATTGTTTTGTGTGTGTGTGTGTGTGTGTGTGTGTGTGTGTGTGTGTGTGTGTGTGTGAACGCTCTCCACAGTTTTCTGCTTTATGTACGGATTCTCTCTCCCAGTTCATTTTCTTCCTTATTGCCCGCTCTTACGCCAGTCATCTTTTCCCTCGCTGTCTCATTTTGCTTCGCTCGTTTTTCCTTGTTTCTGTTCGCCCACCTTTTCCTTGTTTCTGTTCGCCCACCTTTTCCTTGTTTCTGTTCGCCCACCTTTTCCTTTCCGCCTTCTCCCCTCGTGATCTGCCCTTTTTAGCTGTCATTCTGTTTTATTTTGATGTCTTTGTCTCCATTTTTTTTCTTTTTTTTTCTTTTTTTTCACTTTCCCCTGGCTTTCTCATTTGGTTCCATGTTTTTCCTCTCACACATATGCTTGAAAGTTGCCCTTTTTCAGATACTGATGCAGTTCTCCTCTCATCTTCTGGCTCTTTCTCGTTGCTCTTCCTCTTGCCTTAGCCTACATAGCCCTCTGAGTTGGTTGTAAAGTGTTTGGTAACTCAGTAGGTAAAGATCAACGTATGAACAGAGAATCTTGTACACAACTTAAGAGTTTGTGTGTGTGTGTGTGTGTGTGTGTGTGTGTGTGTGTGTGTGTGTGTTTAGCTGTATACCGGTACTGTATATCTTTGTATGTTTATTTTTCAATATCTGTATATGTTATATATCGAAGAACCCAATAATAAGCGTTAAACCGTTTGGTTTTCAAAGTTCAAGGTCCCCCTCCCCCAGCTCTCCCTCGGCAACGTATCACAGTTTGTGGATGCCGTAATAACCGGGTAGTGTAGTGTCTAGAACGCCTCAGGTGGAGTGACGGCCTTCATACGCCCGTAGGTTCGATCCCCAAGACCCCAGAGGTGACACGAATATTTTTGGTCACTTAATGGCATCAAGGGAAACAGACCAGTCCATGGTTATTCTGCTGTCATACTTGCATGTGTTTACTAATTCCATTTTTCTCTCCCCACAGGTAAGTCTGCTGTCCTGATTGGCTGAAGTGTAATAGTAAGTACTGCACACAAGCATCAAAAGGTTCTTCCCCAACTCATACATATATAGATAGATAAATAGATAACCGATGGAGCAAGAGGATGACTGACTGGACTCCAAGAGATTGAAAGCGTGGCAGAAAAAGGCCAGACAAGAGGTGGACAGATTATACAGAGAAATTTGCAGGCAAAACGTGGCAGAGATTGGCTTAGTTAAGGAATTCGTGGAAAAGGATGGAGGAGGCCTTTGTTCATCAGTGGACCTCCAGTGGCTGGTGATGATGATGATATAATATGTATGTACAATATATCTATCTATCTATCTGTCTATCTCTATCTATCTATCTATCTATCTAATATATATATGGATATATATCTATATATATCTATATATCTATATATATGTGTATATATCTATATCTATATCTATCTATCTATCTGTCTATATATGTATATATATATATATATATATATATATATATATATATATATATATATATATATTATGGATGAATGTTCAGTTAGTGGACCGCGTAGAGTAACAAGAATAAGTAGATTCTGTCACACTTAAGCTAGTTCATTCCTACCATACCGGTATACGAATCAACTTTCTGCACTGGAGGTGTTAGCATAGTGTGTGTGGGGATGAGGGAGACAGTCTGAGATGCCTTTGTGCTGAGTTAATAGTCCTCTTGGTGTTATTCTTTTTGTTTGTACTTTTAACTATATTCAGTTTCTTTCCATTGTATAATTTTTTCCGTAATATGACTACCATCGTTCTCTTCACTTATTTTCATTTCAGCTTTTAGGACGAGCTTCGCATTTTCAGAACCTCTCACCGAAATAAATCTTTTGTCCCATTGACCTGTTCATTATAAGATCCTTCATTCTTGTTTGTATTCCGCGTTCTTATTTCCCGTATGTCCCCCTTTAATTATATTCCAACTTGTCCCATCCTTCTCCTTATTCCCCTTGTACACCACCCGTCTACCCCTTCAGCTTACATAACACTGCTTCCTCTCACGTTTCACTTCTTCCCTTTCCCCTCTCCTTTCTTCCCTAACCTCTTGCTTCTCTCCGCTTCCCTTTCACTTATCCTTTCTCTCCTCATCCCTTTCACTTATCCCATCTCTCCTCTTCCCTTTCACTTATCCCTTCTCCCCTCTCCCCTCTTTCTTCTTCCTTCTCCCTTCTTCTCATATTTCCCTTCTCTCTCGTCTCTGATTCTTCTGCGCTTCCACCTCTCATCATATTTCTGTCTCCCTCCCTTGTCTTTTTCTCCTTTGCACGTCATTGGTTTTTCTACATGCATTCCAGTCTGCCCTTCCTCCTGCTTCCTCTTTACTCATTTTAATCAACAACCCAGTGTCTTTCGTGCTTTTTTTTTTTTTTTTTAGTTCCTCCTTCAGTTTAACATTTTTTTGTTTCGATCTACTTCACCCTTCCCCTTCCCTCTTCTTTCCTTTTTTTTTTTTTTTACCATATTCCTCCGTCACTGTACTGTGTAATCCTACTGTTCATTGATTGTCTCGTCCGTAGTTTTTTGTTTTCCCTCCTCTAATCACCATTTTCTTATCATTATGTCCTCTCCTGTCCTGTTTTCCCTTACGCTTCCTTTATCATATTTCATCTCTTGCCCACTATCATCCTGCAGGTCCTCCGTTTTTTTTTTTTTTCCTATTTCCTTGTTCTTTCAACCCTTCACGTCTCTTCAGTCATTCTTTTTTGGCACTGCATTACCTCTCCGACAGTGACCCCTCCCTGAACCTGTGTATCCATTGTTGTCCCCTTTTGCTCTCAGTTATACTTTATCTTCCATCCACTGTTATTCACCTCTCCCTCTTGTTCACATCGTCTTTACAATCTAGTCGCCCCTCATGCTACACACATTTCTCTTTTGTTTTCACCCTTTCTCACATCTTATCACGTTTTATCCCTCCCCCACTCTCTCTCTGCGCCTCTCACAGTATTCTGTTGTATATCTTTCTTACTTGTGTATTCCTTGTTTCTCCATTCTGTCTTAACAGTGAACTCTCTCTCTCTGTCTCTCTCTCTCTCTCTCTCTCTCCTCCCTCCCTCCCCTGCCTCTTCTGTTCTGCTCTCCCCTCGCATCACGTGTTGTCCTTCATCCACTGTCATTCTCCGCCTCCCTCTCCCTCTATTCTTGCTTAATGTGCTTGCTTTGTTTTTCCATTCCACCTCACGTGAAGCCATGTACCCAGAACAGTGCTCCCTCACGCTACTTACACTTCTTTTCGCAATTTCTTTCCACTTTATCTCCTTTTACATTTCACCCACAGTTGCCCACCATTATTCTGTTTCCTTGTACTTTTCCCCTCATTTCTCTCCCCTTGTTCTCATTCTACTCTCCATGTCTCCCTCATTTCTCTTTCTGTCACTCTTGCACATCCCTCCCACCATATCCCCTCTCCCATTCCACTAAAGCTAACTCTGCGCCACCTGTCCAGTACAATCCACCCTCTACCGGTCTACTTACCTCCCACACTACTCCACTAGGCTGGGTTCGTTTCGTCATCTTCTTTCCTACCGGTATCCACTCAGCTATGTTGCCATTCACACAATTCGCGAATCCAATTTGGTGCCGGAGAGCGACGCCCTCGCGTGGTGGACCGATATAACTAGGTAGCTCTGCTGTTTAGTTGTATAACTTTCCTCAACTCCCTTCCTATCCCCGAGAAGGTGGTGGAATGCAGAAGGGTACCGTATGTCTGCAGTCCACTGGGTTCAAGTTAAGAAGAGTCTGGAGGCCACACCAGCAAAACAAATAAAAAAAAAAAATGAATGAATTTCACCCACTTCTTCCTTCCTACTTATGCCTGCCTAAACATTTCATCCGCGCAATACGTCATATCTCCTTTCATCCTCCCCACCCACTCCCTGTCACGACCCTCATTCCCATTCCCCTCGCTTTAGTAGGCTACCCACATCCTCACCTATCCACTGCTTTTCCTTTTGCTTCTCTTCTCATCCTCGCTTCACATCTCTCTTCCTACCTGTCCACTTCTCCCTATCCCTTTTTATCCATTCCTTTCTGCCTCCCAAGCCCTCATTTTAGCTCCTTATTCTTCTCATTTTGCCTCCCCATTTTGCTCATTTTCCTTCCCATCCATATCCATTGTAACCTCCCCGTCTTTCTTTCCATTTCCCCACTTTTCTTGTCCCTCTTTCCTTCTCCTTCCTCACTCATCCCCTCCTTTACTTCCCCTCATTCCCCATTCCTCTCCTTTTATATCTCCATCCTCCCCATCCTTAGTAACCCCCTTCCACATCAATCTCCACTCCCCAGTTCCTCCTCCCCTCACGTATATCTCACAACTCCTTACCTTGCTTTCCCATCCGTCACCTTTAAATCCCAATCTTCATCATCCCTACCTTCTTATTTCTATTCTCTCCTTTCCCATTCCCCATCCTTACTTTTCCCTTTCCCCTCCACATCCTTGTTCTCTCTCCTCCCCATCCATCTCAACTTCCCAACTCACCCTTCTTCCTTTGGCCACGATCCTCCAAGGTTTTCTCCGTCGTTACCATTCTTCATGGACATCACGTTCTCCATAGCACTGGCGAATATGAAAGGCTTTGTTTACATTCCCAACATTCGAGTCTGCCCATAGATTTGTTGGCGTTCGAGCCTCCTGCCCTTGTTGTTGACTGGAGCGATTAGGCCGGGATTTAAAACATACTTTTCTTTTTTCTTTGTTTTTGTGGGATTCTTGTGTGCAAGTGTGTGTGTGTGTGTGTGTGTGTGTGTGTGTGTGTGTGTGTGTGTGTGTGTGTGTGTGTGTGTGTGTGTGTGTGTGTGTGTGTGTGTGTGCGTGCGTGCGTGCGTGTGTGTGTGTGTGCGTGCGTGTGTGTGCGCGCGCGTGCCGGCGTTGGCTACATGTGATAGCATTATAAATAAGTATTCATGTATCAGTATTAATGTACGTATACATACGTACCATTATGTTTATTCCCGTAAACATGTATAGTATACTTGTATCTACTGTTGCGTACAGTATATGCCGGTATATACCGTATGTATGTGTGTACAGAAGGGGATAACATTTTCAGTACCTTACCTGAACCGAGGCTTGACTGACCTACTACACCTGTCTCCTCCACCACCAACCCTCGCCACACATACCTGATGCTGTTCTCGTTCTCGTCTTATTTGTTACTTACAGCCTGTCCTCCCTTCAGGCAGCTGTGTCTCTTGTTCTCCCTCTCCTTGCATGGGTCTAACTTTTGTTCGTGAGTCATGTTGCTTCTGGATTTTTTTTTTTTTTTTTTTTTTTTTTTTTTTTTTTGAGGGGGGCTGCTTTTGCCAACCTTTTGATCTTGATTTATATTCGTTTTGGGCTTGGTTCCAAGGTATATATGATTGTTTTGTGTGTGTGTTTGTGTGTGTATGCTTGATTTATGATCTTTCTTGACTTTCATTTTGTTTTTTGCCTTTGCCTTTGTTTTCTTGTTCCCATTCTTGCTAATCTGATGGAGTAGGTTCGTGTCGGCTCTTATCTCGTCCATCTGTCACTTTCGGTGTTACTTTTATTGTTTATTTTCTTTTCGTTTTTTTAAGCCATACCCCCGACATCCCATTCCCACTCCTCCCTGTCTTTCCCGTTTCCCCCTCTCAGTTTACTTCTCGATTACTCTACCCTCTCTCACCATTTTCCCATCATTCAATCTCATATCTCTTCATCGTCCCTTTTCTCTCCCTCCCTCTTCTCTATTTTTCTTCATCTTTGCCCCTTTATCGCTTCAAAGTCCTTTTCTTCATCTCTGCCTCTTTGTATCTTCCAGTGTTTTCCCTTTTCTTCCTATTTCCCTTTTTATCTCTTTTCTTCCCCCTTCCTCATTTATCCCCGCAATTCTCATTCCCTCCAGGGCTCTTCCAGTAAAGGGTATACAAGTTTGGTTGTGTAGGCCACTTTTTGTTTCTCCTTTCACCAATAACGTTTGTAATTCTCCATAGCCTCTTGATAAGCACTTCTTTCCTTCTCAAGCCATCATACAGAGATTTCATTTAATATTTCACTTCTCATCTCTCCTTCACCTCACCCCATGTTCTCTTCAACATCCACCTCATGTCCCACATTCACCTACCTACTTTCCACTACCTCATGCATCCCGCTGTCTGTCTTCTCCTACCCCCATTCACCCTCCCTGCCTCCCTACCTAACCCACTTTGACCTACTATACCCTTCATTATTTACAGACTTTTCATTTATTACCTAATATTTCTTGGGCAAGTCTGGGCCGGTGTCGAGTCAGCCCTGGTTAGAAATAAATAAATAAATAAATAAATAAATAAAACGTTTGGGGGGTCCGTTGTAGTGTGAGGAGAGAGAGAGAGGGGGGGGGGTCGTAGTTTCGTAAAGGATAAAAGCTGACTAAATTTATGGTTGACAGATGTATCCTACGTGTCGTTATGCAAATGGATATACAAATGTGTATTATATATATATATATATATATATATATATATATATATACATATTAGTGTGTGTGTGTGTGTGTGTGTGTGTGTGTGTGTGTGTGTGTGTGTGTGTGTGTGGATACAGTAGATTGATAGATAATATGCGTGGGCACCCGCGTGCGTGTAGTTGTATCATTTGGCAGGTAAACATAACAATCGAGTTAGCACGTCCTTAAATTTATATAGAGGGAAAGGAAGCATGTACGTGACGCAAAGAAAAGGCCAGGGTTTGACAAAGAGATGCTAATAACAGTGGTGCCCTGGAGAGAAGGTGGTATAAATGCTGATGAAAGGGAAGCGGGGCCTTTGATGTGGTAAGGATGAGGAACTGATGGAGACCTTGCTTGAAGTCACATCGTCTGCTGGTACCCGCGTGAAATGAAGAAGGGCTGCGTCATCAGAGTGAAGGGATTAAAAGATATGAGCGGCATTAAAGAAAACTTGAGTGTATAATCGTAATCATCGTCATCATCATCACTGTCATCGCCATCCAGACGTCTTTCCCCACCTAAAGAGGGGGTGGATGTGTAATATCCAAAACAGTTCGCAGAGGTAAAGATGCTAAGGAATTGCCTTCCGTATATAAACAAGAGTACGGCCACATAGATTCCTAGAGGTGTTACAAATAGATCTGTGAAGAAGTTAAATTCGGCATGTGTACAGTATGTAAGAAAGACGACGAAGGCTGCTACTGCCCTCGTGTTCTCAGAATTGGAAGAGTGTAAACTGGTTTGATCTGTAGAGGGGAAGAGTTGCCGTGGCCCGCTTTACTGAGAGAGAGAGAGAGATTATCCAGTTTTGTGTAAAGATTATTGAAAGCAAATGGAACACAACTAAAATCGTAACCCCTTTTATCCAGATCTCAGTTTATACATCAGTTTATATTGATACCACCGGACTGCTTTATTCAGTTTTGGAGCGACTTTTCGAACTGGAGTACAGTAGATAGTTTTTCTTCATCGTCGCAACCATTGGTGTGTCGTAACCCCTTCAACCCGATGACGTACCTGATATTTTGTTCTTGCCATCTCCTGACGGATCTGTTCACCTTAGGGTTGACTTCGAAATGGATTGTTAAGACACAGGCTTGTTTTCTCTTGGGTTAAGGACGCTTCGTAACACCTCGTCCTTAGTTAATTATTTTTGGATGCGGCTGGTTAATATCCATTTGTGCGTTATTTATGCAGAGTATGGCGAATTGGAAGTATTTATATAACACAGAAGAGGACAATAAGGTGTAATAAACAAAATATTTCTCTTAGGAATAGGTGTTAGGGAGCTTCTTGAACCGACAAGAATTTGGGTCATAGCCTTCATTAACCATTTCCTTGCAGATGTTTCCATTGAGCTTAACAGAATCGTATGCTGGTAGCAAGAATAATAGAAAAAATATCATGCAACTAGAGGGGTTAAGTTGACCTAATCACCTAACAAGAATAAGATTAAGTACATCAAATTACTGGACAAATGTGTATCTGGGATGGTTCGACCTTTTACGGGAAATATTTATCATACTCTTGAAAGGTAAGATTCCCTGAGTGTACTTGTGTAGATGATTAGTTTAGCTACATACTGTGCATCAGGATCATACTAGAAGTTAATATGGTGCAATGAGCTTAAATAAATCGCTAAGGAGGAAGTGTTACATAAGGTATATCTATGAGAATGAGACCCAGTGCCAGTGGGTATTAGATCGAGAACCGGTAATGGCCAGTTCCTACATACCCATTGGAAGTGTAATGTCCTGAGGCTAAGTCATCGTATCCAGTGAATTGTAATGTCCTGAGGCTAAGTCATCGTATCCAGTGAATTTAAGGGTTAATGACCTGCCTACGTCCCTTAGTGTACCACAGAATGGTAAATATGTCTATATATATTTTAAGATATACGTGGAAGTTACTGTAGGGCACCATTGCAAACCGAATGGTATTACGTTTCCAGATGGTGTGGCAAATAGATCCTTTAAAACTGTATTTTTTTTTTTTCTACCCTGATGGACATAAGAAGTCAACACATTTATGCCTTTTGTGTGTCTAAGAAAAACTACTTTGATACTTTGCTGAACGAATGGTACGGTATTATGTAGATGATGTCAGTATCCGTTCGAAGTAGGATAATATTTACCATCGACAGATAATATTATGACTGCTTGTTAGATTATGTGACAGGTCCAGGAAGAAGAGAGGTATAAATGAAACACACGGCCGAGGGAAGTAGTTGCTGCCACCCCTCATTCATGAAGAGGTAACATTACGTCCGGGTGAGAAGTTCGCCAAATATTTTACCTCTGATGCTTTTCACGTTCCATTCCTGGCTGATATTCTTAAGCTGAGAGTCTCTTCTTGTCAGTTAAGGAAGTTCCACAACATCTCATCCTAAGCGATTTATTTTGCTTATTACACCTTGCTGTCCTCTTCTTTGTCATTTAAGTCAGTCGTCTTCTGCTTCTCACGTTCTTGTCCTGGCTTATATTCCTAAGTAGAGAGAGAGAAGCTTGGATCTGTATTCTTGTCAGTTAATTATTACACCTTGATATCCTCTCCTGAGTTATTTAAATTAATCTAATAAGACCATACTCATAAATAACGGAGAAAATTATATTAACCGCTTATATCAAAAAATAAATCGATAAGGAAAAGGTGTTATGGAGCATCCTTACCCAACGAGCATGCGGGCCACGGTGTATTTCTTAGGCCGTAGACAATGCTTTCCCGAGCAGAATAAATTCAACTTGCGGTAACAGGAACAGATGATTTGCCTTTATCGTACAGAAGAGGTTAGAGGAGGATATTTCCAACCCTTTTTCGCAAGGAGAGGTCTAGCGGTAGCAAGAATGAAATATAACAGACGTCATTGTACAGAAAGGATTAAGAGTTGGTTACAATGTAGACTTCTTTTAATTCGGTGCTTTTGTTGCATTTGGGTATATGTGTCACGCTAACTCCAGATGACTGTTTAGCTAAGAGATATCCTAGAAACCAAGGGATTTAAGACTTTCAAGTAATCATATAGGGTGTTGTTGGTGCACTTTGGATTCTTATTTAGGCTGACACCAGATGATTGTATTTCTCTAAGAGAAATCCTAGGAAGAGATAAGTTGGGTTCCCCTGAGGGAAAATCCGAGGAAGAATTATGTTGGGAGGCTGGATGTAGACTGTCCAGGATTACAGTGTATAGTGCAGATGGAAAGTGGAGAGGAATGGGGAAGTAAAGAAAAAGACAGCAACACATGATGGAATTCGATAATAGAATGGGGGGCAGGAAGTAGAAAAAATCGAGGGCGAAGTAAAAAAGTCGAAGAGATGAGAAAGGGGGAGGCAGACCGGAGAGAGGGAGAGGGATAGGGGGATGAACTGGAGGATGGATTGGGGATGAGGGAAGGTGGAGGTAGGATAGGGAAGTATGGGAGGTGAAATGGGACTGGGACCCTTGGGCAGGTAGGGATTGGTGGGGTAAATGTGATTAAGAAAGGTTAGTTGGTGAAAGGGGGAAGCAGGACGGGTGGGGAGGGGGATTAAAAAAAAAAAAACTGGTTGAGGTGATGATTTGTGGAGCGTGATGATATGTGACTGAAGTATAAAGTTGTGAGTACTGTATAAGTATAAAGTTGTGAGTACTGTATTGGGAGAGCTATAGAGGCAAGAAAGTTTGGTGGAATGAATATTTATGATGGGGTAGAGTAAGATGGTGATATCAGTTAATGGAGGTCTGAGTCTTAGGCTGGGGAAGTGAGATCCAGAAAGGTTAGGTGGTGAAAGGGGGAGTAAGATGAATGGAGAAGGCATGTAAGGGGAGGGGAAAGAAGTAGAGTGAGATGAATGACGGGGATGATAGGAGTCTTAAAGAAGGAGGTACATGTAGAATTAGAGAGGGGTGGGGTGGAGTGGAGTATAAAGGGGGAGGGGAAGGGGTGAAAGGAGATATGAGTCATGGGGTGAATGATTGGAGGGGAGATCTGAATCGTATAGAGGGTATGGGGAGGGAAATGAGATACAGGAAGATTGGGTGGTGAAAGGGGCAAGAGCAGTGGAGAGGGGAGGAAGGGAGGAGTAGGGTGAGATGATAAACGGAGGGGATGATAGGTAGTTTAGTTATAGATGAGGGTTTAGAGAGAGTTATATAGGGGTGGAGTGGTGAAGAGGAAGGGATGGGTATGTAGAATTGTAGATGGAAATGGAGTGGAGATCAGGGAGTGAAAGAAGTAGGGTGGGATGGTGATGGAAGTGGAGGTCTAAACTATAGGTAGAGTGTAGTAGGAAGACCCTGAATTGATGACAAGGGGGAGAGGTAGAGGGATGATGATGAAAAATATGAATGAATTTAGAAGCAATGCTGCATCTACAAATGATGCTCAAGAACTTACACAGTTTAGTATGAGACTGATGTTGGAGAAAATACGTGGAAGTTACATGTGGCGTTGATTTTACTAGTGATGCTGAAGAATTTAGGCCGAATGTAGTAGTGGTGTTGAAGAATATACGATGATGAAGCAAGTGATGTTGAATTATTTACCGGTGATGTTGAAGAATTTACGGCCAGTTTGCTAGTGATGCTGAAGTATTTATGTAGTTGAACGAGTGATGAATAGTTTACCGTTTCTCTGATTTTTACAAGTGCTTTTGAATTGCGCCCGATTAATTTGTGATATAGAAGAAAGCGTTATTTTAGTGATGAACTTGTTACAAGGATTGTATAATGCAATTACACGTAATGTTAAGGAATTTACCGTGAATTTACTAGTAACATTGAAGAATATTTGCACAGTATTTAAGTGATAGTGAAGAATATACACTCCGTTATTTTGAAGACTCTACGCTGAATGTACTAGTGACGCCAAGGATATATTTGTGATGTTGAATATAGTGGTGATGTTGAAGATTTTGCTCTGAATTTACAAGTGATGAAGAATTTACACGCAGTATCCTGGCACAGAAAATCATGCTACCGATGCGCCAGTGGCGCTGAAGTCACCTTTGTTCAAGAATTTACGCAGAATTTACAAGTGATGTTAGAGATTTTACGCTGAATTTACAAGAGATGTCTAAGCATTTACGCAGAATTTTTTAGTGATGTTATAGATTTTACAGTGATTTTACAGATGTTACTGAAAACCAACGCCCAATTTACATGTGATGTTGAAGGATGGGTAAGGTTGGAGAATGTGTGTGTTTGGAGGGGAGGAGGGTGAGGGAGAGGGAGGGAGTAGCATTCCTTAGTGTGTGTGTCACCCCCTCTCATCCCCTCTCCCCCCTCCCTCCTTGCCACCACCACCCTCACGTGAGACAGTGTATATATACTTCGGGGACCGGGTAGTGGTAGGGAGAGGGGCCAGGGCCGGCTGGGGGAGGGAGAAGAGGAGGGGAGAGGAGGTTGTGGTTGGTGGAGGAGGATGTGGTGGTGATGGAGGAGGAGGAGGAGGAGGAGGAAGAGGTTGTGATGGTAGAAGAGGAGCTGGAGGTTGTGGCTGGTGGAGGAGGAGGAGGATGTGGTTGGTGTAGGAAGAGGTTGTGGTTGTTGGTGGTGGAGGAGGAGGAGCAGGAGGTTATGGTACTTGGAGGAAGAGGATGGAGATGAGGAGGAGGAGGTCGTGGTGGTGGTGAAGGAGGAGGAGAAAAATAGCGGAATGAGAAAAAGGATTGACAGATATCCTTCCTTAAGCTCAGTAAAATCGTCTGGAGGTTGTAAGAATGAATTAGTTGAAGCTTCTCACGTAATGGTAAGGTCTGACTCGTTAGTAACTTAATAAATTAGAGATAGCTTCCATCATCGTCTCGAAAACGAGAGGTCTTTGCAAGGTTGAATAAAATGGTCTGGTGGTGGACTGATGAAAGTGCAAACATACCGTATGTCACTGGACTGAAGGGACCTAAGGAAGGTTATGTGAGCGAGCCTGCTGTGATAGTGAGAGAGAGAGAGAGAGAGAGAGAGAATGGGACCTACAGTATGTATGTGTATTTTGGGCGTGTGTGTGTTTTGGGCTATATGTATGGCTTAGGTGTTTACAATTTTACTTTTTTTATGGGGAAAGGGAGGCGGAGGGACCACTGTGATGTAACGAAGGCGTTAGAGGAGGCACGGAGGAAGTAGTGTGGGTGTGATGGAGGGGTGCGTACTGTATATAAATAACTAAAACAGTAAAGAGGAACAATATGATGTTTTACCTAAAAATACTTTGAGGCGACTTGCGCGTGTGTGTGTGTGGGTGCATTGTTTTGGAGAGAGAGAGAGAGAGAGAGAGAGAGAGGGAGAGGATGTTTGTGTGGTTGTGCTTAGATCTTTAGTACATAATTCCTTGGGTTTAGTTACCTTTTCGTAATTTTTCTTGTTAGTCTCTTCATTTTTTTTATTTGCGGTGTGTAGGAGTGGCGTGTGCTCCTTGTTTCATCCCTGTTCATAATTCTTGCCAGAGGTTTTGGTCTTTTTTTTTTTTTTTCGTCGTTTCTCACTGCACTTTTTCTCTCCCATACTTTTTTCCTGTGTGTTCCTTCTCCTTTGTTTCGTTCTCTCTCATTGTCCCCTTCCTCCCTACGTCGTCTCCCTTTTTCTATCCTCATTGTCCAAATCCTTCGTCCTTTCTCCTTCCTTTCCTTGTTTCTCTTCATCTGTCTTTTCCTCTCGGTCTCCCCTTCGAAGCTCTCTCCTCTCTCCATCCATTTCGTCTTCCTTTCCCTCCATCCTCCCTACGTATCTCTTCCTCTCTGTCTCTCCTGCTATTACTATCATCCCTCCGTCGTAACCTCCCTCTCTCTCCCTCCCTCGTCTCTCCGTAACCTATTCCTTCCTTCCTCCTCATCTCCATATACGCCTCTCTCATTCCGTCCTCTCTTTTTACCCTCTTTCACTTTCCTTCCCTACTTCATTTCTCTTATTGTCATCCTTCCCTCTTTCTCTCCCGTGGTTATCGCTCCACTGTAACCTGCCTCTTCTCTCATCATTCTTCGTCTATCCTTATCCTATCCCTTTCCCACATTGTCACTCTCCTCTCTTCCCTTCCCATTGCTGTCCGTTCCTCTGCCGGAGCCCTCATCTTTCCATTCTTCGTCTCTCCCCACTCCTCCTCAATATCTTACTCTCCCTAACTGTTATCCTTCCCTCCTTCTCTCCTATGCTTTCCTCTGCTCACCCCTACCGTTACCTCCATTCTTCCCTCTCCTTCCCTCTATACTCTCCCTAACTGTCGTCCCTCCCTCCCCCTCTGGTATACTTTTCTCGACCGTAACCCCCCTCTTCCCTCTCCCTCCTCTTTTTGGCAACTTTACAATACTTGATCCGACCACAAAAGATTCCCCCTCTGCCTACCCTCCACCAAACCACAACCCTCTCCTCCACCACTCCACTACCTTTTCCACTTCCTAACATTCGTCACATATTTTTTCCCCTTTCTCCCTTTACGCTCTTCCCCCTTTCCTTGATCTTTCCCACCTTCGTTTACCCAGTCCGCCCTTCACCTTACCCTTCGTCCTCAGTATATTTTTCTCCTTTCCCATTTCCCAGTTTCCCAAGCTTTCCCTCCTCCTACCCTCTTCCCATTTCCGTCCTCCCCATTCCCTACTCTTTCCTTTACCCTCTCCTCCAGCTCATTTCCCCCTTTCCCTACTCATTCCTCCTGTCCCTCATCCTTCTAACCTCCCTCTCTTGCTCCCTTCCCTCCCTTACTCATCTAACCTCCCTCTCTTGCTCCCTTCCCTCCCTTACTCATCTAACCTCCCTCTCTTGCTCCCTCCCCCCCCTCTCTCTCTCCCTCTATTGTATCCCCCCCCGTCCTCCCCTCATTCCCATCAGCCCTCCCCACTTTCCTGAGTCGCCCGCCAGCACACATTACTCCCTTGCAATAAATATAAATGCGCGAAACTCCGCCACAATTGCGCTCTTTGATACAGAGTGTTGAAAATATATTGGCTTCTCTTCCTTATACTTTCCTGCCGGGCGCCACTCAAAGTGTGGGGGAAGGCCATTTTTTTAAATCACTTTATTTTTACAATTCTTTTTCTGTGTTGGAGGTTTTGTATAGTGTGTGTGTGTGTGTGTGTGTGTGTGTGTGTGTGTGTGTGTGTGAGGGAGGAGGGGGGGGGTCGGAGGAATGGTCAGAGGTACCAGATCCTCGTGTCATATTGAAAGTTTGGGGAAAGACGAACACATCTTTGCACTTTTTACAACTTTTACGTATTTTATTTCACTTTCAGCTTCTTATATTGTGGGGGTTGGGGTGGCGGTGACGAGAAGGGCCTGGTATTCGTGCCACATTAAAACTTTGGAAGAAAGATTGCACTTTTTCACACTTGTTTCTCCATTTTTCGTTTATTTAAGCTACTTTTGGACACTTTTTCTTCGCATTTTCCTCTCCAGTATTTGTTCGCCACAGTTCACTGTCAGCCTCATATAACTTGAGGGGACCAAGAAGGGTGGTGGCCGTGTTGGCGTAGTGAGCTGTGCCAGCTGTTCATGTGACAGTGAAATTTTTTTTTTTTTAGGAAGGTGGGCATTCTTTCATACTTTTTCTTTTTTTCTTCTTTTTTTTGCTCGAAGTTATATAGTGCGCAATATATATATATATATATATATATATATATATATATATATATATATATATATATATAACTTACCTTATATTTACTCTAGCTCCATAAAATAAGTAAAAACCCAGACAGAAAGACAGTAAAGCTGAGAGGATGACAGTATCTCATGTGATTTCATTAGTTTTGGGCAAGACGAACACTTTTTTTTATAGATTTTTTTTTTTAGATCGTTTGTTATTTATTTTATTTACTTGTTTTAGGTAATCAAGTTTCACAGCTTGTGAGGTCCTTAGTCAGATGATCGTATGGGTAAGGGCAATTTCTTTGTGTGGCACTGAAGTTTTGATCGAATGCTAACACTTGTTTGCTGGTTCCCAAGTTTTCCACCTTTCGTGCTCACTTTCTTCTTCATATCTTAGCTGTGTGAGACAAGAAGTGGGAGGGGAGTCAGGTGGTGAAGGGGGAGGAATGCTAAATTGATAGCTTGTAGGAAAAGAAAAACTTTCATGCTGTATTTTTTTATTTTTTTCATTCACCTTTTCTGCAGTGTTACATCTGTTCACTTTCGGCATCTTCAAACCTTTGGGGGTCCTAACCTGGTGGTGATGGTGAGAGGTAGCGTGTCTCAGATTTTCAAGTGAATTTGAAAATTTGATGAAAGGTACATTTTATCACTGCATTTGTAATTTATTTTTGTTTATTTTTATTTGTTTATTTTTTTATTTTTTTGTAACCCGCGTGGACTTCAATAGAAGGGGTGGGGGCTGTGCCATTTCTTGCTGTGGCTTTGAGATAGTAAGAGAAGGCGAGCACTATCTCTTGAGCGAATGCAAGATTTTTATACTATTTTAACTTTTTTTCGGTTTTCTTTTTTTTATTCTTGTGTGTGTGTGTGTGTGTGTGTGTGTGTGTGTGTGTGTGTGTGTGTGTGTGTGTGTGTGTGTGTGTGTGTGTGTGTAGCTTTAGTACAGTACTTCCAATTTTTTTCTAGCTTCCATTTTTCCAAATTTTTTCTTTTTTCAGTTTTTCCCCATTAGCTTTTTTTTTTAAGGTATTTTATTTTTGGCATTCCATTGTTTTTCTTTCTTTTTTTTTTTTAGTTTTTGTTCCATTTTTTCTTCCATTTATTCTTCCTTTTTTTTTTTCACCTTCCTCATAAATAACCCTTGGGGCTAACACGAGGGGTGGCGGTGGTGACGGTGAGGGGTGCCAGCTCTTCAAGTGACCTCCACAAATGTTGCCCCTCTAACACCTTTTTTATACTGTTTCCAAGAGGACGATTTTTTTTTTTTTTTAAATTCTTGCTGACACCTTATTCTTTAGAGGCGACCTTACGTATAATTTATTCTTGCAAGCACCTATACTGTGAATTTGCCGTGCTATCTTCTAATTTTTATTCCGTTTAGAGGAGAGTTTCCTTTATGCGTATTTTTATTTATTTATGTATTTCGTGTAGTTATTTTTCTTGCAACCACCAACAATCTAATTCCATTAGGGAAGACCTTGAATTTTCATTAATCTTTATACCACCAGATAATTAGTTTGGAGAAGACCTGTGTCAGTGATGGGGATAATGGAGATGACTCTCTAATAAGATTTTTGAAAAGTCTTAGTCCTGGAAGGGTTAAGAAGAGTTCCTAGGTCCGCATTTTCGTCGGTTTTTTCGTCAGTTAAGGAATCTGTCTAATACTTTTTCCTAAGCAACTTATTGTGCTTGTTATACCTTACTATCCTAGTCTGTGTGTTTTAAATCGTTCTGATATTGGCATAATCTGCATAAATAGCATACAAAAAGATGTTTAAGAGCAATATCCAAAAATATATCACTAAGGAAGAGGCGTTAGGGAGCCCCCTTAACCGACGAGTTTGGTGGCCTAGTCTTGCACTTTTCGCTACGAGAGGTCTAACTTTTTGTTAAATAAATCGTTAGGTGACAGCCCGAATAAAGGAATAAAGTCGTATGAAAGGGATAATAGACACCTGTATGCATACTGTACTCTTCACTTTAACTTCGTCTAAAATTGCCATCCCTCCATCTTGAATGCTGAGTTATAGCAATATATTAACACCAGAATGCGATGCTTATCACGAAGTGCCACGGAAAGCGTGTAGAGCACAGTATTGTATTTTTCTAGCACTGAACTACATGAAATAAGCTGCACAGGGATGAAAAATTGGCCAAGTTAACGTGAATGGAGTATAGAAATGACATAGATGATGCGAGAATAAAAAAAAAAAAAATCACCGTTGTTCTGAATGATTAATAAGACATGGAATGGCTACTTAGGGTAAATAAAATGATCATGGGGTAGCAGGGATAGTAACAAAAAAAAATCGTCGTAGTAAATGGGTTGTGTAATAATTGATACGTGGATCCATACTGTAGTGGGCAGTTTGTTGTGTTTGTAAAGGACTCTGTGTTTTAATTAGCAGATTTCTGTTGATTGTTTTCATTGTTGCTGTTGTTGTTGTTGCCTGTGTATGCGTTTGATCTATATTTATTGCTTGTTTTGGTGTGTGTGTGTGTGTGTGTGTGTGTGTGTGTGTGTGTGTGTGTGTGTGTGTGTGTGTGTGATGTGTTTGTTTGTCCGTCTGTCTGTCTAGTTTTATGGTAACCTATGTTCTAGGTGAGGTATCTCTCCTCAAGTTTAATAAATCGTTTGGCAGAATAGTATATAAAAGTCTTCATCGGGCTGAGAAGATCAGTACAAGTTTGTGTGTGTGTGAGAGAGAGAGAGAGAGAGAGAATGTATGGTATGTGTGCGTGTAGGCGTGTTCATACGTGTACATGTACGTGACGGTCAAACGGATGGTCTGATCGGTAAGGTTCATATCATTATCGTGTTAATCAGAACTACCCCCGGAAGTGGAAAAAGCTGAATCTGACGACTTCATATATATTTCAACCACTCTTATTTGTTTTAACCAAATGTGAATAGTCCAGGCGGAAATGGAGCCTGTGAGGGGATATCATCTGGTTTTGCCCCTTCAGTACGATGGCACCTTTTGTTTTTAGCCTTGTTACCAGTAGACTTTTTTTGAGGGAGAGGGGAGTACATAATTATTGCCCGCTGATCGACTGCTAAAAGTCTTACTCCTGTCTGTTACTCCTACTTCTGTATTTCTCCCATTCACTTGCATGTTTATTCTACTCTTATTTCACTCTCACTTCACATTTGCCCCGCACTCCACTTTACCCGTCTTATTCCACATTTGCTTCACTTTTTCCACTCTTAATCCAGTCTTATGCCATGCCTACTTCACTCTCATTCTTACACCACACCGATCTTGTTTTGGTCTTTTTTTTTTTTTTTTTAAATTCTGCAATATACTTCTCTCTGGGAGTTAGGAGAAAAGATAACTTTTTGTTTGTGTGTGTCGCTGATATTATTTTTCCGAAATATGTTTTGACATCTGGGCGGTACCAAAAAATGTAGAACTTATTTTTTGCTTTTCTGTGTGAATTTCTAAGAAGTACATAGTGTTCTTTTATTTTTTAATAGTGCGTTCATATTGTTTTGGTCAGGTTGGAAAATTAAGAAAGTCATCATACTGAGTGGGTTAATTGTGGTATAGAACGGCGCAGGGAGGGCAGGTGGCCACTCCTTAGCTGAATACATGCGTCTGGCGGTAGCAAGAATAAAATAAATAGGCTTTCTGTCGTCTTGAAATGGGTAGGCTACTGGATTTTTTTTTTTTTTTTATGCTTGAAGATGGGACGCCAAATATTTACTGAAAAATATAATTTGACGGTAAGAGGATTAAAACAGGCTCTTCAGTTCTTTCTGATTCCCGGCTGTTTTCTTCGCTTTAGGACAGACTTTTCAAACTGGAAGGGGTAGGTGAAGTCTCTGTAAGATTAGATTTGACGGGTCCCCCGCCACCAAGTCACCTCCCCCACCCTCACAAGCTGAATAAAATAGCCTGGAGGAAGATATATAATAGTGAAAGAGTTAATGGAAGGTATATTACTCTCCCTCCTCAGTTTCAAAGTTTGTCTCATGTGAATAAAAATAAATTAGGAGGTAGAATGCAACAAACAAGTGTACGTGATGGGAGTGAATGGGGTAAGAGTGTTGTGGCCGTGGGGTATCAGTGTTGTTTTGTCATCGTCACGGCGTCCTGGGTTGATTTCTCTTGTGTCCTGCTTCCCACGTTTAAATCCCTTAACACAGAGCTTATCGTTGTTGCATTTCATTCTTGTTGCCTTGTATTTTGCTATTGATGCCTTATATGTTCTTGCTGCATTATGTTTTGTTCTTGTAATATATTTTCTTGTTGCATTGTATTTTGTTTTTGTTGCATTAAATATAGTTCTTAGTGCATTATATTATTTTTATCTTTGTTGCTGCCCGATGGTTTTATTGAGTTTGTCTTTGACGTGTTGTGCTTAACGGGTTAATGAAGGCTATAATTTACTCGTTCAGTTCGAAGTGTTTATGGCAAAGTAAAGTCGTCTGATGGTAGCAATAAAGTCTCTCCAGAGCTAAGTAAAGTCGTAAGGTGGCAGCAATAAAGTCTCTCCAGAGCTAAGTAAATTCGTAAGGTGGCAGCATTAAAGTCTCCAGTGCTAAGTAAAGTCGTAAGGTGGCAGCAATAGTCTCTCCAGTGCTAAGTAAAGTCGTAAGGTGGCAGCAATAAAGTATATCCAGAGCTAAGTAAAGTCGTAAGGTGGCAGCATTAAAGTCTCTCCAGAGCTAAGTAAAGTCGTAAGGTGGCAGCAATAAAGTCTCTCCAGAGCTAAGTAAAGTCGTAAGGTGGCAGCAATAAAGTCTCTCCAGAGCTAAGTAAAGTCGTAAGGTGGCAGCAATAAAGTCTCTCCAGAGCTAAGTAAAGTCGTAAGGTGGCAGCAATAAAGTCTCTCCAGAGCTAAGTAAAGTCGTAAGGTGGCAGCAATAAAGTCTCTCCAGAGCTAAGTAAAGTCGTAAGGTGGCAGCAATAAAGTCTCTCCAGAGCTAAGTAAAGTCGTAAGGTGGCAGCAATAAAGTCTCTCCAGAGCTAAGTAAAGTCGTAAGGTGGCAGCAATAAAGTCTCTCCAGAGCTAAGTAAAGTCGTAAGGTGGCAGCAATAAAGTCTCTCCAGAGCTAAGTAAAGTCGTAAGGTGGCAGCAATAAAGTCTCTCCAGAGCTAAGTAAAGTCGTAAGGTGGCAGCAATAAAGTCTCTCCAGAGCTAAGTAAAGTCGTAAGGTGGCAGCAATAAAGTCTCTACAGAGCTAAGTAAAGTCGTAAGGTGGCAGCAATAAAGTCTCTCCAGAGCTAAGTAAAGTCGTAAGGTGGCAGCAATAAAGTCTCTCCAGAGCTAAGTAAAGTCGTAAGGTGGCAGCAATAAAGTCTCTCCAGAGCTAAGTAAAGTCGTAAGGTGGCAGCAATAATAAGAGTATAAACTATGACTTGGAAGTGTAGCGGTTAGTCTCTTCAGCCCGAGAACTTCATTATCATAATATTCGTGTTGCTGCCAGAATTTTTTTTTTTTCTCCAGCTTAGGGATTGGAAGAGAGAGAGAGAAAACAAAAAGTATTAATGAAGGGATGGAAAAGAAAAGCAAAAAAAAAAAATAATAATAATGTTAGTGAAGAAAAAGTGTTATGAGGAGATTAGAAAAGAAAAAAAAATTAGTTAAGGGAATGGAAAAGAAGAAAAAATATGTTAGTGCAGGGACTGGAAAATGTTTCAGTGAATGGATTGGAAGGGGAAAAAATTGTTAGTGAGGAGACTGGCAAAGAAAAAAATGTGTTGGTGAAGGGATTGAAAATGAAACAAAAAAGTAGTGAAGGGATTTGAAAAAGGAAGGTAAAAGTCATGACTCCTTTTTGTTAGAAAGCTCCCGTAAGTTGAGGAAAAAGTGCATGATAGTGGCGAGGATATAGTGATTGTACGTCCTTGGGCTGTAGAGTTTATTGCGAAAGATCTTTGAGCCTTTTTAATGGCGTCTAAAGGTAGCCAAGGTATCGAAAGACGTCACCTTACGTAATTGTAGATGTAAACCCCATCAGCACGTACAATTTATTTTTTTACTTTAATTTTGTATATGCTGACAGTGGGAGATTTATTCTGCGAAGGATGGTAATGAAGGATCTGATGTACCCAGGTCATTACTGGTGGGACTAGGGTGTTGGTGGTGATGATGACGATGATGATGCAAATGGTGCTACAGATGGATGATGATAGTGGATAATGGTGACAGTGATGGGGATGATAACTTTTTTCTTAGTGTTACTGTCATTTGTGTGTGTGTGTGTGTGTGTGTAAAGCTCTTCTGTCTTGTGTTCTCTTGTTTTCTGTCCTTGGTGGCTTCTCGTTTTCTTGTCATCAGTCATTCTGGGTGCAGCTTTCTTTCCTTCCGTGTTCCCCACGTTTTCCTTCCAGTATTTCGTGTCTTGAACGTTTGTGGTGGCATTTTGTTGGTATTTTCGTATTTTTTGTGAGGTCTCTGCTGGATTGTGTATTGTGTGTGTGTGTGTGTGTGTGTGTGTGTGTGTGTGCGCGCGCGCGCGCGGGGGGGGGAGAGAGAGAGAGAGAGAGAGAGAGAGAGAGGTGTTATCTCGACGTGGTGATTGTGGCTTCTCTTATCAGTGTCTGTGATAGTGGGATGACAGTTGCTGGCTCCTGCACGACCACACACACACACACACACACACACACACACACACACACACACACACACACACACCTCACTCGCTCCGATTAGCACATTCACTTGACAGTCACATGCACAAACATACACATTCATGCATACACAAACAAATGACACACGACTACCTCACCCAGACTCGAGCAGTCACCACATACTCAGTCACCCTCAGATTCATACACTCGTACATTCTCTCCCTCCCTCTCTCTCTCTCTCTCTCTCTCTCTCTCTCTCTCTGACCTTCAGTATTTCATTACCTCTTGCGTCATCGTTCTCCACACTCCTGTCGTGAGTGATTTTCAGGTTGTTCTTCTCAGCTTCATTAACTGTTATTTTTCTTTTCCTTTTTTTCTTGCGTCTTTAAGTCTTGTCTTTAGCAGTGTTTTTGTAGTTCTTTTTGCACTTTGTATCTGCTTTAGGCATCTTTCAAAGAAAAACTGGCATTTTATTTTTTTTTCTCCGTTTTACTTTCACATGTCTTCTTCGTGGTATTTGCCCTTGATCAATTCCATACAAGGACGCCTATAGTTATATTGTATTGTTGCAACCAAATTAATTTTTCACACACACACACACACACACACACACACACACACACACACACACAGTCACCGCCCCTCTTATTTTTATATCTGTCTTGCCATTGTTTTCAAGGACAGATTAAATTCAATGGGGCAAACCGAGGAAAGAAATTGCCCTGGCGCCGGGAAGTGACAAGGATAATGTGTTTTGTAACAGTGGCGGAAATAGAACAGCGATAGAATAGTAAAAGGTGATTGAAAGCGAAATTGATGACTGAGGAAACTATTTTATCTATGTTACCACTAGATGATTCTTGTACACCTTACGAGAATAATGCATGAAAATAGTGCCGGAAGTAGAATAGCGGTGAGGGCAGGATAAGGTGTAGTTAATAGTGAAGTATTCAGCGTGGGAAGTTTTATCTTTTATCATCAAGGGTCCCATACGTACAAAGGCTTCTTACCGGTTTACTAAATAAGAAGATACTCTAAACACTTAGTTATTGTGAGAGTTCTTGTTGTTTTTCGTGTTTTCTAACCTCAACATTGACTCTGCATTATTTGTGAAATGTTGGGTAGCTGTTTGAGTGAAGACTTACATATGCCGTATGAAAATTGCATATAAACGTGGCAGCAGAATATTTGCATAGAGCTTAGGGCGAACCTCTCGTTCTGAATGGGAAGGGAAAAGCGAGAATTGGGACTGGGAACTGAGAGGTATATGATTGTATAGTGATGTCGAGGAAATTGCGATAGCAAAAAAAAAAAAAAAAAAAGTGATATGCAGGAAGAAATCAGAGTGATAGGTCGGAATAAATTAAAGTGACAAGTGTAAAATTAAGGTGACAGGTGTAAAAAAAATTAAGATGATAGGAAGAAATTAGTGATAGGTAGGAAGAAATTATGGTGATGGGTAGGGAGAAACTAAGGTGATAGATAGGAAGAAACTAAGGTGATAGGTAAGGAGAAATTTAAGTACCGGTATAGGTAGGAAGAAATTAAGGTGATAGATAGGGATATTAAGGTGATAGATAGAAAGAAACTGAGATGATAGGTAGGAAGAAATTAAGGTGATAGATGGGAAGAAATTAAGATGATAGGTAGGGAGAAATTAAGGTGATAGATGGGAAGAAATTAAGGTGATAGAAAGAAATGAAGGTGATTGTCAGGAAGAAACTGAGGTGATAGGGACCGGTAGGAAAAAATACCCTCCCTCCACTGCACAGAATGAGCCAGTAACATCCTCCCACCTTCACACACAACACAGCACTTCACAAACACATTCAAACATCCACCATAGCCGTCTAACACCTCCAGCCAAACAACTTGAAGTGGTTAGTATGACAGTCTCATGGGAAGTCTGAAGAATCCCGACAAATTGGTCGTGATGGAGAGTGACAGACTTTAAAGAAAAAGGGAAAAAGTAGAAGGTAACTCGAAGAATTGAAAGGGGGGAAATATGTACAGAAATGGAAAAATAGGAAGATGCCAAAGTTGTCTGTACTAGAAAGGAAATAGGAATAAGAAGAAAATGGGTAATGGAAGAGAGGAGAGCCAACGTGGGATATTGGCTGTAATAGAAAGGAAATTGTGATAGGAAAGAAAGTTTCACCAGGAAACAGACTTTACGAAATAGGAGAGGAATGGGGGAAGTCGCAGCAAACCTAAGAATTTGACTGTGACGAAAGAATAGCAACAGGAAGGGAAAATATAGGTGAAAAAATAGCAGCTATCTAAAGAAAGTATATAATGAAAAAAAGTGTGGGCAACCTGGAGGAATTGGAAATCTGGAAGGAGAATGGCTTAAAATATGAAATAGAAAAACAAAAGCTACGAAACGAGGAATGTGGGAAACTACGGCAAACTCGAGGAATTGACTGTAATGGGTATATGATGGAGGGGGACAGGCCAATTTAAATTTCAGATGAGAATATTGATGGAAATTCCTTGCATCAAAATATTCTTGCCTGTAGGGGTATGGTCTCTCCCTTTTTATCCTTTTCGTGCTGTTGTAACCTGTGTGACTGGTTTGTTCCATTTGTGTAATACGGTGTATTTTAACCCGTTCAGTACGATATGTTGTTTTATTCCTGTTAATTCTAGACGAGTGTACTACTCCTACGACTCCTCCTACTACTCCTGCTACTACTCCTGCTACTACTCCAACTACTCCTACTACTACTTCTGCTACTACTCCTCCTCCTCCTACTACTACTACGTTTTTGTTTTTGTTAATTTTTGGCTACTACCGGTCGACCGTATTTATTAAGGCTTCTCGTAGTGAAGAGGCTAAGAATCAAGGTCGCAGACATAAAATTAATGCCAACATGTGCAAAATGGAGGTCAGTGCAAAAGCCCTGTCTGTACGGTGTGTGTGTGGGGGGGTTGCTATTTACATGCACTTACCTTGTTTGTGAATAGACACAAGGCTTTTACGTCACTACAACGAAAAAAAAAAATGGAATGTGCGAAAGGAGTTACGGTGCTAGGGTAGGGAAGAGAGGAGGGGAAGGAAGGGAGGAGGGTACGATGAGTGGGGAAGAGGAAGAAGGATAGAGAAGAGAGGAAGGGAGGATAGAATGCAGGAAAGAGCCGAAAGGGAGGGAGGAGAGAATGGAAGATCGGGAGGGAGGGAAGGTATTGTGGTGGTGAAGGAAGAAAATGGTGATAGGGAGAGAGGAGGGAAGAGGAAAATATGAATTGCCTGTGAAAAGGGTAATGCGGGATTGGAGTATAGAAAATTGAGAAGGGTTAGACAGAAAGTGCAAAGAAAATATTGTAGAAAATAAAGTATAGGAAGGAGAGAGAGAGAGAGAGAGAGAGAAGAGTATGTAGAGAGGAATGAGTATGAAGGAGAGGGGAGGGGGAGTAATGGGGTAGGATGATGACTTGAGGGTTAGAGGGGAACTTGGTTAAATTACGGGTATTGCGCTATGAATGAACCCAAGGTCGCGTGACCTTTTGCCTATTAGAGAGAGAGAGCCGACTTGGTACAGGTATTCAGATTGTGGGAGTAGCCTGGGTCCGTCAGGTGAAAAGCAGACTACGGTAGTGTTACGCTTGTCTGTGTGTTGGCATATTTGCGTCGTGTTCATTCTTTATTTTGCTTGTTTGTCCTAGTCAGCGTAACCCTGTGTGTGTGTGTGTGTGTGTGTGTGTGTGTGTGTGTGTGTGTGTGTGTGTGTGTGTGTGTGTGTGTACGTTGTTGTCAGCCAGTGGTTATTTACTCGATCGTGTCATGTGCGTTGGCTTCTTGAGTGTTTTCCATCTTGGGTTTGAACCTGAGAGAGAGAGAGAGAGAGAGAATTTAATAAGGTAGCAAAGAAACTGTTAGTGTGTGTGTGTGTGTGTGTGTGTGTGTGTGTGTGTGTGTGTGTGTGTGCGTGCGCGCGCGCGCACTCGTGCGCTATTTGTGGAATGAGGTTACAATGTGTGTGGAGAAATGTACAAGTGTGCGGGTGATTATTTTGAGTGCAGATGTTCGTGTGTGTGTGTGTGTGTGTGTGGTGCGTTGTCTAGGGTAGAGTGAGAGCAGGGTAGGATACATGAATGTTGGATCGAGTGAGGATGAGTGAAGGAGTACCTGAGTGAAGGGTAGAGTGCATGAATGTGTGTGTGTACGGTAGAGTACATATTGCGTGAGGGTGTATGTAGTGTGTGGCCTTCCTGGTGTAATGTAGCGCATATTGTAAGGGGAGGATTTGTGTTGGTAGAGAGCGTCGATGTATGGGTTAAAGAATGCCTGTGGATGTGTGCTGAGTGCGTGAGAGTATGTAGAGTTTGACCTTGATGATGTGGTGAAGAAAGTTTTCTGCTAGGTTTTGTGTTGGAGTATGTAGGGTAGGGTAGAGTACGTGGGATATGTATAGAGTGCGTGTGTGTAGGCTAAGTGCGTGACAGTGTGTGTAGAGTGTGGCCTTGGTGGTGTGGTGAAGCGAGTGTGTTCTGGCGGAGGTTTTGTCAAGTTGACTCTCGCAGTATTTTTGGCGGCGCCCGGCTCGACCCCCGCCAACTGCTGCCCTGCCTCCTCTCCCTCACTCTCACGATCCCTCCCTCCCTCACTCCCTCACGATCCCTCTCTCCCTCACTCCCTCACTCCCTCATGATCCCTTCCTCCCTCACTCCTTTACTATTCTCTTCACACTCCCTCACCTTACCTTTCTTACATACCTTCCTTCACTCCCTCACTTTGCCTTGCATCCTCTCCCTCTCCTTAACAATCGCTCTTCACTCCATGCTTCTCCTCTTCCTCCCCTTATCCTTCACTTACTCACGATCCCTCCCTCCCTCCCTGTACTTGATACTCCCACCATCTCTACCCCTCTTGCTCACTCCTTCTCTTCTCCCTTCTCTCCCTCCCTCACCTCCAGCCTAACCCTGCCAACTACTGTCTCCCTTGCTCACCCACTCTTTCCATCTCCCTTTCTCACCCCCTCATCATCATCCCACCCTCACTAGCTCCCTCTTCTTCTCACATCCTTTCACATCTCACTTTGCCTCACACTGGCATCATACTTTCCCACTTCTCCCTCCCTCCCGTCTTTCTCTATCCTTCCCCTATCCCTCACTCTTGCAGTCCCCTCATCTCTTTCTCGTTTCCTGTCTTCACTGTTATCTTCTTTCACTCATTCTCTCTCCGGTCTTCATCTTCCCTCTCCTTTATCCATTTCTTCATTCCTATCCTTGTCATCCCCCTCCTTCCTTTCCTGCCTCACCCCTCCTTCTGTCTCTCTTCTTCCTTCCCTCGCCTCCCTCTCCCTCATTACTCTGCTACATCGCCTATGCGTCCTTCACTTTATCTTTGTCACCTGTCCTTGCATTTACATTCTTTTCCCTCAGATCCCTTCCGGTGCTACAGATTTTTCTTTCTTATCTTTTTTATCGCCATCCCTTTCTTTCCTCTCTCTCTCTATTTTTGCGTGGCTTATTTTGTGACATTCATTTTTCTATTTTCGTCTTGCACTTTTATTTTTACCCCGCAGTGTGCTGTCGTCATCGATTTTTTTTTTCCTTCTCACACCCTCTTCCGATTATCTTTTCCCCTTTTCTGCAATTCTTCTTTTCGTACCTTTATATATATTTTCCTCCTTATGACCCTTCCTTCTTGTCTTCATTTGTTTTTCTGTGGCATTTTTATATCTTCATAATTTTCTTCTGTTGTTAGTGCGATTGTAATTTGATATATTCCTCACAGGTATTTACTGCTTTCCTATTTTCCCCCCACATCAGTGTCGTATTCTAGTCATCCTCTTCATTTTTTTCCCATTCCATTGCTTTCTGTTCTCAAACGGTTCATCACACTTTTTCTTCATTATCCAGTTCCATTTTCTGCCTCCTTAACTTTTCCTGTCACAGTTCTCCTATCAGTATTTTTGCGTGTTTCGTTCCTGGTTTCTCACGGTCTGTCTCACTTTTTCGTAATTATCTTTTTCCTTCTTTCATGCTGCCATTTCCCTCATCGCTCTCTCTGGATATCACTCCATCGCTTTCTAACTCGTCAGGTAAATCTCGCTATGAGCTCGTAAGAGATGCTAATTACTGTAGGTCAGTGAATTGAGACATAATGTTCGTGAAAAGTGTCCAGGATCAAACGAAGCCATAAAGATCGCCTTAATGTGCTTTATAGATAGATTCCCTCAGGGCAGTGACACATCCCTCCTCTCTCCGCCCCGTATTCTCGTCAGTTAAAGAAGTCCCCTAACACCCTTTTCTGTGTGATTTATTTTGCTTGTTACACTTTACTGTCATATTCTGTGTTATATAAATCTTTCAACCATCGCCATACTCTGCATAAATAGCTTACAGAAGGATATTAACCAGCCTTTTCCAAAACAGATAGCTAAGGAAGAGGTGCTAGGAAGCCTCCTGACCCGAAAAGAATATGTGCTTTCATCTTGTATACTTTTTTGTCTTTTAAGTCTTCTCTCTTCATCTTTTATTACGCTGTTTTTTTGCTTTGCTGGTATTTATTTTATTTTATTTTTATTTATTAATTTTTTTGTCCCCACTCATTCCTCTGTCGTAGATCAGTTTCCTTCTTGTATACTTCTTTGTCCTTTGAGTCTTCTCTCTTCATCTTTTATTACCTTGTCTTTTGTTTTGCTGTTATTTATTTATTTTTTTCCACCTATTCCTCTTTCTTAGATCAGTTTCCCTCTAATCCTCTCGTCCTTGTCTATTCTCATTCTCTCTTCCCTTCTCCTTTCTCATCCCTTCTCATTCCCTTGCTTTTTCTTTCCCTTTTCATTCTCATTCCGCTTCTTTCAATAATCTTTGTCATTCTTCCTTTTATTTCGCGTCCCCTTCTCTTAGCCTTTCTGCCTCAGTATTACCAATTGCCATTTTTCTTCTTTTTCCCTTCTGTTCTTTCTCCCTCTTACTCTATCCCTTCTTAGCATCCTGTACCCATTTCTCCGCATCCTGACTACTGTCACTACTACGAATACTACTACTACAGCTACTATTTCGGTCCCTATCTCCCTCGATGTCCTTTCTCTCATATCTTTCAGTCTTGATTTTTTGGCGTTCCATCTCTTCCCTGCGTCATTTATTCAGATTTTATAATATATATATATATATATATATATATATATATATATATATATATATATATATTATATTATAGTTTTTTTTTTTCCATTTCGCAGCTGTGGACGTTCCTGGTAAAACGTTCAACTTAGCGGAATTTTATGTTCAGTTTACGACATTTTTTGACTGAAAGGGTTAATGCAGTCACAATCCTCGGTGTCTGTTTTTAATCACCTTTTCATCCTCATCCTATACCCTGAAAATACACTAGCCACACCCTCTCCCCACACAAACCACGCCCTTTGCCCTACCACCCCCCCTCTCTCTCTCTCTCTTTTTCCACCGACCCCGAGACAAGGTGGTGGCATGTGAAGAGTAGCCGTAACGGAATGTGGACAGAGAGAGGGGGGGAGGGATTCTCAGTTTTATTTTCCCATGTCTTTTTCTGCCCCCTTTTTTTTTTTTTTTTTTTTTTCTGGACAAACGTGATCTCGCGGGAGCAGGTAATGAGATGGGTGGAGAGAGAGAGAGAGAGAGAGAGAGAGAGAGCCGGTCGTAGGTGGAATGCAGCCAGGTGATTTTACGCCTTCAACCCGAGGACGCATTCTCATTTAATTATTGTACCTTCAGACGATTTTACTTCATTTATCCTGGAGGAGAGGTTAGAAGAGATTTCCTACTCAATCTGTGTATCTATCTATCTATCTATCTATCTATTGTCAGACGCCATAATCCGTAAAGTTTATTCATTACGAGGACGTCTTGTATTTGGTGTTTGCTGCCGTCAGACGATTTTATTCATCTTTGGGTAGACCTCGTGCCGATAACCTAATTTTTAATCTAGGCTATAAACGAGAATGAAAAAAAATATAGCAACAGTATTTAAGAAGTTATAGACTTGGTAGTGCGACGTGTGTATCTCAGAGGTGAATAAACTTGTCTGACGTCATCTGGATTGAAATAGCGTCGTAATTGGCGGCCAAGGGGTTAAACGAGGGCTAGGGCAATTTGAGATAGTTGGGATGTTGTTGATGATGATGTTTGGCCAGGGAGATGGAGGTGGAGAATGCGGTAGGAATGTCGGAATAGGGGCGTGTATTTTTTTTCCGAAGTTTGTGGGTAACGATAAACGTGGGAAGAATGTAAAGATGTTGATTTGGGGAATGACTTGCAGTTGTGTGGTATCAGCGAGGATTATTATATAACGCACGATTAGATGTTTTGGTGGAGGTGTAGCTGATGTAGTAAGAAAACCACGTACACAACGTTACTCGTACACACACACACACACACACACACACACACACGGGGGGGGGATAGCTTAAGTTCATTTGAGTGTGTATGCGCTGTGGGGAGAATGATATAAAGATGTTTACGTAGGTAGACATGAGAGAAGTGTGCTAATTAGTAAATATTAATGTTTTAAATTATACGTGATGAAAGGAGTGGCCGAGGCAGGTGAAGATAGTGGCTGTTTAATGAGATAGGGTGCGTCAGGTGCGATGAGAGTTGGTAGTCAGGGGAACGCTGAGGAAAAAACAAAATAACGAACCTTTTGTTAATTATGTTACAGCTATCCCGAGACGTTATTATTTAGCTGAGTGATTGTTGGAGCCGAGTGTTTTAATAGGGAAGGATGGATCTGGTGCGATTAAAATTGATATTTAAGTGAACTCCCCCCCACACACAAAAAAGAGCCGTCTGGTATTTTATTACAGCTACAGTAACGCCAGACTTTTTTTGTATTATTATTATTAAGGTGAGAGTGGGTGTATTGGAGCCTGAGTGTTAATAGGGAAATATACTTCAGGTGAGAATTGGTATTCAAGGGAGTGTTCGAAAAAGGGGGGGGGGGAGTGAGAGCATAATTAGCTGATTTTTCTGTGAACGATGAAAGACGTGGACGAGACACTTCCTTAACCCTCTCATAATCAGGACAGCCGTCGTATTTTATTTTAGCTGCTGCCAAACGATTTTATTCTGCTGAGAATGAGGCATAAGAACGTAAGTGTTAAAGGATACTGTTGAAAGAACTGAGATGTGAACGAGTCATTGGAGTGTGTTATAACTGATTACTATTAAAAAAAAGAAAAGTGAAAAGTGGATCTACACGTTTTTCGTCTTGTGCCGTATGGGTTAGGTGAGGATACGGGGGGAGGGGGGAGGTAAGACTCAAGGCCCAGATTCCCTGAGATGTTGATAAAACCAGGCCTGAGATGTACAAGATAACCAGGGATTATCTTCTTTTAGCCAAGATTTTGTTCTAGAAAGAAGAACAGGAGACATGGGAAGATACTGTAATCCCTTTTCCTCGTCCTTTCTACAGTAAAAATGGTACTGTAGTAACGGCAAGGAATTGATAGTGACTTAGACTGAAAAAAGGTACACCACACCGCTTTGATTGCACGGCACGTCACCATTTGCCATCATAACCATATCTGATACCACTGAACTGTGCATTACAATTACATTTTACCACTACATAGGACCTCACACTACACATGCACGCTCCCTCGCATGATCACCCTCCTAAGTTATATATCTTTTAAGTTACCCAATAGAGCCATGAATTAGTCTCAATAGTTCATGCAGGAAGACACAAGGGAAGGATTTTGGACTTTTTTTTTTTTTCCATACTACAAAACATATTAGTTACGGGAATGGGTAGTAAGGTTGTTTGTGCGTCGACGTCCAGGTGGTAACGGTGGAGTGTGGACGTGGAGGAAGATAGTGAGGTGGGCGATTAGTAGGTGATAGTGAAGATTTGTTAGGGTGGAGATAGGGGAAGTGGGTCTAGCCTTGCCACCTATTTTTTTTTTACCCCTCTTTTATTTCTGTGTGTGTGTGTGTGTGTGTGTGTGTGTGTGTGTTTCCCACCCATTCTGACGATTTTGTAATCATTGTTAAGAATAGTGAAAATTGGTGTCGATTTGTTGCTGTATTTTCACTTGAGGTGGCTCTCTCTCTCTCTCTCTCTCTCTCTCTTTCTCTTTCTCTTTCTTTCTCTCTTTCTCTTTCTCTTTCTCTCTCTCTCTCTCTTCATTAACTTCTCTAGTACAATGACACCTTAAAATCCTTGCTGTCAATAGGCAATTTTACTTATTTTTCGAATAAAAATGATTAAAAATTGATTTAAGTTTTTTTCCCTCATACGATTCTGACCTGTGTGCGTGTGTGTGTGTGTGTGTGTGTGTGTGTGTGTGTGTGTGTGTGTGTGTGTGTGTGTGTGTGTGTGTGGTCGTACGTACGTACCTAGAAGGGGAAAATTGCCGGAGAGAAGCTAGCAGAAAATTGGTTTAAATTTGTCACTTTTTTCCCCCCCTCCACTTCGAGTTGGCCTCTTACTATTGTTTCGTTCTGTTATCTCCCGTTCTGGCCGTGGTTTATCTTTGGCTTGTTATTTTTTTGAACTGAAGAAGAATACTTAGGAAAAGATAAAAGGTGCGTTGGTTTCTCTCTCTCTTTCTCATTTGTTTCGTCCTGTAGCTTTGTAATTTTTTCTCCACGTTCGGACCCTGTTTTCATGCCAGCCTATTGTTTCTTTAAACGTACACGTGAAAGATTGCATGGGAAAGGATAATGGAAATTTGCTTTAAAATTTTCGTTGCTGTTCTACCTCGTATTTCTTTTTTTTTTTTTTTTTTTTTTTTTTAATCGCTTCTTACAAGTATATGCTTTCTCTCTCTCTCTCTCTCTCTCTCTCTTTTTTTTTTTTTTATCTTTGTTTCTGCGGACCCACGCGGGAAAGATTGCTGGAGAGAAGGCAGTGGAGAAATAGATTTAAGATTTTCACTTTTCTTTTTCTGCTTCGGATTTTTATTGGCTGTTGTTACGTATAGTTTGTTTCTTTTCTCCTTCCGACACTATGTTTCTCCCATCCTGTTGTTTTTTTGAATTAATTGGAAGATGATTACTTGGATGGTAAGTGGTTTAGATTTTTTTTTTTAACCATGAGTTTTTTTTTTCTTATTTATGGGATTATTTATTTTTTCCCCATTCTGCCTTTTTTTTGTTGGGTTTCATTTGGTTCTCTCTTCTCACCTACCCTTCTGCCAATCTTTTTCTCCCCGCCTTTATCTGTTCTTTTCTTGCAAGTCTCTTAACTTCTTTAAGACTTCATAAACTTCCCACCTGAGACTTTTAAACTTATCTTCAGACTTCTTTCACTCTTATCTTTTTTCCTCCTGTATTTCTCTTCCCCCTCTCCTTCCCCCCATTCTTTCCTTCTCCCTCCTCCTTTCTTTCCTTCTCTCTCCCCTCTTTCCTGCTCGTCTTTCCCTCCCTTTCTCTTCCCTCTCTCCTCCCTGCTCCTCTTTCCCTCCCCTTCTCTTCCGTCTCTCCTCCCTGCCACTCCCCTCCCTACCTCTCCCCTCTCTCCTCCCTGCCCCCTTTTTTGCCTCCCTTTCTTGCCCCTCTCTCTTTTCTCCCTCCTATCCCTCCCATTTCTCCTTCCACCCTCTACTTTTTCCCTTCTCCCTTTCTCTTCCTATCGTCGCTTTCCTTCTTCCACCTTCTTGTTTCTCTCCCCTCTTTCCTTCCCCTCCCTTCCTCCCAAAATCCGCCAGCCAGTTCCTCAGTTCATTCTCTTCCTCATCTTTCCTCTCCAATACTTCCCTTCATCGATCTTCCTCGAATTCCCCAAGTTTCCTCCTTAATAATCCCCGCCAACATTCCTCCCCATCTCTCCCACACATTCTTCCTCTTCCTCCATTCCTCTCCTTCCCTTCTTTTCGTCCTTTTGCTCGCCTACCTCTTGCTTTTCCGTCGGTCTTCCGCTTCTTTGTCCTCCTCCGTCTTGCACTCCTCCCTCCTTGCTCCTCTTCTCCAGCTTCCATCCTCATCCTCACATTTATGTACCTTATCTAATCCCCACCCCCACTTACCATCCCTTCTCTTATTCACTCCCTTTGCCTAAACTCCTTCCCATCTTCTTTTCCCCTACTCCCTTCCTCATTCTGAATCCTCACCCATATTATCCACTCCCATGCATTCCTCATCCCATTGTCCCATCCCAATCCCCTTCCTTCTCTTACTCACCCCTTTACCTCAATTCTTTCCCATCTCTTCTCATCCCCTAATCCCCTTCTCATTCTTATTCTCCCCATCCGCAGTATCCATCCCCATTTACTGTACTCTCCATTCCTTCGCCCATCCCCATTCTCACTCCCCATTCTCATTCCCACTCCCTACTCCCCATTCTCATTCCCACTACCTACTTCCCATCTCCATTCCCATTCCCATTCCCACTCCCCATTCCCATTCCCCATCCCCATTCCTTTGCCCATTCCCATCCCTATTTCCACTCCCCACCGCTATTCCCATTCCCTATTCTCACTCCCCATTCCCATCCCTAGTAAGCACTCATAACATGCAGCGTGGTGCCTCGTAAACGCCCTTCTCATCCCGTAAAAGTCTGCCATCTTCTTCCACACTAGAGCCAGGCTTACTCCTCCTCGTTCCTTCTTCACCATCTCTTCTAGGAATGTAAGGCCTGTGTTTATGATACGGGAATTAGAGAATGCATGGATAGACAAGTGTAAGTAGGTCATTAAAATCCGTCGTCCTTCTTATTTCGATCTAGGGCCAGGCATACATACTCTTCATTCCCTCCTCGCTATCTCTTCTGTAGATCTAGTGCCTTGTGTTTACGTTTGGGAAATTAGAGAATTCATGATCATAAAATAGATACCCTGCCGTTAGTGAAAAGTGAATAGTTCCCATCTTGTTTCTGGTTTTCCCTCCTATGCCTCAGCAAGGTTAAGCATACTCCTTATTTCTGTTTCATGAGATCTGGGAATATATACTGTATATTGCCTTTCTTTATGGCTTGGAAGTTGGGGAAGGCACGAAAATAGAAGTACAGATAGATAAATGAAAAGCAAATTACCTCCAAAATTGTCATAAACCTGTTATTTATTTATTTATTTTTTATTTTTTGCCTTGATCTGTATCAACTTAATTGAAATTTCGAAGTTGCTTGGGGGAAAGATGACCAGTACGTTAAAGGTGTATTGGTCAGTCTCATATTTATCCCCGAGGCTCAGGCGTAGGCTGCCGTAGTCCAGAACTTTTTTTTAGGTGTTTGGTATTTTGAAATGCCTGGTAATGTGAAGTACTTGGCATTCTGAAATACTGATCTTTTTATGTGTTTGGAATTTGAAGGTATTTGATATTTGAAGTTTCCGGTCAAGACACCAGTTTAAACACCGTGGAGAATTGTACATTAATAGAAAACCCTCCTCTTCCCCATGGGAAATTCTAATTCGTTGCTTGTTCGTATGACACAACCGTCCCTCTGACTCTAAGTGATCAATTACTAAACCACCAGGCGTTTGCAGTAATTTGCCCAGAAGAGGAAAACAGTTCAAGGCTTAGGGGTGACTATTAAAAAGTAGAATTTTGGTGAGAGACTTTGTGTTAGGAAGATTAGCTTACGTAGGAATCGCACTGGAATGAGAAAATGGAGAGGGAGGAATGCGGGAGGGCTTGGAATATTATAAGGCGGTATTTTGGAATGAGGAATGCGAACGGGAGCTTGAAGGATGTGGGTGGAAAAATTTATGATTTAAGGCAGGTTATGAGAAGGTTTCGGAATTATAGGATAATATGGAAAGGTAAATGGAGAGAGAGAGAGAGAGAGAACCATTGTCCATCCACACACCCCACTCATTCATCCTTCCCTATACCTCATTCGGCAGTTCGTCATCTGAGTGTCCATTCATGTGTCCGTCTAAGAGTCCTTTCAGGGTAGTTGGCCGGAAAGTCAGACTTGTAACAAGTTAGTCAGGCAGCCTCGCATCTCTGCATGGTCATAAAGTCAACCGGGTAACGGTCAGACATACAATCAACGAGTCTGGTAACGGCCATAGTCGGTCCGATAAGTCATACATTCAGTCGAGGGTAGTTAGGCGAAAAATCAGGTTACCAGTTAGGCAGGCATGAACCGTCAGTCTGTTATCCCCAGTCACATAGTCCATACCAGTTACCGTAAGCCTTTTCGATAAGGTACACAGATCTCACGGATAACCAGTCAACGATAAAATACTACATCAGTTTACCAGTCACTCATTCACCCCACACCGGGTGCCAATCATTTACCAGTCGTCACAAAATCCATACCATTTAGCTACCATTATCCTTATCAGTCGGTTGCTCAAACCACACGAGTTACCAGTCACCGAATACCACATCACTTTACCTGTCTCTGATATAGTCCACATCAGTTATAGGTCTTTTACATTCTTTTGGCTCAGAGTTTCGTCCTTATGCGGCTTTATCACGTATGTACCTCGGTGGCAGAAAAAGACAATGTTGCTGCACCACATCCTCTCTCTGGCACATCCTCGTCACTAGTATCGTATTTATGTGTTAGTCTGTTGTCACACTTCAGCTTTATCATTTTAGTGTTAATCTGTTGTCACACCTCAGTATTCAAGACGGAGAGATGGCAATTTTAGGGCAAGCTAGTGTAAAAAAAATTGATGTCCCAGTCATTTGCCAGTCACACCCACAGCCCTCAGCAGACAAACCAGCAGCACAATACAGAGTGGCTGTAAAGTATGGAGGTATTGAAAAGTCCGTTCATCATTCATTTTACACTCAGCCTTTCAGATGGGGAGTTGACAGTTTTAGCCCAGGTTAAAATTGAAGAGAGCTTGTTCTTCACGCCCACAGCACTCTCTAAACAAGCCAACACTGCAAACCCGAGTGCCCATCAAGTATGCGGGTATTGAGAAGTCCGTTTATCACTCTTATTCAGTGGAGCACCTGTGTCGGCAATCATTCAATCTCGTGCTTTAGCGGCCCGAGTCATGCAGTTTTATTTGTTGTGGGGGGAGGCAGTCAGTCACTATTAGCCGGTTGTAAGGCGGGGTAAGTGGTTGTCAAGAGGAAGACGCGTGGCCTGTTTATATTTAGGTCTTGAGATGATCAGGCAAGTAAGATAGGTCAAGCATGTTTCAGTATGGACGGTGCGATAGTAATACACGTGTCCAAACTTGAGAAGTCACCAGTAAGCACTCCACCTTCCTCGCGCGCGCGCACACACACACACACACACACACACACACACACACACACACACACTGGAGCCGTGTGGTGTGTGTGTATTTGAGGTCACTTCATACGCACTGCACCAGCACTTGTCTTGCTTCCCTCTGGCCTGAGGAGCTGGAAGGCCGGAGGGAGGGAGAGAAAGGAGAGAGGTAGGCAGGAGGGAGAATGAAGAGGGGAGGAAAGAAAGGATAGTGGGAAACGGGTAAAGAAATGGTTAACTTCAAGTAAGGCTTTGGAGAAAGAAGGAAAGCAAGGAAGAGAGAGGAGGTAGAGGAAAAAGAAAGGTGAGTGAGTGGAAGAGGGGAAGAAAAAAGAGCTTTAAGTGGATGGGGGTAGAGAAATGGTAATTTCGGAGAAGGGTATGGTGGCAGGAAGGAGGGAAGATAGGGAGAGAAAGGAGGGAGAATGGAAGAGGATTGAAAGAAGTGAGCTAATAAAAATTTATGGAATATAAGGAGGGAATGAAGGAACGATGGTGGAAGAAAGAGAATTGTATTGGATGGGAGAAACGGGTAGAAGGAAATAATGGAGTGGGATGAGGGAAGAGAAGAGATGGATTTAGGAAGGAGGTCAGACGAGAGAAGGGTAGAAGTAGGTTGACGAGAGAGAGAGAGAGAGAGAGAGAGAGAGAGAGAGAGAGAGAGAGAGAGAGAGGGAGGGAGGGAGGGAGGGTAAGAAGAGGGAAAGGAGGTAGATGGAGTAGGGAAAATATGAGTGTAAGTTGAGAATAGAGCTAGGGAAGACGGTAAGATGAGAGAAAGGGTAACAGAAGGAAAGGAGAGAGAGAAAGAGAGGAGTAATTGAAATAACAGCGCAAATAGATAATGGTAAGAATGTAGGAAAGAATCAAAGCAGGGACACAAGGGAAAAAAATGGGGATAGGAAGAGAATGATTATTAAGCAAACTGTGGGTGGAGTGGGAAAAGGTAGGAGAAATTTGAGAAGTAGAATGATGATAGTAGCACAACCCCATGACAACTATAACGTGTTTCTCAGTTAACTCGAACTACAGCCAGACGATTTTACTCAGCTAATTAAGGGTTTCTAGTAGTTAAAAGATCAGCGAAGGCCATATAGACTGTTTTCACTCTGATATCCTTATATAAGCTGAAGATAATTGTCGTTAGGATGGCCCGGATAAAATACAATAAGAAGTCTTTGAAATTGTTGAATAAAGAACAAGACGAAAATTTATGAAAGGGAATGTAAGGTGGAAAAAAAAGTGATGATTTGCATTATGAATAAAAATAAGGGAACATGTGGAGAGAAAGAGGATACTGTGTAATGCGAGAGGGAGGCTGATAGCACTGTGAGGATGAGAAGAGAAGGGAAAAGAGGGGGAAAGTGAGGAGAGAAGGGGAAGAGAAAGGGAGAGGAAAGGAGAATAGAAAATAGGCAAGAGGAAGAGGGAATTGGAGAGGAAGGGAAAGGAGGGGAGGGAAGGGGAAGGAGGAGGAGGAGAATAGAGGGAAGAGGAGGAAAAGAGGGAAGAGATTAAAGGGGGGAGGAAAGGAGGAGACGAGAGGGGAGGAAGGCAAGTAGCACGGGTAGAAGAGGAAGAGAACAAGCCTGATGGGAGAGAATATTCGTTGAAATTGAGGGCAACGTTGAAGAGGAGAGAGCGAACCAACGTCGTGGGAAGAGAAGAAGAGAGGGGAATGCAAGAAAAGGAGAGAGAGAGAGCAGGGTGTTTCAAGTGTTGTTGCTACACTGTGCGGCGGTCTGCATGACTTTATCGGGTCACATCTGCCTCCCTCAAGCTTCCTTGTCGTCCCCGAGAGAAAGAGAGAGAGAGAGAGAGAGAGAGAGAGAGAGAGAGAGAGAGTGACAAGTGGGTGGTGCTCTGCTCTTCTTCCTATTCTTCCTTCCTCACCTCTCCCGTTCCTTCTCTTGCATCCCATCTGCATGAATTTATCGGGGCAGATATTCTCCCTTTAACTTCCATTCTTCCCTACTCTCTCTCTCTCTCTCTCTCTCTCTCTCTCTCTCTCTCTCTCTCTCTCTCTCTCTCTCCTTATCTCTTTTCTTCCGCATATTTTCTGTCTTCCGCATCTTCTCTCTTCCCCATCTTTCTTGCCTTCCGCATCGTCTCTCTTCTTCCTCTGCCCTCCTCCTGCACCTCTTCCAACCCGCCTGCATGATTTTATCGGGAGAGATCTTCCTTCCTCAAGCCTCCCTTTCGTCCCATACCTGGCCCTCTCCCCCCTCCCAGCCTCACTATCTTCTTCCGCCTCTTGTCTTTTAATTCTCCATCTCTTCCACCTTCTCAGCTCCTCTTCACCATCATCTTTCCTTTTGAGCCTGTCTTCCCTTCTTTCCCCCATTTCTTTCCATTATTCTCCATTCCTCCACATGTTTTTTTTTTACTCTTTTTAACCTTTCCAATGATTCTTGCAAGGTATATGAGAGTACCCCATGTTTACTCATTGTTGTTGTTGTTGTTACCGCACCCAATCTTCAGGTGATGAGAGTGACCAGATGATGATGATGATTTTTGTTTTCATATTCTGCCTCACTTCATCTCCCGCTTGCCTTCCCTTGCACTTCTGTGGCCCCCTTAGCGCCTCATTTCCACTTAGCTGTCTCCTCATTTCTGCCAAACTGTCGCCTCCAGTGAGAGAGAGCGAGAGAGAGAGAGAGAGAGAGAGAGAGAGCATATGTAGCGTCTTGCTTGTTCAAACGGAAGATATAACCCACATAATAAAATTACGTATGTTGTTAAGATGCAACAGCTTTGACCCGACTTGTACACTTTTCACGGACATAGGCGACCTCATATACCTGGCCCAGTAGAGGTGGAGTATATGAATCTCATGCCTTTAATGACAGTGATATACTGCCAGGTACTGCTTTAATTCACTCTGGCGTTGGTCTACCTGTTCGGGTCGTCTGGAGGGTGACTCGCTCTCAGTCCTGTAAGGGTGGAGTCAGCCCTCAGTCTTTGATGGATCCGGTATAGTTGCCTCCAAAAGTTCTGTTCCTCCACCTGCCCTTCTGTTTCCCTCTATGTTAGTTTGGGCCTTTCAGTTAAGTTTTTATTTAGCTGTCCAACTAACCAGACATGTATATTCGCTCAGACTATTAGGTTATGAGTTACTGAAAGGCAGGAGGAGGATGTAATTCTGAAGGCAACTGTACATTTAGCCGTAGTTGTACCAGTATATAGCGTTACCAAGACGACAAAAGAAACATTAACGAGTACACGGGTCGGGAATGTATACAGCCTTCTCCCCCCCCCAAAAAAAAAAAAAAAATGACAAAGGTATGAAACTAAACTGAACCAAGAACACTTTGGGTGGGTGTGTAGGTGGCTGGGATTTTGCGAGGAGTTAAGAATTTTGATGGATGAAGGCGTTGAGTGAGTAATGGCTAGGAGGGAAGAAAGGACGGCGCTGTGGGGGAAAACTGCCGTAAAAAGGGTGAGGTGAGTCGGAATAATGGGAACACTGATTAGGGAAATGGTTGGTTTGGGTAGACACACACACACACACACACACACACACACACACACACACACACACACACACACACACACACACACACACACACACACACACACACACACACACACACACACACACACACACACACACACACACACACACACACACACACACACACACACACACACACACACACACACACACACACACACACACACACACACACACACACACACACACACACACACACACACACACACACACACACACACACACACACACACACACACACACACACACACACACACACACACACACACACACACACACACACACACACACACACACACACACACACACACACACACACACACACACACACACACACACACACACACACACACACACACACACACACACACACACACACACACACACACACACATGATGTAAACCGGAAGCGGGGTGTGGCAGAGGACAAGAGAAACGTTCAAGGACAGATTGATGAAAAAAAAATAAGAGAAAAAAATAGTCAGTGTGGATATGCGCCGTTTGTGAGTGGAGGAGGGCTTTGGTTGGAATCTCTTAGAGGAGCCTGGATGTTCGATCATCTAATGCCATGAAGGGCGTAAGGCGGTCATGTACCCTACCCTAGCTACAATACAGTGTCCATGTCGATTTGCCCTGCATTGTTTATATACCCCGAAGTCCAGAAGCCTATCCCCGAGGTCCCGTATATACCTCATAAGAACTAGTGTCCAGTGAAGGTGAAATTGAGCTATATATTAACAAGCTTTCCAACCTCACCCACCACATGTTGCTGTATCTCCATGCCGAAGACTTCCTCCTCCTCCTCCCCCAACTTCTCACTTCCCCCTCACCCTGCATCCGACCTCTCCTTCCCTCTGTATTACATCTTCCCCTCCCCTCCATTCCCTGCTTCATTCCCCTTTCTTGGTCGTGCCACCTGATGCTGTGGGGTTGTAGGCTAGCAGAATGAGATGGTTGCTGGTGTGGGGGAGGGGTAATGCCTGGACTGCATTATTTCTTACTGTGCTGCTTTCAGTTTACTGGCTCTTGTTATTGTATAGAAGTCTTTCTCGTCTCTACTCTTCTCTTATCTTTTCTCTTTTTTTTCTCATGTCATCTCTTTTCTTTTCTCTTTTTTTTCTCATGTCATCTCTTTTCTCTTCTCTTTTTTCTCTTCTCATGTCCTCTTTTCTCTTCACTCCTCTCATCTCATCTTCTCTCTTCTCCCCCCTCCCCCCGCCTGACCCCGCCGGCACCGTGACAGCCTTGATGACGATAGACTGATAAGACCGATATCAGTGCCGCTGTTCTCCCCACCCCGCACCACCGCCCGGAGATATGGAGCTGGCTGCGTGGCACTGCGGGCGGGAGGAAGGAGAGGAGAAGCAGCAGGAGAGGTTGAAAGAGAAAGAGTTAGAGAATGTGAAGAGAGGTAGGAGACGGAGGGGGAGTCGAGAGGAGAGGAGAGGAGGAGAAAAACCAAATGAAGGAAAAGGAAATGAAGTAGGAAAGGGAGGAGAAGAAAGAGGAAGGACAAGAGGAAGGAGAGGCAGGAGGAGGAGGAAGAGTGGAAGTAGGAAAAGAGGTGCAGGAGCAGGAATGGAAATAGGAAGAGAAGAGGAGGAGCAGGAGTGGAAGTAGGATGCGAAGAGAGGAGGGGAGAGAGATAGCGGGAGAAGATGAAGATCACAAGGAAAGAGTAGGGAAACGTGCAGGAAAAGGAGGGGTAGATGTAGGAAGAGAGAAGGGGGAAACGAGAAGGAAGAGATTAAGAAGTAGGAAAAGATGACGAGATGGGGAGTGTCATGAATGGCAGGAGGAAGGAGAAGTAGGAAAAAGATGAGGAAGGAGGAGAATTTGGGGGGGGGGGCCAGAGTAGAGAGGAAGAAAGGGTTAGAAAAGCTAGCAGTAAACTGAAGGGGAAGGACAGTTGCCTCCAGGAGAGAAAGAGAGAGAGAGTGGGGTAATAAGTAGACACACAGCGGATAAAAAGAAGAAATGTGAAGTTGAGCTGGGTAATCTGATATTGAGAGGAACCTGGCCTGGAACGAGGAAGTAAGGAAAAGAATTACAAACGATAATTAGCAGAAAAAAAAGGCTTAAAAAAAAAAAGGAATGATAAAAACAGAGGGGAGGACAGACATGTTGAGTAACAAGGGGAAATAAGAGCTAATGATAAGGAAAAGGATGAGTTATTATTCCGAATAGAAACGGAAAATAATTAAGCTTAACTCATTCACTATGATTACGTACTTCATATCTGTTCTTCGTAATCTTCAAACGACTCTAGGTTCAGACACTTTGAATTAGAATATTACCTGCATTATCCCCGTTAGTACTAGATGCTGAATCTATCTATCTATAGCCCGACGCCCTAATCCCGTGAAGGGTGGCCGCAGACAAAACGCCTCCAAGTTGCTCTGTCACCCACCATTTGACTACCCTCCTCCCAACTCACCCCCCTCTCCCTCATATACCTCTCAACTCCATCTCTCCACCTCATCCTCGGTCTACCCCTCCCTCTCCCTCCCTCCGCCTCACCTACATACACCCTCTTAGTCAGTCTTTCATTCTCCATTCTCTTCACATGTCCAAACCACCTCAGTGCATTTCTCCTAATCTTCTCAGCCACATCCATATCAAACAGTAGCAACAGTATTATTAACCATTGTACTGAATGCGTTAAGTATAGGGAAAAAAAGTCACGAGTGGATGAGAGTAGCAAAAAAAGACTTTGGGCTGTGAGGAATAGAACTGAGAGTAAAATGAGTCTATGATAAAATTCGATATAAATGGAAACAGTGACAAGGCGGAAAAAGAAAGCTTGGAAGTGAAAGTGAGGATAGCGGAAGCGTATAAAGTGTATGAACAATGGAAAGTGAAAGAATGAGAAACGAAGAATGTCGGATGAAAGATTGAGACTAATCAGTAAACAGTGGATGGAACGTGAAGCAAGGAGACAAATATGGCTGGGATGAAAGGAACGGCTGTGATTAGGAAGAAGATAATGTGCACGTGAAGGTAACTGCATTAAGTGTACTGCAGATATTTCTTGGATCAGTTGATATTCTTACTTAGTATCCATATGATCAGTTAGTTATAAAAATAGTCAGATTAGTCAGTCATATGGATAGTCATAGTCAGTCACTTACAAAGGTAGTCAGTCAGCCTCAAAGCCATGAAATTACCCAGCCATATGGAATCTGCGGGTAATCGATCACTCATTAATTCAGCTATTAAGCATGTAAGTGTCCCAGCTGACTAGGGTGCATAAGTTTTGTCAGTCAGTCATACAGTCAGTCATCTTCTAAGCCGATAAGACACCCAATCAGATCGAGTTCGTAAGGCAGTTATTCAGTTAGCCAATTCGCCCTTGTGGACGCAGGCATGTTCGTCAGTCTGACACGTGGCGGTTTTGTTCATAGATATTCATAATACTGTAGTTAATCCTTGCAGACCTAAGACGTATTTGTTTTGATTTCCCAATCATCAGAGGATATTACCTGCTCTGGAGAGAATTTCAACTGGAGAGGTGGGATATACTCTTCATAAACTCCTTCACTCCTATGGGGATCCCATAAATTGAGTAGATTCCTCTGGAGATGGCAAGAATAAACTAAATAAAAGTCCTTGGGCCGAAGGCTTTGAGTTTCCTTGGACTTAAGCACTTCTCTGCATGACTGACGATGCTTGCATGACTTCACACGGTTGCCAGAAAGTTGCATAATGATAGATATGTATTGCTTGTCAGGTGTGCAGCTTGAAGGACGAGAGATCAGTATCTGTTTATTGCAACGCACTTATACGTGAATGGGCTTTGTTTTTTCTTGGCTAGGCAGTTGATCAGAGTATGTAAAAATCTATGCTTAAATTGTATTGCTGCTGAATCCGTCATTCAGTATTGTGACAGTAAGGTTTTGTCACCTCTAAATACTTAGCCTACCTCTGAATTCTCCACATATGCATACTGAACTGTTTCATTCTAATCTCTTTATTAATAGTTATTATTGTATTGTATTGTCAGTAAGTATTTGTATGAGCATTATAGTAAGTTATGTAGGATTCGTATACTTACTTGCCTGTGCCTGCGAGTGCGTATAGATTTGTACATTGTGTGTGTGTGTGTGTGTGTGTGTGTGTGTGTGTGTGTGTGTGTGTGTGTGTGTGTGGAGTGGGTTGATTGTTGAATGTAAAAGGTAGAACCGGTCCAGCTATCTCTAGTTAGGTGATTGTGTGATGAAGGGATGAGATACATTGATAACATATTGTGTGTGTGTGTGTGTGTGTGTGTGTGTAGTTTGAAGGTAGCGAGAATAAAATTACGCATCGCACAGAAGGGGTTCATTTCGCAGTCTCCTCCAAGCTGAGCAGACTCGTCCGGATATAACAAGAACACTTTAATAGACGTCCTCAGGCTGAAGGGGTGAATAGATAACGGTATGGATGTTAGTGAAAAATGTAGTTGTGTTTTTGTCTCCTCCGTGTTTTGTGTTTTGAAGTACCTGGTGTGTTAATGTTATCTTTGGTATGATAACTACGGTATGCCTTGGTGGCCGTGAAGGTGTATGTTCGTGATGTCCTTACTGGGAGGCGTACAAGGCTGTGTGTGTGTGTGTGTGTGTGTGTGTGTGTGTGTGTGTGTGTGTGTGTGTGTGTGTGTGTGTGTGTGTGTGTGTGTGTGTGTGTGTGTGTCCTTGGTTACTTTTATTTAGTTATTATATCCTTTGTGTATGATTGGTAAAGTGTGTGTGTGTATGTGTGTGTGTGTGTGTGCTTGGTAACTTTTATGTAGTTATTTTATCCTTTGTGTATGATTGGTAACGTGTGTGTGTGTGTGTGTGTGTGTGTGTGTGTGTGTGTGTGTGTTGGACAGGAGCCTAGGGGTCTGTTCTGGGAGTCGGGTCGTTACTGCCTCACTGAACCCTATTAATGTCATTCAGAGAGAGAGAGAGAGAAAGAGAGAGGGGGGGGATGGATAGAGGTTTGTTACACTTCATATTAATATCATTCAGAGAGAGAGAGAGAGAGAGATTGTTACACTTCATATTAATATCATTCAGAGAGAGAGAGAGAGATTTGTTACACTTCAAATTAATATCATTCAGAGAGAGAGAGAGAGTGGAGTGAGTGTGTGTGTGTGTGTGTGTGTGTGTGTGTGTGTGTGTGTGTGTGTGTGTGTGTGTGTGTGTTTTGCAGCTCTTATTATTCAGATTATTTTCAGTCATCGTGTTTATTCATACCATTCCCAAAACTTACAATACTCATAATCTTTCTCATGAGGCCAACAATCCTCTGTGAAATTATTGAGAGAGAGAGAGGGGGAGGGGGGCATTTTTAGTCCTCACCCTAGTTTTTCGTTCTATTGTCCCTTTTCATTTTTTTTTTTTTTTTAGGTTTTTGCTTTCCCTGACACCTTTTCACATTTTTTTCGCGTATATTACAGCCAAGGTATATAAGCCTTTTTTATTATTTATATTTTTCATTTTCCTACTTTTTTCCTATTATAATGAAATGACAGTGATGATGATGATGATTATTATAGTGGTGGTGATGGTGTTTGTTGTCGTTGTTATTGTGTGTCCTTCCACTCAGACAGAAGCTACTTCCTATGGGACAACTATCGTAATTCAGATTTCTCAGTTGTTCATTATGTTCTGTATAAGCTTCATCTTTTTGACACTAACTGTTTATTTTACGTACTACCCAAACGATTTCATTTTAAAGCATCTTAACATCCCCGGATTTAAGAGGTAACCACGTCACACCATTGATTTTTTTTTTTCATTATGTTTATACATGATGACGCGTTGTTGCCACCCATCTGTTTGTTATTACTTACGGTATTACTTTAGCCCGGTTTCGTTAGGGTTTTAGCAGTTTATAGAGTCTGTGTAAAAGAATAGTTAACGGGGCTGTACTCGTCCATGATATCACACCCTCTCATGAACCTTCCCATTCAGTCTTTTGATATCCCATCTTCACCTTGATCTACTTGTTATCTTGTATTACTTGATGCTTATATTATGGTACTACTCCCCTTTCGATATCTGCATAGAATCGCGTAGTTTGGTTTCTCATTTGACTAACCCCACTCTGGTTTTTACGTAAACTAATCCTTCCTCCAATTCTCAAGCACCCATTCACTCCAAACTCCCCACACCCCGTACCCAAAGCATCTCCCAAGCACTCATCACCCCTTCCCAATTATCCATCACCTCTTCCTAACAGTCTTCCCCCTCCCAAGCACATCCTCATCTTCTCACCCTTCCCAGGCACACCCTCACCCTTTCCAAGCACACTCATTCCTCACCCCTTCACAGTAATCCCTTCACCAGTCCCCCACCGACCCTCTATAACACAATCATCACCCCTTTTAAATATCCCCATCACCACTCATTCTTCCTCAGCAGTCCTCCCAGGCACACACCTTTTTGTGCTCCCCCCTCCCTACTCATGTTCTCTACTCTCCTTACTTCTCTTGTGCACTCCTCTCCCAAAATTTTCTGTGTACTCCCATCCGTACCCCTTTTGCGCACTTCCCTCCCTACTCCTGTGCACGTCCCCTCCTACTCCTGTGCACTCCTCCTCATACTCCCATGCTCTCCCTTTCCTACTACTGTGCTCTCCCCTCCCTACTGTTTCTTTGCACACCCGTATCTGCGTTTTTGTGCACTCCCTTACCTACGTTTCTGTGCACTCCCCTCCCAACTCCTGTGTACTCCCTTCTATGCACTCCCCTCATATACCCCCTTCCAAGTGGACTCATGCCTCAGCCCTTCCCAATAGCCCCTTCATCACACCTCCTGACAGCCCCTTCCCGGCTCGTCAACAATGAGCCCAATTTATCACTCGGTCCGTCACTTGTCATCACCCCTGTCACCACCCTGACTTTGGCTGTCGTTATTTATTCGCCCCATCCAACTCGGTAGCTCCGTCCTAGCATGACTCCATTAATTCAACATCCCTCACCCCTCCAGTAGCCATTACCTTCCTCCCAGCAATCCTCACCCTTCGCTCCTCATCCTGCACCCCTCACCCTTCGCTTCTCATCCTGCACTCCTCACTTTCACTCCTCACTCTTTACACCTTCCCAGACAGTCTTACTACTGCTCTGGTAACCCTCTCCCTTTCTCCTTTCCCCAGTTCCCCTTTCCCTTACCCCAGTTCCCCTTTCCCTTACCCCAGTTCCCCTTTCCCTTACCCCAGTTCCCCTTTCCCTTACCCCGGTTCCCCTTTCCCTTACCCCAGTTCCCCTCTGCCCTTCCTCAGTTCTTGTCCCCCTCCCCCAGCATCCCTCCTTCCCTACAGTCTTCCTCTCCATCATCATCACCTCTCATCTCCCTCATACAGTCCTAGCAACCATCTCCCCTTCACCACCTCTCATCTCCTCCCTCCAACAGTCCTACAGTCCTCTTCCCTTCCCCATTTCTCTGCACCTATTCCTCATGTCCCTTAACCCCACCACATTAGTTCCCTCCCCCAGCATCCCTCCTTCCCTGCAGCCTCCTCCTTCATCATCACCTCTCATTCCCCCCACAAAAGGTTCGATTTCTCCCTCTCCCATTTCCCCACAGACAGTCCGTTCTCTTCCTTTCCCATTTCCCCCTTCCTCTCACCCCTCCACATTGGTCCCCTCCCTCAGCATCCCTCCTTCCCGACAGTCTCATTCTTCACGATCACCTCTCATTCCCCCCTCAAACAGTCCATTTCGCGCCCACCCCTCACCCCCGTGTCCCCTTCTCCATCAACAAAGGGCACAGTTTATCACCTGGCCAGCCCGTCACTTGTCACCACCAGTCACCACAAGGGCGTCAGATTAGCATAAGTTTAGACGAACCAGCTACTGTGGCAGTGGCCTCAGGGTCTAATTAAGGTGCTGGGGGTCGAATTCAAGGGAGTTTTTAGTTTAGTTGAAGGTATTAGAGGTACAGGTGACGCACAGTAAATATCCTCTTTAGTACAATAAATAACGAGGAAAATTAGTAATACAGATTCACTCCCATATAGTTGAGAGAGAGAGAGGGAGAGATGTAGTTTCATCCCAATAAAATAGATAACGAGAGTAAGTGAGGTGCTTAGATGCACAGCAATAAAATAAGTAACGATAGAGTGAGTGACCTAAATAAATTCACTCCAGTGAATAACGAGAAAGTGAGTGTGGGCTTTTGAAACTAAGTGATGAGATCTTTTGAACCCATCACACTTTGTGGAATATTATGTAAGAGTTTCGCAATTGTTCGAATGCAAAAGAGGACCATTATTGCTGCCCGCAGTTTTGTAATTCATTTGCACCCTCCCTTCTTCATCTTTTCCGGTTCCGAGGAAGGAAAATAAAAAGTAGAAGAGAAGAATAGTTAGGTAGGTATATATAGAGGAGAGTAGATAAGAGAGGTGCACACTAAATTAGGTGATTAGTAGTAAGGTAGGTAGATGTAGGGGAAAGTATATAAAATATCCAAAGTAAGGTAGGCAGCGAGGAGAGTAGGTAAGAAGAACCCACAGAAAGATAGGTAGCCAGCGAAGAAGGTGAGGCGTATGAATGAATGAATGAATGAGAGTAGTGACTTGTGGCAAGGGGGGCGGGACAGGTGTGAGGCAGACAGGTGTTACGTTGCACCTGTGTTCGTTTTCATGGTGGGAGTAGGAGGTTTTCAAGCACACCTTCCTTAGCGATTTATTTTTATTATTTCACCGTTACGCCTTCAGCCCTATGGCTTATTCTCTTAGACACGGAGAGTGTGTGTGTTTGTCTGTTTGCAGAGATTTGGACCAAATTTGGTGGGTAGATAGCCCATGTCCCAGTAAACAATCGAATAACTTTTTGGACCGATCCGGATCGTATTACTAATCCTGGATCCGAAAAACACTTTTGCGAAACCCTAATCAGTGATGAGAAACCCTAACCCATTATGAAGAGTGGTTTGGAAATTATGTTGCCCTTGCCGGAGAGAGGCGCTCCATTAGAGCCCCTCTAGTTTTTCATTCATTTATTTTTATTTTCTCTGCCATTTTTCTTTATTCATCAGGATAGACTTTTCGAACTGGAGGATTTAGATATAACTTTATCAGTTTGTTTTAATTACGACACCTTGACAAGTTTTTTTTTTTTTTTTTTTTTTTTTTAAGACTTTTCGAAATGGAGGACTTTGACAGAACCTTCCTTAACCATTTCACTGCTAGAGGTCTGTCTTCAGCAAAATCATATGGAGGAAAAAAAAAAAAAAAAGAAAAATAGCTACGTCATAGGTATGAAGGAATTAGTATTCTTCAGGAAGGTGGGGATATCTTGGCAATGCAGACATAGCTTACACAACATAACAAAATAAATTGCTTAATATAAATAACATGTCATATACAGAAATACTCTAGTCACGAAGAAATGTAAGAAATTCCCTTAAGCCACCGAGGTTACGACCCTTGGTTCTCGCTTTATGGCACCACGCGCGAACACTGTGATTCTCGTCGGTATAGGAGACTTTGTGACGCATCTTCCTCAGTGATTTGGCTTTCCTGTTACACTTTAATCCTTTGGCTGCAGACTACCTACTTTTTAAATTCTCTTTGGCATGGGAGACTTCATAATGCATCTTCCTCAGCGATTTGGTTTTCCTGTTACTCCTTAATCCTGCGAATTACCTACTTTGCATTTTATGTCCGCTAGCGATGGACGATTTTGCTATGCCCTTGAGGAACCTAGAGCTCCAAAAATGTAGATAAAAAAAAAGAAAGTAGCGATTTGGTGGAGAATTGTAACTATTTATTCAAGCTTAAACGAACGAATATATTCAACTTGTTAGAAAGTCCCAACAGCTGAAGAGTTTATATCCATGTGTGTGTGTGTGTGTGTGTGTGTGTGTGTGTGTGTGTGTGTCAGTAGTGAAAAGATGGAAATGGCACTCATTAAATCTTTTAGGCACTGGCATTTAGGATACTACTTTCAGGTGCTGTGTAAGGCCCGTATTCATGTCGGGTTAGGAAGCTCCCTAGCATCTCTTCCTTAGCGATTTATTTTTTGGTATGGCTAGTTAATATCCTTTGCACGTTACATATGCCGAGAATGGCAGTGTTTGAAGGATGCATATAGCACACAGTAGGACAGTATGGTGTAATAAGCAAAACAAATGTTAGGAAAAGGTGTTAGGGAGCTTCCTTAACCGGCAAGAATGTGGAATGATTTAAATCGTCTGGGTTGCAGCAGGAGTTAAATTAGAGAGGTGTTGTTAGATCTTAGGGGTTAGAGGGGATTGTGTCTAGCCTTGTCGCCGCCAGACGTCTCTCCTAAACTCGTCTTACGGCAGCAGGAAGTAAATTACAGAATCGTCATCGTTCAGTAAAGATTGGCTCGGTTGTGGATTTCCCCCCCCCCCTTCCCGATAGCCTAGTAACCCCCTTCAACCCGCGGACTTCGTTTATATCATCCTTTTATCACCTGACGAGGGTAATTTTATCTTTCTATCTCCTGACTATTTGATTCGTCATAGGGGAACCTCTGGCGGCGAAGGGACCAATGAAGGCTCTGTTTTACCCCTCCAGTTCTGTCTTCTCCCAAGCTAAGCAACTTTGTCTGATGATAGCAAGAATAAACCACTAGACCCTAGTAAACGGCGTCACGCACTAAAATTCGCCACACACGGTTTGATGTAACATCTAAAAGACGTTATCCAGTAAACGACGTCACCCAGCAAAAGACGTTACCCAGCGAAAGGCGTCACCCAGCGGAAGACGTCACCCAGCGAAAGGCGTCACCCAGCGAAAGGCGTCACCCAGCGAAAGGCGTCACCCAGCAAAAGACGTCAGCCAGTATAAGATTGAGGGAGTTTAATATTCATGCAAAACTAGCGGCATGAGAGTCTGTTTATCACACAGACTAAGTATATCCATGTAATTAACCTTAAACTATAGAAGAGCACGACCCAAGAGTGGCTGTTATCTTCAAATAATTTACGAGACTCCGTATTTTATTCTGGCTACGTATTTTCCTTTGTTAAGAAAAACCGTAAGGTGGTAGTAGGAACAGGACGCTATATACATCATGGAGGGTGAAGGGGTTAGAATGCTCATGTGTTTATCAGCCTTGAGCTACTTAGAGTATGACCCAAGTGTGGCTCCTATCTTATCATACTTCACGAAACCCTCATTCCATCTCTAGCCTTGAACCCATGTTAATTAACCACTCGTCCTGTTGATTTCACCCACGTGTGCTTTGGTTCACGTTCAACAACATTTCCGTCGTAATCAAAGGTGAAGGCTGTGAGACTCGTGTTGAAATATACTGTACATACACGATTTGAATTATTCAGTACGATAGTTTTAATATTTTATTCCTGATACAACCATACGTTTTAATTAAGCTTGAGAGTCCCCTCGTAGTGAAGGCATTCCCAACCAGCTGTCGCCTCTAAAGTTGAGTGAATTCAAGAGTATTGTATATAGAAAAAAAAAAAGTCATTGTGCTGTTGGAGTTCACCTTGCATTTTGCCGTTTGGTAAAAAAAAAAAAAAAAAAAAATAGTCCTGCCAGGTGTTGGCTCGAGGCAAGGTTACCGTGGTTCAATACGTTTTGGGGTAGATGACCGACCTGCTCCCCTGGATGGTATCAAGAAACATCCATTCTCATATTGGGATCGAACCTATGAGCCGCCGTCACTCCGATTGGGGCTTTCTAACCATTAGACCACCAGGCGCCGGTGTAATGCGCGGTGCGCAATAAAAGTTAGCACGTATATTTGTCCACATTTACATATGAATCCTAGCTTGGACGGATACGTTTACTGCTAAGTGATCTTGTGTACGTGCTCAGCATTCACACACATTCCTTTCACTTTTCCTGCCTTGCCTTGCCTTGCCCTGCGTTCACATGTTACCGCATCTCTCCTTCCTCCCTCTAGTCTAGTCTGTGCGTATCGTATCATTCTGTAATATCGTATTTTCTGACATCAGTTTTCTTTATCTCCTCTGCTTCCCATTCTTTTCTCTACCCTGTCACCCCACCATTGTTACCCATACCGGTCTCCTATTATGTCGGCCATCATTCTTCCCCCTCGTTTCTCAGCCATACATCTGTTCCTCTTCCCTGTCCTATCACCATTCCATTCCTGTCTTCAACATTCTTTGTCTCCTTAGTTCTTTCATTCAGCCATCGACCACATACCTTTGTAACGTCACCAGTCATGCTAACAGTATTCTTCCTCTTCTTAGCCATCTGTCCTTTCCTCTGGCAGTGGCACCATCATTCCGGCTCAAAATTTTCATTTTCTTTTTAGCCATCCATCGTTCCTATACCATGTCACATCACCATTCCTACTTGTTCCTGTCTCTTCCATATATCTGAACATCACCGTACCGGAGATCAGTTTTCTATCTCTCCTTTTTCATCCATCCTGTCATCAACCCTCTCCGCTCATCATAATGTTTGTGTTAAGCATACTTTCTCTGCTTAGGTATTCATCCTTTCATCTCTCCTATCACTCTATCATTCCAGCCATCAGCTTCCTTTCTCTTCCCCATCCATCCATTCATTCCACTGCCCTATCACCCCGTCAATCCTGCCCCTACCTGTCGCCTTCCCCCTCGCCTGTGCCGCTTCACTTGGCACCGACACCCCCAGCATCAACACCTGTCAATTTCTCCTTTCCTCTCCACCCTTCCCACTTTCTCTTTTCATCTTTTTTTCTCAGATGATTAGGTATGGGTTACTCATACTAGTTGCTATTTAACCTTTTCTGTGTAGAGACATCTGTTTTTGTTTTTCTTCTTATTTGTTTTCTTTTACCATTAGGCAGTTATGTTGTGCTTGGAAGAGACTTTTCAAACTTGTAGGGTTAGACGGAAAGACAAGAGTAAGTTGCAAGAATATGTTAAAGGAAGGCAGTAGGTCGTGGGAAACGGGAGGAGAGGGGGGTTCTGACGAAGTTCTTATATCGGGGGGCCACCTCTTAGGATGCAGCGTCTGGCAGTAGATAAATAGATACATGGAGAGCTGGGTAAATAGATGAACTTAACCTGGCATGTGTGTCAGCTTGAATCCATCTGAATAATGATTATGATAATAAGGGATGTGATGAAAATATTTTCCGTAATGTTCTGTTTTCTCTTTTCGATGTTTGGTTTATATTAATGTTTTGTCTTTTTTGTCATTTTCTCGTTTTGTTTCTAGTGTTTAGAATTTTTCATTGTTTTCGTAATATTTAGTTTGTCTCGCTCATTTTTGTTTTCAGTATTTCTTTTCCTTGTTTTGCTTTCGCTAATATTTTGTTTTTCTCGTTGCAGGTGAGTGACGACCAGTGACCTCTTTGTAGTCTTGTTTACCTTGTGTGTGGAGGTAAGAGGACACTTCTTCAGTACTGAGGCGTTTTTTTCGTGCTGTTGCTGCCCGACGATTTCTTTCAGCTTGCAATAGACGTTTTTACTTAGAGAGGTTAGATATGGAAGTTATATACACGTAGAAGTTAGATATAGAAGTTATATGCACATGGAAGTTAGATACAGAAGGTGATAATTTGATATGAGAAATACATCTTACTGAATTGCATAAGGTATTTAAATAAGAGAGTACGGTACAATTTTCGATGATGCAAGAGTCTACCTGTAACGTTGAAGTGAGTTTGTATTTATGCTCCTGGAGACCTGGGGTGATTGATTTTAATATTAAAGAGGAGGGTGGACGTGAGAGAGAGAGAGAGAGAGAGAGAGAGAGAGAGAGAGAGAGAGAGAGAGAGAGAATTCAGAGGAAGGAAATGTAAAAAAAAAAAAGTGTGTGTGTGTGTGTGTGTGTGTGTGTGTGTGTGTGTGTTTGGTAACTGGTATGTGTGTGTGCGGCTGTACGTGGCTTGCAGTGATATTAGATGTGTTGTAAGAACCCGTGTACTGCCTTGCTTACACGACACGCTTGGCCAGTTTTTCTTTTTCTTTGTTTTTGCTTTTATTATTATGTGTCTAATTCCTGGTCGTCTCGCATACTGAGGAACTTGACCTTAGCAATGCGGGAGAAGTCGAAACATTGTTACTTTTGCTGCCTTTTGATAATTTGATTTTACTTAGTGTGACTTTCCTTCCACTAGGAGTCGCCAGGCTGCTTAATTTTCTTTGCTTTCGTTAATGTTTTCGGTCACCATTTCCATCACCAGTCAGATAATCAAGAGAATAATGTTTATAGACTGTCAGCTTACCGGTGATAATAACCAGCATACCATTGCCTGACTACAGCAGTATTAAATTGAGTTTGCTTAACATGTATTTGGAGCTTGTGTATATACTCGCAAAATACACACAAGTACGATGTGAGTTAGCGAATCACATACATACATGTTCATATTGCATATACGCACACATGCACACGCACACGCGTACAGCATACGTTCATACAAAACACGCATACCCACAAACAAATAAAAGCACCCACTCGACGCACACAGCCGGACCCACTAAGTATGTCAGTCACAGGTGTGTGTGTGTGTGTGTGTGTGTGTGTGTGTGTGTGTGTGTGTGTGTGTGTGTGTGTGTGTACATATTAACCCCCTCATAATGATGACTACTTACATATTCCAGTCATACTCTCTCCAGACGATGTTATCTAGTTTGTGCAGCCTTTCGCAGTGAAGGAGCGACAAACAGGCACCATTTGCCCCTTCATGACGAGATTATGCGGAAAAAAAAGTATCGTACGATGGCAGTAAGAACAGAACATAACACTGAGTACCTTTTTTTTTTTTTTTTAACTTTTTTTTTTTTTTTAGCTCAGGGATAACTTCGAACCAGAGGGGTTAGATGTAGCCCATGTTCACCCCTTCACTACTAGGATGCTGAATAGAATCGTTTGGATCTAGAAAGAATTAAGAATTTTTTGTCTGACTGCAAGAATTCCTACCATAAAGTTTTCGTGTAGTACGGTTGATGACTTTTCAGATCCATAGGAGGGGCTGAGAGAGAGAGAGAGAGAGAGACTACAAAATTAGGATGGATAAAATTGGTTGATAATACAAGGAATAAAGTAGAATTTAAAAAATGCGTCTGTGGCTGCAGAAAATAATATTAAATATATAAAGCAGTTTCATGTGATAAAATCTGTATTAATGTTTCTGTAATGTATGTATTCAAGGGACATGTATGGAAGAATTGTTTGTGAGTTGTGCTTATTGATTATGAAAACAGATGGGGAAAGAGATGTCTAGGAGAAAAAAAAAAAGAGGACTGAAAATGAAAGAGAGAGAGAGAGAGAGAGAGAGCGAAAGAGAGAGAAATATGGGAATGTAACTGGACTAAGGAAATTTTCGAAGCAGCCTCCTTAAGATATTATTCAGCATTGGGGTTGCCTGTCGTAGTGAAAGGGTTAGTGACCATTATTCCCTTAACCACTTCAGTTCCGTGACGTACAAGATATAATTTTCTTTTTACCACCTGACGATTTTATTCACCTTACGATAGACCTCTAGTGGCGAAAGGCTTAATGGGGACTGTCTGATTCTCGTAGTGAAGGGGTTAGAGAAGGAAGAATGCAAGGAAATGGAAGCATGTTTGTGTACACTTTTTGTTAATCGTTTTATCTACGCGCATCATGTACCACAATCATACCACCACCTCGTTCACTTACCCTTTCCTCATTCTCTGTTACCCTCTCACTCTGTCACCCTCTTCTCGTTCTCAGTCACTCTCTCCTTATTCTCACATCAGCCTTGGTTATGTGCAGTGTCATGATTAGCTTTGTAGGCTGTTATTCCTGCACTCCACGTGTCCAGACCATAAATTATTCTTCCTCCTTCATCACCATCTTCTTTCCTCCTCCTTACATCAAGCTTGCTCTTATTTGCTCTTATCTTTGCACTATCCTTCTACCACTTTGTTTTCTTTCCTTATATTAACAGCAACTTCGTATATTCTCGTTATCTTTGTTATAATTGTATTATCCCTTCACCTTATTCCTTTCTTTTCCCACCCTATTCTTGTTTTCCCTCCTCCCATATGAACTTTGCTTGTAGGCCAGTACGATGTCATTGCGAACTTTTTTTTTTTCCTTGTCTACCCCGGCTGAAAAAACTAACCAGGGCTTTATTTTCACAGTAAGGACTAGGGAAAACCAGTGCAGTATCTTCCCTGGGTTTCTCTCTCTCTCTCTCTCTCTCAAAATGAAACGATATGGGAAAATACCACTTTCAGGTTCCTTTATCCCCCCATTAAAAATATAATTGCGACAGGGAATAGACAACAACCTATGGCCAGCTAAGATCAATAAGTTTTTACTCTCGGGCCAATCTTAAAAACAAATGGGTTTCTGGAACAGCTTTAAAGTCTTCGGTAACCACCCGCCATGTTTCATACATTACTGGTACACCCTGCATACAGTAGTTCGATCATCTTGACTTGGCGGTGGTTTTCAACATTTTCCAGTTTATTTCACGTAGCTCAGTGGAAGAATAATACATTACTACGACTCTATATCCTTTCTGATGCCCCTTTTCGTAACTAGCACAATATTCTTGATTTAATATCGTTCAAGCTCAGCACTCAGAGTTAAGAAAGTCTGAGTAATGCATTACTACGACTGTACAGTATTCCCTTTCTAATAGCTACCCTTCGTAACTACCACAAGATTCTAGTTTTAATCTTGTTCTAGCTTATCATTCAAAATTAAGAATGTCTGTGAAGAATACATTGCCACGACAGTATCCTTTATAATATCCCTCTTCGTAACTAGCATAATATTCTAGTTTCAATTTCTTATTCTAGCTTAGCATTCAAGATTAAGAATGTCTGAAGGATACATTGCAAAGACTTTATATCTATTCTAATATTCACCTTTGTAAGTAGCATGATCTAGTTTTAATAGTATCTTGTTCTATAGCCCAGCATTCAAAATTAAGAATATGTTAGGCCATTTTCAAGTGGACAGAGTATAGTCATAAAGCAGCCATTCCTCCAGCGCATCCGCACGTGTCCACCCTTAAATAAATGCCGGATACCCTAACACTCATGTGAGGCAAGTTACGGAGGTAGGGAGGCAGGAGGTGAAGGAACAAGAGGTCGAAAGCAAAGGAAAGAATAAGTATGGGAGAGAAGGAATAGGAAGGCGGGGAGTGAGGGAACGAGTGAATATGGGAAAGAAGTGTGGGAGGGGAGGAAACAGGAAGGCAGTGTATGAGGGAAAAAGACGTCTATCTATCTATCTATCTATTGCCAGACGCCTCAATCCCGTTTGGGGTGGCCACAAACAAATCGCCTCCAAGTCGCCCTGTCCCCCGCCATTTCACTCCCCTGCTCCCAACTCACACCCCCCTCTCTCATATACCTCTCCACCCCATCTCTCCATCTCATCCTCGGCCTCCCCCTCCCTCTTTCCCCCTCCACCTCACTCACATACACTCTCTTCGTCAGTCTTTCACCCTCCATCCTCTCCACATGGCCAAACCACCTCAGTGTGTTCCTCATAACGCTTCCTATCACATCCACATCAACACCACAACGCTCCTTTATATCCTCATTCGTCAGCCTGTCTCTCCATGTGACTCCACAGGCTCCTCTTAAATAACTCATTTCCACTGCTCTCACTCTTGACTTGTGTCCTTCCAACAACGTCCAAGCTTCACTTCCGTACGTTAGAGTTGGTATCACAGTACTGTCATGTAGTAACTTTTTCACTTCCATGCTCACTTCCCTGTTTCTTATCACTGCTTTCAAAGAACCAGCAACCTTTCTTTCCCTGCTGTACTCTTTCAAGCACTTCACCCTCCAAACCTCCATCCTTACTCATCACACTACCCAAGTACTTAAACGTACTCACATTTTCCAATTCCTCACCATCCAACCACGCTGTACATTCACTGACTTCACCTCTCTCAAAGACCATCACTTTACTCTTCCCTACATTCACCTTTAGATTCCGTTTCTTACACACTCTCTCAAACTCATCCACCAAGCCTTGCAGCTCCCCTTCGTCCTCACGCAACAACACAGTATCATCTGCAAACAACAGTACAGGGAGTTTCCAAACACTATCCTCTCTCACCAGGGCCACTCCAACATCCACTACCCTACCTTGTAAGTTGAAAAATTATGCACACGTGCTGGAGTTGATTGTTGTGCTTATTTCAGAGTGTTGGCATAGTAGTTGTAGTGGTAGTTCAAACCCCAGGCTCATCTGAAACGTGAACTCAGTGGACTGCAGCTTAAGTTGCTCTTTTTCTGCAGCCCACCGTCCTCCATGTGGGGATATGGAGACAGTTGAGGGGCGTTTGTATAATCAGGCAGCAGTGCAACCTGGTTATTTCAGTGTCACCACGTGAAGGCGTCCCTCTAGCACCAGATATCGGCATAATTCGTCTGTTTAAACTGTTCACCGTGAAATCAGGGAAAGAGAAGGACGTAGGAAGACAGTGAATGAAGGAAGAGGAGAACACGAGGTCGGGAGCAGAGGAGGATGAGAGGGGGACCTGTTTTCAGGGAGAGGGAGGGGAGTGTGGTTGAGTGAGAGGGGGGGGGAGGAGTTGGTTCGGTGGGAGGGGAGGGAGGAGTGGGTTCAGTGGGGAGGGAGGGAGAGGGGGTTGAGTGATGGGATGGAGGGAGGGAAGGGGGGTTGAGTGGGGGGAGGGAGGAGGGGGTGTTGGCGTCAGGTACCGGCAGTATTGGATTCTAGACGACCAGGTGGCCTTTTCACACTTACCCCCTCCCCCCAACCCCACCCCCTTTGCCTCGCCTCCAACCAGTGTCAACTTTTCTCTTGCTCTCTGTCATGCTCCTCCTATCCCTCTCTCTCCCCTATCCCTTTCATTTGCTCCTCCTCCTCCCGCATTTCGTTCCCCCTCCCTCCTCCTCCTCTGTTTTTTTCTTCTCCTCCATCTCCTCCTCATTTCTTCTTCCTCGACCTCCTCATTTGCGTATGTTTATTCACTTATGCATTATTTAGGTCCCTTTTTTGCCTGTGTTTGTTGTTTCTCATTGACGTTCTCTCCATTCATAGATGACCTTCTCACCTGTCGGCTTTCTCTTGCACCTTGCCTCCTCCTCCTCCTCCTCCTATTTCTCCATTCCTACGTTTTCTTCGCACTGTTCTTTCGTTTCATTTCACTTCGGTTTTCCTTCCTGCCTCCTTCACTTTTTCATCCACCTCCCTCACTTTGATATTTTCGTTCCTTTGTTTGGTTCTTTTGTTTAGCCTGCTTGTGATCCATTTTCAAATCTTCTATTTCTATTGTTTAAGACTTTGCTCCCTGTCTTTTTCTCTTTTTTTCATAAATTTTCTTCGGGCCGTTTTGTTTTCCTTCATTTTTTGTTCATTTTTAAAGTCTCTTGTCTCATTAAAAAAATCGAATGAATGTCGTTTTCCTTTATATTCTCTTTCCCACTGTACCACCGTTTCTCTCTTCCTCATTTATCCTCCACCTCTTATGGCTCATTTGTATATCTCTTATATATACGTCTGTCTTCGTACATGTATTTCTATCGCTTAGCCTTCTCACACGTGTCACTCAGTTTCTCACACTTTGTCCCCTTCCTCCTCCACTACCTCTTCATTCATCTTCGTTTTTATTTGCGTTCCTTTTTTAGTTCTCTTTTTATTTAATTTCAGTGTTTTTCCTTTACATCCTCAGTTGTCTTATATATTACGTTTACACAGGTGTCACGCACCTTCGTCCCTGTGTTCCCGGATAATGCGTTTTTTTTTTTTTTTTTTTTAACCTCTTGTTTTATCTCCATTCTACATCTCACGTTCGTCGTCAGTTTTCTTCATGACTTCATTTTCCCACCGATGTGACTTGTTTTTCTTTTTGCACTTATTTGATTTCTTTTGTTATACCGTTGTTTCTCACCTACGGCTTTAAGTTTTCTTCAGTTTCCTCACAGGTGTCGCTATTTTTCCTTTGTTCCTTATTTGAGTTGCTTTTGTACGCTCTGGCTTTTATTTTACGGTACTTTCGCTCTGTTTCTGTTTAGCTCATTTCCCCACTGCCTGCCACTCATCCTTACTGGTGCTCTCTTTTCTTGTGCGGTATTCTCTCATATTTTGCCAACTCCATCTGTGTGTATAATTCTCTCTCTCTCTCTCTCTTTCTCTCTCTCTCTCTCTCTCTCTCTCTCTCTCTCTCTCTCTCTCTCTCTCTCTTATTCTCTCATATTTTGCCAACTCCATCCGTGTGTATAATTCTCTCTCTCTCTCTCTCTCTCTCCGCCTTCGTCCTTCCCTTCCCCTTTCCTCCTCTCCCTGCATCCTTTTGTCTTCGCTCCCCCTTCCCTCCCAGCATCTCTTCATTCCCCTCCCCCTTCTCTCCCTGCATCCCTCCGTCTCCCCTCCCCTTTCTCTCCCTCCCTTTTCTCTCCCTCCCCACCTCCCTGCTTCTTTCCCTCCCTCCTTTCCCTCCTGCCATCCATCCCCCTCCCTCCCAAGCCGCTTTTCATCCCCAGTTTCTCTTTTCTTTTGTTTCTTTTCAAGCGCACCCATCCACGCTTTTGAAATTCCTGCTTTCTTTCATTCTCTCTCCTTTCTCGAACCCATGCGTGTCCTGTCACACTTCTGCGAATTTTACTCCCGATTGCGAGAATGATGTGCCCCTTCAGTCCGAGGTCCCTATTCGTATATTTCTCTCTCTCTCTCTGGACGATTTTTCTTCAGCTTATGTTACACATGTTGAACGGGAGCAAGTTAGACCCGAATTCTCGTCGGTTAAGGAAGCTCTAACACCTTTTCCTAAGCGATTTATTTTGCTCATTACACCCTACTGTTCTGTTCTTTGCTGTTACGCCCTACTGTTCTATTCTGTGTTATATAGATCCTTCAAACATCGCCATACGCAAAATAAATGATGTACAAAATTATTAACCATAATGAAAAATAAATCGCTAAGGAAGTGGTACTACGGTGCCTCCATACCCGCCGAGAATACGGACCTTAGAGACATTATTAACCCTTTCAGTACCTGTTGCCGCTGAAACTGGATAAAATTGCCAGTTGCCGGAATAAATTACAGAATGACATCATAGTATTGGGTGAATGAATTTCCCTCCGGTTTCCTCCTCACCTTTGTAGTCATCAGCGCCATCCTAATTCCTGAAAAAAAAATAAATAAATAAAAAAAAAAATAATAATGAGATGGAACATTTTTTTCTAACTCCCCGACAGCATACGAGTCACTTTTTTTTTTTTTTTCGTACATTGTTTTTCGGCTCACTTTGATTTTTGTCAGGTGTTTGATGGTGCACGCTGTATATTTTCTGTTTATCTTTCACACTTTCCTCCTTCCATTTTGTTACTTCTTCCATCTTCATTCCTCTTCCATTCCATGCACCTCTCACTAAGGGCAGACTTGACACCCATCCTTCCATCCATCCGTCCGCCTGTCCGTCTGTCTGTCCTTCACTGTCACCTACCTTCCCCGCACCTCACCTCACTTCTAGTTAGGGGTTTTTAATATCCCTCTCACCCTTTACCCCTTTTAGTGCCATTGCGTGTTGCGTATTTTATGCTCCTTATTTTCAGTCAGTTACATTCAGCAAAGGGAGCCCATGACGAATAAGCCGACGATAAAGTCATTTAACCTGATGGTTTAATATTTTCGTCTGGCGGCACGCAGAATTAAATACCTCAAATGCAACTGCTGTACATAGGGTTAGTCGACTCTGCATAGTATTCTGATATTTTACAGGGTGGAAGATTCTTTCGGCTGAATCGAATAGCCTGTAGATCAGGGCTATTCAACTACTCTAGAAACAGGGCCGAATTATGAAACTCCAGATAAACAAAAGTGCCATACGTTATTGTACCTGTATTTTTTTTCCCTCTGTTTAAACACATACACAGAAGGAAACGAGAAATTCATGTATTATGTGTGTTTACATTTTTTGCTAAATACATTAATAAAAATAAAAATGCAAAACTTTGTTTTATGCTTGTTTATTTGTTTATTTTCATTCTTTGGAGTGGGTCAAAGGGCCAAACAAAAACGACTATAGGGCCAGATTGGACCCGCGGGCCGCCAGTTGAATAGTCCTGGTGTAGATAGGAGCAGCAGCTGCAGCAGCAGAAGGAAGAGGAGGAGGAGGAAAGAAAAGGAGGAAGAAGAAGACGAAAAGAAAAAATCTTCCGTGTAGTTAATATATTCTTAGTTTCGTCAGACCCTTCTGTGTACCCAAGGGGAGACGTGTCGTACGGGAGTAGTTTCAAGTGTCAGTCACTCACTATACTAACTGATGGTACTGTCATTCATTTTTGCCACACTTTATTTATTTTTTTTTTTCACCCACCCTTCCCTTCCTCACCCTGTACTTGCTCTGGTATACTGTTTCTTCTGCTCAGTATCATTTGCCGATTTGTATTGTTTTCTCCCGCCGTAACCATCATTTATCTTTATCGTTTCGTCATTATTGTATCGTTATCACATCACTTAGTCGCTCGTCACCCTCATTCTACCTTCTTTATCACAGTATACCTTTCCCACTAATTATCTTTGTCACTTGCCTGCATCACATAATTAACACCACCAACACATAACATCATTTATTCACTCCATCGCATTTCACCTTGTTAATCATCTTTATACATCCGCCGTCTTCCCACCACTACACATGCCCTACTTTGACATCCATCTTCAATCACCATCATCAGTTACTGTCAGACATTCACCATTACCCTTAACCGTAATGTAGTCACCCATCGTTACCCTCCATGTCACCTGGCGTTACCTCGTGTCGCATGCTGTCACTTATTTTACTCATCGTCGTCTCTTACCGTTGTTTCCTTTTTTTCACTTTTTTTTTTATAGCATTACAGTCAGGGAATTAACAGAGTAAAAAGGAAATAAGAGTAATATAAATAAAGTTTTGTCCGAATGAACGTTATCTGGTGAAACGTTCCCGAAGCTCTGGACTAATGCATGTTTCTGATGGTTTTATTTTTCCCCGATGTCTTCTCCAAATTATAGAACGAAGCTTAATTCCGTGACTGTACATCTTTACCTCTGTTCGATCCACATGTTTTTGTATAACACTGTCCCCCGTTACGTTTCCCCGTCACCTATCCCTTTTCCCATTTCGCCCCACCCCTATCCCTCTACACCGCCACCTACCCCTTCTCTTTATTCCTCTTATCACCCACCCCTATACCGTTTGTAACTCATCCTTGTACTTTGTTACTCATCCTTATCCCACTCGCGCCGCATCACCCATCCTTATCCAATCTGCTTCTCATCACCCATCCTTATCCCTCTTGCTCCCCATCACCCATCCCTGCCCCGTTGCCTTCCCTAGCCATCATTTTTAATCTATCCCCTTCTCCCCAGCATCTATCCCTACCCATTAATTCATCCACATTTCCCAGTCATCCACTCCTTCCTCCTTTGTCCTCCTCCTTATTTCACCTTGTCTTTGTCAGCCATTGTCCCACCATTTTTCCCCGTCATCCGCCGCTACTTCCCCCTCCCCCATCCACCACCACCATCAATGTCCCCTTTTCTCCACCTTCCCCTCCCACCACCACCACCACCGTCCCTCTTTCTCCCTCTTCCCCTCCCCCGACCACCGTCCCTCTTTCTCCCTCTTCCCCTCCCCGGACCACCGTCCCTCTTTCCAAGCCAGCAACCTTCCCAACCTCTAATGCAGCTTAACTTGGTGCACTTAGGCTATTAACAGAACACTGGAGATGGGGGGTGGCAGGAGAGGAGAAAGGGATGGAGGGAAAGGAGAGAGAATAGAGAGAAGGGGAGGGGAGGGGTGAAAAAGAGGTTGGTAGGAGGGAGTCGGGGAAAATGAGGAGGAGGACAGCGGTAGAGAGGAGAGGGGAAGGGGAAAAGAGAGAGTAGAGAGGAGGGAAGGAGGGGGGGATAAATGGAGGGATGGCGAAGGGAGAGTGGGGGAAAAGGAGACAGAGGGGAGAGGTAGAGTGGAGAGGAAAGAAGAGAGACGAGAGGCAGAGGGAGGGAGGAGGGAAAGTAGAGAGGAGTGTGGAGAGAGAAAGGAGAGACTGAAGAGAGTCACAGGAAGGGCGTACGGAGAAAAGTTTGAGAGGGATGGAGAGAAAAGGGGAAGTGGAAGAGAACGAAGAGAGGAAAACAGAGAAAAAATAAGAGGGAAGGAGAGGGACAAGAAAAGAGCGAGGTCAGAAAAGCAGCGATAAGAGAAAAAGAACGTGGAGATAAAGACAAGTGATATGAATGATATACAAGTGTGAGGAACTGAAACAAACATTGTCATCAAGAAAAAGGTGGAGGAAATAAAAAAGTGAACAGGCGTAAAGCCAAATAGGAATAAAAAATAGCGAGAGTGGAAGATGGGAGGAGAAAAAGGTAGGTGGAATAGAGTGAAAGTCGCGAAAATATGATATATACCGGGGTAACCGGTGTACATATATGTATATATTGGAACTAGCGAAAACGGAAAAGAAAAAATTATAGGCGCTGGAAATAAGAAAAATAGAATAAAAAAATGCAATTTTTAGGAAAAGAATCAGGGGGAAGAAGCAGCAAACGACGAACGAGGCATACCAAAAAATAAGAAAGCTTGATTTAGAAAGTCAGAAAGTGTGCAAGGAATACGACAAAAGGGAAGCTGTTATCAGAGAGAGAGTCCTTCACTGTAATGACGTTTTTTTTTTTTTTTTTTTTTTTTAATAGAGGGTTTCGTGAAGGCTGTGGAACGCTTTGAGCTCGAAGCGTCTCTCATGGGGCGAATAAAATCATCTTTTATTACACGAAATGTATTAAGACGTAAAAATCAAGAAATTAAAAAAAAATAAGATGAGCATAACTCGGAGAAAAAGGGAAGTGAAAATAAAGATGAAGGAGCGAGTAATACATGGAATGGAGAGACAAATGGGCATGAAAACGTGAGAGGGAGGCATCTTGATTGGGGGTTAACTGGGGGGAAGAGAGCTTGATAGGAAACAAAGGCTGAAGAAATAGGAACTAGGAAGAAATAGTAGGAAAAATGGAAAAAAGAAAAGAATAGTAAATTTTCCTTTCCAAATCGTAACTAGGAAAGGAGGTAAACAATAAATGCGGAGACAGAGAGAGAGAGAGAGAGCAGTAAGGCTGAAAAATAGGACAATGTGTGGAGAGAGGGAGACTGGAGTTTAATGAAAGTGGATTATAATTAATGGAGGAAGCGGTGGGTTATGAGAGTGAGAAGGGTGGAGGGTTAAGGAGGTGAGAGAGAGAGAGAGAGGAGAGGAGAGGATACTAAACGAAGGAAAGAAGGAGAGTAAGAGCGATAGCTTGAGGAAGCAGAAAAGGAGGAGGAGGAGGAAAGTGAGGAAGGAAAATAAAGGGGAAGGAACCTAGTAAAATAAACAGAGGAGGAGAGTAAGGTAAAGAATGACCGGAGAAAATGGAAGGAGAAGAAGATTATATGAATGTAATGTAGGAGTAGAGGAAGAGGAGAGGAAGAGAAATAGGTAGAATGAGGGGAAGGAAAGGGAGAATAGTAGTAAAGCAAGAGTTAGAGAAAAGGTTGATGAGATTGAGAGAGTAGGGAAAAGGAGTAAGAGAAAATAGAGATGAGATTAAGTGGAGAAGAGGAGTATGAGAAGTAGGTAGGGAAAAAGTAGATGAAGTAGAGAAAATAGAGAAAGAGTAAGAAAAGTCGGTAGAATGAGAGGAAGGGAGGAGAGAAGAGTTCTGTTAACCATCTTTAAGGAACACACAAGGCGTCGACCTCCAAGCACTTTCTCACTTTTTGTTCTTTCTTTCTCTCGTCGCTCGTGGGAAGGGTGAGTCGGGGATAGGCGGAGGGGGAAAAGGAGGGATAGAGAGGATGGAGACGAAGCAGTAAAAAAGATGGAAGAATTGAGGTAAAAGAGGGGGTAAGGAAAGGATGGGATAGGAAGGGAGGGGAGGAGGTGGGTGGGGGAGAGGTGGGGGGGGAATAGGAGACAATAGGGAAGATGGAGACGAAGGAGAAATTAAAAAAAAAAAAAAGAATGAAGGATTGAGGAAAAGAGAGAGTAAGGAAAGGACAGGATGGGAAGAGAAGGAAGGGGAAATGGTGATAAAGTGGATGGAAATGGAGACGAAGGGAAGAAAACCTGAGGTGAATGAGAAGAGGTAGGAAAGAAGAAATGGTAGGGAAGGGAGGAGGAAAAGGGATAGCAGAGGCAGGATGAAGAAGACGATGAGAAAGATTGGTAAGTTGAGATAAGGAGGAAGACTATGAAGGTCAAGAGTGGGGATAGGAGGGGGATAAAGGTGCAGACGGAGAAGAATATTGGGGAGAGACAGATTTAGGTCGGAGAGAGAGAGAGAGAGAGAGAGAGAGAGAGATTTAAGGAAGAATTAGTAGAATTAAGATGGAAGGTGAGATTAGACGGGATAAGGGGAAACAAAAAGATTAGACGAAGAGAAATGAAAAGAAAGAAAGAGGTCATAGGGAAGGGTGGATGGAAGAAAGGAGAGGAAAGGAAAGAGGGATGGGAGCTGAAGAAATAGGAGATAGTTAAAGAAAAGAAAAAAATATGATGGTAAAGTAAGAACGGTTCAATAAACAGAAGTGGAAATTTTAAGATCTCAAGGAAGGGTAAGGTAGTTCAAGAGAAAAGGTAAAGAATAAAGTGAGATGGAAAAAGAGAGTTATGAAGAGAATGGAGGTATTAGCAGGAGATATGGAGAGAGAGTCCTGAAAAAAAGTATACTCTTAACAAGGTATAATATTGTGATGATGAGGAGGAGGAAGAAAAGAAGAGAGTGTTGAAGGCAGGAAAAGAGGGGTCGGGTTGAATAAGAGGAGGAGGAGCCAAAAGTTTGCTGGAGGAAGAGGAAAAAGAATAAAAGTTGGAAATGGGGCAAACGGGAGGAATACGAAGGAACATAGGATTTGAAAGCGAGGAGGAGAAAGAAGAATAGACTGAAGGTGGATGGAGAAGAGGAGGATAAAGAGGAAGTACAAAAGTTTAGGGGAAGAAGAGGAGGAGGAAGCATTACCTACGGAGGAAGTGGGAGAAAAAGAGGAAGCACGAGAGATCGGAAACCAAGGAAGAGGGGAAAGCATTAAGGGCGGAGGAAGAATAGGAAGAACAAGAGGAAGCACAAAAGATGGGGCAGTAAGAGGAAACAGCTTTAAATATTGAAGAGGGGGAGGATTGTGAGAGGAGGAGGAGGCGGTAGCATGAAAGGCTAAGGAAGGAAGAGGCGGAGGATTCATTAAAAATTGAACAGAGGAGGAGGAGGAGGAGGAAGAGAGTGGGAGGAAACTTGTCTTGGCGGGCGGGGAGAAACCGGCTAGGAATGAAGAGTGGGGGTAAAAAAAAAAAAATAATAAACATTTGTTGTTAGGAAAAGAAACGATGGAGGAAGTAAAAATAAAAAAGGTGGACGCAAAGTAAAAAAAAAAAAAAATGGAAACATGTTAAAAAAGAAGTTGAAGATTTAAAGAATATAATGGCAGGAGAAACTAAGGTGCAAATGAAAATGATGACTAATAAGTAAAAAAAAAAAAAAAATACCAATACGTGTTCGTGGGAGGAAAAGTGAAGGTAGAGATATAAAAGAAAAAAAAAGTTTAAAATGAAAGGAAGAAAGTTAAAACATTTGTTTGGATAATAAACGTTAGTGGGAAAAAAATGCAGTGGTTAGAAGGTAAAAGGAAAAAGATTTTAGTATGCAAGGATAGACGATAGGGACAAATAATTAGGCTAAGGAAAGAAGGGAAGTTAAGGAAGAGCTAATTAGGGAAAAAGAAGAAGGAATCGTTGACTACGTAGAAAAAGAGGAGGAGGATATTTCTGTTCATTAGGAGGGGAAACGGAGGTAGAAAATAAAAACACTTGACTGGAATAGAAAGACTGAAAAACTATGAATAACAATTAGTTGTTACAAGGAACGAATTTGAAAGTAAAGACTGAGATTGTAAAGTGGTAAGGACGTTGTGTGTAATTCACCAGGTCGGTCAGGATCACTTAATGGTCGTGATCGTCAGCATTTTACCCTTCCGGATGGGAGCTGAGAGCTCATACAGTCCGATCTAAGGGCAAGGCTGTGACCTTCACACACCCACACACCCGTCCCCTTGCTCCAGGGGGACAGTAATCACCCACTTCGTCAGTGAAACTTTTCGCAACCTGAGCGAGGCGCGAACTCCCATCTACCAGATGGCAAGCGAGAACGTTACCATTGCGCCAGCGAGCGGTGTGTGTGTGTGTGTGTGTGTGTGTGTGTGTGTGTGTGTGTGTGTGTGTGTGTGTGTGTGTGTGTGTGTGTGCGCGCGTGCGTGCGTGCGTGCGTGCGTGCGTGTGTGTGTGTGTGTGTGTGTGTGTGTGTGTGTGTGTGTGTGTGTGTGTGTGTGTGCGCGAGAGAGAGAGAGAGAGAGAGAGACTAGGGTAGAGGGATTGAATAGAAGGTACTGCTTGGAGGGCAATAAATACCTGGGCCTTATTGGCAACTTCCCTATATGTCGAGGACCACAGCGAGGGTGCCGATGGAGAGAGGGAGGAGGGGAGAGAGAGGGAGAAAGGAGGGGAGGGGAGGGGAGGGAAGGTAACATGGGCAGGCTAATGGGGTTTGTGTTGGGGAAGGGTGTGGTGAGGATTTTGTGATGGTGGTGGTGATGATGATGGTTGGGACTGATGGAAATTGTGGCGGGGAAAAGGGAATGATGACAAGAAGGGTAGGATATGATGGTGGTGGTGGTGGTGGTGGTAGGAGAGTGATGAGAGATGTGGTGGAGAAGAGAGAGGGAGTAATGGTCAGGGAGAGGTAGTGGGATGGATTGGGTGTTGGAAAGATGAAGTAGTGGCAATGATGACAGTAGTAGTGAACTGTTAACACACAATGATACAGATACAGTGATGATGATAGAAGAAGCAGTGATAAGTGATGAAAATAGAGAGAAAAAAAGTTATTATGACAGGAGAAGCAGTGGTAATAAAGACAGACGCAGTCATGAAGACAGAAGCAATGATGTTGAAGATAGCAGTGTTAGTGATGAAGATAGAAACAGTAATTTATGATAAGAGCAGTGATGGTGAGGGTGAGTAGACACTGGTGGTAGTAGAAGGGTTGTGGGTGATGGTTTCGCCTGATTAGCCAGTGGAGTGAAAGTACAGGTGAGAGCAGCCAGGTAGGTTGGTAGGTAGGTAGGTCTGACTCACTCACCATACGTGCCGGCCCTGCCTGCCTGCCTACCTGCCTTTTTGCCTCTCTCTTTACCTGGTACTTTGCCTGTTTACCTCTGGACCTACCCTGCCTGCCTCCTGCATTCCTCCTCATCTGCCTACCTTCCTAGCGTACGTGCCTAGCCTACCAGCCGATTTATTTGCTTGCCTTCCTGCCTGCATTTTAGTCTCTCTTCCTCTGTTCCCCCATTTTTATTTCTTCATTCCTCGCTCTTTCTGTCTCCGTTTCCCCCTCGTTCCATTCCTGTCATTCTCCTAGCCTCTCTACCCACTACATCCATGCTTGTCCTCCAAACGTCTCTCCGTGCCCCCCCTTCATCTTTACCTGCCTGCCTTACCTTTACTCGCCTTTTAACTACTTTCCATAAACGTTTCTGCCAGAGAGGTCTTTCCTAATCTGAATATCATCGTCTAAAAATAGCTAGAATAAAATGGAAACAGGGAAACAGTATTATCAAACGGAAATGGTTACTCTTCAGTACGTTAATGTATTCTATTTCATTCCACCCTCAGAATGTTTTATTAAATTCAGGAGAGACCTCGAACTAGGCAGTGTTAAAGTATATCTTTCACTGACCTTAGTAATGCGTAAGGTTTCCTGGGATGAGTGAAATCGTCTGGAGATATGAATAGACCAATAGAATTCATCACCAGTTTCAGTGGGATTAAGTCTCATTTTCCTTTCAGTCTGTCCCTTTTTACTGTTCCCTCCTGCCCACAAGTTTACCCGCGCACATTCCCGCCTTGCCTTATGGGGGTAGCGGGAGATGCGATAAGATAGATTAATCCTGACCCCGCCTCACAGCCTGCTAATCTGATAACTGCAATTCTGTTGGCTGGCTGCTGTGGCCGTCCCGAGGCAGCGAGTCGTGGTCTTATTGGCTTACCGGATTTCGTGTCCCCTTCTTCACGACGATTTAAATTGCTTGATTACTCGTCAGCACCCTCGGATTCCTTCATCTTACTCCCAGTGAAATGGAATCGTGTGGCAGTGGGTGGAGTCGAGCATTAAAGTTGTCCGTATACTAGGGTTGCCAAGGGAAGTTAGTTGTTCATAGGTTTGTTTTCTTTTTTCCTCCACAGAGACATCCTTCCTCTTTGCTTCTGTAACTGTTTTTCTTCCCCCTTTTCAAAATAGCCTGTTTGTTATTCATCCTTTCAACATCACATTCTCTGCACTTCCATTCCCCATACTTGCCTTTTCTTCTTTTCCCCCTCTCCCCACCCCCCACTTCTTCCATCTCATCTCTTTCCCTCCTCTCTCCTTTTCCTCTTTCCTAAACCACTCCTTCACCCTTCACTGGCCCGTCACCCCCATCGCTCCAATCTTTCATCCTCAGCACTTCCTTTCCATCCCTCCTTTCCGTTCCTTTTCCCTCCATCATCACATCCGCCTTCTGCATCTCATTTGCTTCCTTACATAACCCCCAGTAATACTTTCTTTATACTTCTTTTTCTTCCCAGTCACTTTTCTTTTTTCCTTCCTTTCCTTCCACAGTCACATCTTTACACCGTATTCACTTCTCTTGCTGTCCCTTTTCATCACATCTACACTTCCTTTCACTTCTTCCTTTCCACCATCACATCTTCCACACTTCCTTTCCCTTCTCCTCGTATTCCCTTTCCACTCCGGGCTCTTGCTCTTCACTCCTCCATTCCCTTCCTCTTCCCCTCCCTCCCTTCTCTCCTATCCTTTCCTTCCCAGACCATCCTCTCTGTCACTCTCCACTGCCCCCGCCACCTCCATATCTCTAATCTGGACTAATACTCCCATCAGCTGCCTCCTGTCCTTCCTCGCCCTACCACTATACACCATAACTCTCACTATTATTGCTGCCTCCTCCCTCTTCAACAGCCCCCAGACTACAGACGATTTTTATTTAAGTGCTGGAAGTATCTCCTTCGTCCACAGTAACTTTGAGGACCGTATTCTTAACTTTTTTTTTTATCTTCACTTTCTAAGACATCTATCATTGCTGTCTGCTCTCACTTCAGTTGCACCTTGAACGATAGCCCTGGATACGAGTATAATATACCTCTTCCTTCAACAGTATCTTTGGGGACGGTATTCTCAACTTCTTTGATCATTAATTCTGATATAACTTTTTCCCTCTTCTATAACTCCTGGATTCTTCGTAGGTGGTTTGTGATGTTAGTGCTGGCTCTCTCTTGTCCGTCCACAGTAGCCTTTCTGACGGTATACTTAACCTCTTTGATCTTCACTTTCTAAGATAACATAACTTTCACTCAGTGCTACCTCCTTCCTCCTCAGTAACTCCTAGATTCTTAGCAGCTGGTTTGAAAGTAGTGTTAGCTCAATCTCCTCCCTCAGTAGTAAGGTTTGGGGCGTTGTTACTTTTATTTCTACTTTCGAAGATAATAATAACTCTTTTATTGCTGCCTCCTCCCTCTTCAGCAGTTCCTTCATTCTTCTGTAGGCGGTTATATATTAATGCTGAATATATCCCCATCACCCACAGTAACTTTGGGGTCAGTCCTTTAACTTTGATCTCCATTTTCAGATATACCTCCTTCCTGCTCAGTGGCTCCTTTGATTCTTTGTAGACGGTGTAATATAAGGCTGGCTATTTCTACACCACCCACAGTACCTTTGAGGACGGTATTGGTAACTTCTTTGATCTTTACTTCCTGATATAACGTAACTTTCACTGTTATTGCTGCCTCCTGCTCCAATAATTCCTAGATTCTCTGTAGACTTTTTTTTTTTCTTTGTTCTAGCTGTAACCCCGCCTTCTGCCGAATCTCTGTTCTTTGGGTACAATATTTTGCCTGGAAAACAATAGTGAAGAACGTAACAGTCTACCCTTCGTTATCTCAGTGTAAGGGCACCGGAGAGCCTGACGTTACAAAGCCCGAGGTTAGACTGCCGTAATCCAGATCATTTAGGCCTAAGCCTTAGAGACCACTATACGTCCGTGGCAGCGTTTAGATGAGAAAATATATAAATAAATAAGACTGGCCACTCTTTATATTCGAACTGTGGCGTTTAACTACACGCATACCAGGATAAAAGTATAGTTATCTCACCTTATCTTGGCTCACATTTTTGTCCCTTTGAAGCTTATTCCACGGAGCTCAGTGACAGTAAGACAGTACTATGGTTCTACATAATTTCCACAATTCTTCATTACTAACACTACATTCAAACATTAATTTGTTGTTGCAGCTCAGTATTCAAGATGGACACATGGGAATTTCAGGCCAGGTTTGAATAAAACTGGTAAACTACTGATATTTCTACCTCCCTCTACCGTATCTTGCCTTTCTAAAATTAAATAGCTTTCGTGGGTCTCACAGCATTCATATCTCGTCAGTAAATAAAGAAATCATGTATCTAAGTAAGAGCCTTCACAGAGTACTTTCTCACGTGTAGCAAAGCTTTGTAATGAAAGGGAATATACCTTTAAAAAATGTGAAAAGTGAAAGAAATTTAGATGAAAGAAGTTTAAGATGAAGGAAAGGAAACGCCGAGCTAAATGAATGAACAAAAAAAAGGGGGGGGGATGTGAAAAATACAGAAAAATATGATCCACGAAAGGAATGAGGACTTTAATCAATGATAATGGAAAAAAAAGAAAATCGTTAAAAGAAGGTGAAGATATGAACAAAAACAGGAAGTGTGGGAAGAAACTTGTGTAAGTGAACACAGAGAAAGTAAAGTATCAGAAAATATGACCGAGGAGAGGGAGATAAAAAAATAAGGCAAATGGGACAGTGAAATAATTAAGCTGTAAAAAAAAATGAGAAAGATTAGAAAAATGAAATAAATTGAAGTAATGAAAACAATAAAGAATGAAAGCGTAAACAGTGAAGTGTAGGTGAGTAAATTCTTCTTAGAGGAAATGAGTGAGTTCAGTAAAGGTGATAAAATAGATGAATGATAGAGGAAAGGGATGATTGAATTGAAGGTACGAATAGGAAGGTTGAGTCTAATTGAATTAAGAGGTTCGTTGGCGATGGGCTTTCATCCGGAACAAGCTGAGAACTTGTCAAAGTTTACGAATGGCCCTCACCCCACCCCATCCCTAAGCCTTCCCTCCCCCAAGCCTTCCCCCTTCACCTTCCTATCCCCTGCTTCTTTTCAGCCCTACCCCTTCCCTGCCCTTGCCCCTTCCCCTTCCCTCCCCCTCCCCCTTTCCGTTCCTCTTCCTGCTTTGACTTAGGTTTGTGTGGTCTGTTTATCTAACCTATCCCCTTCCCCATCCCCTCTTTTTTACTCCTCCCCTTCTCTGCTCCCCATCCCTACTCCCCATCCCTACTCCTCCCCATCCCTACTCCCCATCCCTACTTCCCTTTGTTATTCCCCCACCCCATCCTCTGTCTATCCTTACTTCCCTTCCCTAATCCCTTTCACTCCCCTCCCCCTATGATTTCCCTATCCTTACCCCGTCCACTTCGTACTTGTGACTTACCTTGGCTTGGTCGAACGGAGAACTGAAATAGGGATGTGGATTGTAAATTCTACGGTTATATGTCGTGTTCTGCAGGAAGAATGACCCTTATGTAAAATGAGTCTCCGCCAGTTTATGGAAGTTGGGAGTTGTAGGCTTATAGATATTCCATCAGGAGTTCAGGTTATTGAAAATGGGCTCCCACGACGACTGGCTACTTAATTGGAAGAGGGCCGTCCTGCACTCTAGGGAGCATGGTTGATCTCAGTCTTCTAATTTCGTCGGGAGAGAATTAAGTGAGCATCCTTTTACCGTCACGTTACGCTGAGTTAAGGAATTCTCGGATTTGAACAGATAAAACATTGTTCTCAGCGATCTCTTCCTTAGTCTGAATTTTCACAGGGAAAGTGTCAGCGCATTCAAACAAGTGCCTGAATCATCAAAACACGGCAACAAACATCCGCTTTTGTATTCTGCATATTACATTTACTGAAACTGATAATCTGCCGTTATGACCGTCGTATAGTTGATAGGCATTAATCTGAGACATTTATTATTATTATTATTATTATTATTATTGTGGTAGGTGGGAGCGCTGACCATCCACTCACCCAGTGTAGTGCTGCTTTGGGTGTCGGCGGTTTCCTCTCTTCCATCCTTCCTCTTCTGTCTTGCTGTCCTTCATACTTTCCTCTTTCTTTTGCCTACGGGTGACTTTACACTCCCCCTTCTGTCTTTCTTTCCTTCATTATTTCCTCTTCCTTCTGCCTATGAGTGACTCAACACTGAGTGACGAGCCAAATGGTTTCCTGTACCCCTGGGAACCATTTACTGCGCTGGGTGGTAACCATATACCCAGTTATGGCGCCTGGTGATTCAGTGGGTAATAAAGGTGCACCAATAGGATTGAGCCTGTGTAGGTGTATATCCAAGGGATAGTTGGGGTTTATTGCTCACGTAATGCCACTCAGGGATGAGTGAGGTCACTGTCATCTTAAATGTCAGGACCAACTTACCTAGCCCCGGGTTCCTACACTCCTTATGAGGTGACATAGGATTGGATGATGGATGGATGGATTATTATTATTATTATTGTTGTTGTTGTTCATTGATATTAATAGTCATAGATAGGTAACAAACCCTCTTATTCGTTAATTACCTTCTCTTTGCTTTCTCATGTTTGTTTTCTGGTCCTTGTCATTACATAATTTCCTTGTGAATTGTTAATGTAAATGCCTTTGTTCAGAGTCTGTTGCTGTGTTCTCCTTTCCTATCGTATAATGTCACTTGCTGTTCTCCGGGTCCTTCCTTTTCCTTCACCCTCTCTCCCTTCTTCCCATTACGCCTCCTCGACACCCATCCTCTTCTGTCTTTCCCCTCTCTCACTCCTCTCTCATCTCTCACTCCATTATCGACCCCTTTCCCCCCTTCTTCTCCTTTCTCACATCTCCGCTCCTTTCTCTGTCATCATCCATTTTCCCCCGCCCTCATCCATGTCTGCTCCCCTCCTCCTCTGTTTGACACCCTTCCCATGAATCTGCTCCCCTCCCCTCCTGTCTGCTCCCTTCCCTCTCATGTTTGCCTCCACTTACCCCCTTTCTTTCCTCACCCACTGACTCTTCTCTGTCACCTCCTTTCCCCATCTCTTTTCCCCCCTCCCTCCCTCCTACCGTTTTCTTCAGTCTCCCACTATCCCCTCTCCCCCTTCCCCTTTGTTGCACCCGCCCTGACTCCGACCTCCTTCTCGCCATTCAGACTGGCTGGGTCACTTGTCACCCCTCCCCTCCCCCCTCCCCTCCCCCTCTTCATCCTTGCCTCCACTTCCTCATCCATGGTATCCTCACCCTCTCCTCTTCCTTCTCTTGTCATCACTTCCCTCTCCCCTCGCCTTCCCTCTCCCCTCGCCTTCCCTCTCCCCTCGCCTTCCCTCCCCCTCCCTCCTTCCCTTTCCCTTAACCTCATCTGTCTCCTCTCTGTCCTTCCATGCCCTTCTTCCCCGTCGTGTTCCCTTCCAGAGATGTGGATAAATGAGAGAGAGAGAGAGAGAGAGGGGAACGGAGGGGGGGAGGGGAGGGAAGGAGAGGAGGAAAACAAGTAGGAGGGGGAGAGGGAGACGAAGTAAAGGGAATAGAGTCGGGAAAGAACGGAAGAAGGAAGACAGATAGGAAAGGGAGGAGGAAGGGGAGACAGGGAGAGAAATGAAGACAAGAAAATATTGAGGGAGAAGAGAGCCCAGGGGAGGAGGAAACAGGTAGGAGAATGGGTGGAAGGGAGAGACGAGGAGGGATGGAAGGGAGAGTGGGAGATGTTGTGAAAGGAAGACAGGAAGAGAGTGAGGGGAAGGGAGGGAAATGAAGAGCAGGAACACAGGGAGAGGGGAGGGGTGGACGTGAAGGGAAGACAGGAAGAAGGTTAAGGGGAGGGGAGGGGAGTAGAAGGGGAAACCAGGTAGGAGGGAGGGAGGGGTGGGAGAGAGGGAGAGAATCGATGTTGCTCTCCTCCCCTCGGGGCCACTCTCTCGGTGAAGGACGCGCCCTCTCACTTTAACCTCCCCCTCCCTCCACACCTGCCCCCCCTTCCACCTCCACCCATTTCTCTCTCTCTCCCTGTCGCTTTCCTCCTGCTTTCCCATTCCCTCTCTCTCTCCCTTTTCTCTCCCCCTTTCCCTTTCCCCATTCTTCGAGTTCCCTTTCTCTCTCCCAGCTGACTTTCTCTCCTCTTTCCTAATCTCTTTCATTTTCTTCCCTGCTCTTCTCTCCCTTTCCATTTCCCTCTTTTTTTCACTTTCCTTCTGACTCTGGTTTGCCAAGCTGTTAGAAACCATTTTGAAAGACAATTTTGTGAAATAATCTGAGAGATGCATGTCATGGATTTCACAATACTCGCTCCACACCTACTGAAAACTAACTTAAATTTATAGGAAAACTAGCTACTGAAGGGAAGACAAAAATATTCCGAGATCAAAAGCTTAACTATTAATCTCTTCTTAGAACTTGTAAAATCTTCCTATTTCCTGACTGCTTAATTTAGTTTTAGGGAGACATTTCTTAATACAGAAATTTGGAGATTGGTCCTGTCCCTTCAGTGCGAGAGTCCCTAAAGTAAATTAACCTTCAGGTAGAAAAAGCAAAATATATATACTATGTGAGGCCCTCTGGGTGAAGGGGTGAAGAGGTGTTTGTATAGTAAATGGATATCATCAATGAATACACCACAGGGGAAAAAAACAAAAAAATCGAGACACGCATTGGTGCAGGTCAGACTTTTGGATATGTATAGTTAGTTTTCAATAATCTTCGTCCAAATCCGGGAGCGTAATTGCTTCTCTAGTTGTACATTTAATTTAGGTAAAGTATAATGTATTATTTTGGTACATATTGTGAGGAGGTATGAATATTGTTGAACACCTGAGATTTAAATTGCTATAATTGAGCGGAAGTGTGGATGGTTATGCCAGTACGTGGAGTTAGGATTACGGGGGCTTCAGTGTTGATTGAATGAGAGTGTGGCCTATTTAAATGTGGAGATATTTGGTTAGTTACTCCTGTCAGTTTTTTATTTCCTCGCTCAATGGGCTTAATCTCACCCCATCCTTAGGTGGGTGATGACTGCTGCCCCGTCACCATTATCCTAAGTTCAAGAAAGGAGCTCTGTGATAGCAAGAATAGAGTAGAAAGACACCATGTTGAAGCTGGGTTACAATAGTCAGTCACCGTCCGTGTAACTTCTCTTTTAACATTTTGAATCCTTTCAATACAACATTTCTTTGTAACAGTTTGAATTTTTTCATATATTATTTCTTTTTATTTGTTTGATGTTATTTGGAAAGGAATGCTGAAATACTGCACGGGTTTTGACTTTAGAACTGTACAGACAGATTTGTAGGGCCAGACTGCCAATTAACCATGCTTTTTTTTTTTTTTTTTTTTTTTTTTTTTTTTAGTAACCCCTGATCCTTTCCCAATAGAAAACGAGGATACGTGGCATAGGGGAAGGCTAATTTGTCCGCTCCTCTCCCTTCTTTTTAATTTTTTTCCCCCCCTGGCTCTGATTAACACTGCCTCGTTAGCATCACTAGGTCTGAGTCTCTCCATATACGAGTATTTTCCTGTACTTAATAGAGTAACCCGCTTCTATATCCTTTCCATTCATCGTTATCGTTACTTTTATTTTCGTCTCGTTCCTTGTGGTTTCTTTTTTACTTTCCTGTGTTATATAATTTAACCTACGTCTCCATCCCTTCTATTCATATAATCCCATGTACAGTACCTTCTATCGCTCCCTTCCCATGTACACTGCATGGATCTTTTTTCTTGTGCTTCATTTTAATATGTTACACTCCTCTCTATCCTCCCTCGTTAATCCTGCCGTCTTCTTTACTTCTCACTACCCCTCTCACTAATCCTTCTGTCTTCTTATTGCTCACAACCCGTCGGATGACTCATTTTATTTTACTGTGCTTTCTTTTATTTAACTCTCCTGTCACTCCTTCTGGAGTCTCTACATACTTTCCTTTATTGTATTTTATTATTTGTTTCTGTCCTTGCTTTCATTTTACCACTTACTTTCTTTTCCTCTTATCCCCCTAGAGTCTTCTTTATTTTCATGTATTTTATGATGCAACTCCTGTGTTCTTCCTACTTTTATCTCGATTTTTCTTCCAGTGCAGTTTATCTCTTCTCTGTCCAGATTTCCCCATCATTCTGCTGGCTGTTGTCCTCACCGTAGTGTCTTTATTTTCACGTGTTTTGTTATGTAACTTCCTTGCCCTTCCCACCTTTTTCTCGCGGTTTTCCAGTGTGCTGTAAGTCGCCTCTTTTTCCGGGTTTCCCCTTCATTTTCCCAGCTGCTTTCTCTCGCTCCCATCCCGTCTGGAGTCTTGATGTACGATACTTTACGCTACATCTCGCCTGTGTACTTCGCTTTTATCTTACCATCCATTTTGTATTTCTCGTTTTCACCTTACCATCTGCTTTGTATTTCTCACTTTCATCTTACCATCTGCTTTGTATTCCTCTCATCCCATCTGGACGTTCGATTTATTTCCCTTACCGTACTGCATGTGTAAATCTTATATCCCTCCCCAGCATCGTTATCTCCTCTGTCCCTTTTGTAACTCGTCTCTATTTTTCCATCTATATCCTTCTCCACTCTGTTTTCTTTTGTATTTTATGACAACTCGTTTCATCTCTGTAGTTTCTCCCACTTTATGGTGTAATTCGCCTCAGTCTTCCCCGTCATCTTACCGCTTACATCATATACTTCTCGTCCCTTCCTTATCTATTTATCATCTTTCGTTGAATTCATTACATGTGTTACTACATGTCTGGTACCGTATATGACGTCGACGTGCACTTTTTTAACGTTGCTGGACAAGCCTTGATTTATCGTCTTTTTCCTGTGAACGTCCTTTATATTCTTTTTATTTCCAGACGTTTTTATTCAACTGAAGTCAAGAGTGAGAGCAGTGGAAATGAGTTATTTAAGAGGAGCTTGTGGAGTCACGTGGAGAGACAGGCTGACGAATGAGGATATAAAGGAGCGTTGTGGTGTTGATGTGGATGTGATAGGAAGCGTTGTGAGGAACACACTGAGGTGGTTTGGCCATGTGGAGAGGATGGAGGGTGAAAGACTGACGAAGAGAGTGTATGTGAGTGAGGTGGAGGGTGGAAGAGGGAGGGGGAGACCGAGGATGAGATGGAGGGATGGGGTGGAGAGGTATATGAGAGAGGGGGGTGTGAGTTGGGAGCAGGGTAGTGAAATGGCGGGGGACAGGGCGACTTGGAGGCGATTTGTTTGTGGCCACCCCAACGGGATTGAGGCGTCTGGCAATAGATAGATAGATAGATAGATAGATAGAAAAGGCCATTTGTAGTGAAGGTGTTAGTGAAGGCTATGTATAAAACTCTTCAGTTCGAAAACTCTTGCAGGCTGCATAAAATAATCTAAAGATAGATAGATAGATAGAGAGAGATATATATATCCAGGTGAAGTGATGAAACCTTCACCACACCTATACCACCCAGCCTTCATCAGTCATCTTCATTGGAAATACTACCACCTTCGCCCTGCAGCACCATTGCCGTTCTCTTATCTTTCCCGTCCTTTTCTATCTTTCATCCTCTTCCCCAGTCTCTTCTATCCTTCCTTTTTTACTCTCAGCCTGGATCTTACTAATATACGTACCCACTTACCTACTTGTCCGCCAGCCCATCAACCTTCTTGCCTACCTTCCAACTTCTCTGTCCGCCTACTTGTTTGCTTGCCTACCTACCTCTCTGGCTGCCTGCTTGATTTGACTTGACGTGACCTGGCACTGGAGCCTCATTTTCCGTATTCAGCTCTCTCATTACTTGTTGCCTGACCCCTTTTCTGTCGCCGGATCGTTTGTCTTTGCCACTTTTATTCTCTTGTGTCTCCCTTCTTCGGTGTTTGTGTTCGGTCTTCAATATCCTCCTCTTCTATCCCCCTTTCTTCGTCATATCCCAGTTCTTCCTTTGTTTTCGTTTATTTCCCCTTGATTCTCCCTTATATCATTCTCCTTCGTTTTTGTTTTCCTTTTGTCATCATTATCCTGTCTTGTCTCCGTTTTTACTCTTCTCATATCTTTCTCCATTCTTCCATTCTCTTTATATATATATATATATATATATATATATATATATATATATATATATATATATATATATATATATATATATATATATATATGTATGTATATGTATATATATATATATATATATATATATATATATATATATATATATATATATATATTTTCTGTTAATCTCCTCCCATTTCCTGTCTCTTCCATCTCCCGGCTTTATTTCCCTTTCCTTCAGTCTCCACTCTCTCTCTCTCCCCCAAACTTTCCGTCCTTTCTATCGCCCTTTCCTTTCCCATCTGTCCCTTTCTCCTCTGCTCTTCCTGCCTTCACCCGTGCCTTGCCTGCCTGCCTGACCCTGCCTTCCCCCGTGCCTGCCTGCTTGCCTGACCCTTTGGCCCTGTTGCCTGAAGTAAGCTCACTCATTACCTGCTGTTTGCACATCCATGAATATAGATTTACGGCCCGAGAGGTGCAGGGGGGCGGTGGCTGGGATGTGATGTGTGTAAGGGCGTTGGTGCAGGATGGGAATGTTGATTGATGGTGGTTGGTGGGAATGTTGGTTGGTGGTGGTTGGTGGGAATGTTGGTTGGTGGTGGTTGGTGGGAGTGTTGGTTGTGGTGTTTGATAGTGGCTGTTGGGAATGTTGGTTGTGGTAGTGGATGGTGGGAATGTTGATAGTGGTGGGTGTTGAAATGATGGTTGTGAGAGACAGTGGTTGTGTTGGGTGTGCTAATTCTGGACGGTTGTATATGGATTAGTTGTAATATTGGTTGTGATTGGTGATTGCTGGTGGTGATTTTGATAGTTATGGATGTTGGTGGGGATAGTGATGGTTGCTGTTGTTGGTGATATGGTGGTTGTGGTGAGTGTTGGGATTATTGACTGTGGTGGTTGTGGTTGGTATTTGTGGTGAGTTGTGATTGTTGTGTCGCAGTCGTTGTGGTGGGTGCGTGGTAGAAATGGTACCATAGTGCTTTGTGTTGGTTGGTGACGGTTGTGGTAGATGGTGGTATTTGTTTTGATAGTTTTCGATACCATTAATTATAAAGTGAAATTATAACGATAATTGGTAGTATTTACGGGAGGCGATTAATGTGATTTACAGCAGTTGTTAGTGGTAGGTGGTGGCGACCATCATCCACTCACTTTATGTAGTGCTGCCTACTTCTTCCTTATCCTGTATCATTCTTTTTCTGTGCCTGCCCTCCTCTCTCCCTACTTCTCCCATCTTTCCTGTCACTTCTTATTGATTTTCTTTCCTTGGCAGGTGGCTTTACATTGAGTGACAAGCCAAATGGTTTCCTGTAAGCCAGGAAACCATTTACAACGCTGGGTGGTAACCATATAACCAAACCATACGTGGTCCCTACATGTCAACAAGTGGGTTGGTGGAGGGTTAGTGCCCCTCCTTGTAAAACAAATAACTCAGTCAAATGGCCCCCCCTTACGGGATTATGGCGTCTGGCAATAGGTAGATAGACAACAGTTGTGTTAAAAATATACATTAGTAGGAAAGGTCAGCCACTTTTTTTTTCGGTGAAGTAACGTTGTGTGTGTGTGTGTGTGTGTGTGTGTGTGTGTGTGTGTGTGTGTGTGTGTGTGTGTGTGTCTAAGTGAGAGAGTGGGGGGGGGTTAACAAGTGTTGCACACCCTCCCACCTGCCACTGCAACACTCCACCTGCCTGTTGCATCTCACGTCTACATTTTGCCTTCCACCCGTCTGCCGTCTGCATGTCCCCTGCTTTGCCTGCCTCCTGATCTCAGCATGCCTCGTGTTCTTTACTTGTGTCTACTGCACCACGTTTTTACCCTCTCACCTTTCTGTTGATTCCCCCATCCGTTACCCTCTGCCTAGGTTTTTACTCCTGTCTCTGCTTGCCGCCGATCTTTCTGCTTCTTTTCTCTTGACTTACGTGTGTCTGCTTTCTCCGCTGTCTGTGTTTGCTTCTCTGTGATCCTTTTTTCCATCCTTTTGCTATCAACCTTTTGCACCCACTTATCTTCCCTCTTTCTCTTTCCTTGCAGCTTTCTCTTGTTTCTTTTTCCACCCCACTGCTTCTATTCGTCTCCCACCCTTCTACATTTTATTACCACCTTTGTTACTTCCATCTCTCTGTTTCTTCCTCGTATCTTCCACGTTTCTGCTTCCACCTGTCTTGTTTGCTTCCGTCGTTTCCCCCTTCCATCTCCTATCTTCTCCCATCTCCGCTTCTGCTCTCACTTCTCTTCCGTGTCTGCTTCACCCTTCTTCCCTCACTTCTCTTCCGTGTCTGCTTCACCCTTCTTCCCTCACTTCTCTTCCGTGTCTGCTTCTCCCTTCTTCTGTTCCTGTCTCCCATCTATATCTTTTCAATCTCCGATCTTTTTCTCCCAACTACCATCTTCTCTCACCTCCCCGTTTCTTCCTCCTCCAAGCCCTGTCTCACTTTCTTCTGTATTATTTTCAACTCATGTGTGTCCTCTTCTATCTTCAGTTCCCCGTTTTCATCTCGCTCTTTTTACCCCCACCTCTCTATTCTTCCACCTCTCTCCTCTCATTTCCACTCCCCTCTCTGTGTACCTCTCTTCCGCCTACCTTGTTTACTTTTCCCGCCTTGCTCTGCTTTTCTGTTTGCTCGTCTATCTCTGCCTGTCCTGCGTGTCTGCCCGTGTGTTTGTTATTTCTGCTTCCCCTCTGCTCCTGTCGGCGTCATTGTCTGCGCTCTTGTCTTGGTTTTTCCATTTACTTTTCGCCCTCCATGTTAGTCCAGTTGTTCTCTGCTCCTCCACTGCCTTTTCCTGTTTTGCATTACACACACACACACACACACACACACACACACACACACACACACACACACACACAGACACACACACACACACACACACACACACACACACACACACACACACACACACACACACACACACACACACACACACACACACACACACACACACACACACACACACACACACACACACACACACACACACACACACACACACACACACACACACACACACACACACACACACACACACACACACACACACACACACACACACACACACACACACACACACACACACACACACACACACACACACACACACACACACACACACACACACACACACACACACACACACACACACACACACACACACACACACACACACACACACACACACACACACACACACACACACACACACACACACACACACACACACACACACACACACACACACACACACACACACACACACACACACACACACACACACACACACACACACACACACACACACACACACACACACACACACACACACACACACACACACACACACACACACACACACACACACACACACTTACTTACTTACTTTCCGTACGCTTTTCTCGGCATTCTTCTTCTTTTTTATTCCCTGTATGTGTTATTTCAGTATACATCTTCACACGCTTTTAACAGTATTTCCCCCTTTTTTCCCTTGCCCCTTTTTTCATTTCATTATACATCCTCCTACGTGTTGCTCATTCTTCGCCGCTCTTTCCTTCTTTCTCATCCTCTTTATCTTCTTGCTGCTAAATAATATGTTCACTTTCCTCCTGATTGCTCACACTTGTGCTTCCCTGCGCATTAGTTTTCACTTTACTTAATTATGCGTGATAGGTTTTGCGTAGTGTGTTTCTTCATATCACTGTTTAATGGGCACATATTGGTGATAGGTTTTTCGATGCTCTTCTCTTCCGTACCAGAAGTAATGAATATACTGTACCGTATTACATAAATCTGTCGTACTAATTCTTCCCATTATTGTATTTGTGTGCACCCTTATTATAGAGTCGAAAATTCATCTACCTCTCGAGTTAAGAACCCAAACTGCATGTCTTCTCAGCTTCCCACCTACTAGTCTACCACAGGCCTCCCACACCCACCTACCAGTCGACCACAGGCCATCCACATCCACCAACAGTACCAGTGTACCACAGCCCTCCCACACCCACCTTCCAGTCTACCACAGGCCATCTACATCCACCTACCAGTCTACCACAGGCCATCCACGCCCACCTACCAGTCTACCACAGGCCATCCACGCCCACCTTCCAGTCTATCACAGGCCATCCACATTCACCCTCCAGTCTACCACAGGCCATCCATATCCACCTTCCAGTCTACCACAGGCCATCTACATCCACCTACCAGTCTACCACAGGCCATCCACGCCCACCTACCAGTCTACCACAGGCCATCCACGCCCACCTTCCAGTCTATCACAGGCCATCCACATTCACCCTCCAGTCTACCACAGGCCATCCACATCCACCTTCCAGTCTACCACAGGCCATGCACGGCCACCTTCCAGTCTACCGCAGCCCATCCACATTCACCTACCAGTTTGCCACAGCCCTCCCACACCCACCTACCTGTCTACCACAAGCCATCCACATCCACATACCAATCTACCACAGCCCTCCCACACCTACCAATTTGCTAGACCCTCCGTCCCACACCCCACACCTACCCACCTATCAACCAATCTACCAGCGTCCCCTCTTACACCCACTTACCAATTTGCCACACCCCACTCCCATCCCAACCTTACTCCACCTACCTATCAATCAATCTACCAGCCTCCTTCCCCCTCCAGGTTTCACCCGCTTCCCAAGTACACCCCACAAAACTATCAAGTCACTGAAACGCGGCATTCCCCCACCCCCACCTCGATGACTTAATTAACCAGGTGTAAAGGTCAGCAGGTAACGGAGCACAGGGAGGTATACGTCGTGTCCCCCACCCCTTTTCACCCCACCTCCTCCCCCTTTTCACCCTCTTCCCCCAACATACACTCGCTGCCTAATGTGACCTCTTCATTTCCGTGCTACCTCCTCCCCCCATCTCTTCCCCATCTCCTCCCTCTAGCTTCCCTTTCCACCTCCCCCAGGTCTAACCCTCAGCTCCCCTGCCTCCCAGTTCTACCTTCTGCTCTCCTCCCCCATTTCAACCCTTAGTTCCCCTCCCCTCCCCCTTCTAGCATAACATGGCATCCCAAAATTTGAGGCAGTCAGTTATTTAGTCATGCAGTGAAGGAGAAGTCGGTGCTGGATCGAAAATCAATGTTTGGGGGTGGAAGAGGACGGGGGTAAAGACTGCCATTTCCAACCGACTGCCTGCGTATGAGGTGCACTGGAGGTGACTACAGTGGGTGAGAGGTGGGTGAAGAATGGGTGAGGGGTGGGTGAGTGAGAGGGATAAGGGATGGGTATAGGATGGTTGTGGTGGTTAGAGATGGGGGTAAGAGGAGAATTAGAGGTGATGGAGTGGGCAAGGGATAATTGAATGAATGAGAGATGGTTGAGGATAGTGAAGTGGATGAGGGATGGGTGAAGGATGGTGAAGTGGATGAGGGATAGATGAAGGATGATGGAGTGGATTAGGTGGGTAGGGAATGGTGGGGTGAGATTAGTGAGTGGTGGGTCAAGTAGGTGTTGTATGGCTGAGCTGATCAGAGTGATAAGGGGTTGAGATGGGAAGGCGATTTTGATTTTTAATGGGTGGGGATGGGTGAACGAGGCCAAGGGATGGATGAGGGAGTGGATGAAAGATGAGAGAAACAGTATGGATGAGGAGTGGGAAGGTGGAGGCGATATATGGGGTGTTGGAGTGATGGGGAGGTGAGATGAAATGGGATGGGCAAGGTGTGAAGTGAGAATGATAGCTCAGTGACGGGATGGGTGCAAGATGGATGAGGGATGGGTGCGTGGGTGTGTTGAAGAGTAAGAGATAGGGCAGGACAAGTTTGGAACGAGTTTAGAGGGGAGGAGGAAAGGTGATGGGTCAGTGGGGAATGGGAGAATGTTAGGTATGTATGCTATGAAGGTGAAAGGGAATGTTGTAAGCTTTGACTTTTCACTGCTATGACGTATATAATGTTTCACTGTTATTTCCAGATGACTTTGTTTAGCTTTGGAGGGACATTTTGAACTGGAGAGGTTAGATAAAGCCTTCATTAACTCCAGCGGACTTCTGTTCTCTATCGGAGGACCTGTTCGATAGCTATAAAAATGTGTCGTCGGGGTGAAGGGGTTGATGGAGGGGTCGAAGGGAGAGGAGAAGGAACTATTGTTATGCGGAAGATTATGATGGGGTAGGAATGGAGGTATGTATTGTTGAGCGATATTTAGATAGAGGAGGATTGTAGGTATGGATGAAGAGGGTGAGTAGGTGGGTGAAGATGAAAAGACACAGTATGCGAGGGAGTTTAGGGAGGTGATGCTGCCGTGGTATATGAAGAGCCAGGATGAAGTTTAAATGGGGGAGAATGCAGATACGTCTTATTGAATAGATTTTATGGGGGGGAGGAATATAGATATTCATGAAGAGACATGGTGATGAAAATGAAAGGACGAGCAGCTGTGGTATATGAGGTGCTTGAATGAGGATGAGATGGGGAGAAATGTAGACAGATGAGTATTGTTAAGTGGGTTTTAGGCAGTCGAGGAATGTTAAATGCATAGTAATAGAAGAGGGGAAGACGATCTGGTGAAGGTGATAGGTCTTCATGGGGGAGAGCATAAGGAGATAAAGGACTTGTAATATGAGATGCTGGAATGAGGTTTGGATTGGGAAGAAATTTGATAGGATTTCGTGGATTGCGATTTAAATAGAGAGGGAAGAGAAATGTACGTGAGTGTGGAGTGGGACGATATTTCTGTGAACGAGAAACGAAGAAGAGCAATATGACGAGGAAAGAGTGGGAGTGTGGAGAGGAAAGAAGTGGTAATATTGAGGGAGGAAGGTAAATAGGGCATGGCAAGGGTGAAGCTGAAAGGGTAGGAGAGGAGGACGAGTGGGGAGGGAAATGGAGCTTGGGGAGTGAGGAGAAAGAGGGAGCATGGAGAAGAAGGGAAGTAAGGAAGTGAAGGGGAGGAGCAGAGGAAGTGTGCCATGAGGGAAGAGGAGAGGAAGGTAGCGTGGGAAAGACGGAGAGAGGAGAGTGGGGAGGAAGGGAGAGGGGAGGCAATTGTGGCATGGGGGGAAAAGGGGAGGAAGGGAGGGGAGAGGGAAGTGTGGCATGGTTAGAAAGTGGGGAGGTGTTGTCAGGGAGGGAGGAAAATGATGTGCAGTCCCCAGCCACGGACTTATCAGCGCGGGGTGTCAGGCGTGAGAGAGAGAGAGAGGGGGGGGGGAGAGAGAGAGAGAGAAGGGTGAAGAGTGAGTGAAGGACGGGCAAGGAAGGAAGGAAGAAGATCGAGAGGTGGAGGAAAAGTGAAAGAAAGGGGGAGGAAGAAAAATGAAGGTCGGGAGATGCTGGAAGAGCGAAATAAAGAGGAGGAAAAACGGAAGATAAATAAAGAAGGAAAGAATGAAAGATGGTGGAAGAGTGTAAAAAAAGAGGAGATGGAAACATCATACTGTGAAGGAAGAAGATTGAGGAAATGCAAAGTGAAAGAATGGAGAGGAGAGAGAGAGAGAGAGTAGTGAAAAAACGAGGGGATAAAGAAAGAAGGACTACGGAGAGAGAAAAAAAATGAAAGGTATAAAGTTAAAGGGGGAGGGAGAGACAGAAGGAAGAAGATCAAGAGATAGAGGAGTGGAGGAAACGGGAGGGAGTGACCGTAGGAATATGAAGAAGATCGAGATATGGTGGAAAAATTAGAAGATGGAAGGAGAAGCAGGAGGACAGCAAGAGATTAGCCTGGAAGAATGATAAAGATGGAGGTGACGGAAGAGGAAGAGGAGGAGATGAAGAAGATTGGAGAGAAGATATACAGGAATTGGAGAGAAAATGGGGAGGGATGGAAGGAAACGATGAGAAAGGTCAAACAGTATGGTAAAATGATGGTGAAAAGGAAGGAAAGTGAGATTAAAAACGAGTGAAGAGGATATCTAAGGGAATCAAAATGAGGGAATGTAAAAAGAGGACAAGAATGCAAAGGCACAAGGAAACCTGAAAATAGGTAGGAGAGGTAAAGGATGGATGGAAAGAGAAGGTTGGGAGAGAGAGTAAAGGGAAAGGATGGGAGTGGGGGAAGAGAGCAAAATGGGAGGGTGAGAAAGAGAAAATAGTAGGGACGAAGGGAGGAAAGAAACATTCCAATGGGAAGAATAGGATGAGGAAGAGAAGAAATAACATTCGATGGTAATAATAATAATAATAATAATAATTATAATAGTAATAATAATAATAATAATAATAATTATAATAGTAATAATAATAATAATAATAATAATCCCTTCAGCCCGGGGACGTCACATTTCTTGCCATTTCCTGACAAATTTACTCAACATTCGATAATACTTTCTGAACTTTGAGGAGTGAGATACAACCATCATTATCCCCATCACCACCAGA
>NC_137054.1:11229138-11231638 GCF_032717465.1 Coenobita brevimanus | reverse complement strand
CTCACTCACTCACTCAACTCACTCGCTCTCTCTCACTCACTCACTCAACTCACTCGCTCTCTCACTCAACTCACTCGCTCTCACACACTCACTCACTCATGTGCCTATTCACCTGTCAGCTGACCGACTTACCAACTGACTCGCCCTCCTTCTTACCAATTCACCTATTCATGCACTTATTCATTCACCTCACTCACGTATCTATTCATTCATGTGTCTGCATAACCACTTACATAATCACAGGCTTACTAACCCATCTTACTAATGCACATACCTGCCTACTTACCCACCCACCTGCCTACTTACTCACCCACCTGCCTACTTACCCACCCACCTGCCTACTTACCCACCCACCTGCCTACTTACCCACCCACCTGCCTACCTACCTACTTACCCACCCACCTGTCTACCTACCTACTTACCCACCCACCCACCTACCTACCTACTTACCCACCCACCCACCTACCTATCTACTTACCCACCCACCCACCTACCTACCTACTTACCCACCCACCCACCTACTTACTTACCTACCTACCTACCTGCCTACCAGCTTTACCCTTACTCACCTATTTAACCATCTACCACCCGACTTAACCATCTATGCCTACTTACCCACTTACCTGCGTCCTCACCTGCATACCGCACATAAATCATCTTACCTACCTTCTTACATACTTACTCCGCACCTACCCTGCTGACCCACCTCCTTACCTTGGCACACAATTTACCCTCCACTTAAACATTTATCATTGTCATCCGTTCTGTCGCTTTGTTTATGGTATTTATGTTTATTTGTTGTCTGTCTCATTTATTTCCTTCACTTGTGCATTGTTTGTTTATTCATTTGGAGTTATTTATTTTCCCTCTATTTCTTCTTCAGTATATTTCATTTACGTTTCAGCTCAGTTCGTTCATCAGACTGTTCTTCCTTTTATTACTCTGTTTCAACTACCGTTCATTTATTCATCTCTCTCTCTCTCTCTCTCTCTCTCAATCTGTCTGCCTGTATTTATGCGCGACCATGTGAAATTTATGTAACAGAATATAAATTACAGTGACTGAAGGTTAGGTTATGTAAAATGTAAGTTGGACCATAATTAATTAGACCTTGAAATTGGCGAACCGCATTCCGGGGGTAGCCAATCGATATTTACGTCTGTCCCCCGCATCACGGCTAATGAATGACTCCAGTTTCATTAATCACTCACCATTTTTCATCCTATTATCCTCTCCTACCATTCCAAGGCCGCCGTTCCCATCCACTCTTCATTCCTCGAGTCATTATTTTCCCCTTGATGGTAAGTTTTCTGTTGGTCTGGTTCCGTGACTCGCTTCCTGGTTCCTTCTCGTCTTCCCTCCGCGTTTCCTTCTTCCTCTCCCTCCGTCAGCCTCATTTTCGTTTTCCCTTCCCTCTCTAGTGTGCTCCCTTTTCTTTCTTTCCTCGTGCTCCTTCGCTTCCGTCTGCGCCTTCTCCTCTTTCTTGTTCCATTTCCACTTTCCCTGTTCGTCATCATCTTCGGATACACCTCTTCCTCGTTCTCATCCCCTTTGTTTTTCATCCAAATATATTCCTTTTCCCTGTTCTTCCTCTTCTGTTTCCTCTTCCTTTTACTTCTTCCCCTTTCTGTTTCTCTTTCTCCCTTTCTTCCATCTTCTGCCTCCTTTACACCACCACCTGTCGCTGCCGTCTCCTCCATTTTCCTTCTCTTTCTCCTCTGCCACCTCCTCATCCTCATCCTCCTCTTCTCTCTGCTTCCTCTTCCGTAACTCTTACTTCTCGTCCACGACCTGTTCTCTTCTTTGTCCGTCCTTTCTCCCCCTTTCTGTTTTCATCTTAATTCGTCTATGCCTCCTCCTCCTCCTCCTCCTCCTCCTCATCGTCGTCGTCGTCGTCGTCGTCCCCCACCACGTGTCCTATCTCTTTCTTTCTCATCCTTTTTCTTGTCTCTCTCTTCTCCTTCTCTTGTCTGCTGTCTTTTCCTGCCCTCTTTTTCCTCCCCCACCACCGTTTCCTATTTTCTGTTTCTCCTCCTTCACATACTTCTCTTTCTCCTCCTCCTCCTCCTCCTCATCCTCATCCTCTTTCATCTCTCTCATGCTCCTCATATCCTCCTTCCATCCCTTTCCTCCTCCTCCTGCCATCTTTTCCCTCCATTTTTCTTCTGAACTATTTCAAACTGCTTCCTCCCTCAGTAAGTGACCTCCTTGCTGTTCATGCTTATCCAGCCTTCCCCCCATCCTATACCTCTTCCCCCATCCAATACCCCCTCCCCCATCCAGTACCCCCTCCCCCTATCCAATACCCCCTCCCCCATCCAGTACCCCCTCCCCCATCCAGTACCCCCTCCCCCAACCCATAAACCCCTCCCTCCTGTGCCCCCTCCCTTCCCCTTCATTATTGTGCCTCCTGTTACACAAGATCCATAAACCCAGAGTGATGCTTAGTGTTGTTGTTGTGTAAGTGATAGGCGCATATCAAGTATTCAGTCACGTTTTT
>NC_137054.1:11209138-11224138 GCF_032717465.1 Coenobita brevimanus | reverse complement strand
GCTATCTGTCTATCACTGTCTGCCTGTTTCTTCATCTATAGCTATCCACCCATCTTAACCTTGTATCCTTTCGGCACTAGAGGCCTGTCCGTAGCTTAATAAAATCGTCCGCCGGTTGAACATATAAAGAAAATATTGCACTGAGGACATTAACGGTGATTGTTTCGTCTTATCTGTGCTGAATAAAATCGTCTGGCAGTAGCAGACATTAAATACTGACGTCAGTGTACTGAAGGGATAGCTATATGGAAATGGCCTCGCAACTTAGATCAGCACCGGAGGCCTTTCCTTGTGAGCGGTGTTCATTTCTGTGTCACACGCAATACGGTATCGCCTTCACCAAACCACTGTGGTGTAATTCATGCTGCCGTTCGGTGACATTATTCTCATAGTGATGGGATTAAGTGAGGTTAATTAATTGAAGCACTGAAAGGTGTTGTGGCTGTTGGTTTCTGTGGCACGTGTGTTTTAGTTTTCCTTGGTATTGTGCTTTATTCTTCCAGCCGCCAGACAGTTTTATCCAGCTTGGTGAGACTTCTCGTAGTGACGGGGTTAAATTGAAGTGCTATGGGTCAGTATGGCCACTGTTGAGTTTTGTGCGCCATGCATTTTATTCATGCTAGCACCGGTCAGTTTATTCTAGCTATTGATGATTTTGTTCAGTATAGAGGAGAGGATGTAACTGAGATATCGGTATTCGTTTTTACGCCCTGTTTGTCGTCCCCCACCCTCCCTCCGAAACGACATAAAATAATAAAAATTAAATTAAGGGGAGAGACGTATTAATTCTTGCTTCCGGTTGACGATATTTTAATATTTTGCAAAGAGGTTTTACTAATTGAAATACTGGCAGCCATTACAATGTGCAATTCGTGTTCTCCCTGCCGAAACGATCCGGGTACAGTATTTTGTTGTCTCGTTGACGGCTGTGACCTTTGCCGGTGACCTCTGACCTCATTTGACCTCTCCTCTCGCTGTCAGGGTGCCGGCGCTTCGAGGGGAGAGGGGAATGGAATGGAGGGAGGGAAAGGGAAGGAAAAGGTGGGGGGAGATTGAGAGCGAAGGAAGAGAATGATTGAGGTTGAGAGGAAAGGGATGGATGAAGGGGTAGGAGGGGAATGGGATAGAAATGGAACGGAAGGAGGGGGGGAATTGAAGGGGAAGAAAAGAGGATGGAAGGGATGGTGTTGGTAAGGCTCAAAGAGAAATTGGTGGAAGAGGACTGGAAATGGGAATCGATGGAAGTGGAAAGGGAGAGGGAATAAAAATGGTGAGGAAGTAAAAAAATGTGTGTAGGGGTTGGAGGGGGAGCAAGGGGTTGGGTTATAGGGAGTAGAGGAGGATAGGGGTAGGGGTAAGAAAGTAGGTAGGGGAGGTGTGAAGCGTGTCGCACGTACATTATTTCACTCGGCGTCTTTCCATTGTCTCCTCCACCCCGTCACATTCCTTTCCCTCCACCCATCACATTCCTTTCCCTCTATTTCAGATCCATTTCCTCCCCAGGTCCTCACTTTCCATTTCCTCTCAATCAGACCCCTTCCATCCACCCCCTCACTTTCCTGTTCCTCTCATTCTTCATATATCTTTCTTCCATCCTTCTCTTTCCTCTCCCTTGCATATATATCACTCTTACCCTAATAACTCTGTCCCAGGTTTCCTCACGTTCACTTCTCTTATTTTCCTCCATATCTTCCTCCTTTCTCTGCACCCTTCATCATTCCGTATTTCCTGTATTTCTCCTACTTTTTCACCCATTTCTTGTTCCTGTTTCCTTGTCATTCCATTTCTCCTCTTTTTATCGGTTCCTTACCTCTTGTTATTTTCCTCCTGCCTCTGTTTCTCACTCCCATTGAGTCTTTCCATTCCTCACTTCCACCCTCTTTCCCTGTTTCTCTCTATTCTTTTCATCCCGTCTATTTTCAAGTCCTTTCGTATCATCCAACCTCCTGCTCTCTCTCTCTCTCTCTCTCTCTCTCATCCTGTCAGTTTTCAAGTCCTTTCGTATCTTCCAACCTCTCTCTCTCTCTCTCTCTCTCTCTTTCTATACCTTCCTCCTTAAATAATTAATATGCCTCTGCACTGCGTACTTGACGTGTTGAAAAGCCTCTTGGTGTTGGTGTGCCTCTGGGTACCATCTTCATCGTAGATTCATCTCGTATTTTCTCTTCTCTTTTCCCCTTGTATCTTTCTTCCTCTCCTCCTTCCCTCCCCTGTCTTTCTTTCCATTCTCCTCCCTTCCTTTTCCTTTCAGTTCCTCTCTTCTCCCATGTTCTTCTCTGTTCCTTTCTTCTCTCTTGCATCCCCATTTATCGTTTCTCTCCTTGTTTTTCCATTTCCCCTGTGTCTTGTTGCTCACCATTCCCCTCTTTCCATTCTTCTGTTCTCTCCTGTTTCTGTGTTTCCTCCTCTTCTCGCCTACTTATCTCCATTCGTCTAACCTCTCCTTCTCCATGCCTCTTTCTTCTCTCCATTCCTCTCTTCTGTTTCTCTCCTGTTTCACTCTATTCCCCTCCCCTCTTCTCTTCTACTTATCTCCATTCATCTGACTTGTCCGTATCCGTTCATCTGTATTCTCTCGATTCATCTCCTCTACTTCTATCCATTCCTGTCATCTCTTCTTCCCTCCCGTATTTATTTCCTCCTTACCTCCGTTCCCCTCATATTCATTCCCTTTCCTCTCTTCTTGAATAACCAGTGCACCCCTTGGCTCTGTAGGCTACCTGGCGTGGTGAGAAGCCTTGTGCAGCTGCCAACACAGATATCCTTATACTTCAGTTGAATAATTATGAAACTCTTATCCAGTATTCTGGAAAGTTTTGTTGGGCTCAAAAGATCTCATTACTAGGTTTCAATAGTTATTGTTCACTATCTCCTTATTTATCGTAATGAAGTGTGTCTGTATTGACGTCTGCAGCTCTACCTTTCAATACCATCCTCTTGATTGACTCGGCCTGTATCTGCTTCCTCAGTTTAGTCCAGTTTCTTGTATCTTTCTTTTCTCTCTTCGCCGCGGTTAATTTCCTTGCGTTTCATCATCCTTTTTGTGTTTCTATCCACTTGTCTCTTCCCATCTCCAGTTTCTCATATTTTCCGCTCGCCGCTTCACCTGCGTACCTGGTCTTTCTCTCCGATTCCCTCTAATCAACCTTCTCCCTTTCTCATGTTTCCCTCTTTTCCCCTTCTCTCTCCCTCCTCCTTTTTCTGTTTTTCCTTTTCTTTCTCCTTTGTTTCTTTTTTTATTTTCTTCCCTTTCTCCATCCTCCGCTTTACTTTCCTTCCGTTTCTTCTTCTCTTCTTGTTTCTTCCCCCTTTACAGTTCCTTCTCTCCGTCCCACTTTCTTTCCATCCAGTGTTCCTGTTTCTCCTTCCTTTCTGTTTCCCTCTTTCTTCCTCACCCTTTCCATTCTCCTTTCCCCTTCCTTCACCCATTCTGTCTAGCATTCCCCAACAAATATCCAATAATCCCCTGGCCTGCGTATACCGTCCGTGATGAAAAACTCGTGTACCTTCCTATAGGGTCTCGGTAATACATGAGGCCTTTGGGGTTGTGGGTGGCGTTGTCTGGCCGCGTCAACAAAGCCTGTGGGATTATTTTACGATGCCCAGGTAGACGGTGGGATGTGGGGATGGGGAGGGAAGGATATGGATTGGATGTTAGATGTTTGATTTTGGTAAGGTTTGTGTGTGTGTGTGTGTGTGTGTGTGTGTGTGTGTGTGTGTGTGTGTGTGTGTGTGGTTTTGTGTAATGCATGGTTTCTCATTTACTGGTGTCTATCACGCGGTTGTCACTCGATTTTGTTTTTAAGTAGGTTTTCCCGTTTCACTTGCTCGCACCGTTTTTCATCATCCTTTCGCACTTTTGTCCTGCTGGGTTCTGTAAGATGGATTCGTGATTAGATGATGATGATTTTTTTTTTTTTTTTCCCTGCAGTTTTGTTATCCTGATAGAAATAGGTTAACAATCAATGTTCGCTCTCCACGTCGTGCATCCTTGTAAGGCTCATTGGATTAACTGATTCGTGCCTGCTCGTGTACCTTGTCTCATTCTTGTCATTTCTATTTTCTTGTTACTTCTCATTTACAATTTAAATTTCTTCGCCCCACCTTCCCCCTTTCCCTCCATTTTCCATCTCTTTGTGTTCCCTCTCCCTCCCTCACTCCCTGCCTTTGCTTCTCTCACCTCTTTCTCTTGTACTTGCTCCCTCCCTCTTATCTCTCGTCCCCCTTCGCAGCAACACACAGAAGGCTGGTAAAGTGAAGTCATTGTTGTGCACCGTCAAGAGCAAAGTCTTCCCTCTGTGTACCCCCCCCCCTCCCTTCCTCTCTCTCTCTCTCTCTCTCTCTCTCTCTCTCTCTCTCTCTCTCTCCCCCCCTCTCTCTCTCTCTCTCTCTCTCTCCCCCCCTCTCTCTCCCCTCGTCTTCCCTGCCTCTCCCCTCTTCTACGCCTCTCCCTCACTTCCTTGTTTGTCCATTTTTATCCTTCCCCGCCATCGCCACCCCAGTTCATTTCACCAACGATAGCTTTTTACTTCCTCTCCTTATATTTACGGCTTCCCCTCTTGTTACTCTTCTCCTCCCCCTTTATGCTTCCTTCTTTTATTGTAAGGGTGACCTCATTCCCTCCTTGCCCTCATTCTCCTTTCTCTGTACTGCTCCTTCCCTCCTCTTGCTCTCTTTATCTCTCTCTCCTTCCTCTTCCTCTCTTTCTCTCACCTGCTTCCTCTCACGCTCCTTTTCCCTCCTCTTCTCACCTCCCATTTTTCCGTCCTTTCCTCCTCCCCTCATTCTCCTTCCTCTCTCTTCCTTCCTGCTCTCTCTCCCTATCCCTTCTCTCACCCTTTAACCCTCCTTTCACCCTCCTCCTTCCTGGTCTCACCCTCTTCCTCCCTTCTCTCACCCCCCCTCTCTCCTGGTCCCCTCCTCTCCTTCATTTTCTCCCTCTCCTATCTCCCTCCTTCTCCCCCTTTCCTCTATCCATTCTTCCATCTTTTCTTCATTCGACCTTGTCTTCCTTCTTATTTCCACATGTTTCATTTCCTGTCCCTCACCTTTCATCCTTTTCTTACTTTGCCTTCCTTACTTCTATCATATCTCTTGTCTTTCTTCAGTCCTCTTTCACCTTTTCGAGTCTTCATTCTCTCGTATCTTCCAGCACTCGCCATTCCTACTTCTCTCTTGTCTTCGTGTCTTTCTTCATTTCTCTTCTCTCCCTCCCTCCCCCTCCTCCATTCGATCCTTTCTTCCTCTTTGCCCTCCATTCCTCCACCCCTTCTTACATCGTGTGCCCTACTTTCAGCCCCTCCTTCTTCACTTCTGTCCTTTCCAGTATTTCCATTCTTTTTTCTTTCTTCCGCCCTCCATAATTATCCACTTTCTTTTCTCTCTCCTTGCCCTTCATATGCCTCTTGACTGTTCCTTCCTTCTTGCCCTTTCACTGTTTTCTATCCTCAACCTTCACTCTTCCTTTTCCTGTTTTTTTGTAGTGAATTTTCTCGTCCCTCCTCCTCTCCTTATTCTCCCGTTATGTTTCATCTCCCCTTCTCCTCCTTGTTCCTCTTAATTTTTCTTCCCTCCCCTTTCCTCTGCTGTCTTGCCCTTCCTCCCGCCCTCCGTCTTTGATCCTCTTCTCTCTCTCTCTCTCTCTCTCTCTCTCTCTCTCTCTCTCTCTCTTTCTCTCTCTCTCTTTCTCTCTCTCTCTCTCCCTCCCTCTCCCTGTCCCTATTTCTTTCTCGTATTCTTTTCTTCACCCACGCCTTCGTATTCTACTTTAAGTTTCCTCTGTTCTTTCTTTTCTCCCTGTACTTCCTTCTTCCCTCCCTTTATGTCTTTCCTCCCTGTACGTCTTTCCTCCGTCCGTATTCTTCTTTCCTATCTTCCTATCTACTGTGTGTTTTGTCTCCCTACTTCAAAATCTGTTATTTTTTTCTCTTGCTCCTTGTCCCTTAGCATTCCTACTGTCTTACCCTTCTCCCTCAATCCCATTCTTCGTTTCCTCTCTCCTTTCATCTCCCTTCTTCATGTCACACTCTCTCCCGTCTGCCTGTCCTTTCTCCGTTTCCTCAACCAGCATAATCTCTCTCGTTGTTCTCTTTCCCACCCTCCTTTCCCTGGCAGCCCTCTCCTCCTTCCATTCCTCCCTGTCTTCTCCCTCCCTCCATCCTTCGCTGTTCTGTCCCTTCCTCCACACCTCCTTGTCCTCTTCCTCCCTCCCACTCCCTCTCCCTGAACCATCATAGTCTCCCTCGTTGTTGCCTTCTTGGAGGGATCAGTCGTCGATACCCGCTATGCATAATGGCTTACTTTACCACACCTCTCCTTACCTACCTTCTCTCTTTCCTTGCCTTCCCTCTCCCCTTGCCTTCCCTCTCCCCATGCCCGCCTCTCCTCTTGCCTTCTCTCTCCCTGCCTTCTGTCTCCCCGCCTTCAGTCTTCCCATGCCTGTTATCTCTCCGTCGCTACTTGTCTTTTTTCTTCCTGGCCCCATTCTCTCTCTCTCTCTCTCTCTCTCTCTCTCTCTCTCTCTCTCTCTCTCTCTCTCTCTCTCTCTCTCTCTCTCTCTCTCTCGGCCCCCCCTTACCGTCATCATCCTCTTCTCATCCTCGAACATGGTCGCATTATACCGTCCATTATCATCACCATGAGTCATACCACAATATTTACCACACAGCTCCTTTATTGAGCCTTTACTACCCGTCTGGATTTACTTTTACCGTCCATATTTACGATGCCAACATCTTTATTGCTCCTTTACTACCCCTCTTTATTTACTTCCACCTCCTCTGTTGTCTCTTCCTTTACCCATCCTCTTTCTCTGCCTCTCATCTCCATTTACCACACTTCTCTGCCTCCATCCCCCCCCCCCCTCGTTTTTCCTACTTTCCTCCTTCCTCTACTCCGCCTTTCATCATCATTTCCTCTCACCTTTGTGTAATGTTAAAGAACCGCTGTTATTACATGGACATAATTTTCACCAATCTGCACTACCACCACCAGAGACGACCAACATCACTCCATATCGACAAACTGCCCGATTAACATGAGCATTACCTACACTAATCATGCACCGTCTCAGACAACGACCATTGTCAGCCCTCTTAACATCCCCTTATGGTCGTCACTTTTACCTGTCTTGCACCTCAGAGTAGCTTCAGTATTGCTAATGCCACTTCCATTAAGCTCTTATATCCTGCATTATAAACAACAACCATTATTTCTACCATTAGCAGCCTCCATTATCGCATAATCGTCACTTCCGGCAGTCAAGTAACACCCACACCACAAGTACATCGTTTTCTCTACTCTTAATTTCCGCTGTTGCTCGAGTTTTACCTGTCATGCCCCACCGCCGACAGCCACCACAGCCATCATTAACCTGGTCAGCACGGAGGCGTAATTTTAAAAGTTTATGCTTGCAACCACCAAACGAATTAATTCAGCTTGGAGGAGCCCCCCAATAGTAAAAGGATTTAATGAACACTATTCAACTCTCCCAATTATATGTCTCCCAAGGCTGTATAGAATCGTCTGAAGATAGCATAAATTAAAGATGTTCCCAGGCAGAAGGGTTTAAAATCTCAGCACTACAGCCACCACCATAATCAACTAGATAAATTAATAAAATAAAAAGTCTCAACCCGAACCGTACCCCCCTGATTGCTGTTACTGACAACTACCACCACCATCACAAACAGTTATCACGAAAATTATAAAATCGTCACTACCACCACCACCCTAAACAACCAGCACCACTAATATAACCTTCATATCATCACTAACTTTATAACCTTGTCACCACCAGCAAAACTGTAACCTTGGCACCACCACCAAAACTATAACTTTGGCACCACCACCACCAATACTATAACTTTGGCACCACCACCACCAATACTATAACTTTGGCACCACCACCACCAATACTATAACTTTGGCACCACCACTAAAACTGTAACCTTGGCATCACCACCAAGACTCTAACTTTGGCACCACCACCGAAAGTACAACCTTAGCACCACCACCAACACTAACTTTGGCACCACCACCAAAACTATAAATTTGGCACCATCACCACCACTACAAAAATTATAACTTTGGCACTACCACCACCACATCACCAACAAGCCACCTCCACCAGAATTACAAGTATAACAGGTACCGCCACCAAATTTATAAGCATGGCACCACGACCACCACCAGAATTATATCTTTGGCACCACCACCAAAATTATATCCTTGGCACCACCACCACTATAATTATAACCCTGGCAACCACCACCATAAACGTCCACCACCGCAAAAATTATAACTTTGGCACCACCACCACCACCACAAACATCCACCACCTCCAACATTGGCACCACCACCACCACCACAAACATCCACCACCTCCAAAATTACAGCCTTGGCACCACCACCACCGCCACCTCCACAACAACCACGCCAAAATTATAACCTCGGCACCACCACAAACAATCCGCCCGACTATTAAAACCTCGGCAGCACCACCAACGGCACCCTTACCCTCAACCCCTGGACCTCAGCCTCTAATCACCCCTCATTAACCCGCACTATGCAAAGTTCCCCCTCCTCTCCCAACCCATCATTACCCACGCTGGGAAGGGCACGCGGCTCCCCGTCTCTCACCCGCGTCTATAAAGAAAGCTTAAAAGTAAGTCTGGAGGGAGATAAGTGGCGTTACAGTCTTTTTCATGCTCACGAGGACAAACACGGACGCACTGTTTTACGTATGTTCTGAATTTTACGAGTAAATCCCTGCCGAGTTTCTTTGTAGGAGATACTGTGTTAGCGTCTTGTTCACTCTGTAAAGTAAGCTTGGAGATCATTTTATTCACATAATTTTATGCTCACGTTGAGAACGTAAGAGTTTTGTGTATATATGTTACAAAATGCAGTCCTCACTTCGCAGTTTCCCCTGGCAAGAGAGAAATTTTTATCGGGTTTTACAGGATTTATACCACTTCAGAACGGACATGAATATGGCTGAACTGCAAAATAACCCGCCAGTGTTATGGCCAAAATATTCTCTTGAGAAGGTAAAACTTTATACAGTGTATTTTTCAGTATATATATATATATATATATATATATATATATATATATATATATATATATATATATATATAATTTCTGTCGTATGTTCATTGCATTTAACACATTGCATAGAGTAAGAAGTTTATGAAACCCTTTGTATTGAATTTGTATATTTTTTGTACCTAACCACAGTAACAATTTAAGTCGTATACATTACAGATCATTATACGCAATAAGCTGTTTGTCTGTGTAAAGAAGCTTACCCCCTTGGATACACAATAGACAGTCAGTGCTTCCGTGTTTGTCTCAGGTTGACGGTGGCGGGGCCTCTTGTTTGTGTGGTTGCTGTGCTCGCACCTGGCAGCCCGCGTGTGTAGGGACTGGGGGAAAGGTAATAAGGTGGGGTGGGTGGATAGGGGAGAGGAATGGAGGGGGAAGATGTGTAGGGGAGAAAGGGGAGAAGTAGGGGGGGGGTGTACGGGAGAAAAGGAGGAGTAGGGAGGTGTAGGGGAGAGGCGTCATTGGTGGGAGAGGGTAGTGAGGGAGAGGACTGGGGTTGGGGAAGTGTAAAGGTGGCTGTGGTGAATACGTAAGCTGGGCGTGGAGTGGGATTAGGGTATAAGGAGGGGAGAGGGAGGAAGAAGTTGATTGAGAAATGGGTGGGGTTGGATATGATAGGGTTTGGTGAATGGAGAGAGATGGTGGGAGTTACGGGGAAAGGAATTGGGAATGAAGTGTATGGGAAAATGAGAGGAGATTGGAGAGTATGGGGAAAGGTGTAAAACTGGGAATGGATGTGGGGTGGAAAGGACGTGGAGAGGGAATAAGAGTGGAGGTGATGAGAGTGGAGAAAGAATAACTGATGACGATGGAAGTAATTGGTGGAGGTGGAGTAACTGTAAATAGAGCAGTTGGTGGAGGTGGGGTAAGTGGTGGAGAGAGTAATTGGTTGAGGTGGAGTAAGTGCTAGAGATACAGTAATTGGAGAAATTAAAGTATTTGATGGAGATGGAGTTAATGGTGGAGATAAAGTAGGCCTAAAGGTGGAGAGGAGTAAGGAGGGTGATTTTTTTTTTTACGTATAATATTGCTGGATAATAATGGTGGGGATGGCAGGACCAAGAGCATTAATAACTGATGTATCGGACCTGATTACGAACGGGGGTATAATTATGTGTATGTAGGTAACTGTGTGTCTCAATTTTACTTGGTCTCGGGATACTGGATTTTGTCACGCATGTGGTGGTGGTGATGTGGTGTGGGTGGTGGTGACCGAGATAATTTTGTGCTCAGTCATGGTTTATATAAGGTCTTAGGCTCGTATTCTTAGCGGTTAAGGAAGCTCCCTATCACCTCTTCCGTACCGATTTATTTTTGGATACTGCTGACTAATATTCTTTTGCACGTTGTTTAGGCAGAGTTTGGTGATATTAGAATTATTTAAGTAACACAGAAGAGGACGGCAAGGTGTAATAAGCAAAATAAATCGCTTAATAATAGGTGTTAGGGAGCTTCTTGAACCGACGAGAATACGGGCCATAGGCTTGTATGTTGGGTGGCATTGGAGGCTTCTTAACACATTTTCCTTGCGGCTGAAATTGCAGATTACACCAAAACACTTTTTTGGATGTTAATTTTTATAGTTTTGACGTCGACCTGGTTTCCATTATTAATCTACAAGAGATGTAATGTGAGGAGTAAATCGCTAAGGAATAGGTATCACGTCACTTTAATCCCATTACTGCCATGACATGTTTTGTATATTATTCTTAGATTTTCAGACGATTTTACTGAACTTAGAGAATGCCTCTCGTATTGAAGAGGTTAATGGAGTGTAGCTGACCTATCCATTTCGAAAAGTCAACCTAAACCGACTAAAATTGTCTGTAGGTAGGACAGACGGAGCTAACTATACACCATCTAGCCAAAGAGGTCAAGGGGTACGGATGGAGGCTTATTATTAGAGCGCCGAGTGGATATAGCCCCATTAACTACCGTAGGTATTGCTCGTAATTAAGGGGATGATATTGAGGTGATGAAGGAGCTAATACTGAGTGTAGGTGGTGCCTCACGGGAGTCTTTCTGTTTTGTGTTTGTGTTTATTTATTTATTTATTATTTGTGTGTTTTATTTATCTTGTACCTCTTATTTTAATCCAGCGTAGAGGATTTATTTGATACTATGTCTGTTTTATTTATTTTTAATCTTGCTACCTCGTGCTTCTTTAAGTAGCCTAGAGGAGATCTGAGGTAGTGAAGGGATTTATATTGTGGGAATAAAGAAAGGTGATGAGACCTTGGAATGACGTGATTGTGGCATTATATCCCCTGACTCATCCAGTGACGGAATTTATGGTTTATTTGTGGTATTTACAGGCGATTTTATTCAGCTTTGGAAAGGCGGGTGTCCAAATTCTCCAGGTCGAAAAGCACCTCACAGACTGAATAAAATCGTCTGGTGGCAGTAAAAGTGAACTAAAATATACTACTGCCTCTGTACTGAAGATGTTGATGAGGTGAGGATGATGATGATAGCTTGTGGTGAATTGACTATGGATATGGTGGTGATGATCAAGGGCTTGGTGTTTGGATGTGGTAGTGGTGGTGGTTTTGAGATGTGCTTTAGGTAAACGATGATGATGTATGGTGATAATGCTTTAGGGATGCGGTGATGCTGTTGTAGAAATGCGGTGATTATGTAGGCATAGGGTGATGATTGTGATGGTGTAGGGATGTGGTTTTGGTGATGTTGAGATACGGTGATGATTGTGATTGTGTAAGGATGTGGTGATGATTGTGATGGTGTAGGGATGCGGTGTTGGTGATGTAGAGATGCGATGTTTATGTAGGGATACGATGATGATTGTGATGGTGTAAGGATGTGGTGATGATTGTGATGGTGTAGGGATGTGGTGTTGGTGATGTAGAGTTGCGATGTTTATGTAGGATAGGGTGATGATTGTGATTGTGTAAGGATGTGGTGATAATTGTGATGGTGTAGGGATGCAGTGTTGGTGATGTAGAGATGCGATGTTTATGTAGGGATACGGTGATGATTGTGATGGTGTAAGGATGTGGTGATGGGCGGGAGTTTCGAATTTACTGCCGACCATTTCCGAAGCTTTGGTGACCGTGCGTGACTTAGCCTGTGACTTACGACTTCTCCTTCACCTTTTGACCTCTCACCTCCCTCGACCTCCACTGTCTGACATCCTTCTCATTTGTAGGGGGTATTGTTTTTTGGTTTTCACAGTTTACGGCCTTTTTTTAAGTGAAAGAAGTACAGGATATTCTGCCGCGAAAGTACGTGGCTAAAAATATGCTCTGGGATATTCATGATAATCGGATGGAGTTTGACAAATCAAGAAGTTTTTATTAGGCTTTTGTGTGTGTGTGTGTGTGTGTGTGTGTGTGTGTGTGTGTGTGTGTGTGTGTGTGTGTGTGTGTGTGTGTGTCAGAACTGCGTGTGGAGTAGATGAAAGGTGTTGTGGTGTGTCGTGTGGCAGTGTGTGGTTTGAGTGGTGTGACTATGAGATTTTGTGTATGGTGTGTCAGTGTGTGGTGTGTGAGGTGACAGGTAGCGATTTGTGTAAGGTGTAACAGTGTGTGGTGTTTGAGGTGTGAATAGGTGTGAGGGGAGGCAGTGAGTTTTTCAAGTTAAATATAGCAGTGAATATGCAAAGTATGAGTGTGCCTCATTAAACAGTATCTTCCAACACCCAGTAAAGGCTGTAAGGCAGATTATAACTAAAACATCAGATCCTCGACTCGTGTGGCGCTTAAGTATGACACCTGTGGCTTAAGTTGCGATAGCGGCGTGACCCCAGTTGACCCGTGTGACCCCCTAATGAGATGAGTGAGACGTTTGTGGCCCCATTATCCCCCAAGGGTGACCCCCTGTGGCAACCGTGACCCCCCAGACAATATTAGTGGGTGGCCTGTGTGCGGCGTGACCTAAGTTGGGGAAGAGAAAGTGTGGCGTTGTGAGGTATGGTACGGTACTTCTGGTGACTGGTGGTTGTAGTTGTGTGGTGGTGGTCGTGGTTGTGTGGTAGTGATCGTGGTTGTGTGGTTCTACAGGTTGGTTTGTGGCAGTACTTGTTTGTTTGTGGTGCATAAAAGAAAGTATGGCGATGTGAGTTATGGTTCTTGTGGCATTGGTGGTTGTGGTTGTTTGGTTTTGCTGGTTGTTGTGTGGTAGTGAGTGTATCGTTTGGAGAATGACACTGTACGCTATGGTTGTGGTTGTGTGGCAGTGATGCTTAGAAGGTCAGTAGAAAATATTATGGCGTTTTGTGAGGTGGTTGTAGTTGTGTGGGTTGTCTTCGTTGGTTTGTGTATTGTCTGAGAAAGTATGGCATTATGGGAATTATTCGTGGATTTGGTTTGAGCATTTGAGTATTGTTCATTATTTAGCTTAGAGAGTCCGTGTGCTGCCAGAGTGTTAAAGGTGATAGAAATATTTGTGACTCTATGGATAGTGTAGTCATGTGATGGTGGTGGTGGTATTAATCGCGTTTGTAGTGGATATGTTCATGCGTTAATTGTGGTGATAGTAGTGGGTGTAGTGGTGGTGATGTTGCGATGGTGATAATATTATTCGTGTTGCAGTGGAAATGTTAATGTTATGATGGTATTAGCGGTGGTTGTGGTGATGGTAGTGGATTGCAGTGATGGTGGTGGTATTGATGGAGGTGGTGGTGGTAGTCTGATAGTAGTTGTAGTTATGGCTGATGTTAGTGATTCTGGTTAATGATGGTAGTTAGATGCAGCTGCTGTCTTTTACACTGAGGGAATTACTGTCATTACCTCCACGCGTCTGAAGCGAGGACACGTACAGAGTAATGCGTAGCTGATCCAATTCTCGACTTAGTCCTGGGTTACTATTTATAAACTGATTCATTGTGTCCTTGAAGAAGAGAAAGAGCGGCCACTTAACCTGGTCAGTATGTTAGTTTTTTTTTTTTTTCTGACCGGTATGGTAGTTTTTTTGTTTTTTTTTCTCGATGACTTAGGTTGTTTCATTTTCATTTTCATCTTCATATTTTTCATTTTCTTGTCGCCACCAGACGATTTTCTGCAGCGTTGGAAAGGACTCTTATATGGAAGGAGTTTATCTAGGCTATATATATCTAATAACCCTGAAGTTGAGTCCCTTCGTAATCTAAATAACAATCGTTTGAAGTTTATTGGAAGTAAAATAGGTCACAGGAGTTAAGGGGTGAAGTGCGAGAGTAGCCAGATTATTCAGCTTTAGACACTGCGTATTGTGAAGGAGTTAATATTTGGTAGATGTTCGCTGGTGACGGAAGGAACTGTGTTAGTGAAAATGTAAATAGAATATAGCCTACTAAGCTGTAGATACCGGTGGCTGTAAATGCAAACGAAAAAAAAAAAGTGAAAAAAATGAGGATACAAGCGCAACTAAGAAAAATACGAAAATGGAAGCCTGAAAAAATAGAAGAAAATGGGAACGTGAATGGAAGAAAAATTTTGAAAAAAGTGGAAGTATGAACGAAAGAATATGAAGGAATGGGAGCATGAATGAAAGAAAAATATAAAATAATGAGAATCTGACGATACACAAAAATATATAATGGGAAGGCCCAAATAGATATGAAAATTAGAATATAAAGGAAAAGAGAAGGCAGTAATAAATGAGAATAGAAGCAAATGGAGAAAATTAAAAAATGTGCGCAGTATATAGATTAAAATAGAGGTACCAATGCAGGGAGAGAACGTGTGGTTAAATATTAGGAGTTTACTCATGCTGACGAAAACGCAGAAAGTTAGATAAATAGATAGATAGATAGAGAGAGAGAGAGAAAGGGGGGGGGGTGAAGTGACCATAGCGGATTGGAAGATGGGATAAAACGATTAGCCTAATTGAGACTTAAAGGAAGAAAGAAATTGTGGATAAAAAGAAGAACCATTAATAGAAAATTTAGGTTAG
>NC_137054.1:11156638-11204138 GCF_032717465.1 Coenobita brevimanus | reverse complement strand
GCAAATATATCAGCAGTATCCCCTCTTCGCCAAGCCCCGTTTTCTTTCTCTTCTGCGTACAGTACTCCACGCCCATTCTTGGAAGCCACTGTTTATACAGTATTAAGTTGCCGTTTTGTTTGTACTTCCTGTTTTGGTTGGTTGTATGCTTTTTCTTTCATTTTGTTTCCTTTGCGTTTCCTTGTAGCATTCGTGTTTCTTTTAATTGTGTGTATTTCTTGGTTTTGTGTTTTGTGTTTCCAGTTTAGTAGGAGTTTGTGTGTGTGTGTTTGTGTGTGTGTGTTAAGTATATTGTGTTCCACTCTATACTGTGCATATTGCATTTTACCATAACACTGATTCACTTCAACAGTTGATATCGCTTCCATGCTTTGTTTGTATTAGCTGATGCATTCACAGTTTTGCGTTTAAGCATGCTCCTCACTTCGATGAGGGCTGCGGAAGGGGGACACTTTCACGTGGGGGTACCGATTTTATCAAATTGCTCTGGTGCCTTGCAATACAAACGTCCATCAACTCGGCCTATCCCCAGGGAGAGGATGGGCCACTCCAGGAGGTCAACTCAAGCCTGCAGTCTATTGGGTTCACGTTAAAGATGAACCAAGGTCCACATTAACATAAACATCACCATCATCATCTACGCTCTGGACTTAGTTTTATTCTTTCTTTTGACTGCCATACGGTTATTTAGCTTACGAGAGAGGTTTGGCAGTGAAGAAGACTGAAGCAGATCCATTAACCTCTTGCTCAACGAGAGACCTCCAATGAACTGATTTTAATGCTCAGACCGTAGCAAATAAATAAGTATATAAACGATAAAGGTAAAATTAAGCGTCATTGCGCTGTAGGAGTTACACAATCCCCAACTTTCACCATCATCCTTCAGCGTCGGACTAGTGTAGGTCTTGGAAAGTTGGCTCAAGGCTGTTGTTGGTAATTATTCTAGGGCTGACGTAGGCCTAAGTAGGGTGGAATAGATAACCGTGTTGCTCCTACAGATCTCGGTCAGTTTCGTCAGTTTCTTTGTGTACTCTGTTCACGTTCACAAAGCGTAAAATCACAAAGCGTAAAATTGCCTTCTGTCCAGCATAAATAGTTAATTGTGACAAAAGGTTAACACTAAAATATGATGCTACTGACAGTGTTCACTTTATAAAATTATCATATCCTCGGCTTAAATACTTAACTGTAGCAGATTAAAATGATGTAAACAAGTCACAGTGTTCACTTTAACTGGCCAAAAAATTACCGTACTATCTCTCGAAATTAAATGCTTAACTATGACAAGAAAGTAATGCTAAAGTTTGATGCTGGCCACAAAGAAGTGCTGTGAAGGTAGACAGAAGTGGTATTGGCCTAGTCTTTGAGTGAGTTGTATGAAGTACCAGAAAAGTACGAAAATCTCCCCAGCCAAGTTACAGTGAATGAAATATAGGCCTTTCTGTTTTCTGATAATCCTTTTTTTTTTTTTTTTTTTTTTTTTTTTTTTTTATAGGTACCTATGGGTCATTTTATTTTCAAATGTTTGTGTTTAAGTTATTTTTGGTCCTTTTTTTTCTTTAACTAGGTCTCTATACGTCCTCGGTTCCCAATGTTTCTCGTTGCGTTATATCTCCGTCATTTTCCAGGGTCTTCTGTCAGTGTTTTATTAGACGTATACCGGTATGACGCTCGTGGTTCCTTTATTTTTACTTTATTTCCCAAGGTCGTTGAGGGTACAGTGTTTTTTCGTCTTATTTTTTTCTGCAGGGTAAGCTTCATATCTTTAAATTGCTCTCGTTTATCTTTTCCAGTGTCTTCGTAGATATTTCATACTTCTAACGCCTTACTGTTTTCTCGATTTTTGTCCGATCTCCTGTCCCAGTGGGGGATAGAGTTAGGATGGTGTTTGTGGTGGTGTGGGTAGCGCATGTAATACTGGTCATACTTTTCCTTGAACTTCATAATCCACAGCACCCGACAAGAAGCCCTGAGAATGATGACGACGGGAAAGGCGATGACGATGTTAATATTATTTTTGGTTTCAGTTTAGCTCTGTCTTGCACATACATATCATTATTTTCCCAGAACTTCCGCACGCCACCCCAGTCGTTTGCATCAGGGAAATTAAGCGCTTAGAGGTCACAAGTTTGCGTAAACACTAAGTTATGGCCAAGTTTCTCCTGCCTTAACTCAGGGCGCGTCCTTGTGTGTACCCGGCGCTGAGTTAGTAGTTGCACAGGTGAATAAGGATGCTGTTGTATCCCCTTCCTACTAACTTTGTGTGTGTGTGTGTGTGTGTGTGTGTGTGTGTGTGTGTGTGTGTGTGTGTGAGAGAGAGAGAGAGAGAGAGAGAGAGAGAGAGAGAGAGAGAGAGAGAGAGTCAGTCCCAGTACTTTATAAGCAGCCAGTGCATGAGAGGAGTTAGTTGCAAAGTTCCTGTAGACGTTAAGTTATTTCGCAGCTTCTCATGTCGTAACTTAGGGCGCGTCCTTGTGTACCTAGTGGAGAGTTATAACTGCCCGAGATTAACATGGGCGTTAAGTTTTACTCCCCCACTCACCCACCCTCCCACCTCCCCCCTCCCCACCCATCCCTTCTCCACCTGGCTTCATATGCACGTGGGAGTTGCGATGTGTTTGCGTATTTGGGTGCGTCGGGGTGGGAGTGGGGGTTGTTTGAGAGAGAGAGAGAGAGAGAGAGAGAGAGAGAGAGAGAGAGAGTGTGTGGGTGTGTTTGTGTGTGTAGTTGAGAATATTGTGTGGCGAATAAAGCTGTGTTGCAAATGTGTAAGGATGGTGTCTTTGGCTGTTGAATGTATAGCGTGAATGTGCTCAGACTGGGTACAGAGTGAAAATTAGCGTGCAGAAGGTAGAGTGAGCTTTGTGAGAGTGAAGTTGTTGAGAGAGAGAGAAGGGGGGGAGGGGGGCGTGGTTGGGGTGAGGGCCGGCCACCAACACCACCACTGTACTCCCTCTGTCGTAACATCCTGTTTTCTCTTCCCTCACCCACACACCTCCCTCCATCCCTCCCTCCCTCACATCCTCTCTCACCCCATACTGTCTCCCTCCTTTCCTCCACATTGCATGTTTTCCCTCCTTCATACTGTTTTTCCCTCGCTCCTCTCCCCTTTCCTTAATCCTTTCTTTCCCACCCATTATCCCTCCTTTTCCTCCCCCCATCCTTCTTTCCCGCCTTCCATTCCTCCTCCATTCTTTCTCCCCCCGTACCGTCTCCCTCCTTTTCTCCGTACTTCTGACCTTGCTCACTTCCTTCATACTCTTCCCTCTCTCCATATTGTCATTCTCCCTTCCTTCGTACTGCTTATCGTCCTCCCTCCTTATTAATGTCTTCCTCCCTCCTTAGGCTACTACGTGTCTTACTTCCTCCGTACTCTTCTTCCTTTAGTGCTCATTCAGAAATCCATCTTACCCAGGTGTTTGGAGTATATATTTATTTATTTACATATTGTTTGTTAATTTTATATAGTTTCTGCTTTCCCTGTGTACTTAACTGGTCAGCTTAGGTCCTCATTCGGATACCTGTATTTAGATGTGGATTTTGTTATTATTATTATTATTATTATACGAACTATACAGGTTTCCAGTCAGAATCCTTAGTTCACATTTTTTTTTTCTCAGACTGTAAATAATGTTCTTTCCACTCCGCAGTCTTTTTATTCACGCTGTCCCCTTTCTTTTTATATTTATAATCGGAAGGTGTCCAACGGGGCTGTTTTGTACACCTTTACAGCGAGGGGTCTGTGCTAAGCGTCATTTAGTGGTGGGTGTAATGAAAGAAGGCGTCATCGGACCAAAGCGACTGTAATTATAAAAGACGTTACGGACCTGAAATGGATAATAGAGTCTTTATAATAATTTTACTTCATAAGGTCTATATTTAATCATGAATCAAGTCCTTTGGCGGTAGGAAATATTGAAAAATCCTCTGGCGGTATTAGATATTAAAGGAGTGGCCATTATACCTGAAGAAGGTACCACATTCTTCAGAAAACTCAGTAAGGTACGATAACATGGCGGTGGCTGGATTTGTTCATTGTTAAACTGTGGTAGCCATATTTGGTGTAAAATTTTTAGAATTGACCAGAATTTCAACAGATTCGGTATTTTCTTTTTCGCTGTTCCTTTTAAGATTCTTCCAAAAGATTATTTTATCCGCTGCCTTTACCTTTTCTTGTCATGTCTTCAGCATCCTCCCCCCATCTCTCTCTCTCTCTCTCTCTCTCTCTCTCTCTCTCTCTCTCAATCCAGTTCCTCTATCCCGTCTCCTGTACCCATTTTCTTTTCCTTTCCATTTCCATGTCCACTCCTTTCATCTTTCTTCCTCTCCCACCATCTCTCATATCGTCTTCTCTCTCACGTCTCCCGTCTCCTTTGTTTTCTTATCTCTCGCCCTTCTTTATACACTCCCCTCACCTCGTCTTTTTCCTCCCTTATCTCTTTCCTCAATAGTTTTTCCCCTCTTCCTCTTCTCTCTTCTTCTCACCCACTCTCCTTTTCCTCTAACCTCATTCCTCTCCCCCCTCCCGTTTCCTTCCCTGTCTCCGTTCTCTCCACCCTCTCTTCCCTCCAACTTCTTTCCTTCCTCTACTTATCCTGCATTCTTTCCTCCTTTCCTCCATCTCTTCCTCCTTGCACCACCCCTTCTCCTCTTAATTTCTATCCCTGAACCCTTCCTCCATCCATCTCAAGCCATTTTCTCTCCTCTCCCATACCTTCCTTATTTCTCTCTCCTCCCACCCTCATCCCGTCTTTGCTCCATTCTTCCTCCGTCCCTCCACCTCTTTAGTCCCTCCATCCCTCCTCCATCCACAAACTGTCGTATTTCCTCTCCCCCTCCTTTCATCCATTCTTTGTTCCCCCTTTTCTCCTTTCCATTCTTGCACCACACTTCCTCTTTCCCTTACACTACCCCTCCCACCTATTCCGCTGTCCCTACTTGAGGTAATCTTAACAATCCTAGCTCGTTTCTCCCTCCTTCCTTCTTCTTTCCCTCTCTTCTTCCTCTCTCCATCCATACTTTCTCTCTTCCCGTCCCTTCTTCCATCTTCCCGCCCTTGCCCCACCCTTCACCCATCATCCCGCCACATACCTCCCTCCCTCGATCCCTACTAGTACTCCATCCTCCCTTTGTTTATCTCTCCATCTCTGCTTCCTCCATATATCTCTCCATCCCTCCATTTATCTTTCCATCCCTTCCCCTTCCATATATTTCTCCATCCTTCCTCCCTCTGCGTATCTCACCATCCCTCCTCCCTCCATATATCTCTCCATCCCTCCGCTTTCCATATATTTCTCCATCCCTCCTCCCTCTATATATCTCTCCGTCCCTCTTCCCTCCATATATCTCTCCATCCCTCCCTCTTCCGTATATTTCTCCATCCCTCCTCCTTCCATATATCTCTCCATCCCTCCTGCCTCCATATATCTCTCCATCCCTCCTCCCTCCATATATCTCTCCATCCCTCCTTGCTCCCGTTTAAACGCTTATTCTAACTCTTATTTTCTCATCAAAACTAATAGGAGTGTACGAGATTGTTGCAGCATAACTCATTCCCCTCGTTAGGCTCGTTTACCCTTTACTAATCAGAAAAATAAATTAGCTTCTTAATTACGTTTGGCGCGTTAACTAATCCAATTAATTCTCTTCCCTTTTTTCCAGGTAAGTGTTGACGAAGGGCGAGGAAAAGGGGGAAGGAGAGAGATGATGAGGTATGGTGGTATTGTGTGTGGTATAGACGTATTGGATTTATATGGTGAGGTGTGGTGGTATTGTGTGTGGTATGGTGGTAATTGGTATTCTGTGTGGTATGGAGGGTACTGGAACTATATAATGTGGTATTTTGGTATTGTGCGTGGCATGGAGGTATTGGATTTTATGGTGTGGTATGGTGGTCTTTTGTGTAGTGTGGAGGCATTAGAATTATATGGTGAGGTGCGATGGTATTCTGTGTGGTATGGAGGTATTGGGTGAGGTATTAGGTAAGAGTGTGGAGGTTGAGTAAGATATAGTGGTCATCAGATACAGTATTGGATTTGGAAGCAGCGGTGTTATATGCTTCTTTAGGTATTGTGGTGTTATGTGGTGTGGTGGGTAGGCTGATGTGGTGCTGGGGAGTTATTAAGGCAGTGAGAGGTGATTAGTGGTATTTGGTAGGTTTTGGTGGCTGTGATTGCAATGTGGTGAACGGCGCTTCATGGTACAGGAGACAAAACCCTTATGGGTACAAATAAGACTTTATATAAATCAGTTTACCAGTCTGTATCATAAGGCAGTCTAGAGAAGATAAAGCAGACAAAGGAGTTGCAGAAGCCTGGACGAATGAAAGGTGAAAGGAAAAATGGAAATGCAGAAGCCTTGACGAATGAAAGGAAAAATGGAAATGATATGCGAATTGTTCATGAAATGTATATGTAAGTGTAGATTAATCAAATTTCTGATTAGTCTGCGTGTTTTTTTTTTTTTTTAACTACATTGTCAATTGTTCACTCAGTTATGGAATGCTATTTAGCAAGTGATGTTTGTTTGAAGCTCTTTGGTGCCTGCAAACAAGGTGTTTTGTATGAATTTCCAAAACTTTTCATGTGTCTTAGAACCGTGTAAACTGAAATACTGATCACTATAAAAGTGTAATAGACTTGTGGTGACTAACAACACTGATTGCTCTGGGTGTCGAGTGATGACTGGCGGTACGGAAGGAAACTCGTAAACAGTGATTGTGGTGGTAATGGTGGTGTTGTATTGTGCGTCTTGATGGTGATTTGTGGTGATTGTGTTCCTGCAATTGTGGTTGTTGATGCTATTGCTTGAGGCTATTGGTGTGTGTGTGTGGGGGGGGGATAGCAGCAGCAAGTAGTGTGCGGTGTGAGCGTTGACATTGATTTGTGGTGATTGTGTTCTTATAATTGTGGCTGCTGCTGATAGTACTACTGAGGAGGAATAGTAGTAGTATTGGTGAGATAAGTAGTACCGGTAGTATTATAAGCCAGTTAGACGCGGTGTATTTTTTCATCTATTTATACAGTAGTACGTGTTGGATGTTGACAGTGAGTGCCTTCTTAATCTTGTTGAAAAACTTGTTCCCTGCTTAAACGTCATAATCACTACATATTCCATTTTCCTTATTCTTAATTGTTCATTTTTCTCCCTCTCGCACTATTTTCTTACCCCCTCCCTCTTACTTTGCTTCACTTCCTTGTATCTCTTCATTTAACTCATATGCTCTTTCGTCTTCGCCTCCCCATCTGTTGCAGTTTACCCCATCCCAATCTTTTCTCCCTTTCATAAGCAATATTCTTCGTAATTTTCTCACCCATTACGCCTCACCATCACACTCCCACTAACCATCTTCATCCCTCACTAATTCTCTTTCGTCTCTTTCCTTCCTTTCGTTGCGTGTCTTCATCCACCTCTTCTCTCTCCCTCTAAATATACTTTTTTTTTCTTTCTCGTCATCTACCTTTTCATTCACTTTTCATCCACTTCTCTCTCCATCCTCCTCATCTCTCTCCCCTTCCACCTATCTCTCCTCCCTCCTCCATCCATCTCTTCTTTCTTCCTCTCCATTCAGCTCCTCTCTCCATCCACCTCCCCTCTCTCCCTTTCTGTCAGTCTCTTCTCTCTCCCCCTCCATCCACCTCCCCTCTCTCCCCCTCCATCCACCTCCCCTCTCTCCCTTTCTGTCAGTCTCTTCTCTCTCTCCCTCCATCCACCTCTTCTCTCTCCCTTTCTGTCAGTCTCTTCTCTCTCCCCCTCCATCCACCTCTTCTCTCTCCCTTTCTCTCAGTCTCTTCTCTCTCCCTCTCCATCCATCCTGTACTTTCTCGCCTTAGTCTCCATAACTTCTCATCATTCTCACCCGCCTCCTTACTCCTCATTATCCCCCCCCCCGTCTCTCTCTCTCTCTCACACACACACACACACACACACACACACACACACACACACACACACACACACACACACACACACACACACACACACACACACACACACACACACACACACACACACACACACACACACACACACACACACACACACACACACACACACACACACACACACACACACACACACACACACACACACACACACACACACCTCACCCTTATCTCCACCCTCTTTATCTCCCCTCATTTCATTACCCACGTTTTATGACCTACTGCTCCAGCTCCCTTCCTTTCTCACCTTAGCACCTTAGCTTTTCCCTTTTTCCTCTTTCACCCCTACCATTACCCTGTTTTCCCCTCCCCTTCACTCTTTTTCCCTGTCTCCTCTACCTTTTCCGTCATTTCTGCTCTCTCCTCTCGTCCTTTTTTTTTTTTCCCCCTCTCCTCTGATTTTCCCTCTTCTCACTAGTTCAGCTTTTCCCTCCTTTCCCCTCTCCCCCAATTTTTCCATTTTCCTGTTACCCCAACTTTTCCCTCTTTTCCCCTCTCCCACATTTTTCCCCCTAGCCCCCACCCTCCCTTTATTTACTCGTCCCTGTAAGTATTTTCTCCTCTGTGACTTCTCCTCCATACCACGCACTTCACTGTTTCCCTTTTACCGAACACCTGTTACACCTGATACCTGTCTCACCTCATACCTGCTATGCCTTATTTTTTTTTTTTTACACTGCATCTCCTTACCCTCTCACCTCCACAGTCCCTTTGCATTCCCCTATTTATCCTTATATCTCACCTGTTCTTCCTTACATCCCTCACTCCACTGATATCTGTTCCACCCCTAGACATTTGTTATTTGTTGCATTTTTTCCACTTACTCTGTTGCACCTTAATCTCTATTACATTTTTCACGTTCTTTTTCCTCTCACATTGTTGCATGTTTTCGGACATTTTCCACCCTCAACCCCGCCATTCTGCATCATCTTCATCCATCTTTTGACCTCATTTCTTACTATTCCTTCCCCACTTCCAGCGACTTTTCACCTTCCATCCTTCAGTTTTACCTTCTACCATCCTGCAACTATACATTTCACTTTCAGCTTCATCATTCAGCGCCATTTCGTCTACACCTTACGTCTGTCGCTCACCTTAATCTCAGTCCTTTCACTTTATCCTCATAGTCCTTTCTTTACACTACCTTCTCAGTCTTTTCACCCTCGTCTTCCACCATCTTACAGCCTCCACCTTCCACCATAGCATCTCGTCTTCTGAACTCCTTATTTTTTTGTTTCTTACCTTTTCATTCTTATCCATGCTTATTCTCGGTTTTGTACCCCAAGTTCTATTCATTCATCCCTTAACCATATCCCCACGTTTTTGCTTCACAACACCCCTCCCCCCTCCTCCTCCTCGTCTTCTTCCTCCACAACACATCTCATTCTCCTCAACTTCCACTGTAACCCCCCACACAAAGGCAGACTCGCACAATTTGACCCCTAAGACCAGGGTAGGCTCTTGTGTTTGTGCCTGGAGATGAGCTGGGATGTTTTGTGCGGATATGAGACTGAAATGAGTGCTGGTTTAATGAGGGGAAGAAGTATAGAAACCAGGACATACGTGGAAGGTAATTAAAATCTTCAATGATGAGGGGGAATTCAAGAAAAGTAGATACTCATAAGGCGAAGTGAGGGGAAGGGAAGCTGGAAACGGAAAAACTGTTGAAATATTTAGGGAGAAGAGAGTTAGAATTGAAACTCTGGACACACGTACCCTTTATAAAGCATGAATGTCCGCCAATTGAATGAAATTGTCCCTTTCCTTGAGGCCACCAGGCTTCTGCCGGGGGGATAAAGGGCAGCTTCGCCACCCAGTTTCATCGATGCCACCACATGAAGGCATAGAAAAGAGGCGTAAATATATGTCTTGGATGACTGAATACCCTGGAGGTCTTTGAATCTAGAGGGTTAACAATATCAGTAGAAGCCATTTCCAGGGTAAATAAAATGGTCTGTAGGTAGATGGAATAAATTTGGAGAAAACTGCCTTATTGATAATTAAGATGTTTCATGACACCTCCAACACGAGAAGTCTTTCCTAAATTGGGTAAAATTGTCTGGTGGGATCAATTTTAAAAGAAAAATAAGATCTGGTACTGAAAGAGTTTATATGAAGTGAAGGGGAATGGAAATGGAAGGAAGGCGAGACAAAGGGGAGGTAATTGAAGATTTAGTAGCGAGAGGGAAGGAGAGGGGAAGTGAGGTGAAATGTAGGTTCTTAAAGGTGAAGTAAGGCCAGGTGAAATGAGGGGAAGGGAAAGTGATTTGAAAGCGGAAAGGCAGGTGAGACAGAGACAGACAGACAGAGACCATGCCAGATAAAATATAGGGAAGGGAAAGTGATCTGAAGACGGAAAGGCAGTTGAGAGAGAGAGAGAGAGAGAGACCATGGACAGCTCTTGACTCATTACGATGACCTATTTTTCTTAATTTCGTCATTCCTACCTTCATCAAATATTGCTACGCTTTTAAAAATGTCTAATACAGGAGTCAGACTGTCCCCATTAACTATTTTTCCTTCGTATCTAAGGGGTTAGTAACAGGGTACCAGGCGGAAAGTGACACCTGGTGAAGTGACGTAAGGTGGAAATGAGGCCACACGAAATTCACTTACGGGAAATGAAGTAACGGGGAAAACTAGATTGTGGGAAAGGGAGAAGAGAGGAACAGAAGGAGGAGGAATATGTAGGTAGATTTGAGAATGGTAATGGGGGAATGGAAGAAGAACTGGGTTAGAGAGAAAGAAAGATCGGGACAGAGGGAGGTAATGCGGGGGGACAGGGAGCTTGGGAGAAGAGGGAATGATAGCGAGAGTGATAACTAAACTTTGCCTTCCCCATGCTGGCGAAGTATGAGTAGGGTAGGGATATTATTAGAAGAGTGATGCGTTGTGAGAGGAGAGATTTGTATTGCCTGTGTGTGTGTGTGTGTGTGTGTGTGTGTGTGTGTGTGTGTGTGTGTGTGTGTGTGTGTGTGTGTGTGTGTGTGTGTGTGTAATCGGTTGAAACGGCGGGGTGTGAACATATGCAAGGATATGTAAAGACTTATTCCCATCACCCACTCTAAATGCCCGCCGTGGTATGGGCTTGAACCCTCGATCTGGGGCTCACGCATGAAGAGATGTGTAAGCTAACTACTGAGCCACAACAGACCAAGTGGCTTTAAATAAATAGGTATGAAATAAGGTAATATAAGGACAAAAGTTGGAAAGGGCATTATTGTTGCCCTTAGATGAGGAAATAAGGTGGTGGTTTGAGGGGAAGGGCAAAGGCAAGGAAAAGAATGAAAAAAAAAAAAAAGTGTTGTGGGAGAGGGAGAGGGAGAGGGGGGACATTCAAGAGTGAGGGAAAAGAGGGAGAGGGGCAAGGATAGGGGGGAAGTCGGTCAAGAGATGGGGGGGAAGGGAGGGGGGGAAGGAGGTAAATGAGGAAAGTTTGGGAAGGGGAAGTGTTAATAAAATAGAAGCGAGGAGAGGATAAAGAATATAAACTAGGAGAAAAGGAAATAAAAGGTGAGCTGGGATGCTCTGGGGGACGGTGTAGGAGGTTATGTAAGGATCAGTGGAGAGCGGTTGAGATGAGGATATAAGGTGGAGAGAGAGAGAGAGAGGTGATTTAGATTGAGGTAAGGTTGATAACATGCAAGTGAAGCTGGAGGAGGTTGTAAAGGCAGACGAGACGAGAGGAGGCTGCAATGTTGAATCAAATGGACTTGGGTTGATAAGGGAACACACAGGATGAAGTCAGCTTGGTTACAGCCGAAAGGAAGTTGAAGTTTATTTGTATTTTTGTGTACATTAAGTATAGCATCTCAGTAAACAGTCATTTTTTTTTATACGAGATCAATATAGTATGGATCACACGACCATCCTGATCCAATGTGAAACCCCAAAGTCGGTGATGTTTTTTTTCATTAATTTTCACTTATGACTGAGGGCATCATGTTTCCATGAATATAGAATTTCTGTGTGTGTGTGTGTGTGTGTGTGTGTGTGTGTGTGTGTGTGTGTGTGTGTGTGTGTGTGTGTGTGTGTACAGTATTTTGCTTGGAAGTCCAGTCTACAAAAGTTATACTGTAGCCTATATCATTTAAAAACCCCTAATGCCGGCTGGATGTTTCTCCCTTCCGACTCCGAGAGCTTCGTATCTATATATATTTAGAGAGAGAGAGAGAGAGAGAGAGAGAGAGAGAGAGAGAGAGAATATCCTTCATATAGAGAGAATCCTGCTGCGTACACCTCCACCTAAGGTACCAGTAGTTTATTCAATTATGGGAGGGGGCGTGTTCCTTGGGTAAATAATAGAGAGAGAGAGAGAGAGAGAGAGAAATTATACCTGTATATACTGGACTAGGGGAAAAATCTCGCCATAGCAGGAGTAAGATAAGAAACGATATCGTCGTAGTGAACGGGTAAATGGTGACCGTAGAATGAGATACAGTGAAATTAAAGTTGAGATGACTGACGGGGAAGGGAGAGGAGAAGAGGTCATCGGGCTGAAGGGTTTAACCGAGACTGCAGAGATACAGTGAAGTGTTGAGATGCTGAAATGGTGAGATACGGTGAACTGTTAAGTGATGTAAGTGACATGTGAGATAGTGAAACAGTGACATACAGTGACCGGCAAGATACAGTGAAGTGGTAAGTGAGATATAATGAAATGATGAGAACTGTGAAATGTGAGATACAGTGAAATGTGAGATAGTTAAATGGTAAGTGAATTATAGTGAAATAAATGATAGTGAAATGTTCAGAAAGTGAAATGATGAATCGACTGTGAATAGCAAGAATTTAAAGAAAAAGGCCGTCATAGCAGTGTGAGCTTTTGTGATCTAGTGACATAACGTGACAGTGAAAGACGAGAGTGAGTGACGCTGCAAAAAGTCGAGATGATTATTGATAGGATATAGGAAGGAAACAGTGAGCTGAATATCATCATCTGGAGTGAAATCATCAAAGACATCATAGTGGTGGAAGGATTAACCGTGGCTAAATACAGTGAATATAACGCAGCAGTTAAAGACTAGAGTGAGTGATGCTGCAGGAAGTGGAGATGAATGATAGAGCAGAGGGAGGAAACACTCAGGCCCCCCCGTCAAAGATCCTCTCTGCTGTTGGGTGTAGGCTGAGTTTTGGATGATAGAGGGGAGGAAGATGATGATGAGGGGAGGAAGACGATGATAGGGGAGAGGAAAACAGCGATGGGGAGGAGGGAGTCGATGACGGGGGGTAGGAAGATGATAGGGGGAGGAAGACGATGGTAGGGGGAAGGAAGATGATTCAAGGGGGAAGACTGATAGGTGAGAGGAAGACGATGAGAGGGGAGAGAGACGATGATTAGGGGGGAGGAAGACGATGATAAGGGGAGAGGAAGACGATGAGAGGGGGGAAGGAAGACGATGATGAGGGGAGGAAGACGATGATGAGGGGAGGAAGACGATGATAGAGGGGAGGAAGACGATGATAGGGGGAAAGGAAGACGATGACGGGGGAGGAAGACGATGACAGGGGGGATGAAGACGATGATAGGGGAGAAGACGACGATGATGGGGGGGATGAAGATGATGGGGGAGAGGATGAATACAATGATGGGGATGGGATGAAGACGATGCTAGGGGTGGTGAGTCAGCTTGCCACACAGTTGAGTAGGGAGGAGGGGGGAATGTGACATAACTGAAGTGTTTCGGGTCAGGTATCGTGATGAAAGGGGGGATAGGTGGTTATAGTTTGTTGCAGTGGCTTAGAGTTTTATTATTATTATTATTATTATTAACCACCTTCACCACCGCTACTACTACCACCAACACTACCGCCGCCACTCTGGGAATAAATAGCCCTTTTCCAGAGTCCCAGCATACCTCCAACATACCTCCACATTTGCAACATGCAGTGAGAAAACGAGAACACTAAGTCTATAGCCAGACGACTTAATCCGGGAGGGGAAGAACAAGGGCATTATAGTAAACTGGTGCACCTCTCATAAACTTAGTGTGTTGCAGCGTCCATTACATCTTAAAGGAAAAATACCGGTAACAGTTGTACAGACGGCGAGTAGGTCCGTTGTGGCTTTATTATTATTATTATTATTCATTATCAACATCATCATCATCATTATTATCATCACTACGAGTATTATTATTTGTCTGCAGCTACCACGTAGGTAGAGACTATTGTTTTCCCTGGTATTATTAGTCTCCACCTACGGAGACTATTGTTTTCAATGGTATTATTATTAGTCTCCACCTACTACATAAGTGTTTTCGCTTTTTTTTTTTTTTTCTCGCCTCAGAGTCTCCCAACGTTTCCAGGAGAACCGGAGACTGTGCAAGGAATCTGAAAGGCCCAGGTTATGTGTCTTGGCATGAACAATTGCTGATAGAAAAAACAAAATACAAATTTCCCCAATGGGGTCAAGGTCACTAAGAAAGTAGGTGGAGACTAGTGGCTGTCCGTAGGACGGTTAGAGTTCTAATTATTATTATTATTATTATTATGTTGTTGTTGTTGTTATATTAATGGTATTTTCAACATATTTCCTGCAATAAAAATAACATTCACGGTAACTCCTGATTATTATTTCCAATAGAGAAAAACCCCATGCAGACAAAAGATGAGAGTTGCAGAAACGTGTCCAAGATGAAAGAACCACTGAAGCGTTTAAAGGATGAAAGAGTCACTGAAACATTTACCAGATGAATCATTGAAACGCTTACAAGATGAAAGAGTCGTTGAAACGTTTACAAGATGAAACATTTACAAGATTAAAGAGTCGCTGAAACATTTACAAGATTAAAGAGTCACTGAAACGTTTACTAAAAGATTGTAGAACGTCACCTCTTTATTCCGCTTATCTCTGACGGTTTTTATTGTACAAATGAAAAGAAAACCTTATGCAGTGGAAGGGTTAAAGCATTGTAAATCCACAGTAGCCTACGCTGATTTACGCCGTTGTGAGCGTAAAGTCGTGGCACTAAATCTCCCGTCCGTACTCTCACAGCAAGAAGAATTGTTGACCCGGCAGGCTGCATAAATCTGCGGGGGAATGAGAGAGTTTGTGGAGCGGGAGGGCGGAAGGGAAGCATGTTTAGATAAAGCGGAAGAGTACTTTAGGTTGAAGGATGAAGAGCTGAGTAAGATAAAACTGACATAGCTGGGGATGCGAGAGAGAGAGAGAGAGAGAGAGAGAGGGTGGAGGGGGTTTGGAAGTAGGAAGAATACTACTATGGGTAAAACTGCCATATTGAAATGGTTTAAGGATTGTATTTATACATTGATTTATTCACATATTCATTTAAATTTTTGTACTGTGGGGTAAGGGTACTGGGGGAGGGGGCATGTGGTGGGTGTGGGGAGAACTGGAGATAACAAAAGTAAAAACAAAAGATAAAAACGTGGGAAGGGAAGCGAGGTTGACGGCAGAAAACTCAAAACAAGAGGAACAGTAATCGTGTGTGAGGGAGGGCAAAAGGACAAGAGCGAGGTGAACAACACGAAACACAAAAATGAAAAACAATACAAACAAATCTTGGGGGGAAGAGGACAGGGGATGACAAGTTAAAACAAAAGAAAAAACTCGTGTGTAGAGTCCAAGGGGAATCAGATGGCAATAAAACCTCAAAACAACAAAGAAAAAAAAATCGTGTCGAGGGGGCAGAGCGAGGGGGATGACAACAGGAAACAGAGGGGAAAAAAAAGATGGTGAAGCACGATTGAGAAAAGAAGACTCAAAAAAAAAAATAATAATAATAATAAGTAGAAATCAAAATCGACCCGACGTGTGTGTGTGTGTGTGTGTGTGTGTGTGTGTGTGTGTGTGTGTGTGTGTGGAGGAAGCAGGGACTGGCAATGGAAAACTCAAGAGAATAACCAGAGAAGAAGATTCATGGGTTCGGAAAACAGAAAATAAAAAAAACAGTTTGAAGAGAACCGAGGGGGATAATAACAGAAAGCACAACAGACAAACAAGAAAGGAATAGCGCCAGAAATATCGCCAGCCAGGCAGCGGGGGCAAACACGGGCTAACGAAGACTAAACAGACATTATTTTGACCTCCCCCCCCCTGGCGCTAATTAACCCTTTCACTCCAAGGACGTCTTTTGGGGGGGCTCATTCATGCCACCGCCAGATTATTATTATTATTTTTTTTTTTTCGAGCATGAACGATATGTAGAACTAGAAAGGTCAAATTTAGCCTTCGTTAGTAACTTTCCCCTTCACTTTACCTTAGCCAACAGTTGGCATCTGTCCATGTTGGAGGCTGAGTTATAACAACAGATTAACACGTGAATATGATGCTAGTCACAAAGAAAAGCCACGAAACGGATGTAGAGCCAAAAAAATTTCGTTTTCTGTCACTGAGCTACGTGAAATATGCTGCAAAAGGATGAAAATCTGGGCAAGTTAAAATGAATTAACTGTTTTAAGGAGCGGTCCTAAAAGAATAATATAATGTGTTAGAAGATTTTATTAAGATTGCTGCTAATAGGGGTAACGAAACCAATATCAAGAAAGTCTCTCCGAACCTAGATAGAATCGTCTTGAGGTAGTGAAGGGGTTAGTGAGGACATTGTCTAATTCTCAAGCTCCGAAAGTCTCCCTGAAGCTCAATAAAATCGTCTGGAGATGAACAGGCTTATTATAAAAATGTCTGTTGGAGGGTGACGCTGGGCTAATGGTACCTGAATTGCAACGGGAACACACGCGACAGAATAAGCAGGGAGAGAGAGAGAGAGAGAGGAGAATCGTCGTGTAAAAAGAAAAAAAATAAGCCAGGGACGCGTGTTCATTATCCTCATGTTTGCCTGTGACGGAAGGGAATTAATTAGAGATTTAAATTAACTCTTGCTTCCCCTTCCCTGACATGGCTTCTGATGGCGTCTTTAGTGAGGTGGATGTTATAATTGTCTGGCATCTAGAGGGTTAATGGTGAATGAATGAGGATTTTTTTTTCTCCATAATCTCTCTCTCTCTCTCTCTCTCTCTCTCTCTCTCTCTCTCTCTCTCTCTCTCTCTCTCTCTCTCTCAACAGGGGGGAGGAAAAATACAGAAGTAGGAAAGGTATAATAACCATTAGTTTGCCACGCTAAGTATGAGTCGCACATCCAGTCATACCCATAACCACGATGCCGGGTATTTTATTTATATTCTTTCTTCCCTCCAGATTTATTTACTTATTTACTTATTCATTTATCTTTTTCTTAGCTCAAATCTCGCGCAGTGAAGAGGTCAAGCAAGTCTCAGGAGGGTCCGTGTTGGCGTGAGGTCCGAGAGTTTTAGAGTTTTATGATCATGTTTGTATAAAAGAGGCACGTTTGGTGGATGTGGTATGTGTTGGTTGGTACTTGGAACTGGCTGGGTTTGGGCGGGATTGGGTGGTGTAACTGATTGAGGTTCGGTGAGAATTGGTTTGGTCGATGGAAGTACATGTTTGTTGTGGTTGGTTGGCTGATTTTTTTTTTTTTTTCTTAAAGTGGAAATTAGTTTTACTTGGCTGAATGTGTGTGTGTGTGTGTGTGTGTGTGTGTGTGTGTGTGTGTGTGTGTGTGTGTGTGTGTGTGTGTGTGTGTGTGTGTGTCATTATAACAGTAATGAAGACCGAGGGTGGTTGACAAGTGAAGGAAGGAATGAAGACAAGAGAGGGAAAATTCGACTGGAGGGGTAGAGAAGTGAGGAAAGATTCGGGGTGAAGGAAGGGAAGGAATGCAATTAAGGAAGAGGTCGGGTCGCAAGCAGGCAGGGGAGGTGAAGGGCTGGGAAGAAGGAAGGAAGGAGAGAGCAGAGAATGATATTGACAGGGTAGGCAGGCCGGCAGGGGAGAGTAGGTTGGAAGTAGGGTAGGCACGGCAGGGGAGGTGAAAATGAGAGGCAAAAATGGTATGCTGGATAGAAATTAGACTGACACTAAGACTGGGAAATGGGAGAGCAATCGAGGCAGGAGGGTGAGTAGGGCTTTTAGAAAGGAGGGGGAGGAAAGAGGCAGAGAGGACAGGAGGGGGAGGAAAGAGAGAAAGCAGGAAGGTAGGAGAGAGTCAGAGATAGGCAGGCACGCAAGGAGACAGGGCAGGCAGGCAGGCGAGGAGGAGTGCAGGCAGGCAGGCAGGGGGAAGGCAAGCAGGGCAAGGAGACTGACACCAGAACAAGGAGTCTCACAACTTGTAATATGTGTGCCCTCCTCTCTCCTTTCTCTCCACTTCTCTTTCTCATGTTTCTTCCATTTTCTTCCTCTGTCTTTCACTTCCTCCAGTGGTGAAATAGCAGCGCGGTATTGTAATGTATCCAATCTAATATTAATTTTCTCTCAGTCGATGGTAATGTAGAATATATTTCCATTTATCATTTACTTTGAAACTATCAAGACAGTTTTTCTGTCATGCATGCTGGCCCTTCTCACTTTTTCCTGCCGATTTACCTGGAGGGGTAGGTGACTGGGGAACATTCTTGCTTGTTAGCCTCATCTTTGACTTGCAGAGCCATATTCTAGATGGTAAGGACGCTTCATAGCACATCTTCCTTCGTGATTTATTTGGTACACTGCATCTCAGCATTTTCATATGTGCTCTTTATGTCGGTTTAATGCAGACTAGTATGCATCAGTAACATACAAGACGGTATGGAAGCGTAATGTACAGAATAAATCGCCGAGGAACAGATACCGGTATTGCGGAATCCCCAAAGTCACGTAGAATATGACCCACAGAATGGTTATTTTGAATCTCTGTTCCAAACATGCATCGAAAGGGCTAACACATTTGTTTGGTTTTCTTTGCACTGCATTGTGTGGTAACACTTCCTCCTCCTCCTCCTCCTCCTCCTCCTATCTCGACTCGCCCCTTTCTCTCCCCTCCCTCGGTCTCCACACGCTGTGTGTGCCTTGTCTTATTTGACATTCCTTTTAATCATCCTTACCCTCCTCTTCTTCCTCCTCCACCTCGTCCTCTCCTCTTCTTCCTCCTCCTCATCCTCTCCTCTTCTTCTCTCTCCTCGTCCTCAGCTCCTCTTCTCTCTCCTCGTCCTCTCCTCTTCTTCTCTTTCCTCGTCCTCTCCTCCTCTCCCTCCTCCAGCTTCTCTTCTTCCCTCTCCTCCACCTTCTCTTCTTCCTCATCCTCCACATTCTCTTCTTCTTTCTCCTCCACCTTCTCTTCTTCCTTCTCTTCCACCGTCTCTTCTTCCTTCTCCTCCACCTTCTCTTCTTCCTTCTCCTCCACCTTCTCTTCTTCCCCCTCCTCCACTTTCTCTTCTTCCTCCTCCTCCACCTTCTCTTCTTCCTCCTCCTCCACTTTCTCTTCTTTCCTCTTCCTTCTCCCTCCTCCTCCACCTTCTCGTCTTCCTCCTCGACCTTCTTTTCTTCCTCCTCCTCCTCGACCGCTCCACTTCCTCCCTCCTCCTCGACCTCTCCACTTCCTCCCTCCTCCTCGACCTCTCCACTTCCTCCCTCCTCCTCACCCATCCTCCTCCTCCTCCTCACCCCTCTCCCTCCTCCTCCTCCTCCTCCTTCTCCCTCCTCCTCCTCCTCCTCCTTCTCCCTCCTCCTCCTCCTCCTCCCTCCTCCTCCTCCTCCTCCTCCACCTTTTTCTTCCTGTAATTCCAATCTTTCTTTTTAGTTTTCTTCCTCTTGCATCTCTTATTACCTCCTTTGTGGCCACTCTCCTCCCTCCTCCCTCCTCCTCCTCCTCACGCCACATGCCTTCTCTTATCTGACATTCCTCTCGATCTTCCTTTCGTCCCTCCCTCTTTCACGGTATCCTCTTTATTTAGCGCTCTCTCTCTCTCTCTCTCTCTCTCTCTCTCTCTATTAATTCTTCTCCTCACCCTTATTTTCCCACACCTTTCTACCTCCCCTCGTCCCCCCATCTCTTCCCCTGACACCTTCCATTCACCCCGCACTTTGTGTCTTTCCCACCATTCCCTCTTACTTAGCTTCACGCTCTCTCACTCTTCCCCTCACCCTTCCTTTCCTTCACCATTTCTTCATTCCTTCCCTCCACCTATTTCATCCTTCCATTTCATCATTCTTCCACCTTTTCATCATCCGTCCTTCCCTCCACCTTGTCTTCCGTCTCTTTCATCATTCTTTCTTCCCACCTTTTCATCATCCTTTTCTTTATTCTTTCTTCCTCCACTCCTCCACCTTTTCTTTATGTCTCCTTTCCTCCATCTGTAATCTTTCCTTCAGTTTTTCCTCTCAGCCCCTCTCACCCATATCATTTCACTGCCTCGTCCATCTTCTTGGCCTCAGTCCTTTGTCTTTCTTCCTTCCTCTTCTCCGCTACTCCAGTTTTGTCTTCCCTTACTCTGCTACTCCTTCATTTTTGCCCTCTTTTTGTCCACTTTCCCTTCCCCCTCTCGTTTGTCTTTGTCGGTCCTCTGCCCTCCATTTTCCCTATCTGTCCCATCTCCCCTCCTGCAGGTAAATACACTGGTTTTCTCTTCCTCTACTCTTTTCCTCGTCTCTCCATCTATACGCCTTTTTTTTCCCCCACTGGCCCTCTCCTCACTCATTTCCCCCTCCCACTCCATACCCTTCTCCTTCTCCTTTTACCTCCCACTCCGCCTAATTTTCCCACCCTGCCCCTCTCCTTTCCCATTTCCCCCTATCTCTCCGTCTCTCTGCCTCCAGCCCCATCTCGTCCATTAACTAGATTTTCCTATCCTCTCACATTATCTGCTATATTTCCTTTGCCTTTCACAGTATAATAATTTTTTTCTCTCCTCCCGCCACTACACCTCCTCTATCCACCACCATTGCTTCCAGTCTCCGGAGGGATTGGTGGGCGGGAGAAAGTCATCACGTTCCCCAATCTTTTTTCAGACTCACAGTACAGTTAATTCACACAGTAATTTCCTTCCCTCTTCCCGTCAATACTCCTCTTGTGGCTTCTCCGGAGGTACTGGCGGGCGGGAGAGAGTCATCGTTTTCCCCAGTCTTTTTCTAGGCACACAATACAGTTAGTTATTACCTCAGGCAGCTAACTTACAGGCAAAAGGGTCTTCTGTTATCTGTATTCCCTGCGGACCCTACTCTCCTACACTCCTTTTTACCCCTTTCTCTCTCTCTCTCTCTCTCTCTCTCTCTCTCTCTCTCTCTCTCTCTCTCTCTCTCTCTCTCACACACACACACACACACACACACACACACACACACACACACACACACACACACACACACACACACACACACACACACACACACACACACACACACACACACACACACACACACACACACACACACACACACACACACACACACACACACACACACACACAGCCTTCCTTCCATCTCTGTTGTACACATATCAATTTCCACTCCCCTTCCCATTCCTCTAGCACGAAGGCTAATCTTAGTGTTCTAAGTTTTTACCCTAACTGATGGCCTAACTGTATATTCATCAGAGTTTATGTGCTAAATAATATACTCCTGGATAGATAGATAGGGGCGATAGATACTGCAAATAGATAGGGCGATAGATACTGCAGATAGATACTGCAATTAGATGCATGGATGCTTCTGAGAGGTGTACTATAGGTGTAGATGGAGAGATAAACAACTTTTTTTCTCTCCTCCCCTCCCCCTTGTCCCGCATCTTTCTCTTACCTGTCTCCTCCCCCCCTCCCCACACACTTTTTCCCGACCCCCGTCAGTTACTCTTTTCACTCGTGTTTTCCTATTTTTCCCTCATTTCCCTTCTTTTTTTTCATTTTCCTTTTCTCTCCCAAGTGGTCGATCCCCCGGGCCTCCCCTTGTCCGTCATTTCTTCATCCCCCCCCCCTCTCCCTCTCTCTCTCTCTCTCTCTCTCTCTCTCTCTCTCTCTCTCTCTCTCTCTCTCTCATCTTCTACCACCCGCAGAAGCTTTAATGTTTCCGGGCCTTCCTCTCTGTCGTGCTCTCCTTCTCTCTTCTCTTTTTATCATCTCTCCTTTTCATTTCATCTTTATCACCTTTTCTCTCTTTTCCTCTGTGTCCTCTTCAATTGTTCATGTCAACGCTTTGTAACCCGTGTATTCCATTTTTGTAACAACGGCTTTCCTGTCTCATGCCCTTTTCTCCTTTTTCTTATCATTTCTCCCTTTCTTTACCTTTCCTTAGCCCCCTTCTTTCTATTCCCTCCGTTTTCCGTCTCTCTTCTCTTAATGGTATGTCCATCTCTCGACTCCCTCTAACCATTTTGTTTTCTTTTCATCATTCTTTTCTTCATTCTTTTTTCCCTCTGATCATCCTAACCCTTCACCTTCTTGCACGTCTCCTGTAAGGCCTCCAGCTCATTCCTTTCCTCATCCTCTTCACCCCTTAGACGGTTGTTACGTATTGTTATTGCTTCCTCCAGGCGGCTCTCTTATTCAGCCTGTGGGAGACCTCTTGCAGTGGAGAAGTTCATGAAGGCTTTATCCAACATCTCCACTTCTAAGAATTTCTCCGCAGCTGGTTAAAGTTACGTCCTCAGGCTGAAGGGATGAATTTATATATCGTGAATTTCTTGTTACAGTATCAGACGTTTGGGACTACACCAGAAGCCCATTCTCTCTCTCTCTCTCTCTCTCTCTCTCTCGCTCGCTCGCTCGCTCTCTCTCTCTCTCTCTCTCTCTCTCTCTCTCTCTCTCTCTCTCTCTCTCTCTCTCTCTCTCTCTCTCTCTCTCTCTCTCTCTCTCTCTCTCTCTCTCTCTCTCAAGTTATCCCTGTATTCTCCTTTGGTGTTCCTTCTGCCTGCCTCATGTGGACTAACAGAAAGGCATTTTTTTTTTTATTCAAGGAAGAAAAACCAAAGGCCAGAAGCCCACAAGAATGTTCGCTCCAAGAAGAAACAAAAACAAGATAACAGAGAGCCCAATTCAAGATCTGTTCATTATTGGCGAGGGTCCAAGAAGGATTGAAATTGTTTTATCACCCTTGCAAAGAACATATAATTCTTCCCCAACAGTGTGTGTTTTTTTTTATTCATTTTTCTTGCTTTCTTCTCTTATTCATCTGTCTTCCCCTCATATTTTTTTTTTCTTCTTTCCGACCTGTATTCTCATATCTGCTTTTTTTTTCCTTTTTCGCACCTCATCTCTCTGATCTCGTTTTTTTTTTCTGTTCTTTACTTGGCACATATATTTACTCAGTGACTTGTATTCTTTTTATTTGTTCTTCCCCCTTTTTCCCCCCTTTTCGACCTTGTTTTTTTTTCGGGGGAGGGGGGGAGGAAGGACACCATTTCGCTCCTCTTTTCTCTTGATCTCTTTTTCGTTCATTTTTTCCTTACTTTTGCATTGTATTTATTTCATTTTTTACAAGACATTTTTCCCTTTTCACACCTCCTTCCTGGTCCTGGCTTTCATTTTCATTTTTCCTGTTATTTCTTTGGCTTTTTTTTTTACTTTGTATTTTGAAATTACTCATCTTTTTCATCTCGTGCTGGACATTTTCCTCTTCTTTTCATTTCGTTTTCAGGACAGTTTTTCTCTTTGTTGTTTGTTAAGACGTTTTTTTCCCACTTCTTTTCATCTCATTTTCAGGACATTTTTCCCCTTAACTGTTCTTTCTACTTCATTTTCAGGACATTGTCCCCTTTGCTGATCATTTATTGAATTTTCGGGACATTTCCCCTCTAGTGTTTTTTTCAAGACGATTTTCCCCTTCACTGTTCGTTTCATCTTATTTTCAGGACATTTTTTTCCCCCTTTAGGAAAATATCCTAAATAAAGTTTTATTTAGGACATTTTCCCCTCGCTATTTATGTCTCATTTTCAGGACATTTTTTCCCTTTTCTCGCCTCTCCTCCCTGATCCGGGCTTTCTAATATCTCCCCGTATCCCTTCCCGTCTGCGCCACATTCATCCTCTCTCCCATCTCATCAGTCTCGCTTTGTGCCCTGTATATTTCATCCTTTCTTCCTCATTCTCATCCTCTCTTTCTTTCAGCCCCACTCTCTCTCATCCTCTTTTTCTCTTTCTTCCTTTCCTCTTTCTTCCTTTCCTCTTTTGTTGGTGTTTTCTCATTATATTTTGTCCCTCGTGTTCTTTTTTCCTTTTTGCCTCGTCCTGTCTTTTTTTTTCCTTTTCGTCTCATTATTTTTTCTTTTCATCTCTTCCTGTAATTTTTCTTTGCTTCCTCTTATTTTTTTCCATTTCGTCTTCCTGTCTTTATTTTTTCCTTCATCTCTTCCTATATTTTTTCCTTTTCCTCTTTTCCTCTATTTTTTCTTTTTGTCTTCCTATCTTTATTTTTCATTTCTTCCTTTATTTGTTCTTTTTCTTCTTTTCCCATACATTTTCCTTTTCGTCATCCTATCTTTATTTTTTTCTTTTCGTCTCTTCCTGTCATATTTTCCCTTTTTGTCTCTTCCTATCTTTGTTTTTTTCGTCCTTAGTTCGATTTATTTTTCGATTTTTCATTCCTTCCCCATTTTCACGACATTCTTTTTTCCGCTTGTCTTTTTTTCCTTCCTATCTCCCTTCTTTTTCCTCCTTCCTACCTCCCTTTTCCTCCTTCTTCCTACCTTTTTCTTTCCTTCTTTTATTCTCTACTTTCCCTCTTGGTAGGCTATAGATATATATTTTTTTCGTTCCCCATCCTTCAGCTCTCTTCCCTCCTCCTTCGTATTTGCTGCTTTCGTTCTTTCTTCCCTTTTCTGAATGATTTCTATTGTCATTTTTTTTCATTCATTCCTTTCTTCCAGCTCATACCTTCCTTTATTATTTCTTTCCACCTTTCTTTAGTTGATGGTATTTTATTTTTCTTTAATTCTTTTTTTCTTTCATTCCAGTCCTCCTCATTTTTATTTACATTTTCCTCGCGTTATTTTCATTTGTTTCGCTATTGTTTCATCTGTTCCCTCTTTTTGTCTCTTTCTTTTCGCCTCATCCTTTTCTCTCCCCATTTAATGACGCTTACCTCTTTTATTTTTTTCATTTTCTCCCTACTTCTTTCTCACTGTCTCTCTCTTCCTTTCTTCCCTCTTTAGTTGACGCGTACCTTGTTATTTTCTTTATACTCGTGTTTTTCCATATCCTTCCTCTTTATCCTAGTCGCTTCCTTCTTCCCCTGTTGACTCGTATCGCTTTATTTCCCCTCACCTCTATAACCTTCTTACTTTCCGTCACGATGTTTATGTATGTTCTAAATTGTCACATTTCCTTTAAAAATCCCTTATACTTTTCCTCTTCCCCTTCCACTCATCCCTCCTTTTCCATCTCTAACCTTCCTTTGCCTCTTTCCCTTATTCTCTTTCATCCTTTAGTGTGCTTTTCTCTGTAGGCCTGACTTCTTTATTTTTCTCTCTCCACTCCTTTACCCCTTCCCCCCTCGTCTCCTGTACTTTATCCCCATTTCTATTCTCCCGTCTTTGCCATCCCCATTACTATCTCCCCTCTTCCTTCTGCATATAGCTTCTTTGACCTCTCGCGTCTTCTGTCCTTTCCACTTCGCTGTTCTTCACTTCCTTCTCTTCTCATTCCTCCCCCCTTTGCTTCTCTCTCTCTCTCTCTCTCTCTCTCTCCCCTCCTTCCATATATTGTTCCTTTCCCCTCTCACCTCACCTTTCTTCTCCTTTTCTCCCTTCCTGCCTCCTCTCTTTCCTTCACTTTCCCCACTCCCCCTGCTGCCTTCTTCCCACCTCTCCCTCGAGTCTTTTTTTTTTTTTTTTTTTTTTTTTTTTTTTTTTAATGCAAAGAAGAAGGAGTCAGTGGCCAGGAGCCCACATACCGTTCCTTCCAAGGAAAAAAAGAAAAAAATACAACTGAGAGCCTAATTCAAGATCCGCTCATTTCGAGATGCCTGGACACACTGCGTGTGAAAGACTGGAGATCATAGTAAGTAGGAAATACAGACAGAGGGAGGCAGTTCCAGAGTTGACCTGTTGCAGAAATGAAGGACTGGGAGTAACGGTTAACTCTTGCATTAGAGAGTTGAACAGAAAAGGGATGAGAGTTTGTTGTTAGACGGGTGCTACGTGGATGTCGTAGAGGTGGAGAGATGCAAGCAGACAGTACAGAGGAGCAGTGACCATTGAAGTAGCGATTGAAAAGAGATAAAGAGGCAACAGTGCGACGAAGAGACAGGTTGAAGGGAGCCAGTAAGAGGAGGAGAGTTGATGAAACGAAAAGCCACTTGGTTGAGAAGAGCTGTATGTGGGGAGCCTCCCCACACATGAGAGTTGTACTCTACACAGGGGCGAATAAAACCCGTGTATAAAGTCAACAACTGTGCTGGGGTAAAGAAGGTACGGAGTCGGCTTAGCACACCTAATCTCTTGTAAATAGAGTTAATGGATGGGTGTCTGAATCTCTGGGCTGGGAGAGAGAGGAGGGGAATGAGAGGAGGGAAGGAAAGAGGGGGAATGGTGGGTGAACGACGAAGGGGAAAGCTGGGAAAGGGTGGGGCGGGAGGAAAGGGAGAAAGAATTGAAATGCAAAAAAGGAGGATGGCAGAGAGAGAGAGGTTTGACAGAGGGAGAGGGAGGGAAAGAGGAGTGGGGAAACATGAGGGAGGGAGGGGGAGGAAGTGTAGGACAGAAAGGAATGGCAGGGAGGAAAGAGAATCTAAATAAGAGAGGGAGAATGCAGAGGGAGAGGGGGACGGGAAGAGAGAGAAGGATCGCTGAGGGAAAAGGAGACAAAGGTAGAAGAGGGCGAGAGGGGAGAATGGGGAGGTGAAGAGGGAAGGGAGGCTAGGAGAGAATAGGAGTGTGAGAGTGAGGGAAGCTTGGGGAGGGGAGAGAAAGGATAACAAAGAAAGAGAGTAAAAGGAGCATTGATAGGTGAAAAGGACAGGAAGAGAAGAGAGAGAGGAGAGGGAGAGAGACACAGGGGAGAAAGAGAGCGAGTGATGGGAAGAGGGGAAGGGAAGGAGGAGCGGGTCTCGGGATTGAGTGATGCTGGAATAAATATGATGTCGTTCATGGAGACACAAGGGAGAGAGGATGGAGTGGAGGACGGAGAGGAAAAAGGAGGAGGAGTAGGAGGAAAGAATTGAGAGGAGGAGGAATGAAGAAAGAGAGGATGAGACAGTGAAAGTAAAAGAGGGAGCGGGAGAGGGAGGAGAGAGGAGAAGGAATGAAGAAAGAGAGGTTGAGACAGTGAATGGAAAAGAGGAATAGGGCGGAGGAGGAAGAGCAGATTCAGAGGAGGAACTAGTAAGAGTAGGAGGGAGAGGAAAGATGAAAGAGGAGAGGAAGAGGGAAAAATAAACAGGAGGGCGGCAGTGGAAGGAGAAGAGAGACAAGGAGGTTTGGGAGAGAAAATGAAAGAGGAGGAGGAGGAGATGTAGGGGAGAAAGAGTGGCGAGAAGTGAGCGACGAGAGAGAGAGAGAGAGAGAGAGAGACTGGAAGAAAGACGAAAGGGAAAAGTAGGACGAAATAATTGGGAGAGATATTTGGAGGGAATTGCGGTGAACGAGGAGAGTGCCGGAAGCGGAGAGAGAGAACTAGTAAGGTAAGTCGAAAATAGGAGATGGCCATAAAATAAGAATCGGGCGAATGAGGAAGATGTGGAGAAGTTGAAAACAGGATCAGAAGAAAGAAAGAAGGAAGGAGGAGAAGACGGTAAAAGTTATTGTATAGGAGATTAACATTATGGATTAAGAAAGTAATTATTTAATGAGGAAGATAAAGAATAAAGAGGAGAAGGGGCGAGGAAGAAGGGGATTAGGGTAAGAAGAGGGAATGAAAGGAGGAAGAAGGAGAGAACAGGAGAATATTGAGGTAAAGACAATTTCAGAAGCTGGGAGAATGAGAGGATGGAGGAATGAGGAGGAGGAAGAAGACGGAGACAGTTAGAAGAGGGGAAGAGGAAAGCGGAGAGAAAGGAAGGGAAGAGAAAATTAGGAGGAGAAGAACAGAAGTAGAACAATAGGAAAGAAAGCAGGGAAGAGGAGGAAATGGGACAAAAGAAAAATGAGAGCGTGGAAAGGAAAGGAAACAAGGTAGATAATGAAATGTGGAGGAAATAAAGGGAGAAGTGAAGAATTAAGAAATAAAGGCTTGGAAATTGACAGAGTAGGAAAAAATGAAAGGACTTTGATGGATTGGAAGAATAAGAGCATCGATAGGAAGTGAAAAAAGAATGAAAGGGAGAGGAAATGAAATGTGCAGGAAATGAAGGGAATCAAGGTAGAAAAGGAGAAGAGTGAAGAGATATAGACTTACAAGTTGACAAAGAATAGGAATGAATGAAAGGAATTTGATGGATGGAAAGAAAGAGTATCGATGGGAAGTGAAAAAGAAGAGAAGAGGAAGAGAAAGAGAAGGAGAATTGGAAACGAGGAAAGAGAAGACGATTCACAGTAAAAATAAAACTCTGTAGAATAAGCAGCTAGATCTTATAAAAATATTGGAGGCAGCGAAGGACCAGAAACAGCAAGTGGAAGGAAGGAACGAGGAAATAAGGAATTAAAGGAGTAGGGGGAGGAAGGCACACAGCAACAGACACATTGGTCCTGTCGAGGCTGTTTTAAGATTGGTTATAACTAAGGTAGCTGTTCTGTCTAAAACAAAGATATGAAAGCAGGAAGGATGAGGAGGAAAGTATGGGCAACTGAGACAATTAAGAGAGAGAGAGAGAGAGAGGAGAGCAGGAAGAAGCGGAAGAAAAGATGTGGATTAAGAAGAGAAAATGAAGGGAGAGAAGGAAGAAAGAGAGTGCAAGGGAAACGGCGTGAAAAGGAGGAGGAGGAGGAAATGAGCAGTCGAATAAAAAGTAGGTAAAGGGAGAGGGAGGAGGAGGAGGAGGAGGAAAAGAGAGGAAATGAGGCAGTCGAATGGGTTAGGTGAAGAAGGAGAGAAGTACTAGATCAAAGAATTGAAAGGTAGGCGGAAAAAGAGGAAATAACCGATCAAATACGAGGTAGATGAAGGGAGAGGAAAAGGAGGAGGAACAACAAGAAAAATGAAGCGATTGATTAAGAGGTAGGCGGAGGAAGAGAGAGAGAGGAAGACGAGAACTGAAAGAGGAAGAGATAAATGCAAGCGTCATAGAAGAGGAGGAGGAATAAAGAAGGCAGTAAAGGAAGACAGGCAGAGAGAAGTGGAAGGAAGGAAGCAGAAGATTGGCAAGAGGGAAGGAGTAAAGTGATGAAAGTCGTAGTGTAGGAAGAGAAGGATGAGGGAGATAATATAAGGAGGTGGAATGATCAAATAAAGAGGAGGGAGGCAGACGAAAGAGGAAGGCAGGAGAAATGGAAGGAAGGAGAGAGGAGGAGGAGGACGTAGATGAAGGAGGGAGACTTGGAGAAATGGATGTGAGGAGAGAGGATGGAGGAGAAATGTAGGGAAGGAGAGGAGGAGGAGAGCGTAGAAGATAGAGGGAGACTTGGAGAAATGGATGTGAGGAGAGAGGTTGGAGGAGAAATGGAAGAAATGGAAGGCGGAAGGGAATGAAAGGAGGAAGGGAATGGAAGTCATGGAAGAGGAGGTGGAGGAGGAAGAGGAAAAGAATGCTGTCAGAGAAGGTCATGCAGGCTCCTTTCAATCAATGGTGCACCTCCCCTCCCACCCTTTCTCTCCTGTCATCACCTCTCTCTCCCTACCTCTCTGTCATCACCCTCTCCTCCTGTTCTCACCTCGTTCACTTCTCTTCCTCTTCACATGTTCTCTTTCTCTTAATATATATTTTTTTCCTTTTTCCTCATTTTTCTTCCAACTCCCTCGTCTTTATCATCACCTCTCTCTCTCTCTCTCTCTCTCTCTCTCTCTCTCTCTCTCTCTCTCTCTCTCTCTCTCTCTCCCAGCATATCTTATTTCCTGTTTTCGTGCCCCATTCTTCTTTTCCCCGCTCATTGTAAGTCATCACGACCTTGTTGCCTTTCTTCCCTCCTGTTTTCCGTTTTCCTCTGTGATTCATGTTCACTCCCTTCTTCCACTTTTCATCCACATCTTTTCTTGTTCCATTTTTCTTTTCTCTTCCTCCATTTCATCATCACTCCTTTTTTTTTCCCTTTTCCTGTCATCTCTGCATCATCAATTTCCTTTCTCCTCCTTTTCCTGTCATCCCCCCCCCTCTCCAGTTTATAATTTTCCTCTCCATCTCTCTCCCTCTCAATCCTCACCTTCTTGTCTCCTTCCTCATTCTTTATTCCAGTCCTTTTTTTCTCCCTTTCGTAAAAATGCATCACTTGTCGTTTATATCCCTGCTTCTTGCATCTTGTCTCGTGATTCTACCCTCTGCTGCTTTTTATTTTTGTCCTTTCATTTCTCACGTTTTCTCCTTCCTCACCCTTTTTTTCCCTCGTCTCGTTTCTCATTTCCCCTCTCCTGCCATCTGCACTTGTTTGTTTTGTTTTCATCATGTTATTCTCTCTCTCTCTCTCTCTCTCTCTCTCTCTCTCTCTCTCTCGGTCGCTCGCTTGCTTGCGCGCCTTTTTTTTTTTTTTTTTTTACCCCACCACACTTTTTGTCAAGTCGCTTCCCATCCATCCCTCCTTTACGTAAATTGCTCCTTTTTTTTTTTTTTTTACTGTATTTGTCATTGTCCTTATATCTGTCTTTGCTTTTTTTCTTGTCTTTTTTTCTGTTTTCCTTGATTTTTCATAATTTTTCCCTTCTTCCATCTTACCCCGCCCTCACCACTACCCATTCCTTAATCATCATCATCTTTCCTCCTTCCCCTTCCTCCCTTTATTTCTTACTTCCTAGTCGCCCTTCTACAGTGCATATTTTCTCCAGGCATCTTTACTGTAAACACCTTGCCTTCCACCGGACTCGTTTTCCTATCCCGTTGTCTCTTTCCTGTCCTTTCCGTCAACTTCCTGTACATCTGTCAGTCTTCAATCACCGACCTCAGTCTTGCCTTCCCTCTCCTATAGGTCCCCATCCTCTCTTCCTTTGTTACATTCCTCCTCCCCCTCTTCCTTTGGTACATTCCTTTTCCCTCTCTTCCCTTGTTACATTCCTCCTCCTATCTTTGTGTCATTCCCCCTCCCTCTCTTCCTTTGTTACATTCCTCCTCCCTCTCTTCCTTTGTTACATTCCTCCTCCCTCTCTTCCTTTGTTACATTCCTCCTCCCTCTCTTCCTTTGTTACATTCCTCCTCCCTCTCTTCTTTTATTACATTCCTCCTCCCTCTCTTCTTAAGTTACATTCCTCCTTCTTCTCTTCCTTTGCTACATTCTCCCTCTCCCTGTGTATCCTGCACCCCTGCAAAGCTACTTCCTGCCTGATTGACTCCCTCAGTGCTTCTTTGCCTGTCCGTCCGTGTGCTGCATGTCTTTCCGTGTACCTGATTGCATGCCTTTCCGTGTACCTGATTGCATGCCTTTCCTTGTGCTTGCTTTACTGCTTGCCTTTCTGCCTACCCCGCTACCTGCCTACGTGTGCTTGCCTCATCAGCAAAGTGCGTTTGGTCCCCCTCACCTCAAGCTGTCACCTGCCTCCACCCTCTGACGTGCTCTCTCCCCCTCTCACTGACACGCTCTTCCTCCTCCCCCTTCTCCTTTCCCCTCGTCCTCACTCTTGCTCTTTCTCTCCTCCCTCCTGGCCCTACCTCTCTTCTCTTCTCTTCCTGAGCAGTATGGACCAGTATAAATGTCCTTGTTTTGCTCTTTCGAACAATCAGGGGGTTTTCCTATCTTTAAGTTTGCCGGAGGGAGTGCTGAACAGGGGAAAGCCTTTATCTTTTTTTCCCTTGATATCTCTCACGTTGGTTAGATCGTTCGTGCACATGCAGTTAGTTAGACCTCCTGTTGTCTTCAGTTCCCATGTACTCCATTTTCTTTATTTTCGTTGGTTCTTTCCCACACTTTCCCTCCTTTCTATTAAAAAATAATTTCTTTCCTCTTTTTTCCCCTTCCTTTCCTTTCCTTACCTTTCGTCTCATCTCACCCTCAGCTCCTTTTCCTTTTTCACCTTCCATTCCTCTTCCTTTTCACCCTTCATTCCTCTTCCTTTTAACCCTTCTCCCATCTTCCTTCTCATCTTTCCTTTGTCCTTTCACTTGCTATTCTTTCTTCATCTTTTTATGTCTTACCTCCTTTTTGTCTCCAATTTATCTCCCTCTCCCTCAGTCCCATCCCTCCCTGTTTCACCTTTTGCCTCATTTTCCCACCTTGCTCCTCTCCCTCTCATCCAGCTCCTCTCCACTACCCCACTGCTCTCATTACCTTTGCCCTTCATCCTTCTCCTCCTGTATCAAAATTTCTGTAATAATTTGTCTATCCTCCTCCTCCTCCTCCTCCCCCCTCCCCCTCCTCCTCCTCCTCCCCCTCCTCCCCCTCCCCCTCCTCCTCCTCCTCCGCCTCCTCCTCCTCCTCCTCCCCCCCGTCTTTTTCTGCTGTTCTTGTTGTATTTCTGTCATTTTTACTTCTGACCTTACTTCCTTCTCCCTCCCGCCTACTCATTTCCTTTTTTCTTCTTCCCTTTCGCTTTTTTTTTCTCTTCCCTTCCCTCCTACCCTTTCCTCCTCTCTCCCTCTCATATTTACTAACTATTTCTCATCTTTTTCCTTCCTTTTCGTGGTTCTCTCTTATTCATTCTTTCTTCCCTCCGCGATTAGTCATTTTCCCTTTCCCTCTGTCGCATCGCTTTTTCCTCTGTCTCTTGAACCGCTGTCAACTCTGCTTATAAACTTCCTCATGATTCTCTCCCTTCTTTCTTCTCCCCGCTCACACCTGTTCTTTTTCCCTTTCCTTTCCTCCATTTCATCTTTTCCTCCTCTATCTCCCTCGTGTATGTGTCCATCCTAACTTTGACCTTCTTACATCCTTCTCCGTCTCCCACCTTCACACACTTTCTCTTTCTGCGTCCGTCTCACACCTACGATATTCCTTTTTCCTTTCCCTCCCACCCATCCTCGTTTCGTCTCTTCCTCTGTGTATTTCCGTCATCATCTTTATTTTTCATCGTTCTCTGTCTGTCTGTCTGTCTGTCTCTGTCTCTGTCTCTGTCTCTCTCTCTCTCTCTCTCTCTCTCATGTTTCTTTTGTCATCCCCTTTGTCATTTACACTACCTCCCCTTCTCATCTCCTCGTTCCAGTCACTTTGACATCCATGTTCTTTCCACACTTCTTCCTCCCTTCTTCCACACTTGCCATTCCTCTTTCCCTCCATACCCTTACTCCCATTTCTGCTTATCTTCTCTTTTCCTCCCTTTCCATTGTAGTCTTTTCATCTTTCCCCTCACTCTTCATCCTCTTTCCTTTACATTTTTATTCTTCTTCACCCATCTGTCACCCTTCCCTTTCCTTTTCCGTCTTCCTCCTTCGCCTCCTTCCTTACTTCCTCCTCCTCCTCCTCCTCATTTCCCTCCCGTCGTCCTTCCTCTCTCCTTTCTTCTTTCCTCACCCTTCTCCCTGTACCTCTCTTCTGCCTTCCTCGATCATCCCCTCTTCCTCGTTCATCCCCTCTTCCTCCTTTCTTTTCTGTCATTATTCTCCCGTCTTTCCCTTCTTCCTCCCTCTCCCCTCCCTCCCACTTTTCTCCTCCCCTCCTTTTCCCTCCCCCTCTCCCCGCCCTCCACTCACCCTTCCTCCTCTTGATGTTGATATTTTTCACAGTAATTTTTTCTTGTCCCTCCCATCATTTTTATCGTTTTTCACTTTTTTTTTCGTTTTTTTTTTTTTCTCTGATACTCTCTCTACTTTCCCCCGTCCTCGCTAGGCTGAGAAAAAATAAGTTGATAAATACAGGGGTTCTTTCTGGCCTTGACATTTACTTTTCGTCCTCTCTTTTTTCTTTTGTTACATAATCTTCATCACAGAAGTTTCCCGTTATTATTATTACTATTATTATTATTGTTGTTGTTGTTGTTGTTTTATTCTCTTCCATCATTATCATTATTATTTACTCCTATTCCCTTTTCCCTTCCTTTTTCCTCCTTGCCTCTTGTTTCTCATAAACGTTCCTTGCCTGTCCCATTCTACTTTTCCCTTCTGTATTTTTCTTCCTCGTTCCCTTCCTCCTCCCTTGTTTGCTGGTCGTCTCGTCAAGCTCAGTTATGTCTTTATCTTTTTTCCCTTGCCTCTGCTGACTTTATCTTTTCTTCTGTTTTTTTTTTTTTTTTTTCCCTCGCTCGCTTATATCTTACACAGCATCCATCCATCCATTTTTCTCTCTCTCTCTCTCTCTCTCTCTCTCTCACACACACACACACACACACACACACACACACACACACACTATTACCCGTGTTTTGATATCCCCCCGCCCCCGTCTTTCGTGTATAATGCAAGTGTGTCGCTGCCGTCATTATCATTGTTTTGCACCGCCATTAGCACCAAACCACGCCACCAGCATCATTACCACAGTATTTTGTTGTGGTTGTTGTTGTTGTGGCTGTTATTAAGTTTATTGTTTTCGTAGGTATTATTACTTTTTCTTCTTTTCACCTTTTTTTCTTAGAACTTCATGATGTACAGGAAGGTACCCTAGCGTAACCCAAGTACTTTTGCCAAATATAAATGACCGTTACCTATTTTTGAAGGTCATGTACTCATTTTTGGTGCATAAATTGCCTGTTTGAAATTGAAATCTCAAAAACTAATTGAGATACGGCTATTTGGTTGAAAATCCTGTGATAAAAAGTTTGCTGAGAATTTTGGCTGAATATTATGTCATTTAGCGTAGTGGAAAGTACCGAATTCAAATCTGTTCAGTGTTTTATTTGTCGCATGTTCCCTCGTATTATCCGAAAGGAATATGGTTACAGTTTAGCATAAAGTTAGCCAGTTATTGAGACACATGTAAAATGTACCCATGCGTTCTTCCACACCTTTGTCTTCAGATCTTGTTGATATTACACAAGTGGCTACCTTTGGTTAATCTAAGTTCATGTTCCAAATATGAATTACCTTGAACTACTTTAGATCGCAGACTTGTTTTTGATGCCAAATTTTCTAACCATATATTTAAGTTATGGCGAAGCTTCCGTACTCTGGCTGCACAGGTAGTAAATAAGTAATTAATTATTATTATTATTATTATTATTATTATTATTATTATTAACAAAACCCGCTACCACAGTTACAGGAATTCAACACCATTATTATTATTATTATTATTATTATTATTATTATTCATTTGTTCTCGTTATCGTCGCCGTCGTCGTCATCATCATCATTATTAGCCTAAAAGCCATCGGATCGCAGTCATTATCGAGCCCCTTTTACTGTCACACGCCAGGCACCCTCATCCCAGCTGTTCATCATCATCATCATCATTCTGTATCATGTCCTTCATCCCCACCCTTCACCCACTTCTCACCTTTCACCATCACCCTGCCACTACTTCCATCACCCCCCTCCACAATCACCTCATCACCCCTGCAGCATCACTCACAGTATTTTTCTCACCCACGTCAGTACTAGCTCTGTTATTTTCACATCACCGTCATAATTACGCACACCCCACCACCAGCACCTCCAAAATCACTCTCACTCACCCCACCACCAAAATTACCCTCTCTCCACAACCATCACCACCACAGTCGTCCTCTCTGCTACCACCGCCACAATCACCCTCTCTTTACTGCCACCACCACCACCACCACCACCACCAGCAACAACACAGTCACCCCCTCTCCACCATCACCACCACAATCACAGTCACTCTCTATCACCACCACCAAAATCACCCTCTTTTCACCATCACGAAATTCATCCCCTCCACCACCAGCACCAAAATCAACCCACACTCCCCAATAATCGTTCTGTTCCCTCCTTTCCCCTCCCCTCCCCTCCCCACCTTTGTAAGTACCCCAGACTCATAATCTTCACCCCCACCACCATAATCACCCTCTTATCCCCCGCTCCATCAACCACCACCCCATCCCCTCCCCTTCCCTTCCCCTCCCCTTCTCCCCTCCATTCCCTCGCCCTCTCCCCTCCCCTCCCCTTCTCCCCTTTCTTTCCCCTTATCACCTTTTTTTTTTTTTCTTTGCTCTCCTCTTCCCTCACTTGACTTCTGCTTTCCACTCCTCTCCTCTGCTCTCTTCCCCTACCCATCCTTTTTTCTCTTTCTTCCCCTCTCCTTTCACCTCACTTCTGCTTTGCACTCTTCTCTCTCCTCTCCTGTCCTCTCCTTTCCCTCCCTTCCCACCTCCATAATCACCCTCTTTCCCTCTCCCCCGCCTCCTCCCTCCTTCCAGACGCGGAGAGTGACCCAGCAGGGGATGGAGGTCGTTTCCCTTTAATATAAACTTAACCTTTCCTACCTCTCCCCTCCCGCTGCTGGCCTGGATTAAAGGGAGGGGGAGGGAAGAGAGGGAGGGGGAGGGAAGAGAGGGAGGGAGGAATCAAGTAGGTGCGAGAGAGGAGTGGAGAAAAGGAGGAAGGGAGGAGGAAGGTCGTGGTTAGGAGTGGAAAGGGAAGAGGAGGGAAAGAGAAGGAAGGGAGGAAAAGGACAATACGACTGGAAAAGAAAGAGGAGGGTGGGGAAGGAAGTGAAAGGGAGAGAGATGAAAAGGAGGGAAGAACTGAAACGTTTAACTAAAATTGAAACAGACCGACAGACAGACAGAGTGGGGGGGTGGGGGGAAAGAGGAGGAAGGGGAGTGGAGAAATCTTAAAGGAGGAAGATCAGATGGGAAGCAAGAAGTGCAAGGGAAGAGGGGAGGGAGGGAGGAAACAGAGGAGGGTGGGAGGGAAAAGAGGCGAAATGGAGGGAGAGGAGAAGAGAAAGGACGTGGGAGGGAGGGAGAAGGGGAAAGCAATGAAGTGAGAGGACTGGTTCCATATTTACTTTGTTGTGCTGAGGTTGGGTATAGGGCTGCTTGTGTATATTTATGTCAGTATCAAAACAACTTCCTTGCACTTCACAGTCAAATTATGGTGAATATTGCGGTGAAAAAGTCGTCGTCGTCATCATCATCATCACCATCATCATAGTCATCATCAAGTTATCATCATCATCATCATCATCATCATCATCATCATAATACAGTAACAAAACTATTTCTGATAACATGACGCTGGTTTGATGAGTTGTTTATTGTATAGAACGATTGAGATTCTGGATAAACACGAACCCAGAACCCATTCAGGCCGGGGATATCTTTTTTAGTTTATTCATGCCATCTGACGATTTCATTAAATTTAGACTAGATTGTTGGACCTGGAAGGGTTAGACAGCCGTAATAAACCCCTTCAGTACGAGAGGCCTGGTGTTGGAGAGGGTCGCCTTCGTGTGGTGGCACTGATATAACCGTGCGGATCCACTTCACGGATATACAGACTTCTCTCATCTTCCTCCTTATTTCCTACGTTGAGGATGATGGACCGCATGAAGAGGACAGTTTCAGCCTGCAAACCACTGGGATCATATTCAGATGAACCCGGGGCTACCACCACCACCTACTACTACTATTACTATTACTATACTACTACTACTTCTGACCTTTCCTAAATTGAATAAAATCTTTCGGTGTCAGCAAGATTAACCTAAAAATTACTTCAGCGGGATTTAAGAGGCTCAGGGAAGAAAGAGGAGGCGAGATGTGTAGGGAAGCAAGGAGGGAGAGGAGGTGAGGGCATGGAGGGGAGGGATGTTGATGGAGGTAAGGAGCAGGAGAGTGGGGAGAAACAAGGAGGGAGAGAAATTGGTGGAGGGAAGGGGAAAGATTCTCGTGATAGGAGGATAAGGAGGGAAACAACTAAGTGTAAGAGGGATGGAGGGAAAAAAGAAGGGAAGGGAGGTAAGTGGTGGAAGGGAGAGAGGAAAAGTAACTTGAGGCAGGATGGAGAAGAATAGGATAAGAGAGAGGAGAAGAAGCATGAGGAAAAGATGTAGATATAGGAAGGGAGAAAAGCGGAAAAGGAGGGAGGGAAAGCAATGCAAAAGACAACAAACAACAGACTTATGTGTTCCTTTCGGGGTTATTTGTTATAGAGGAGACTGTGGCTGTAATATCTAAGGCTTTGAGATGAGAAGGATATGGAAGGGAGAGAAGCGAATGGTCAGGGATGGAGAGGAGCAGGGAAGAGGTGCAGCAGAGGAATGGAGAGGGGAAGAGAAAGAAGAGGGGAAAGAAGTTCGAAGGAGTGCGGATATTACCAGAGAGAGAGAGAGAGAGAGAGAGAGAAAGAGAGCTGACGGGAGATTTGAGGAAGGATAAAAACTGTTGTGAGAGATGAGGGTTGAGTGTAAAAGTAGGAATCGAGTAGGCGGAAGATAGGAAGGGAAGAGGGGAAGAGAGGAAGACGATAAAAGTGGAGGAGAACTGAGGAAGGCAGGAGAGAGTAGGCGAAGGAGGAACAGGAGGGAAAGAGAATGGATGAAGGGATGGAAGAGTGGAAGAAGGGAGGGAAAAGGAGGAGGGAATGTAAATGGAGTAAACTGAAGAAGCAAGTAGAGGAGAGAGAGAGAGTCAAGCAAGTGGAAAGGAGGAAGGGGAGAAGGAGAGGGAAAAGCAAATAGGAAAAATAATGAAGTCAGTGGAAGAGGGGAGGGAGGGAAGAGAAATTAAAGGGAAGCAAGCCGCACGAGAGAGAGAGAGAGAGAGAGAGAGAGAGAGCGGGAAGGGGACGATGGTGCATTATTTTATTCCCGCCACCTTCAGACGATTTTATTCAGCTTAGGGGAGACTTTTCGAACAGGAGGGGTTAGATGCAGCCTTCAGTAACTCCTTCACTATAGGAAAAAAACCACCGGACTGAAGGAAATAGTGAAATATAGAAGAAGGTAACAGAGAGGTAAAAGACGATGAGTTAGAGGAGATGGAAAAAGACGTCCTTTGGGTTGATGGGAGCGATAAGGGGGGAATAGAAGGAATGGAGGGTAATGGAGGGTAGGAAAGGTTTGGCTGGAATAAAGATAGATAAGGGGGTAGTAAAGGAGGGCGATAAGGGAATGGAAGTTTGAAAAATAAATTGGAATCGAAGTTACACGAGAAAGGAGGAAATGGCAGGAAGGAAATGATATTGAGTGTATGGAGAATTTTTTTCGAGGGGGAGGGGAGACGGGATAGGAGGGGATTTACTATGGAGGAAAATGTTGAAAGAAGATGAAAAATAGTAACGCTGAAAATGAAATGGTAGTTTAGCAGGAAATATGAAGCTGAAATACAAGAATTTTTTTGGAAAGGGAAATTCTTTTAAAAAATGAGTTTTTAATGTGGATTAAAAATGAAATACTGTAGTCTTAGAGAAATTGGTATTTATTAAGCTGCAGGAAATATTAAGATATGTAAAAACACAGAATACTAGGAATAATACGGTAGGCTAAGGTGATATTTGATGAGGGTAAAATATGATTATAAAAGATGTAGAATGAGCTTTTAAGAGGGTTGTACGGTAAGTGATGTAGACCTGATTTGATATCAGATATAGAAAGAAGCCGTTGTAGTGAAAGAACATTGAGAATAAATTATATCAGTTATTGGGAGAAGAAACTTAAAAAACGATGATATTTGATAGGTAATTTAATATGTAAGAAAAAAAAATCGAAGTTATGGAGGAGGATTAAACAAGAAATTATATAAACATGAAGAAAATGGAAGCTGTTTGCCAAGAGAAATGAGAAGGATAATATTGTTAATGAGAGATGAAACCCCAATTAAAAGGGAGGCGGAGGATAAGAGGAGATTAGGAGAGCGAAGAAGGCAAGAGGAGAGAAATTAAGAGTTGATTCAGGTGACGGCGTTGGGAAGGAAAGGGAGGAGAAATGGGAGAGAAAAAAATGATAGAGGCAAAGGCAGGAAAAGAGAAGAGAAAAACAAAAGGGAAAAGCGGAGAGAATTAAGTGGTTTCCGGTGACAGGAGTTAAGAAGAGACGAAAGAGAAAAAGGGGATTATGTTGCTAAAAGAAACCTGAAATGAAGGAGAGAAGAGGAAGGTAGGAATGAAGGAGGGAGGGAGGGAAGGAAAAGGTTAATTTTAGATAGGGTGTGAGCAAGGAATGGAGGTGGAAGGTATTGTCAGACAGGTAGGAAGAAAGGGAGGAAGCAAGGATGTAAGAGAAGAAAAGAAGAGAAAGTCATTGCCAGAAAGAGAAAAGCGAGGAAGAATGAGAGAAGATTAGGAGAGAGAAGAAGAGAGAATTAAGAGCGATTCCGGTGATGGGGTTCATGAAGAAATGAGGAGGAGAAAAAGAGGAGGTAATCCCATTGAAGCAAAGCGGAAGGAAGAGAGGAAGGAAATAAGGGAGGAAAGATGTTAAGAAGAGGAAGGAAGGAAGGATTTTTGGGGAGAAAGGAAGGAAGAACGTAATACCGTAAAGGAAGGGAGAATGAGAGAAGGGAAAGAAGGGAGGAACGACAGGTGATGCCGTACAGGGAGAGAGGAGAGGGAGGAGGTTGGGTAGAGAAATGAAGGAAGGAAAGTGGGAAGGCAGTAAGACATCGTGAGGAAGGAAGGAAGGAAAGTGTTGTAGTGAAGGAGAGAATGTCTGAAGCGGAGAATTTGGGAAGGGAGTAGAGACGAAAAGGAAAGGAAAGAGGAAAGAAGGCGATACCGAAAAGAAAAGAGAGAGGAAGATCGAGAGAAAGGAATGAGGGAGGAAAGGAGGTAAGGAAGAAAGAAGTAATGATGTGTTTGGGGCGAGAGAAATGAAGAAAGGAAAGGAAGGAGACAGAAGATGGTGCAAAAAGGAGAAATGACGGAGGTACTGATGGAAGGAGGGAAAGAAGGGAGAGGTAAAGTTGTATATGAAATCGACAAAGGGAGAAGTCAGTACCGAGGAGAGGTGAGGTGAGGAAGGAAAAAATAACTACTGAAAGAAATGGAGGAAGTAAGGAGAATAATGGTGAAGAGGAGAACAAAAACAGTAGTGAGGAAGGAAGGAGAGGATGGTAATGGCCGAATGGAAGAACTGGAGGAGGAGGTCTTAGTGTAAATGAAGGAGGGGAGGGGAACTAGCGAAGGAGAGAAGAGGAATAATGGTAGTGATGGAGAAGACACAAGCATAGACGAAGAGAAATAAATGATGAAATGAGAAGGAAGGAAAGAGTTCGGGGAAGCATGGAAGGAGTTGGGGGAAAAGAAAGGAAGGGGAATAAAGAAGGGAAGGAGGGAGAGGAAAGGGCAGAAGGAAGGGGAAGGAAGGGAGGAATGGAAATATAGAATGAAGGGAGAGAAAAGGGCGAAAGAAATGAAGGAGGGGAAAGACTGGAAGGAAGGAGAAGAATGGATAGAAGACAAACCCTGTGAAAATGTAATGAAGGAAGGAATATTAGTGGAAGTGGGAAAAGAAAGGAAAATGATGGTAATGAAGGAGGCAGAAAAAAAAAAAAAGGAAGGAAGGAGGATCTTTCCCAGAAGAAATAGAGTTGGCAGGAAGGAGAAATATACTGGAGGAGGAGGAAAACTGGAGGAAAGAGATTGTTGAAGGAAGATGGCGGGGGAAAGGTCCTTGAAATAAATCCAGCAAATGAGAAAAACGAAGGTAGGAAGGAAATGATCATGAAGAAGAGAATGAAGGGAGGAAGTTAGGAAAAAGCAGAAGAAACGAAGGAATGATGAAAAAATGGAGAAGGAAAAGAAAAAAAGGAAGTTTATTGCCTGTGAAGTAAATGAGAAAATGAAGGAAGGAGAAAATAATGGCGAAGGAGAAGCAGCCGAGGAACTCTTGCACATAAAGGAGAAAAATCAAAGAAAGGAGGAGGAAGGAATATGAAAGAGGAGATGTCGGAAGTATATTGTCAGCGAAAGACAGAATACAAAGGAAAGAATAAAGAAATGAGACGTTGGAAAAGGAGAGAGATTGAAGGAGTATGAAACTCCGTTGAAGGAGAGAAGATGAAGGAAGGAGAGGAGGAGATAAGTGATGACGTAGGAGAGGAAAGGGAGGAAGAAAGAAAGGAATGAAGGAGAAAAGGAATTAAACTCATTCAGTCCTCTGATATATTTTTATTTTTGTATCTTCAGGCAACTTTATTCAGATTTTAAGAGTTTACGAGTGGAAGGGTTTGGTATAGCCTTCATTAACCCCTGCACTACTAGAGGTCCTTTGTGAAACTGCTTAAATTCGTCTGGTAGCAACAAAAATTGAATCAAAATATTGTTCTCGAGTTGGAGGAGTGGGAGTGGAAATGGAAGAGGAGAGGAAAAGGAAGAGGAGAGGAAGTGGAAGAGGAAAGGAAAAGGAAGTGGATTAGAAGGAAGAGGATTGGAAGTGGAGGAGGAGAGGAAAAGAAAGAGGATTGGAAGTGGAAGAGGAGAGGAAAAGGAAGTGGATTGGAAGTGGAAGAGGAGAGGAAAAAGAAGAGGATTGGAAGTGGAAGAGGAGAGGAAAAAGAAGAGGATTGGAAGTGGAAGAATTACGGTGTCGGTGAAGGAGGGGGAAAATGAAGGAGAGGAAATGAAGCATAACACCCCATTGAAGAGAGTTGAGAAGGAAGGAAGGATAATGGGAGAGAAGGAGGGCATTAAGAGGAAGGAAGTATAGTGAGAGAGGGCTTTAAGAGGAAGGAAGTATAGTGAGAGAGGGCATTAAGAGGAAGCAAGTATAGTGAGAGAGAAGGAGAGTATTGGAAGGAAGAGTGGAAGAAAGGAAAATGGGAGAGGAGGTCATTAGGAAGAATGGATAAAGGGTAATGGGAGGAAGAAGAGAGAAAAAGGGGGATGAAGGATAATGGGAAATAAATGTGAGGGCAGTAGAACAAGGGAATAAGGAAGGAAAGAAGGATGCAGGAGAGAAGGGGACAATTGGAAAAGGGGAGAAGGAAGAAGGAAGGAACGATGTATAATTGGAGAAGGAAGAGAAGGAAAAAGGAATGAAGGACAATGGGAGAGAAAAGGAGAGCAGGAAAAGGAAAGACTGAAGGAGAAAATGAAGAAAGAATGATTTGAGGATGTGAGAAGGAAGAGAAGAAAGAAGGAATGAAAGATAATGTGGGAAGGAAAAGAATGAAGGAAGGATGAATAATGGAAGTGAGAAGAAAGAAGGATTGAAGGATAATGGGAGAAGAAGGAGGGAATAAAGGAAAACAGAGGAGAGAAGAAAGAAGGAATGAAGGATGATGTGAGAGAAGGAAGGACTCAAGGATAATGAAAGTGAATGAAGTGAGGCGAAGGAAGGAATGAAGGATAATGTGCGAGAGAAGGAGGGCAGTTTGAAGAGGAGGCTCATAACAGCAGCCATAAATATCCAACTTTACCCTCTCTGCCTCGCCTAGTTACCACTCGCCTTATTACCACCACAACCATCACTACCATTGCCACTACCATTACCACAACTACCATAGCCATTTACCACAACCATCACCAAAAACACATGTACTTTTTACCACAGCTACCACTATTATTACCACTACCACCACGAACTTTTTTTTTTTTTTTTTTTTTTTATGTGACCGACTCTGGGCATAGGCTTCACAGCCTGCTTTCAAGGCCCAGTAGTCCTCCTACGTACCGCACACCTCTACATGTCACCACTTCGGCGCTAACACCCACCGTCCATATTGAATACATGCTAGGGCTGTCTCATACAGGACTGGTGTACTGGTATTAGCGGGGGTATTTTTACGACATGTCGGCGGGCCTCCTGGTAGATCAGTAAAGTCTGATTTTATGAAATTCAAATCCTTAAACTGTTCCCTGCCTCAGCGGGATTTGAACCCGGGTCTGTCAGGACTGCAGGCCAACTCTCTACCGATTGAGCCACCGCCTCCCCCCCAACACATCTCGACCACTACTAATGACTACCATTGCAGCCATCACCAGGTCTACGGCTACCATTACCATGACTACCAGACCCATCACTGTTATTACTACAACCATCACTTAAACAACCATTCCAGTTTTCACCTCAGTAACAGCTACCAGTACTTACCAATGCAATGAACACTGCAACTCCGCTACCACCACCACAACTACCACTACCACCACAGCAGTCACCGTCACCACAGCCACCACGATCACCACGACTATCATCATCACCAGAATTAGCACATCCACCATCACGTTCGTCACCATCAACGCACCGGCCATGCAATTAACTGATCTCGTATATACTTGCTTTAATGATGATACCACAATAATGCAGGAAATTTGTGGGGCAGTAGCATTTATACCTTAGTAAGTACTGCTGCTATTACTGTTATAACTGTTACTGCTGTCTCTGCCTTTCTAAGTACCTCTGCAGTGCCTCTTGTCATCTGAGCAGTTAGTAGTTTGATGGGGGGATAACACATGCACTCCCACACAAGCAGGCGCATACACGCACTCGTGCATGTTTACACACACACACACACACACACACACACATACACACACACACACACACACACACACACACACACACACACACACACACACACACACACACACACACACACACACACACACACACACACACACACACACACACACACACACACACACACACACACACACACGCACACACACACACACACACACACACACACACACACACACACACACACACACACACACACACACACACACACACACACACACACACACACACACACACACACACACACACACACACACACACACACACACACACACACACACACACACACACACACACACACACACACACACACACACACACACACACACACACACACACACACACACACACACACACACACACACACACACACACACACACACACACACACACACACACACACACACACACACACACACACACACACACACACACACACACACACACACACACACACACACACACACACACACACACACACACACACACACACACACACACACACACACACACACACACACACACACACACACACACACACACACACACACACACACACACACACACACACACACACACACACACACACACACACACACACACACACACACACGTATTCAGCTTAAGGGAGGCTATCATCTTACTGGAAGCGTTAGAATGTCTCCATAAACCTTTTCAGTACGACAATGTCTTTGTTTAATACAGTATTCCTGTTGCCCCACGTAAGCCTTTCCCAACACAATGGTATCTTTATTACCCCAACATACTTTGTAAATGTCTCACGTATTGATAGCGGTAAAAATAATTGTTCCTCAATCTTTTCCAGCAGGATGACTCCATTTTATTATTTTTATTCCTGCTCCCGGCGCTGGAGAGGGACGCCCTCTCTCGGTGACACTAATATAACTGGGTGTTGGAGCTGCCTGGTTTTACAAACGTCATTCGATCTTCTCTGTGTTTCCTGAAAGGAGGATGGTTGACTGCTAGAGGACAGCTTTGGCCTGCAATCCACCAAGTTCACGTTAGGATGAGACTGGGTTGCAGCTATTATTGATCTTTCTACCTCCAAACTATTTTCTTCATCATATAGGAAGGACCTCATACTGAAGACGTTATTGACAGTTTAGTAGTTCCATTTCATCTTTTCCAGTAGCTATGACGACACCTACCTGGATTTTTTACTGCCAGACGATTTCCTTCAGAGTTTTAACAGAGACAGTAGTAGGAGAGATGGTGGGAAAGGCGAACAGTGGCCACAGGTGTTGGTGGTAGTGGGGAGAGACATTGATATTCACACCACACACACCGCAAGGCTTAGTCCTTGTAGAGTCCATTCAGTGCGGACCAGAGGATATATATAAAACAAAACAAAACAAAAATCGCTATAAATAAGCTTCCAAAGGTGTTAAATTTACTTGCGAATCATTTTTTGCGCATTTTTCATTTAATTATTCACTCGTATGGTTGTGCCGTGTTTGGTAGCGATATGAATGGAGACAGAACAAAAGATAAACGCAATTGAAGCTCAAGAAAGTTTATGAATGAGGACCCGCACTGCGCTGCCACTTCTGCTCCTTTGCCACGAGAGTTCTGGCCTAAGCTGTGAAGAGTCAAGCAGTAGTTAATGGCAGTTAAACTGTACTTGTCAAATAGTTGAATGATCAGTCAAGCGAGTCGAGAGTAGGTTAGCAAGAGTAACCATTTCAGTACGATGACGGCTTTAGTGTTTCGTTCACTTTACCTTCGGACGATTTTATTTTGGCAAGTGAGGGGTCATTGTACTGGAGTTTTAAAGTGATATCAGTGATCCGTCTCTGTAATGCTGAAGTCGTTTCTAGGACGGTATGCTCTACTGCTGCTGGACGACACTGTTCAACGTAGGAAAGGCATTGTAGAGAGAGGTTGTATAGGAGAAGGGGGTTATACAAAGGGAGAACGTGAGCTCAGAGGTACCTGGGGAAGAGAGGGAAATCTGAAGTGGAGACAGCTTAAACTCTTGCTTCTATGCAGCAGAAAAAGAAAAGTTCAAAGGATTAACTGCACAGAGGACGCCGAATGGCAAACTGAACTACTATTTTTTGTTTTTTTTTAAAGTTTTTTGTAGCTTCAGATGATTGACCAGAGAATTTTCGAACTAGAGGGTGTAAATGTAACGTTCATTAACCCATTCATTACAAGGGGTAGTTTCTGAGATAAGTAATGTCGTACGGTTGAAGAACAGGATGCAAGATTGGAAGCGGTAGAGAGGAGAGATGAGGTTGAGATGTGGCAGGGAGAAAAGCGGTGGGGAGGGAGAAGAGACGAGAGAGGTAGTAGGAGAACAGGCCGCGAGATCAGAAGCTGGGATGGGGAGAAGAGATGAGAGAGTAGAATCGGCGATGGGGAGAAAAGAGAACACAAGTGGTGGGGTGGGGAGAAAAGATGATAGAGAAGAAGCGATGATGGGGAGAAGAGATGAAAGAGCAGAAGCGGTGCTGGGGAGAAGAGATGAGACAGTAGAACAGACTGGGAGATCAGAAGCGGCGGTGGTGGGGAGGGGGAGAAGAGATGAGAGAGCAAGGACTGAGATCAAAGGCAGTGTTAGAATGTAGAATTTGCGAGGCTTGAGTGCATATGAGAGGCGGGCGAGCGTCACTGGATCAGAGGGGAACTGGAGACAGGAGGGATCACTGGGACAATGGCTGAGTGCACTGGGAGGGGGAGAGGAGAGGGGGGAGTAAGGTGTGGAGGGGAGGAATTAAAGAGGAAGAGGAGTAGAGGGAAGAAGATAAAGGAGGGGAGCGGAAAGTAGTATGTAGGGAAGGAGGGGGACGGGAGAGGGGAGGGGAGGATAAAAGGGAGGAGGAGTACAGAGAAGAGAGGGAAGAGTAGTAAGGAGAGAGAGGAAAAAACAAAAACCACAAAAGAAATGGAGGAAAGTACAAGGACGGTAGATATAATAGATAGAGCAGAGGAGGGAAGTATGAAGGAGAAGAGGAGGTGAGGGAAGGAGAGGATAAAGGAGGGGAGATGTGGTGGGAGTAGATGAAGTCGAGAGAAGCAAGGACAGAACCATAAAAGGGATATTGCAAAGGGTGGGAGATATAATAGTTGACAGGAGGGTAGAGGGCAGGGAAGGTAAGGAAGAGGGGGAGGAGTAGATGGAAGGAGAGGAAAAAGGGTCAGGATGTGGAGGGAAGGCGAGAGTAGAGGAGGCAAAGAAGAAAGGAAAGACAAAACCATTAAAGGAAAAACTGCGGGGGGTGGGAAGAAAACTTGTAATTAATTTAAGGACAATTGAAGGAAAGATAAAGGTGAAGAGGAGTATAGGTAGGAGGAAAATGGAGAAAGGGCAAACCAAAGAGGAAGGATCAGTGGAACAGGGTGAGAGATGGAGGAAAAAAATTAAGGGGAAGAGAAGGTGAAGGAAAGGAGAGAGGAGAAAGTGGAGAAATTGGGAGTCGCGCACACACACACACACACACA
>NC_137054.1:11139138-11151638 GCF_032717465.1 Coenobita brevimanus | reverse complement strand
GAAATGAAAGAGAAGAGGAGGGAAGAGTGTGAGATATTAAAAAATTATGGATGAGGTGCGGTAAATGAATTATTCGGTCCGTGTGTGTGTGTATGTGTGTGTGTGTGTGTGTGTGTGTGTGTGTGTGTGTGTGTGTATGTGTGTGTGAGAGAGAGAGAGTCGTATAATAATTTTCATTAAGCGTATTTCCAGCTGCCTCCTCCCACTGCCTTCCTCCTCCTCCACGCCTTAGCATACTCCTACATGCCTCTTACTCTTTATTTATAGCCTTGTTTTCCCTTTTGCGCCCTCCTCTTTTCCTCTTTTACGTTTTTCTCCATTATCTAAACTCTCTCTCTCTCTCTCTCTCTCTCTCTCTCTCTCTCTCTCTCTCTCTCTCTCTCTCTCTCCATTCCATTATTCCATGTCCCCTAATTTTTTTATCCATTCTCATCTGTTGTTGGGTTTTATCAGTCTTGTCGCACACTTCTTCTCTTCATCTTTCAGACCTAACCTAACCAAACCAAACCAAACCTAACCTAACCTAACCTAACCAAACCAAACCAAACCAAACCAAACGTAACCTAACCTAACCTGAAAGAGCCTGATCTAATGAACTTAACGTAGACCATCCTGGGAAAACTTGTCCAAATCCACTACAGTTGTGAAAAGTGGTCCAGGCAAGGTGTCGGCCCCGCTGGTCTCAAGGGAGGGCGAAGTTAGGCACACCAGGGACTGTTTTTCTTACTAAGGATCCTAAGCAGTTTTCACGAGAAGCAAGTGGCCGATGGAGTTTTATTGTTATCAGAGTCCGTTTCTTCCTGTTTTTTTCATGTTTTTCACTAATGTTCAGTATAGTTTGGTTGTGAAGTGTTTGTTGTGTTTGTGTATGAATGACAAAAGTGTAAAAAGGTAGTCTTATATTCAGTTTAAGTTTGAGAGGGCTTGTAAATGTGGAAGTAGGGTGTGTTGGGAAGTTACTCTGGCTGTGTGGACGTGGGTGGAGTTTTTTAGTGGAGGTTGAGACAGGGTACTCAGTGGCCTTCTCTCTCTTTCTCTCTCTCTCTCTCTCTCTCTCTCTCTCTCTCTCTCTCTCTCTCTCTCTCTCTCTATCTATCTATCTATCTATCTATCTCTCTCGGCCCACAGGGATGCTTGTCTGCCCCACTGTAGCAAAGTTATCTTCTGTTTCTTTTGAGTATATAAAAAGAACATTTAAGTTATCTTATTTCTTGTAAGTATATAAAAAGAACACAAGTTATCTCGTATTTCCTCATACTCTATAAAAAGAACACTTAAGTTGTCTCGTATTTCTTCTAAGTATATATAAAGAACACTTAAATTATCCCGTATTTCTTCTGAGTATATAAATTGAACACTTAAGTTATCTCGTATTTCTTTTGAGTATATAAAAAGAACATAAGTTATCTTTTATTTCTTCTGAGTATATACAAAGAACACCTATCCCTCTTGTCGAATAGGTATGTAAATTAGATGAAGTAAGACACTGAAGAGCGTTTTAACAGGTCGAAGTAGGAGGGTATCTTTACTGATCTATTTTTCCACCCCTTATTAAAGTACTATAACCCCCACTCAAGGCTCTGTACCAGCTCGTTCATAGTAGTGTGGCTGTTAAAAGTAGGATGGAGTACACTGTTTCCAAAACTACAACGGAGCTTCTTTTATGAGCTGGTGCAAAACAAGCAGTCAGTCATAGGGCGCCCCATGATTACTCTTTAGCTGCTTTGTCGGTGATTTAGGATAATATTTACTGGCAAAAGATAACTTGGGTAATTGTGTGTGTATTCAGATATTTACTTTTTTTTCCCTTAAATATTCTGCTGCCAGTCATATGCCCTCACTTGTTTCCTAGGCCCTTCTCCAGTCTCCCATGACCACAAAATATGGCGGTAGGGGTACTTCCGCGGACAGTTAGAAACATTTCATCAGTAATCAGGTACCTCGAGTGACTGACTGACTTTCTGTGGAGTACCTACACAAACTTCGCTTTCTTTTAACCCCTTAAAACCTCGCGCGTCGTGGATTAAATGTGTATTTATTATCATTAATTGTATTTTATTTTTTCCAGGTAAGTCGGTGTTTTTTCTGGTCGTACTGCAAAATGTGTAAGTACAGGAGCACACTTACCAGTTTACACTGACACATGTCCAAGGTGTCGTTTGTGATGTATGCAGTCATTCAGATAAGTATAGCTTCTCTCCCGGTGGTGATTTCCCAAAGCAAAAGACGCATACTTTAAAGTAATTGCATTTCCTATAAACATGCACCATCAACCCAGCGAATGGAGTCAGAAAGGTATTATCTCAATCGTGCGTGGAGATTCAGTATACCGGTATCTGCTGTGTGTCTGTTAGTCCGTGCGCCTGTGAAGCTCTTCCTCATCGACTGGACACACTTTCATGAAATCGGGATTGTCAGTATATATATAAAAATTCCTCATAAAAAAAAAAAATCCCTAACTTCTTACCGCCACGAAAACGACCTCTGGAATTTTTCATCAGAAGTTCAACAGTTTAGAGGGTGAAATATTTAAGTCATGTAAAAATGATCTGGGAAAAAAAAAGGGGGGGGGGTTTAGATATTAAATATCTAAGTCAGTGATCGATATGAGACTTCACAAAATTTCCACATCAGAATAAAATGAAAGCGGTTGGAATATTATTTCTTCGACCATGTATTCACCGTTTACACCAGATTTTTGTTCTGTCAGTAGTACTTTAATTTAGGTATCATGTCAGGAAAAACGCTGTATTAGATCATCAGGGCAGTGATGTAGTAGTGGCCTTACTTTTAAAGCCAAATAAATAAATAAATACTTACATACATACGAGTACTCTACATACAAAATAGTATAGATGGATAAGTAGGTTAAAAGGTAAGTTAGGATTTCACTGGGTAGGTATTCAGTTCGGGTAAACACACACACACACACACACACACACACACACACACACACACACACACACACACACACACACACACACACACACACACACACACACACACACACACACACACACACACACACACACGCACACACACACACACACACACACACACACACACACACACACACACACACACACACACACACACACACACACACACACACACACACACACACACACACACACACACACACACACACACACACACACACACACACACACACACACACACACACACACACACACACACACACACACACACACACACACACACACACACACACACACACACACACACACACACACACACACACACACACACACACACACACACACACACACACACACACACACACACACACACACACACACACACACACACACACACACACACACACACACACACACACACACACACACACACACACACACACACACACACACACACACACACACACACACACACACACACACACACACACACACACACACACACACACACACACACACACACACACACACACACACACACACACACACACACACACACACACACACACACACACACACACACACACACACACACACACACACACACACACACACACACACACAGCTGATTTTCTCTGGTTTAATTTTATTCTTGCTCTCAGTAGATGATTTTGTTCGGCTGAGGGAAATGGGCAAGTAGTTTCGGAGGGCTAGTGCTGATTTTAACTTCATTTATTCTCGCGACCAGCAGACGATTTTCTTGGCCTTAGAAATGACCTGTTTTGGCAGGGGTGTTGATGAAGGCTCTACCCAACCCCAGCAGATCGAAAAGTTCATCCTGATGTGGATATAACTGTGTGGATTTGGGAGAGTAAAATATAAAATACGTGATGATCTGAGTGATTGGCCTGAATGCTTTAAATGCCTGGTGTGTGACTGCAATGCGCCACAACCCCTGCGCACATTCTCACGCAGGCCTGTCGTCTCCGCGTTGCTCATAAACACAGGCTCTTTAAGTGGTGGCTTGGGTTACGCCGTTGCCAGTGTGGGCGGCAGACCCAGGAAGTTGGTGGCAGGAGGAAGGCGGAGGGGGACGGGAGACGGTGGAGGGAGAGGGGAAAGATTGATGGGGGAATGTTCCGGTGTGGTATTAGATGACATGTTGTAGAGGAATTTTACATCCATCCATCCATCAGCCAATCCTACGTTGTCCCATGAGGAGCGTAGGAGCCCGGGGCTAGACAGTTCGTCCTGACATTTAAGATGAGAGTGACCAGCCTCACTCATCCGTGAGTAGCATTACGTGAGCTATAAACCCCAACCCACCCTTGGATATAAATCTTCACCGACTCAGTCCGATTGGAGCGCAGTAATTACTCACTAAACAACCAGGCACCAAAAATTAAGCTAAAAAATAGGAATCAGAAGCTGAAAGTCAAAGTTTTTACAAAATATCTTAACAAGAATTGTTTGAAACACTTAAAGGCGATAGCAGTTGTGCTGATTTTTTTTTTTTCCTGTAATATTCTTAAACTCTCCTAAGTAAAGTTGTCTCAGAGTTGACCATTTGTAGGTGAATATCCGGGAGGAATGTGGCTTGGGCAAATAATTGATTCAGGGAAATCTGAATTTTCAACGTCTGGTATGTTCAGGTGGCAGTTTGGTGTCTGTGTGTAATGTAGGCTGGTAAAAATGGGTGTGTGAATGGCGTATGATGAACTACTTAGTGGCGGTGGTGTTATCGCGGGAGGGGCTCTGGCGGCGGCACAACACAACGGCAGCTGAATTTATTGTTACAGCTGCACCCCAAGACTCAGAGCTGGCCCTCGCTCCTGTGGGGTGGGGCAGGCATGCAGGGAGGCAGGCAGAGCTGGGAACTACAGGCATTGGCAGAGCTGGGAATTATAGGCTAGGGCAGAGCATGCAGGCAGAGCTGGGAATTACAGGCAGGCAGAGCTGGGAATTGCTGGCAGGCGGAGCTGGGAATTGCAGGCTAGGGCAGAGCAGGCAGGCAGGGTTGGGAATGGTAGGTTAGGGCAGTGCAGGCTGGCAGAACTGGAAATTGGAGGCTAAGGCAGGCAGGCATGTAGGCAGTCAGGCAGGCGGAGCTGGGCAGTGTAGGCTCATGCAGGCAGGTAGGCGGGCAGGCAGATAAGCAGACAAGAAGACAGACAAACAGAGCTGGGAATAGTAGGCTTAGGCAGGCTGACAGTTACACATAGACAAAGTAATAGTAAATCAGAGTAGAACAGTATAATATATCGTAACAAGGATAAACTAGATACAGAGTCCATGGTAGTCATTGGATTGATGTAAACTTTTCGAACTTCCTTCATTACACTGAGTCCCTCTTAAGAGTAAAGTAAAATGCAAGAAAGAAATTGAAACTGGTCATACTAAGGATGGTAGAAAGTGTGGTGCACTGCGTATAAGTGTGGGAAGAAGGAAAACAGCTCATGACCTTCAAAGATGTTTGTAAAGCTGTATAAGAGGCAGGCAGGCATCGTGAGCACAGACGAGAGGTTTAATTAAAGAAGCAGGCGTAAATACAAACTGCTGAGGAAAGATACGTATTCTACAAAAAGGTAAATGGTATCACATTGAAAGGCAGGTAAGCACTGGCTCTTTTTAGTGACCAACCAGGCACAGACAAAATACTTGTAATCGAATGTGCAGCTACGTGTTTAGACGAGAATAATTTGCTAGTGTGATTACAAACATGGACTTCCGCTACGAACTGCACATTCATAGGTTGAATGGTCTTACACAGCAGAATACAGTACCACAGTCAGGTGCACAGATAGCAAAACTGATTAGAGGGTATGTTATTATTTCAGTTGCATATAGTACATGCATTTGTAGTTTATTTTTACCATCTGTAAACATAGCCTGTAAACAGTTTACAGAATGAAACCGATTAGCAAAATGATGATTGCAACAGTATAGTTAAAGCTCAACACAGTGTTGATTACGGCAGGAAGATAAGCAGGCGAGTCAGCAACTTAATTCAGGCAGAACTATAATACAGGTGGGAATTAAAACAGACAGACATACAGCCGCATAGTCCATTGGGAAACTGTTTAGTTGTATTGTTTGTTTTACAGATTGACAGGATAATGGACAGGCGGTTTGTGCACAGTGTCATGAGGGAAACTCAAAGTAATTGATTAACCCATTCTCAGCAGTGACGCATTTTTCATCTTACCATCTCTGGACAATTTTATTTAAGGAGTTTTCGAGAGGGAAAAAAAAAGATTAGGTATACAGTAACCTTCATTAATTCCTCCACTGTCTTGGTGCTCTTGGCTAAACGAAATAAGCTTGTCTGGAGTTGACAGTAATAAATACACGTAACAAGGTTCAAGTGGTTAATGATGAAAATGGTCTCAGTCTTGTCCACACGACTTTAGGCAGATTGAGAGAGAATTTTCGTACTGGAAGAGTTACATCGTCATTAACCCTCAGTATCAGGGTAATCCAAGCTCAGTATAATCCTGCAAGGGCAGCAAGAATTGAAGGGCTTAGTAAAGTAAATGGGTACGGTTTAATGAGCAGATATTTTCGTATTCGTGTTCAACAAGAGAGGGAGGCGGGCAGTGATGTTTTAATAATAATCGTCTGAGGGAACAAAGGATGTGGAGGACGGAGGTGAAACGAAGCTGATAATTAGGGTACGTGAACAAAGAGAACAGAATAGAACAGGGATAGGGGGCTGATTCTTCCAGTGTAACACCCACCCACCCTTTTTGTCCCCCTTGCTTTCGTCGGACGATTTATTCAACTTTGAAGGGAGAACCACCCACTCACATTCACTACGATGATGAGTGTTGTTGTTGTTGTTGTTGTTTGTTGTTGTTGTTGTTGTTGTATTGTTGTTGAATTTTATTGTTACCACACCGCCAGACATTCATTTCCGCTTAGGCCCCATAGATCCCAGTCGGACTGAAAAGATTAAGTGCGGACTGATCGGTGTGTTTTTATCAGTTTAATGCCTTGAAGTTCCCTCTGTCAGATGTGCGTGTTGAGAGAGAGAGAGAGACGAAAGTGTGGTTCATTTTAGTGAGCAATGTGTTGATTAATTCTGCTGCCTGTATTCTTTCCCTGTCTTTTTTTTTTTTTTATTTCCCCTACCGACACATTACTGGGAAAGAGTTGTAATGGTGATGACTGTGATGATTATGTTTCAGTGTTGTTATTGTTGTTATGGTGGTGGCAAGTGGGCAGTGGTGGTGGTGGTGGTGGTGGTGGTGGTGGTGATGATGAATGTTGATGATGATGATGATGATGATTTTTGCTTAAGTATGTGTACCCATGGATGTGTCTTTAAGTGCGAGTGTATGTGCGTGCGTGTGTGGTAGTGTGGATGCATTAGTGTTGCAGTGTGCTTCCCCTTGTTTTTATGTGAATGTGAGGGTTTCGTGCGACCTGACTGTGTGTGTGTGTGTGTGTGTGTGTGTGTAGTTTGAGCGCATATATAGCCGTGTATACCTGTGTGTACGAGTACCTTCCCCTCTGTGCGTGGTATTATGCGGAGTGAGCGTGTGCACATTAACAGCTGCGTCATGGTGTGTTGGTGGGTGAGTGTTTACGACTTCTTACCTGACCCCAGTTTCACCACCAACAGATATATGCAGCTTTATTCACACACACACACACACACACACACACACACACACACACACACACACACACACACACACACACACACACACACACACACACACACACACACACACACACACACACACACACACACACACACACACACACACACGCTCATTAATTCGTGTACACACTCCTAATCCCTTCTTGCATTGGATTCTTTTTTTAATTCTTGCCATGATTTGACATTAAAATAGAGGCTTTTTGGTTATGAAGGGGAATGTATTTTATTTATTTATTTACTGTATTTATTCATTCATTCATTGTTGCTGCCATTTGACAATAAAATTAAGCTAAAAAACGACTCAGTGCTGTGAAGGAGTTAAGGAAATCTACATGTAAACCATCCATTTTGGAAAGTCTATCTTGAGGTAAATAAAATCACCTGGAGATGGCAAAGGATTAATAAAGTCACCACATTGGGGAGGTTAAGCGTGCTGGAGCCTAATGAGATTCGCTAATTAGGTGTTATGGAGGTATAATCACGGTCATTAATTCCTTTCCTCACACACTTCAGTCGTACGAAGAACTAGTGAAATACTGCTACACTAATCAACACGTAGGAAAGGTTGTAATCTCGCATAATTAGATTGCGACACCTGACATGTGGTGGAACTTTTGATCACGACTGTAGATAATTAAGAAAATGTGTGTGATATACCTGAAGAGAGTCTAAGTCGGGCTGAAACCGTTGTATCCTTTCACTAAAATCAGTATCAGTGTATGGATGAGGTTACACAGGATTGGGTAGAAGGTCCAAGCTGGGCCAAAACTGTTCATTGCTCTCAGTCAGTACAATATAGGTATGTGGATTGGGCAACACAGGATTGGATACAGGCGGACGGAAACTTGCATCTTCCCAAAACTTATTTAAGTATATGGATAGAGCAACACAGGATTTGAAGACGGAAGGGTGAATGGATGGATTGATGGAGGGGGGAAGGAGGAGGAGGGAGGGAGAGAGAGAGAAGGGGAGTGAGGGGGGAGGAAGTGATATTCTTCCTTTTGAATAATTCATGTCTTTGTATAACCAAGACTCGTGAAAGTTGGGAAGGAGCCTTATTATTATTATTTTATTATTATTATTATGGCCACCTTCAACACGGGGACGTATTTTTTATTCCTGCTGCCTCCATACGATATTTATTCAGTTCGACCTTTCGATTTTTTTTTTTTTTTTTTGGGGGAAGGGGGAGTTAGATGTAGCTCCCATTAACTCCTTCAATATGAGAGCCCTCCTACTTTGCATAAATACTAAAAATTGATTAGTAAAATAATAAAATACGCCATAGTTGTGAATTAATTAACCCTTTTACTGCGGTGGCTCGCTCATAAGCTGAATAAAATTGCGTGACGGATGTTTGGCCTGTGTGTCTAAGTGCTTGTGTTTAATGTGCAAGGGTGTTAGTGAGCCTGTGTTAGTTTATGTGCTTGTGTGTGTGTGTGTGTGTGTGTGTGTGTGTGTGTGTGTACGTAGTGACCCAAAAAAGTATCGGGCCTCTCACCGCACGTATCGTTCAGAAGAAAGGACGAAGTATTGTGGTATACGGGGCACCCAGTGATTATAAGGAAAACATTGTCCTTGGTAAACCATTAGAACTCGAAATCCCTTAATACGTCTCATATTGGGTGCTATAATTTTTTGAGGGTAATAGATTTCTTGTGTCTGAACAAATCGCTCATTTTCACATCCCACGAACCTCAGGGGTGGATGACTTTTTTGGCCGACTGTACATGAGGTGTAGAATGAGTGTAGCCATGTGACGGTACACAAGACTCCTCGCTTATCTCCTGTGTTGCTAAGGGATGTGCGCCTGTGTGTGTGTGTGTGTGTGTGTGTTGGGATGCCTGGTTTTATGGGTGGTAAGAAGTCCTAACGACTGGTGTAGAGCTATAGTTGTGAGCTACAGGACGGTATTATTTATTATTATTATTATTATTATTATTAAGTTTATGGAGGTCATATAATATAAAGCTGAAATTGATGGGCTCAGTCATAGTAGTAGTAGTAGTAGTAGTAGTGTTGTTGTTGTTGTAGTTGTTTGCACAGCTTATAGAATTTCATCATCAAACGCACCCAAACCTTCCATGTACATAAAATAAAAATAGACGTTAAATAAAAAGCATTCATTGTAATAGCAGCATTTACGAAATTATGTAATAACTGTGCGTGCGCCTTTTAACTAGAGTAATTGTGTATGCTAACGTAAGTAGTGCTTTTATGAAAGAATTTGTCGTTAGTGTGTGTGTGTGTGTGTGTGTGTATGTGTGTGTGTGTGTGTGTGTGTGTGTGTGTGTGTGTGTGTGTGTGTGTGTGTGTGTGTGTGCGTGCGTGCGTGCGTGTGTGCGTGTGTGTGTGTGTGTGTGTGTGTGTGTGTGTGTGTGTGTGAAGGCTGATTGCATGAATGTATGTAAGGAATGTATGTATGTATGCATGTAACGTATGTATGTATGTATGTATATTTATGTGCTTGTGTCTGATATGTGTGTGCGGGCTATGTATGTTTATGTGCGTATATCCCGTTGTGTAAGTATCCGTGGACGCCTCAGGTTTCCATGTTAGCATATGTTAACCTACATTTGCGTGTATGTCTGTTGTCATGTAAGCGTTGCCTGTCCTCATAAGCCCTCATGTAAACTTTGTGTGTGTGTGTGTGTGTGTGAGAGAGAGAGAGAGAGAGAGAGTCCTTAATATGTTTGGAGTGTACCTTTGTGTGCGCAGCGGGTGTGTGTACATGATTTGGTGTGTGTGTGTGCGTATGACCACAGCTAAGGTTATTGTGTGCAGAGTCATGGTAGCAAGGAAACTCGGCCCTTTGTAAGTTTCCTCTGTGTGTGTGTGTGTGTGTGTGCCCGCGCGGGTCTACACTCGCATGTTTGCGTGGGCACATGGGTACGAGAGTTCACTTGTTTTTGTATGTGAGATCCTTTGCGTTTGTTTGTTGGTGTACAGTACTATGTAAGTGGGTATGTGTTCTGTGTGTGACTGTATGTGCATGTATATGTGAGTGTACTTGTGTGTGTGTGTGTGTGTGTGTGTGTGTGTGTGTGTGTGTGTGTGAATTCATGTTCGTTTTTGGGTAAGTGAGAGTGTAGAAAACCATGTACAGTGCTTGTTATCCCTTACTCATGTACATAGTTGGTTGGGATAGCCTGGGATTACACAGAGAGAGGGGGGAGGAGGGAGAATTATTGTCCACGTAAGGTGATCAAGCCTTAATGGTAAAAGAAATACTAACTGAATTGTAGAAGAAATTGAAGCACTGGGAAAAGGGAGGAGGAAAGAGAGGAGGGAGGGAATAAAGATGGTAGGAAGAGAGGAGAAGATGAAAGTGAGAGAAGAAGAGAATAGAAGATGGATTTGGGGAGAAAAAAAGTGAAACGGGACCAAAGAGAGAATGAAAGCAGGTAAAGGAAGAAAGGTTAAAGAAAGGTGAACAGAAAATTAAAGAATAAATAAAAAGAAAAGGAGGGAGAATAAAAGGAAAAAGAGTAAATTAAAAGTGAAAAGGAGAATATACAAAGGGTAATAAGGGAGAAGTTAAAGTTTTCATTTAAGTCCTTTTCGCCTTTTTCACCTTGTCAGCACCCTGCACCCCATTTATCTTCTCCTGCATGTTCTTTTTGTCCTCCTTGCTCCTCCCTTCCCTGCCTTTAACACCTTCAACCCAAGGACGTCCTTTTTTTCTTTTTTTTTTTAATTCCTGCTGCCTTCAGATGATTTCTTTACGCTTAGGGGAGAATGTTCAAGCTAGAGGAATTAGAGGCCTTGCTTTAAAAAATCGTCTGTAGATAGCAAGAATGAAAAAAATGAAAGTCGCCTGATTGAAGGGATTAAAAAAAAAAAAATACGTCCCTCACTGGAATGAATTAATCTGGAGGTTACCTGAACGAAATCCGCAAGTGTCCTGACCCTCCATTAGGACGGTTCCCTCTTTTCCATTAGGACGGTTCCCTCTTTTCCTTCCTCTTCCCATTTACCTCATATTTCTTTTCCTCCCTGCCAACTCCTACGCTTAATTCCTGTCCAGCTCTCCCTTTCCCCTCCGTCCCTCCCTCCTTCGGCCTTTCCTCCCTCTCCCTCCGTGGTCCCTCCCCCTCCTTTCTCTCTCCTCCCTTCCCCCATCTCCATCCTGCAGCATGAAGCACCTGAGGGATTAGCTTGTATCTGCCCTTGTCACCAGTGCAGTCACCTCCCTCACCTCACCCTTAACCTTCACCCTTTACTCTCACCCTTAATTTTCACCCTTAACCTTCACCCTTAACCTTCACCCTTTACTCTCACCCTTAATCTTCACCCTTTACCCTCACCCTTCACCTACACCCTTTTCTCTCACCCTTAATCTTCACCCTTAATCTTCACCCTTTCTCTCACCTTGGATCTACACCCTTTGTTTTCCTTCTTAATCATCACCCTTTACCTCTTCGCTTTCCACCTTGAGCTTATACCTTGTTCCCATAGCCTTAGTTCCCTCCTTCCATTATTTCTCTTTCCCACATTTAGCCCTAACTTTTCTTCACTCCATATCTCCTCTCCTGACTATCACTTCTTTCTCTTTCCTCCATCCTTACCCTCACCCTCACTTCTGTTCCTCCATCTTACACCTCTCACCTTCTCCCTTTTCCTATTCCTACGTATATTTCACCCTATCCTTTCTGCCTCTCCTCCCCCCACTCCCCACTCACCTTCATTTTCTGTCATACCCATCTTTTGCTTTTTCTGCCTTGCTCACCTCTCTTTACTTTTCATCCCTTACTCTGCACCCTTTGCTTCTACCACCTTGTTTCCCTACCCTTTACCTTTCCTGCGTGCTGTGTTCATAATGCTTTTCTTCCCATGATTTCTACTCTTTACTCCTCCACTGATCCTCTCATTCTCTCAAACCTTTATTTTTCTTG
>NC_137054.1:11116638-11134138 GCF_032717465.1 Coenobita brevimanus | reverse complement strand
ATAGGGAGTATATATAAGATACGTCGACGGGTTGAAGGGGTTAAAGTTAAGGAATCAAAGAAAATATTTCCACACCTATTATGATAACGTCCTTTTTCAATATATTTCAACTATAGAACTACACACTTTTCACCTTGAAGTAAAATTTCCATCACTCTCCTTCTTGACTGTTGAGCTGTAACGCGCGATTAACACTTTACGTATATGGTGATAGTCACGAAGAAGTACGGGGAGAAAAGCGTAGCACTGTAGCATTATCTTATTCTGCCTTTGAGCTGAGCGATGAGCCGAAGATCTGGGCCAAGTTTAGGTAAAAGGACTGTAGGTGATGTATTCGTGGTTGAGAAACAGACGATAAAATTTGGGAAGTAGATCTGAGTTGCAATGTTGACGTAGCGCGTTTGTGGTAACTTCATGAAGATTACTAAATTCTTTCTCCTCTTTTGATAGCCATACTCTTTTTACTCATTTTGCTCTTTACGTTTACTCTTTCGACTCTTTACTTTAATTCTTCAATCTTTTTGCTCTAACTTGGTCTTGATTTTCGTTCTTTGCAACTTATTTCACGTAGCCCAGAGGCTGAAAAAGATAGTACTATTACTCTATAGCCTTCTCATAACACTCCTTCGTAACTAGCAGAGTATCAGCCGTTAAGCTATTGTCACAGCTCAGCAGACGAGATGGAGAGATGGCAATTTTTAGACCAGCTTAGTTTGAAAGGAGCATGTAAAAAGTAAAAAAAAAATGGGACCTATATCCCTACCTCTTAAGTAAGATTAATCGAATTTCAAGCTGAGGGAGGGGCTCGGCTCTGTCAGATGAAAACAAACAGACTAGTAAATTTAATGGTTTAGATGTTAGTAATGGTTGTAAATGGTGAACTGGGCGGTAAATGGTAGTGAATGTAAGCGGTGATGTTAAAAAAAAAAATTATTGTAATGGGTGAAAAAGACATTAAAGTTTGGTATAATGTGTGAAATAGTAAAGGTTAATATTATGGGTGAAATAGACGGTAAAGTTTAATATTAATGTAATGGGCGAAATAGTTAGGTTTGGTAGTGATGTAATGGGTGAAAGAGTACAGTTTCGTGGTAATGTATGTGATGAGTGAAATAGTAAGGTTTAGTGGTGATGTTCAGTAGTGGGTGGAATAGTAAGGTTTAATAGTGATGTAATGGGTGAAATAGTAAGACTTAGTAGTGATGTAATGGGTGGAATAGTAAAGTTTAGTAGTGATGTGGTGGGTGAAACAGACGGTAGAGTTTAGGAGGTGGAAGTAGGAAGTAACACAGGTGCCGGAAGTAATTATTCTTACCTGTGGGTCATGCAAAGGTCACAGTAACACATTCGTTCAGAGTAGATGGATTTTTGTGTACTTACCTGTATTTTTTCACATTAACACATGCACCCAAACAGATGAATTTTTATATATTTACCTGACACATGCACCAAAACAGATGAATTTTTGTGTATTTACCTGTTTGTATATTTTTCACTGTTAACAGACTCACCAAACCGGGTATTGTTAATTTCCCGTATATATATTTAACAGTAACACGCTCTCCCTCACCAAATGGCTTTTATATCCCGTATCTAATTTTCAGCAGTAACAAACAGTAAACTCAACTGTCAATTTGCCCAGATCATTTGGAGATTGTTTATTTTCATGTATGTTTGTATGTATGATTGTATTTTTCACAGTAACACACTCGTGCGAACCAGATTTGTTTGGCGTACTGACCACTGTGCTCTTTATTTTTCATTCGTCATATAGTGTGTATTGTAGAGGTGAAATTTATTCCTCTTAACCTAGGTTGTTGAGGAAATTGTAGCGTAGTGAATTTCTTAACTTTCAGCTGGCGGATTATTTTTTTTCTTGCTGGTTTCAGACGATTTATTTCAGCTTAGGATGGCTCTCTAGTTGTGAGGGAGTCATTGAAGCATGTGCCGTACCCCACCAGTTCGATAATTTCCAGAGCTGAATAAAATCGCCTGAAGGTAGCAAGAGTAGAGTAAAAAGAACGGTATCGTGTTCAGGGGTTTAAGAAACAAATGCAGGCAACAAGCAACAAACTTAACTAATGCGTGCATGAAAACTTTTAACTTTCAACGAAATGACTTGGTAAATTTGCTCGTTAAAAGTTGCATGAGCTGTTAACAATCTAGATGCGTTGATGGATAGCTGTTGCCTTTTATTTTTGCTATCTCCAGACGACTTTGCTTAACTTAGGATGGATCTCCGGTTGTGAATGGATCCGTAAAGGCTTTATCTGACCCGTCCAGTTTCATTGTCTCCAAGCTGGACACAATCGTTTGGAAGTTGCAAGAATGAAGGAAAATGTACGTCCTGGGGCTGTAGGGGTAAGGGTCTTAATGGATGGCTCCAGTTCAATAGCCAAAAGGCCAGAGAAAAAAGTGCTAAGCATCTGTGTCAAGTAATGGAAGTTGTTACTGTTGGAACACCGTCCAAAAAAAAGGAATATTTGTGATGAAAATATTTTTGAATTGTAGGCTTCACTTCAGTAGGTAATGGGTTTATAGTTGGTTGAAATTTAAAAAGTATTTAAGTCGGCTGAATACATCACATAAGTAATTTGCTGTATTGATATGCTGAGTGAGTTATTTTACGAATAAAATTGACATTCGACTTTCCTTCCTTTCCGTCCATCCTTCCTTAATTCCTTCCTTCCTTTTTTATTTCCTTCCTTCCTTCTTAATTGACGTCACTGCCTGCCCGACTGCCAGAGCACCCCTCTTGACTTGCTACCCATGTATACGATAATCATATGGCTAGGTATTAATCCATCTACGCAGCTGAGTGACTAGAGTGGCAGTATGTGTGGGTGTGTGACCCCTCCCCCACCCACCTACCTTCCCACCACTGCCACACCTGTAATTATTAAGCGTCGAGTGGGAGGTGAGGTTAGGGGGAGGTAGAGGTGGGTGGAGGAGGTCAGGTAGAGGCAAGGGAAGAGAAGTGAAGAGGGGGAGGTAGGGAGTGACGCCCCCTCTTTGCTCTACCCTCACTACCCACTTGTGTACACTGCTTCCCTCCTCCGCTCCTTTCCCTTCCCCTCCCCTTCTCCTTCCTCCTTGCCCCCAGCCCCGTTCCTCCTCCCCCTTACCTGTCATTACCAGTGCAACCTTCTTTTATTTACTACGTCCACAATCCATTTTTTACTGCCTTCACCAGGTCTCTTATTTAGTACCGTTCCTCTTTTATTTACAGTCTGCACCATATCTAAATATATACTACTTTTGTTATTTAATCCTCCAACCCAGTTACTTACTACATCCACCACCTTTAATATACTGTAGACTGCCTCTGTTATTTGCTGTCTTCACCATCGCTGTTATTTGCTATCTCCACCACGTATTTATTGTCGCCACGTCTATTATTTGCTATCGCCACCACTGTTTTTCACTACCTATACTTCCACATCTGTTTATTACCTCCACCACCTTTGTTCATTGCCACCATCACCCCGATCATTTACTCCCTCCACCACCATGTCTTTTTATTTACTGTACATCCACCACTACTATACCTGTCCACATCCACACAAAACCACCTAACTCCACCCCTTCTCTCCACCCCCCCCCCACACCAACGCCTCCAAGCTCTTACCCCACCCACACCACATCTCCACCCCTTACACACCTCCCCACCTCCTTACGTCCATTCCTACCCTTCACCCCAGCAGCACCCTACCCACCCACACCACCCACCCGCCTTCCCACTCCCACCGACACCACCCACCCGCCTTCCCACTCCCACCCACACCACCACTCTATCGTATTACTCCTTCCATTTACTCTATTTCATTACACAGTTGCCTCACCTCACCTCGCCTCACCGCGACAGCTCACACTCCACCCTCACTGCACCTCTTGTCTTATTCACCATTTTCACTTCCTAATTTCTTTTGCGTTCCATCTCCGTGCTGTTGAACTTAATTTCATATCATTGGACCCCCAGAGCTCTGTAAGTGCATGGCGACGCATTTTTTTTTTTTTTTATGGGAATGACGCCTTTCAATTACATGACTGTTGGCGGTACGTTTTATTGCATTTATTATTATTATTATTTTTTTTTATGTCGGTGAAGGTGGGAGTGAGTGGGAAAGATTGCTGTGGCTATTGTGACTGACTAACGCCAAGTAATTTAATCCCGGGTAAAATTAGAGTATTACATATTTATCGTAGGAGACCTCTCTGCGGGGGTAAAAAAGTCTCTAATTAAGCTTTATCGTCGTCGCAGCACTACCACCACCACCTCGTGCACCATAATGTTTCAGCTTACACTCCAGCACCATTGCTTATCACACCACTGTCGCACCACAACCACAACCACACCACACCACACCACACCACCACCACCACCACCACCACCACCACCACACCATACCACACCACCACCACCACTACATCACACCATACCACACCACACCACAGCCACCATCAGTAAGAGCATTATCCTCACAGTTTCTCCAGAGAGCCCAGTTCTCACACGTGTTTTTCTTCTCCAATACTCCAGTTTTCGTACTCTTCTCTCCACACCTCCAGGCTTTTATCTTTTTGCCATTTCTTCATTTTCTTCTTTCCATCATACCTCAATTTCTTATCGCTCCTAATTCTTCTCATTCTTTTATCCTTCGTTTCTCCTTTCTCCCTCCTTCCCTCAATTTTCTTCATTCTCGTTCCTACAGTTTTCTCGACATTTTTCAGTCACATCTCTCACCACTACCACAACCACAGTCACCCTACGCCACAGCGAAAACTACACAAGCAACACATCACCACACTACAATACACCATCATCACACCACACCACACCACACCACGCTACATCACACCACACCTCACCAAATTACACTACACTACACTACATCACACCAAACTACACCATTGCCACAACGCCACCGCCACAATCACCACACCACACCACCCCATCACCACCACACTGCCACACCACACCACCACCACACTGCCACACCACACCACCACCACACTGTCACACCACACCACCACCACACTCCCACACCACCACCACACTCCCACACCACCACCACACTCCCACACCACACCACCACCACACTCCCACACCACACCACCACCACACTCCCACACCACACCACACCATCAATAGCGGTATTATCCTCCCAGTTTTTCCAAAGAAGGCGGAGAAGCGGTTCTCAAAACTTTTCTTCCACCACCACCACCACTATTGCTATGAGGGAGGGGGTGAGCTGATGGTCTTTCACTTCCCACTCTCCGCGCGCGCGCGCTACACACACACACACACACACACACACACACACACACACACACACACACACACACACACACACACACACACACACACACACACACACACACACACACACACACACACACACACACACACAGTTTCCTCTCGCATTAATTCTTTCATTTTCCTTTTCTTCTGCCTATCTTCTCCTTTCCTGTTACTGACCCTTTTCATCCTTCTTCCCTTTTGATTTCTTTCCCATCGCTTTTCTTTACTTCTGCTGGATCTTGCTTCCCATACTTTCGTCCATAGGTCTAACATAATTGGGAGCAACTCCTTCAGTTCGATTATTTTTTTATTACATTATTCCAGATACCACCCGATGACCATGTTCACCTTTGAGAAGACTTTGTATGTAGGAGTCAGGGAAGGCTATATCTAAGCCTCTTAATTCGACCGGTCTACAATGAAAAAAGAATAAATGGACAATAAATAAAGAATACAACAATCTGGAAATGGGAAAAACATAATAGAAAAAGTCGTACAGAATGGGTGAGATAAAATCATCAGGGAATTGAAAGGATGTTAGTCATCCTTCAGAAATAATTAAATTGTGTTTCGGTGCCAAGGACTAGACATAAAACTTATCGTACCTTACAAGAAGTGGTAAGTTGCCCTCTTTGAAAACATCCCTCAAAGAAAACATCCCTAACCCTCAATACGATTACTCACCCATATCCTTATTACGTACCTCCTGCCCGGTGTCTCCTCTCTCTAACTTTGTTACTTCTTCTTCCATCTCGTACTCCCCCTCCTTCCTTCCATCCTCTGTCTTCCCCTCTCTTCCACTCCTCCCAGTTTGTGTTCACTCATCTTCCCTTTCCATTTTCCTCCCTTACCACTCTTCATTTCTTGTCCTCTCTTTGGCATTTCCATTCTTCCTTTCCGTGCCTCATCCTTGTCCTTCGTTTCCCTCTATTTCTTCTCCTTTTAACCTTCCCCTCCCCCTCATCGTCTCCCTGCCCCTCTCCTCCCCTCCTCGCTTCTCCTCCTTTTCTCTTATTTCCTCTCCTCTCTATTTCCACTCGTCCTTCCCCCGCCGTTTCCCTTCAACTTCATCCCCTTCTCCTCTCCCTTCTCTTTTTCCCTCTCTCCCCTCTATATTCCTCTCGTCTCCCCTTCCTCTCCCCTCTGTAGTCATCTCCCCTCCCCCTCCCCCCAGCCTGCCCTCTGCCCTCCCCTCCATCCTTCGCCAGTGCCGTCTCCGCCTTTAATTTCCTTGGTAACACTGGAGGTCGATAGGTCGTGTTTGGCCGAGGGGGGCGCCGGGTCACTCTGCCTCCCCTTCTCATTCCACCCTCACCCTACCTCCCTCCCTTGACTCTCACTCTGCCTACCTCTAACTACCCCACTATCTCACACTACCCTCTCTCTGCCTCCCTCACACTACCTACGTTATTTTGCCTCGTTGTGCTGCATTTGGCCCTGTTTTTTTTTTTTTTTTTTTTTTTTAAGTCCTACCTTCCTATATTGCTTCCTCAGACACACTACCTTCTTGGACCCTCACTGTACCTCCCTCAACCTTTACGCAACATCATATTCCCCGATTCACCCGTCTCTACCTTCTTTCCTTTGTATTCAACCTCTACCTCTTTGATGATCGCGTCCGATCACGAACCGTACCTGCCTTTCCCCGTACTCCAGCTGATCGATGCCTGTGTATGTGGACCTATTGTAAAGCCTGTTTGGACGCCACCCTACCCTGTCCCTTTGATCACTTCCAGCATTGACCACTTGGCCTCGATTCATGTTAGTACCTCTGCCTGACCCCTCCAGTACGTGAGGTCCTTTCCTTGACCTTGCCGAGAGAGAGAGAGACAGAGAGAGAGAGAGAGAGAGAGAGAGAGAGAGAGAGAGGCAAAATAAGACAAAACTATGTTACATACGGTTTGGCATTGCTTGTAAGTTTTTGAATCACCGTCCTGAACCTTAGTAACTCGGAAGCATTCAACATAGTCTTCCCAATCAACCTGTCCCAATCCTGCTATTATAAATTTCAGTTTCCTCCCTTTTTCCATCACCTGTTATATGTGGCTTTGATCCTGTTAAAGGGTAGGTTTATTCGTGAATTGAAATTAGTCGTAGGAGTAAGTTGATTTTCGTCCATAGTGGGAGAATATAAGTTTGGCAGATTTTAAAATAGAACTCTGATTATGCGTCTCGTACATTGTGTTTTTCCTCATTTTGTTTCGAGATCCTACCCAAACCACTGATGATTAGTGAAAACGAGGCAGGAATGAAGGTGGCGATAATAGTGGTTATGGTGTTGAGAGTGAGATTAGAATAATGATGAGAATGATGGTGATGGTTGTCTTCTTCCTCATGATGATGATGATGGTGATGAAAAAGTATACGACATTCCCGCAGGCGGAAGTTGGCATTTAGAAAGGTCGTGCAGACGCGAGAGGACTGTCGATAAAGGCACGGCGTGATAGTGATACCTAGCCAGGTACGGGTGTTGTGTGGTAGGTATAGAGGTGAAGCGAATGGATGATAATGAGGGTGGAGTAAGGTGGGTGAGGTAGGGGAAAGGATGTTTGTAGAAGGATAGGCTTAGATGTAGGTCATTGATTAGACAGGGAAATGAAAGGATGGAGTTGGAAGAGGGTGGTGTTGGCGGATATATGGTGCTATAAGAAGGATTAGGTTCAGGGACTGTGAACTGAATGGATGGATATAGTTTAGTGGGTTGATGGCGAAATTATAAGAAAATAGATGTGCATGGATTGTTGATGAAATGAGAAGGATGGAGGTGGATATATATAGAAGGATTTAAATGGTGAAATGATAAGGATAGATAAAGACTAATAGATCGTGACTTAAGAAGAGTGGAGGTTCATGGATAGTGAACTGAACAGATGGTTATAGATGGATTTGAAAGACAGATGTTGAATTAGTTAAGATGGAGGAAAATGAACAGTGAGCTGGAAGAACGGGTGTAGATAGATTTACCTGGATAGATGGCAACTTAATAAGAATGGAGGTATAGATAGATAGATGTAAATGGAGGTGAAAATTAAGTGTCGGAAGGTAAAAGACTTGGATTACTGGATATGGAAGGTAGATGGTTGTAGATAGATAGGTAGAGATGAATGGGTAGATAGTAAAATGAAAAGGCTGGAGGTAGATAAATAGATTGATGTGGATAGATAGTGAAGATGATGGATGGTGTAATGTAAAGGATGGAGTTATAGGGTAAGTACAGGGAAATGAGGCTAAGGAATGTGTGTGTGTGTGTGTGTGTGTGTGTGTGAGAGAGAGAGAGAGAGAGTAAATGGGCTCGGAGGTAAGTTAGTAGGTACAGAAGCTAGGGAAGGTGACAGTTTGGCTTGATAGGTAGGTAGGAAGGTTTATTGATCTTTCATTAAAATGATAGAGAGGTTGGAAGAGTTATGGGTTAGTTGTTGTTATGCTACCCCACTCTGCCTGATCGAACAGATCCATCAACCGCAGGCAGGCAACCGCCCCTGCAGGGTCATCTTGCGCGATGAACCGATGTTCCCATGTGGCTGACGGCGCCTCGCCACAGCGTTGCGGGAGGATTAGTATGTAGGTTTGATCCTGGATGGATCCCGCACTTGCGTCTCCACTCAATTAACTGGGACACCCTAGTAGGCTCGACGTCACCCCGTTATTTGACTGTATGGTTACCACCCAAGGTAGTAAATGGTTTATTGAGTTACAGGACACCATTTGGCTTGTCACTTCGCGGAGCCACCTGAAGTGGCAAAAAAAGTAATAAAAGTGACAAAAGGGATGGAAGAAATAGGAATAGAGGACAGACACAGAAAAAGAATGATAGTCGTGAAGGGAGAAATAGGTAGCACTACATCAAGTAAGTAGATGATGGACTTCCCCACCTACCACCAGTTATGGGTTGGTAGAGATACTTGCTAGCAGTGAAGAAGGTAAGTAGAAATTAAGGTAGACTGGTAGGTATGAGGTACTGTAGGTAGAGGGGGATAATCATTTGTTAAAGAAGTTGGGGGTTTGGTAGTGTTGGAAGCGAGGCTAGAAGATGAATTGCTTGGTATACAGTAATGTCGTAGAAGGGTAGGTTGGTAGATAAGGAAATTTGGTATATAGATGTTTATTAGATATATAGGCAGGAATAATGATCATGATTTACAAATGCTAGGAGATTGGTAGGTCATAGGATGGTTGAATAAGAATATAGTAGTAGAGAAGCGTATTAATGATGGTAGGTTTATGGTAGGTAACGTAGTAAGGTAGAGTGGTAGGTATGAGGTAGACTGAATGAAGGGTCGGGAGGTTGGTAGTAAAGATGAGTGGTTGGTAGATTTGTGAGTTAGGTTTATTTATAGTAACAAAGAAGTTGGTAGTAAAGTTTGTGGATAAATGATAGAGTTAGGCGAGAGGGGAGGTTTTGCTCGGTTGGTAAAATGTAGTTATATAAAAGAATATTTGTAGATTGGTGGATGGATACGGTAAAATATAGTTAACGAGAAAGTAGGATAAATGGAAATATATAAGAAAATAACCCAGTGTTGAGAAAAGGTAGGACGTTATATGGAAGTAAATGGGTATGGAGGGAAAGTAGAATAAATGGAAATAGAGACGAAAGATAAAAAGGCGTGGAGAAAAAAGTGGGATGATAAATGGAAGTATGATAATAAGTGAAGTAAAATAAATGGAAGTATAGACAGTAAGTAAAGGGTACTGAGAAAAACTGAATAGAGTTAAAGCACGGTAGTAGATAAAAATAAACGATAGGATAAAGATAAACGATATTAAGAAAAGTGTAAAATAGTGGATGGAGGTATGGTAATGGGTAGCAGGGAGTAGGACAAAAAATGTTCTAAGGATTTTTTTTTTTTTTCTGCTGGTAAATGGGATGTTCGATGAAAAGGTTGGGGAGGGCAGAGGTAAATGTCGATTGAGGGCAAGAATGGGAGGGTTGTTAGGTAAGTGGGTCAGCAGGTAGTATGTTAGGAAGGAAAGGGAGGAGGGGGAGTAATGGAGGGAAGTAGAGACGGAAGGAGGGAGGTAGAGAGAATGGATGGATAGGTAGAGAGGAAAGTGGGTGGGGAGCGGGGGGCGGGAGGTAGGAAGGGGAAACGATGAGAAGGGAGGGAGGTAGGTAAGCGTAGGGAAGACAGAAGAGAGGACGGATGAGGGGAGGAGGAAAGTGATTAGTAGAAGGGTTGGCAGAGGAAAGCAGAGAAAAGAATGAAGCAAATAAGGAGGTGGGAGAGAGGCGAGAAGGTAAATAAGGAAGAGGGGAATGAGGGAGGTGGAAAGGGAGGGATGGAAAGACCGGGGACATGATGTAGTAGTATATAGAGTGGTGTAGGGCACGGGACATATGGAAAAGAAATGGCAAAGGGAGAAGGGAAGCGATGGGGAAGGGGAGGCAGGGAGAAACGAAGAAAAGGTGAAGTAGAGAATAGGAAAATGAGTTAGAGATGAGGAAGTGTGGTAGGAAGGACCTTAGGAAAGGGAGATCAAAGGAAACGAAGAAAAGGAGATTGAGAAGAGAGGAAAAAGACAGAGATGAGGATGGGAGGTAGGGAAAGATGCCGAAGAAGGTTAGGAAAATGAGGAAGAGATAAATGAAAATGGGTGTGAAGAAATTAGGAAAAAGAGGCAGAGAAAGATGAAGATGAGAGGTGCGAGAGACGAGAAGGAGGAGGTATGGAAGGTTAGAAAAGAATGGCAGACAGCAGGTAAGAGAAAAGGTTGTGGGTCAGGTGGAGAGAGAACCAGAGGGACTTATGAATTCAGAATTGGTTTGTCTGATTGATTAGATAGGGGGTGGAAAGATAGGTAGGTAGGTGGGGCAAGGTAGATGTGGTAGGTAGTGTGATAGGATAGGTATGTGTAGTAGATAGGTCTGGTAGGTACAATGGAAGAATTGGTATGTAAAGTGACATGTAGGTATGTTGTATGAAATGACATGAAATTGGTTTGGTTGAGTGGTGAGATAGAGGTGGATAGGTAGGTATGGAGAGGCGGTGGTGGGATAGGTACGTGAAGTGGCAGGTAGGTTTTGGGATATGAAAGGTTCTAAACTGGTTTGGAGGGAATGGTAATTTTTCTTTTTGGTAAAAAAAAAAAAAAAAAAAAAAAAGCTGTTACAGGGTATCAAAAACAAAAACAAAAATATGAGCTTCAATATTGAGTCTTCTGTTAATTCCTGCTGCCGATGGACGATTTTATTAACGGAACGAAAGACCTCTTAGTAAAGGAGGTAAAACAAAATTACCATTAACCCCTTCAGCGTGATGGCTTATTTTTTATTCCTCCTCCCGACAGACAGACATTCGTTTTCAGCGTCAGGAAATAATCCCATGTACTTAACCCCTTGAATCAGGTGACGTGTTTTGTTCGTTCTTGCTACTTGCTATGTTTCTCTCTCTCTCTCTCTCTCTCTCTCTCTCTCTCTCTCTCTCTCTCTCTCTCTCTCTCTCTCTCTCTCTCTCTCTCTCTCTCTCTCGTAAGGGAGACCTCTTGTACTAAAAATGGTAATGAAAGAGTCAAACCTCCTTTGTTTAGAAAGTCTCACCAAAAGTAAAACTGTTCGGGGATAGCACAAATAGACTGTCATCGGCTTGAAGAGCCTACAAGGATATAGTAGATAGGTAGAGAGCAGTGGTGAGCAAGTCGACTGGTAGATAGTGGTAATAGGTAGGCAGGTAGTAGACAGGTAAGTACATGGCCAGGTGAACAGTTATTTAGCTAGGCAGGTAGTAACGTAGATAAGCAGGTTAAGATGGAAGTGTTGGGTTTCTGTGTGTGTGTGTGTGTGTGTGTGTGTAGCTAGGTAAACAGCAGGGTAGGTCTCAGGTAAACAGTAAGAAAAAATAGGTAAGTGGGTATTGAGGATTTCTTTGAGGTGTATGTTTGTGTGCGTTTTTACGTACGTGTATACCAGTGTGTTATGTAATATATGCCTGTGTGTGTATGTATATAATGTGTATGCAGATGTTTGTGTATAGTGTGTGGGGGGGGCCTATGCATGTGTATATAGTTTGTGTGTGTGTGTGTGTGTGTGTAGCTAGGTAAACACAGGCGTAAATAAGGAGAAAAGAGGGGAAGTGTAGGGCGTGTTTTTTTTCCTGTTGTCCGGTCACCTCTCCAGTTATTTATGGACTCTCCCAATAGGTCACTCGGATAAGAGCATAACCAGTTTTTCCTTCTTTTCTCCCTTGGTGCCGTTTTATCAGGTTTTTGTTTTTAGCCCCTTGAATTAGTTTTTTTTTTTTTTCTTATCTGTTTTCGTCCTTTGTTGTCCCTTCATCCATCCATTTTGTTCGTATCTGTTCGTCCATCCATCCATTTATTTTGTTATCCTTGTCGCTTCCCGTCTTTATTTCCCCTATCACAATCTTGTTTGTCTTAGAGAGAGAGAGAGAGAGAGAGAGAGAGAGAGAATCAATGAGGTCTCATCGGGTCCGCTTTCTCACATGATCACTCTGCGACATCAAATATCATCGTCCGTGCAGCTAAGAATAGAAGTGTGTGTGTGTGTGTGTGTGTGTGTGTGTGTGTGTGTGTGTGTGTGTGTGTGTTCTCTCAGGTGTGTCTGTTAGTGGTGAGGCGTAGATCTGGTGTTTGTTTAGTTTTGCTGTTAAATTTGTTGGTTTTATCCTTGGTCTGTCCTGCCGTATGTGGTTTTGTGAATTTGTGATGATGATAATGATGTTAGTTTTCGTACTATTGTTTGCATACTTTTTTGCATTCGTTATTATTTTTGGATTCTTCCTGGTCCACATGCTTGTAGGAAAGTGGTTGATTAATTGAATGGATGGATGGATGGTAGTGGTGGTTGCAGTTGTGCTGATTGTGGTTATGGTGATGGTGGTGATTTGATGTTGTTGTCATTGATAGTTCTGTTTTTGTTTGTTGGTCCAATTTCTGGATCCTTGACACCGTATATTAAAGAGAAATAGAATGATAAAATAGTTCTTGCTGTTCGTAGTCCTGCTTCCTGGCCAAATGATGTTTCTGGGAAGTGGTGGTGGTGGTGGTGGTGTGGTGGTGGTGGTGGCGGTTCAGCTTTAATTTTCCATCCTGATCATGGTTTTGAATACTGGCCCCATTTTTGTTTTAGCGAGAATTGGGATGATAAATTGTCGTATTTATTGAGTTGCTGGCTGGCTTTACTGCTTTTGTACTTGGTAGTTGCTTTTACTTTGTACTCTCTCTCTCTCTCTCTCTCCTTTCCCACTTCCCTACCTGACAGCGCATCACATCACATTGTACCTGGCGACCCACAGCCCGTGCCAAGAGCAACACAGACCACAACCAAGGTGGAGTTACCATCACGTTTGCAGGGAACCGGACGCACGAGGCCAAAGTGCCGGACAGAGCAATAGTCACGGTGGGGAAAGCGGCAGGGAAGTTAAGAAAATAGTGTGTGTGTGTGTGTGTGTTTAAGAAGACTGGTTTCACATCAACAAAGCAGAGAACCAAACGCCGATGTCGAAATAGCGGTGGTCATTGTCATTCAGGGTGGAGGCGGACTTATAGCTTTGAAGTTTGTAAGGCAGTGCTTGTGCATGTGTGTTTGTGATTGTCTGTGCATGCTTGTGTGTGTGTGTGTGTGTGTGTGTGTGTGTGTGTAGCGTGCGTTTCTGGTCATTTGCGTATGTGTGGGTGGCTGGGGGGTTGTGGGTGTGCGCGTGAGTTTAAGGTATATGTTTGGACTGCCTCTATAAGTGTCATTTTTCCATTGCATGTTGATCTTGAATGAGTGTAGCTAAAATATATCCGCGACCACGACTAGAACATGGAAGGATCTTGCATATTGATGATGGTGGAAGTCAAAGCAATAGTCATCCTGAGAGAGACGGCTGGCAGTGGCGCTGGCACGGGAGTGTGAAGAAGTGCAGTGTGTGTATGTGTGTGTGTGTGTGTGTGTCGGTTAACTGTATGCATGGGGTGGGGCAGACGTTTCACACACACACACACACACACACACACACACACACACATTTACCTAGTAATATTCACGTGAGGTGCTGTAACGAAGTACTGCATACGAACACGCACTCTCTCTCTCTCTCTCTCTCTCTCTCTCTCTCTCTCTCTCTCTCTCTCTCTCTCTCTCTCTCTCTCTCTCTCTCTCTCTCTCTCTCTCTCTCTCTCACTCTCTCTCTCTCTCCCGTTATCCATGCATCTGTATCTATCTATATTGTCTATTTGTTGTGTGTTTGACCTCATTATCTGTATCTTTTTTATCTATCAGCTTGTCTATCTGTCTTTGTATGCTGCTCACATCCAGGTTCATATACTGTATACGTGAGCTACCGTGCAATGATCCTTCTCAAGCATCAGTCTGGGAAGGGTAAAGGCCGATCCTGAACCGATGTCGCTTTTTTCGCCTTGGAACTGGATCATAATTACTGCGTTTGTAAAGGCGGGAATAGGGGTGGAGGAGATGATGATGAAATAAAATTAGAGTATATGGTGGTGGTGGTGGTAACAGAGCTCCTGGGTGTTGCTGTAAATTCTACCCTAGCCACATAGCGTCTAGCACCTAATGTCTGGTAACCCAACTCTTACCTACCCACCGGCCTACCCCTGCCAACCCAGCAACCTGCCTGCCTACCTGTTGAGGGCACGGGTTATCTTGCGGGTCCCGTGTCCGCCGTTGAAGGACTCGTCCTGAATTAATCAGAGATTACCCCCATGTATTTTCTTTCTGTAGAGAATTTTACTTTCATTCTCTTACAAATGCACATCGTAAACATCCATGCTCGCTGGCATTCACACACACACACACACACACACACACACACACACACACACACACACACACACACACACACACACACACACACACACACACACTCCATTTAGGATAGGTCTTGAGTCACATGGATACTTGTTGCTTCCTTTGTTATGCAGGACGATAACAGGGTTGGATGTTGTTGGTTTACATATCAAGGAGGCTGTATTCCTTTCACCTTAAATTGGTGATTTCGTTCCTTTTGCTGCTTATTTCCCGTAGCACATTGGCAGATTAGGCAAGGCTACAGCTCTGTTACATATTCTTAGCGCTTCCTTATGACTAGCGTCATATTCTATCCTTTACATTTCGTAACAGCTCACCATTACATAAAAAGATGAACGTTTAAGCCAAATTAAGGTGATGAGATTATAGTTCAGTCAGGAGGTGATCCTAAGACAATGCTGGAACTATCAACCTTCGTCATTCCCACTGCCTGTGACCTGTCACTTAAGTACAATGTACTCAGACATATACAAATGATCCAGTCTTAATTTCATTCTCCTTTGTTCAGCTTTCTTTTGAAGAGACGAATAATACAGGGTAATCGTTTAGCTGCCCAGTGATAAGTGATTAGATAATAATGGGGCCCATTTTTACTCGGTATTTTTTTTTATAGTCCGTATGCTTTTGTACTTCCCTGTTCCCGTTTCACGATCCTCCTCCTACATGTAAGTAGGAAAGAGGATATGATGATGAGGACGAGGAGGAGAAAAATTTAGGCGTTGTTGGCTAGTGTGTCCGATAAATGACGTTGGCCTCCTAGGACAGATAGTTAGGTCATACGTGGTTGGCAGCAAGACCCGTGCTGTGATGTCAGAGGCAGCCGTGAGTTACGTGTTATATCTGACGTATTGAGTGCTACAGTGGTGATATTTATAACAGGTGATGGGGGATGCGTTATGGTGGAGAGAGGGGTAGTTGTGGTGGAGATGGAGGTGTTTTTGGCGGGGGTATATGCTGTGGTGGTAGGTAGTGGTAGATGAGACTTTGGTGGTGGGTAGTGGAGTTCGTTGAGGTGGTGGTGGGTAAGAAGTGGCTCTTATAATCATGTTTGCTCTGGTTATGGTGGTAGTAGTGTGTGTGTGTGTGAGAGAGAGAGAATTAAACGTGGTTGTGGTAGGTGGGATTATGGTGATGATAGCCTGGTTGTCGTGATGGTGGTGGTGTTTGGAGTTGTGGTAGTAGTAATAGGCCTTCTCTTTACCTTTCCCGTCTGTGCATGCCATTCTTTTCCATGCAGATAATATTTTCTGATGCTTACTCGTCCCTCTATCCTTTTGCAGTTCTCCTCTTCATATTAAACGAATTGTCTATCTTTTCATCCCTTTTCATTCGTACTATCCTTGGCCATTTTTCAGTCTTCCATATACTTACTCATACCATCCTTTTCCATTTTTACCCTCCTGTTGCTTACCGTCCATCCTGTTCCATTCTTCCAACCACCACCGCCGCCGCCACACTCCTTTATACCTCATATTATCGCGACCTTTCATATTTGTCCTTTCATGTCACCAACTCATTTCCCTTTCACTCACTCAGTCGCTGTCTTTCAAATTAATTCCTTCCCATACCTTTGATTCGCTCCATACCTGCAGTCAGTCAGTCAGTTAAGCCAGTGAGAGTTCTTGTGTAAATGTTAGTTTCTTTGTTCCTCGTAATTTCTTTCGATTTCATTGTTTAGTATTTCTCTCTCTCTCTCTCTCTCTCTCTCTCTCTCTCTCTCTCTCTCTCTCTCTCTCTCTCTCTCTCTCTCTCTCTCTCTCTCTCCATTCATTTCTTCATTTTTATTTTTGTTGGTATACCAGTTTCATTCGTTTCCCTTCTCATTTGTACTTCTTTTTGTTTGTTTTTCCTCACTTTGATTATTCTACAATCAATAATTACTCTTTCTAGTTCTTCACTTCCTTTATCACATTTCACTTACACATTTTCCATTCCATTTGTTCTTCCTCCTCTCTTTATCGCTATCCTCCCTCTTCTCACACGTTTCCATTCATCTCTGTCGATCTTCTTAATGGCACTGTTTCATTAGCGCGCGCGCACGCACACACACACACACACACACACACACACACACACACACACACACACACACACACACACACACACACACACACACACACACACACACACACACACACACACACACACACACACACATACCTCCTTCCCTCTCTTTCAGTCCATTTCTCTCTTCCTTTCTGTATATGTCCATCCCTCAATAATTCTGTTCTTCTTCTCTTTTCCACCCCTCTTCCTCTCTATCATTCCACCCCACTTTCCCTCTCTCTGCTGCCATTCCTTTTGGTCTTTCTACGGATATATTTCATTCCTCTTTCGTTTTCCATTCGTCTTCCTCGTGTCCAATAGCTAGTTTTTGACGGGCCAGCGTTTCTGGTATAATTTTCTTGCCCCAGCCATTGCAGTCATTT